>NC_083492.1:42500-683333 GCF_905332965.1 Bombus pascuorum | reverse complement strand
ACATTTTCTTTCTACGAATAGGAAGAAATTTATAATTCTAGATATTCTTTTCCTATCGATTTTTCTAAATCCTTCATTCATTATATGTATATTCTTGATTAATTTTTATACGACTTCAATTCCTGTGTGTTAAACTGTAAGTATTCTAAATGACGCTCAACTTTTGTTTACTATTGAAATTATATATTAATATTTAATATTTATTATTTAATATTTAAATATGAAGAATATGCATATACTTCAAAGTTGATACAAATTTAATTTTGTATGAATTGCTGATTTGTAATAAATTATATGTGTGTTATTTACACAATTGTTGAATACACTTAACAAAAACGTACAAACTATAAAAAATAGGCGTCATGGAACAGAATATGTCGTGTTGTTACGTTTGTACGTATCAGCACCATCATTTATATTTAATAATCATCTTTAAATCCTATTTCCTTCTCTAGCACATGTAAGAATTTATTTATACTTATTCGATATTTCGATATAAGTTATTTTATGTTATATCGTACTACGAAAACAGCGAAAAATACTGTGAAGAAAATTATTACAGATTTAAAACGGAACATTCAAAACATAGTTTCACAAACTGTTTTCTGTGTAATACTTCTTCTAGACGAAACATAGTTCTAAGGGTGTGATACTAATAATTTACAACATATCACTAAGCAAATTGTTCATAATCTTTAGCTTTTCCTTTCATGTTGCATATAATTCATATTTACTGTAAGTTATTATATTTTAAAAATAATAAATTAGGCTTAATATGATAGGCTTTAGAAACAAATAGCATTTAAAACTCTTTTTCATAGAAGGAATTTAAAAACTAAACAATCCAATTGCTTCTTTGGAACATTTAGAATAATTCACCTTATGATACTGCACATTCAATAATAAAAGTAAACAAATAATTTATAGTTATGATAAAAATCGTCTAAATAATTACTTGTATTACAGCCAAAATTAAGAAAAACTTTTATGTAAGTTATGTTTTTTTTTTCTTTTTTTTTTTTCATTTTTTCTTACTGAATATTTTCTTTAGATACTGTAAATGTCGACTAACATAAGAAGTAACAATTTTAACTAGATAATGCTTCATGAAAGCATTAGTTATCTGCTCAAATTACTAACATAGAGATGTTTAAGTTCTGTCTTTGGCATATTTTCAAAAAGCGCAGCTCGATTTTGCCCCTCTCCTTTCTTTACCCAATGACCGTAAACTCTGAATGCACAACCATCGATAACCTATAACAAAAATTGCGTGAATATTATTTCATCGATCTATGGGATAACAAGCCAATGAGTAAGACATGCTAAGAAAATAGGAAAAATACCTTCCGCAAAATTTTGATCCTGTAAGGGTCTGTGCACGCTACGTGAGTCGAAAGAGGTTCAGGTGTACTATGGAGACGCTTAATACGAACGACCGCGCGAACACAAATAATTGCTAACTGGAACTTTTTCCTTGCATTAAATGATTTTGCCTTCAATTCCTGTATAAAACGTAAGAAAGGATAAAAACTTTGAAAATGTTTACAGTCTATGTATAATTAAATAGTTCGATTACGAAAGTGTTATTAAACACAATAATGTTAATATGTTAATGCAATGTTAAAACATGTATGTTACATACATATACGGTGCATTCAGTGGAAAGGTAATATTAGGATGTGCATAATAAAGTAATGGCATAGTAAACAGCTGTTATAAATAATCTTACCAATCAAGAAGATGGGAAGTTCTTTGAAAACTAGCAGAAAGAGATATGGAATAAAATAGGAGCCATATTATATATAGATAAAGCTTCAAACATTGCATTTTTATAGTAATTTTTCGATATAACATGCAAATATTGTAATTAAAGCACTTTTATTATTTAAATTATGTTTCAATATTGACTGACTTTACATGCATGCTGTGCTTCTTCTGAACTATTACAATCTATCAATTATACATTATTATAACCGACGGAAATAAATTTATATGCGTTGATCCCTAAGTATAGAAAAATATTTTAGTGAAATAATATATGTCGTGAACAAAAACAAAAAAAAAAAAAAAAAAAAATAAAATATAATACATATAGATATCGTTATTCATTTTGATTAAATTGAAACATTAATAAAAGCCAAAATGTTAATTGTTATTTATAAACATATTACATAAAGATTACGATAAAAAAACCCACATTTAGTGACAAACAAAATAAAAATAAAAATAATTTACCAAAGCTAACTGAGATATCCTACTCAGACGCCGCGAATTAGTCGATAGTGAACGTTTTAAAGGAGCGATGTCTTGATCCCATAGCTGTAATTCCAATAATTTTCCGTTTTATCAGAGTGGTAAGACTTCCTTTTTTTATTTTAAGAAATTACTTTCAGATTAATCATATACATATATAATTTATTAAATTTTCTAATTTAAACAGACATTTGCGTAACAATGTTTGATATTTTATGAAAGCATGTCAATATGAATACAGGCAGTTGAACATATAAAGCAAACAAATAAAAACATAAAAATAGAAGTATAATACAAATATTTTAAATGCGTGGAATAATAAATATTTCCTACATATTTTACTTCCTTCGTTTAAATATTTATATATCACGATCAGGTATATATTATGCTAAAATACTTGCCATTGTATGGAAAAATGAATGTTCCAAAGCTTCTTTGATGCTAATTCGTTTCTTGGGGTCAACAACTAATAATTTTCTGATCAGATCTTTCGGAGCTTCTGAAAACAAAATAGAAATTTAATTACTATACAAAATTTATAAATATTGAAAATTATGTTGTAAAATCAGAAACTATATCGATACATTAACACGTTGAATGCCACGCCAGTTTTACAAGGTTTGGCCGTGGCGACACGATGAACTTTTTATTATGCAATACATATAATGTTGAAATATTACCTACAAGAGATATGTTACGGTGTATAATCATCATTAATGAATTTACCTCACTGAGGTCACCGCAGGTGACCTCATGGCGCTATAGTGCAATTTCGCTCGATTCACTTATTTTTTGCGATTATCAATTCTTATATTGTTTTTTTGGGGTTGTTAAATAATTGTTCTATGTTGTTAGGTCCCGGGACCTACCATAAACCGTAATTCATCCCTCGATCATATTTATTCGGACCCTCGATAATTCTAAAGAACCGTTACAAGATTTAGCATTTTTTACTTTACTGTCAAGTCGAAACGTTCCTTAGGGTTATTGTTCATTAAGGTAAAACACGGAAAAAGCGATCTTCCCATGTTCTGCAGCCACAGGTTGGGGGGGGGGGGGCGCACATAATAGATATATATTTCATGTATAAATAGAACTATTTTTATATCTGTTATACTGCATTAATTTCGTCACATCATTGTAGTAACGATGGTAATAATAAAAAATTTATAACTATTGACATTTGTTCAAATTATGTATTTCTACTAATCTTGGTGCGGTCATCGATGACTCCCACGGGGTCACAGCCAAGTAGGTGCCGGTTACCGGTGACACAACCCCCCCCCCCCCCCCCCATGGCATTCAACGTATTAAGAAACGTACATATAACGGCACCTTCATTATTTTCTTCATTTAGAAAAATAATGTTTATCATGTTCGAAGGTTTGATAGTAACAACTATTGTTTTCAATATATTTTTCTTATATGAAGCAGCTCATCGAGGTGATACACCTTTGACGATTACTCAAGATGATATTATCATGGATTATAATTTATGCTTGTTGTTGTTACAATTCAATGACAGAGAGATAAAATTTTACGTCTGTATGTTCGATCGTTCGCGGAGAGACGTGGTCGCGGTAGATCACGACTACGAAAGTCGTAAATTCTCGTTACGATACGATAATCGACGCCACGAATCAGTCGATCCCCTATTTTGGTTTAGATAATACAGGTGGTTGAAACGATGATAACACTGTATTAGCAGATTAAAACATACACTTTATTTCTACAACTTTGTAGATTTAGTACTTACGCGTGATGCATGTAGATGTGTTCTCAGCGAAGTGTAAATAACAAGTTAAGATGATAACTAATCAAAGAACGGAACACCAGTCAAGATGTTGACTGATCTAAGTTCAATCAATGAAGTTCAGTAATGACGTTGTAGAGGACGAAAACTATCGATGGGTGTGCCTAGCGCACGGGACCATCGGATTCGTTGATGGCAATTTTCGTTAGAAAAGTGAGGGCAATGGTCGTTGCTGCTAATTAGATAAGGAAAAGGCTGGTGAGTAAGCATCGGTGTTGACCGCCTCCGAGCGAAGATCGCTTCTGGGTGACATTGTTTATGGGAAAAACCGCTTTCCTGTGTTCTCTCGGAATTGGACAAATCTAAGAAATACTTTCACTTAAAAGATAATGTTGTGGTCTGAAGGATTTTGACCATGAAAATACGAAGATTTATGATGGGTCCTTAAGATTATCGAGGATCCGCAATACAGATATGCTTAAACATTTGCTTCCTTGCCTGAATTATGGAGTCTGATTTTTTTACCAGCTTTAACTTTTAAAAAAACCTATTGTGTATTTGTTTATCATAATACGATAATTATCGCTCCAATTATAAACGAAGCAATATAAAAAATATATTACATACTTCAAAGAACAATTTCATAGAACTGTTTATACGTATCTTATAACTTCCAATGAATGATCGATAGTATCCATCTTTTACAATAGCCGAAATTAAATTAAAAGTCACAGAAAATGATGCATACAAATACATGCATTACATTAATTAAGCACAAGTTTACTCTGCATGCCGCAAGAAACAATATTTTTCCACTGTTTCCAAACACAAGCTGTTATTTCTTGTAAAAATTATTATATACACAATAGATACCTGTTATGTCCGCCCATTCTGGAGATGTAAATGAATATTTTCCTTCCATAATATTTCTAAGCATGACCATTTGTTTCCTATGCCAGAAAGGAGGACAACCAACTAATAAAGTGAACATAATTACTCCACAGGCCCATCTGAAAACAGGCAAACATTAGTAACGATTTTATCCTTTATTAAGATGATTGGTATGATCATAATTATATTCCCTTATATCAATTATGTTTCATCAACTTACATATCAACTTCATGTCCATAGCCTTCCGCGTTTTCAAACATGTTGCACTTCAGCACTTCTGGTGCTAAATATCCAGGAGTGCCACAAAGATCTGAAAAAGATGTTAATAATATATTTCTATGAATTATACAAATTTTAAAAATTAATTACGTACCATATAATTTTTCTCCAGCTTTTAATAGTCTAGCAAACCCAAAATCAGTTATCTTTACATTTAAATTATCATCGAGTAATATATTTTCTGGCTTTAAATCTCTATGCACTATTCCTTGATTATGTACATGTTGAACACCTTCAAAAACTTGTCTCATAATATAGCGGGTCTTTTTTTCTGACAGAGTGACAACAGACGTGAGGTAGTCAAATAGCTCGCCGTTCTTACAAATTTCGAATATTAAGAATATGAATGTACTAGATTCAAAGACATCGTGTAATTCAACTGAAAAAACAAATTTTTTATAGGAAAAGTGTATTATAAAAATTAATTTTATCTCGCACAAAATACTGAAAACTTACTAATATATGGATGGCCAGCTACTCTACGAAGAATTTGAACTTCTTGTAACGTAGCATCCTTCATGGTATGACCATCTTCGTTAGTTTCATTACTAATATCTATGATTTTAGCTGCATACTCTATGCCAGTTTCTTTTTCTATACATCTTCTCACAGTGGAAGATATTCCTCTGTAAATATTAATGCATTATTTAATTCGTACTTAAATCAATATGGGACCAATTAATTTCAGTTGAAACCTGTTTTATTAATAAGAGTAACAAGAATAAGACTGCTGAGAAGTGATGAAACATACATGTATCGCCGTAATATTCTCTCATGTTTATTTGTGTAGAGTGAAATTTTTGCACTCAAGTTATTGCTAATAGAATATAAATAGCTTTCAAATAATAATTATAATATATAGATGCATTCTTATTTAATACCGGTGGTTTTACGATACTAAAGTAATGGAAATTCTCCTATGATCTATGTAACGAAACGTTTCACAGATTTTTTGAATAATACAACGATGACTAATACTTGACAGGAAGGAGCGTCTTATTCTTGTACAACGTTTCGTCAATATTGTAACCTGTCCTGTATGTTGAATTAGCATTTCGTAAGTTTACAAGTTTCGTTGCTTTGTTAATATATATATGTACGAGGAACGATCAGTCAAATCGAATGTAATTTAATTCCGAGAAATTATATAATTGTACAGATTAGTTTGTTAGATTATTCAGAAATTGTGAATTCCTCGATTTATTTGTCGCGATACATTAGAATCGAATAACGAAAACGTATCTATTATGCTACGCGAGTATTTCCTAAATATGATACATAAAAATAGTAAGCTATGTTTCTTTTTCCACATCGAGATATCACGTGACGAACCTTCCAAGGATTTCTTTGGGCTCGTACTTCGCGTAGAATCCTTTGGCCGCATCCTTGTCTGGCAAGAGATCGTCTCCTTCGTCTTTTGCCATGTCACACGCAATATTTCTTTCACATAAATCACATTAATAGCCACCGCGTAGATAGCACATGTTTCTTCAATTTAGAAGGAACAGGAGTTTAAATGGATAGTTTTTGCACCCGACGCGATTGTCATATTACGTGTCTATTCCAGAGCATTACGCTGGATATACGATACATTCTAAAAAAGACGTTAAGAAAGAGATCACTGGTCACTGATCACCGTACGCCGATAGTGACTACGATACATCTACGGCCAGACCAAGAAAACACATGAACGTATAAGCACTGTGAAAGGAACAATGGCGATAGCCAATATAAAGTAACGAATGCAGAGGGCTCTGGCGGCGTAACGAGAAAAATACCGACTTGCCAAGCGCGAAAAAGAAAACAGTAAGTAGCTATCTATTATTGAACTAAAATTATTGTTTCAAGGTGTGTATATATTATATACCGTAATCATCTATACTCTTTGCCGTACACGTACGTCATGTGACTTTGACATTTTACTATTTTAAATTGTACGACCACATACGACTGTGGTATCTACAATGCTACGAATTTTTTCGTTTAATTACGACTCCAGCTTCATAATCGCGTAAATACATTTTTTAAGGCGAATTTATCGATATATCGGATACATCATTGGCTACTGTCTCAATAAAGATTGATACATGTATAAGAATAACACGCGGAAGGTGAACGGAAAACCACATTGTAATGAGTTCATATATATTCTTTCTCATAAAATTAATGTTACACGGGAGCGAAGGAATGGTTTCATTTAAAAGCCTCCGTAACACCGAATTACCCTTTCGAATATGTATCTAAAATAACAGGAATTTGATATGTATTAATGGTATGTACATGGCGTGAATATAAATAGAAGCCACCGCTACCTCGCTTGTTCCTCGCAGTCTTGCTCTCAATGTTGAGACTTAACTATTGCACAGTTCGGATGACGTATCCATTCCTTCGACACAATTTCAGCATCATATTAATAACGAAATAAAAAATCGTGAGGCAAAAATACGAGGATCCGATATGTTTTCAGATAAGCGGAAATGAAATCTGTATCTACGGACCCCGCAATTGCGCGAGCAAGGCCTCATTTTTACGACATTCAATAGTGAGTTGTCTGACCGCAGCGACGTATTTGCGTTGTTGTTCTATCAGAGTGACCAGTTGCCGGCTAAGTGCATCCCTTCTATTTTTTTCGTCAGCACATCGTTTCTCCACCTACATGAGACACGATCGTGTTATTAGAATATAGCAAGGTTTCTTGCATTTTATTGCCAACTTAGAATTAAATTTTTAAGACCGATTTTAAAGTCGAATAGTTCCCTTTTTCAGAGCTATATTCATTTGCTGCAACAATACTTATAGTTTTTGAATAGTTAGTATAGTTGTAGAAAATATATGTTTCACCTTTGCCTTATTGCGTTTTACGCCTGCGACGATCTCATCGAATTGTTTAAGAAATTGTTCTTTACCGCTTGCTGATGCCATTGCTCTGGTGAACACAGCGGAAAGAAAGAGAAATGCAATAAACAACCGTTATCGATGCATAACATGCGTAAATATAAAGTTTACCAACTACTTACTCATTATAATTATCTTGGATCGAATTTAGTAACGATAATTCCTTACTTAAATAAACTTTCGTATCGTCCAAAGTATTGTACAGTGTGTAATATTGTTTTGTTTCTTTATGTTTTGCCGAAACTGAAAATTAATGACGATGAGAGAATATTCGGTGCACGCGATGAGTAAGCGAATGCCGACGTATAAAAATAAATTGGCAAACCTTGATTATAAAGTTCCATAAATCGTCTTTGATATTGCGTAAGTTCCGAACGACCGGGAACATCGTCCAATTGTCTGGTTAAGGATGCGATAGCTCTATTCTTTTTAGCTAACTGCAATCTAACTTTAGCGAGCGCTTCCTTTTGCTGCTCGTACTCCTTTAAGCGATCTTCCTCCTCTTCCGATGTACCACTTTCGATTTCTTGTAACTTACCTTTCAAGAGATTTAAATCGGATTTGCATTGTTCTCGGAAATTATGTTCTTGCTCCTTCAAACCATCGTGGACTAAAAGAAGTTCTTCCAATCGTTTGTACATACTAAACAAATAACATTTCGTTTTTATTCAAAAGTTGCGTAACGATTATAAAGATATAAAACCGTAAAAGTATAGTAAGAAGATAAGTGCCTATCGTTTTCATTGATATCCATTTCTTCTGCTTTCTTTAACGAGCGCTCAATAGCTTGTCGCTTTGTACGAGACTCGTTCAGTTTTTCAATTAATTCTAAATGCTTAGCGGATAAAGCATCTTTCTCTTTCGTTAATTTACGAATACGATTCTGAAGCGCAGCTCTTTGATTCTCTAATGCGGTCAAAGCTGCCGAAGAATTTGTGCCACTAGGTTCCTGCGGTTATTTGAATGCGTAGAAGGTGATTTAATTACTTGGGTCCGTAACGAATATTGTATCGCTTAAATTTAAAATTGGAGAAGAAGATTTACCTCAGTTTCGGATATCGACATCGTCGCATATTTTTCAGTTACTTTGGCAATCTCTTGGGCTTGGATACCAACGATATTACCTACGGCTACTACGCTTAAACGAGCCTGTATGAATCACAAATAATGAGTATCTATCATACCGATCATAATGATACAATTACTCACTGAACTTTCTTCTATAGCGGCTAGGTTCCCAGCTAATTGATCTGTATTTTCCTATGGAAACAAATTTGATTCGGTCTTTGTTAAACGCTTATTTGATAGAGCATTATTTCAAAACGTTTACCTTTTCCTTTAGTTCTTCTTTATTTTCATTCTCCTTGACATCTGTCGAAGCAACTTCAGCGGATGGAGAAGCAATTTTTATAGAATACAAAGGTGCTTCGTACTCCAGGACAGTACCAAGAAATTTAGTAGATTCTTCTCTTTTAACATCATCTTTATGTTTAAACAGACGTCGAGGTTCGTACGATTTCTATGAAAAGATTATATCTCTAATTATTTAGATTATAAATATTGGCCTAAAAAAAAAAAAAAAATTCGAAAATAATGTATCTTACTTTAATCAAGCGAATACTTTTTATTAAATTTTCTTTGCCGGTTTGTGCTATAGACGAATCTTCGACAAAGGAATGCTTTTTGTGAAATTGACTTAAAGCAAACGATCGTACAAAATCTGCCGTTTCTTCTCGAGTTTCCATCGAACGTTTAACCAACCACTAAAATTTGTCGTCGATTATTAAAATAATTGGAAAAAATGAAAAGCTGAAATTCGAGAAAACGAATCAATCAATTACCTGAATAACAGGGAAAATATGAATGCAATCTAAGCCCTGAATTTGATGTGGTTCTATGCGATATGGACAGTTCATTTTGGGTAGCATAGCTACAATTTTTTCGGTCAATGAACTGTAATATAAAATGTATAAGATATTGAATATCTGAATATCAAATGATTTATAAGTTTACTTACATTTTTTGGCCTATAGTAAGATTTTCTCGAAACAATAAATCGATATCTACATCGAAGTTACACGATTCTATACACCACGTCATTCCGCCAATTACCTAAATATTAGGATAATATTTGTTGATCTTAGTATGTTCTTTGCAATAGTCGAAGGGAATTCATTTCATACGTACTTTATCAAAATTCGATAATCCTTTTATTCTGGCTCGAAAATAGCCTGCTGCAAGAAGTAAGTCGATAATATCTTGAAATTTTTTCGTCTGTTCTTCATCTTCGCGAACATCGGCCTGAAAATATTTTGCAATGCATTTTCGATCGAATTTCATTTTTTATTAGGTCGTATTTTCGCGCTCTCCGTTTAGTACGTGGTTGTTGGTAGAAGTAATTTCCGGCAGAGGGCTACCAGCAGAGAGAGATGGCCGGTTATAATTTTCAGATTAAAGTATTTAAACCAGAGATAAATAAAGAAATATGTAAATGAAGACGTTGTTGAGGCGTATTAAAAGATAAAAAGTTGAAAATAAATTGGATATTACCAAACATAAAGCATATAGTAGAAAGTACTTGGAAGTAACATCGCATGCTCCATTATTCTTACATACCGTGATAAAGACGCATTATAAATAAATAAATGCAGTCGATTAGCTTGTTTGTTTTCTTCTTACGAACCTTGACCAGTGGTTTATTAGCTTATCTATACCTAGGACTGTTTTTTGAACGTACCTCAGTTGTTTCAGAGCTCCGTAATAATCTCTTTGGTACGTCGTTTAACATGGTTACGTTTCCTAGACCATGTAAAGCCGAGCTATCGATCAATATGTACCGAATATATCTCAAACGAATAACTAATTATTTATTAGTTTCTATTCAATAATATTCAAGTTGTACGGCGTTCTGTCACTTAATAGCGCAGACTATTGTTGTCACTTTAGCCATTTTGTTCCCCTCACGCCTCAAAGACAATCTTCAAGTCGAGTTTCTATGTACGTTCGAACGATAGTTTCCGCTTTTTAAACAGTTGTCAACGTACAGTAGTACGAATCGAAGCTAAAATATGACAACTACTTGAAAATATAAAACTTCTTTTGAAATTTTACTTAACGCTTTATAAAAATACACTACGTTTATTGGTTTTGTTCCAAATGGATTTGGAATAAAAATTTGAAGATATATATATATCGTTCCTTTTTCTCTAAATAGAGTTTATGTACGTAAATATTTTTGAACAAGTATGTTAAAAAGCCTTGCTATAATAACGCGATGCAATAATATATTTTTAATTTTAGTTTGAAGAATAAGAAAAGAAAACTTGACGTTTCTTACTATATGTATATTCAAATGAATGTCAATTTTTAAGCGATAGTAAAGAGTGGAATTGATTCGTTATTACAGCTTTCATAATTGATCAGTCTCGCTCTCTAAAATTATTATCTAAAGCGATAATAGGAATTATTGCGAAACATAGAACACGCAGAACAAGAATTACCGATAGCGGAAAATTGCTCGTATCTTCTATTTAATTTTTTCAATTATCTCCTTTTGTGCTCCGAAGGAATTTTCCAGACATACGAGTCAACTAGAATTACATGTTATTCTGAACGGTATTTTTACATCCTGAGAACGATTAACGTTATCAATTTTAATGCTTCCTGTTGCAGGTGCGATACTACCTTGTAATGACGCAAATGTGCGAAACAAGAACGTACGTTTTGCACAATAACAACAACAATCACTATGGAAACTTTCACGAATGATAACGTTACTCTTAGTTTTGTTTTTTGCCTTGATACTATATATTCACCTTGGAATGAAATTAATACGGCGAAATATATCTTCTTGTCGAGAAATGTCTTTCCGTTTAATAGCACCGTACAAATTTTATTTCAGGTACTTGATCTATTATGATTACAATACTTTTAGAATAGTTTAATACGTTTGCATACGTAATAATACTGAAACAATGCAATATGAATACAATACAAACGCAAGATACGCATGACGTATCGTATGGAATATGAATCAAGTATTTAGGTAAATAATCTTAGGCAGAAATCGAATGTTTCCTTTATTCGAAAACTGAATCGTCGAAGAATGGAAGGAAGGAAGGAAGATACAAAGTAACGCTGTATTCTTTTGCAAATCGTCGTGTATTAAATATTCGTTAACATCGTTTGGTACAATGACCGACAAAAATTGACGGCATGCACGAAACACGCGTGCACGTGAAACGACATCCTCTGCGCGGCAACCATTGCCACAAAGACGCGCGATTCATCATGGAAGTCCGAGGTAAAAAAGCGGCGGAACGGTATATCTATACGTGTCTGTAATTTTTCGTCTCTTAAATACGTTGCATAAATCACGATCCTACCTAGAGTCTATGGAGTCCTCGTTACGACAGAATTTTCTTGGCTTTAAAGTTACGATACAACTACCCAGAACTATTCTCGTGTGCTATCGTGTACAAAATATCGTACGTACACGCATATGTATAGAAAAAAAAAAAGAAAAAAGACAACAAAGACTCTCGATGGAAAAAGAATGGAAGAGTAGAGAAAATGACGAAACATGGACAAAGTTTGGAAAAATTCAGTAGTTTTCCGTGGCTCGAAAAAGTAAGAGGAACGGTTCGTTTCTACCCTGTTCTGAATGAAACGCGTACACCAGATACGAACATTTTTTCCGAAAATGGCAATAACTACCGTGCATTGGTTATTGTATTCTGGATGAATTGTATTGCGTCTTTCTACGTCGTTTCTTCTCGTATAAAATACATCGTTGCGGTTGAAGAATCACTCGAATCGTTCCAAGATCGAAACAGAACACGACGAGATTTAGATTCTCGTTTAACGCGCAGAATACATCGCTAAAGTTGTCACGGTCTAATAAGCTTGACACTGTAAGAAAAACAAATTTACTCGCAGCGATATTAATCTATAACAACTTTCGTTACACATTCTGCGCAAAATCCAGTCTTACATCCTACGATTTCCGCGAGGCGAAAGAATCAAGGCACTAAAAAGACAGTATCGCGTGCCTTCCAAGTACGAAGGACAAAAACGGCGCGGACGACGATCGAAAATAGTCGAAACGACGAACGATCGTGCCCTCGCGATCTGTCGCTGTGCGACACGTATCACGAAGCGTATTACTCTTTGAATAAAAATAGCTCCTGAAGAAAATATAAAGCTCGAACGAAGGTCGAAATTGGCGGTTTTAATTTCGTCAAGACTCGTTGCTCGTCGAGTGGACCGTGCGATCTCGGATCTCGGATCTAAACGACGAACGATCCAAAAATTCTACGAATTAATTTCGAGTCGTATACGGAAACGAGAGTGAGAAACGGATTGTTACGCATTCTGTTTAGTCTTTGTACTATTCTTCGAAAAGATTATCATTTTCGTTTGTCGTTAATAAAAAAAGTTCACGTTTATTGTCCTGCGAAGTATTCGTCCAACTCTGACGATTCGACGATAGAACGAACGATCTTCTTTGAAATTTTCACGAGATTTGTATCGTCGAAGATATTCTATAAGACTGTGACACGATTCGACGAATCGATATTACGCGTCTATTCGGCATAGATTGTGAATTCGTCTTGGTGATCGAAATGGGCGTTTCGATCAGTTCGGATTTAATCTTTTCGATGCCAAGTCAAAGATCCAATTAGCGTCCTAATCTCGCATGACGACGCGCAACGCGTGAATGTCGGCGTCTCTCGCTAAACTTCTTACAAACTAGCAAGCGTGCATGTCGCGATATTATCACACCTACGTGCCATTACGTTTCTTACTCTTAATTAATAAACACTTTTTGTACGTTTTCTTTCGTCTCTTTTTGTGCAACGCGCACTAGGAACAGATTGGCGATTTCCGGCGGTGTTAAATCGATCAATTTTCTATTTCGATTCAATGATTTATTATCTTCGTGTATTAAAAATCGTTAACGATCGATAGTAACTGATTCTGTTGCGTTCTATTCTAATCTATTCCTTTCTGTTCTGCTCTGTTCCGTTTTATTCTGTTGTGTTCTATCGTGTTCCGTTGTGTTCTGTTCTGATTTTTCAATGTGATTAGCAAGCTCTACCATAAGAAGATAATTTCTCATTATCAGCTATAAAATAGTTTCGATCGATGATCGGCCTCGGAAACCTCTTTATCTTACAGATCGCTCTTTTGTCACGGCGAAATTGAACGAACGAACGAACGCACGTTAATGCGAAAGAAAAAAGAAAAGAAATATAAAAACGTGAACGGTCCTTGTTCGTAGGTAAAAATGACGCTTAAGTATAATTTACGTATCTATACTCGTACATAATACGCACGTAAGCTACTAAAAACGACAAAAAGAAACCGTCCCGCAGTTGTGTCAAGTCGATGGTAAAGCTTCGTCGTGCGCACGATCGACGCAACGCGAATAAATAATAAAAGAGAAGGAGAAGGAGAAAGAGAGAGAAAGAGGGAAAGGGGAGGAGAGAGAGAGAGAGAAATAGGGAGAAGAAAATGGGCGCCTCTATCCACGTACTTGATTGATACTCGTCTCGATAATTCTCACGGATCCCGCGTGTCGTGGATCCGGGTACTCCGAGCCACGTTGTGCTATTGACTTTGCTCGGTTAATCGCTCGAATGTATAGGAATGCGCGGTAAAAATCATTGATGTCGCACGAAGTGAAATAAGTTTTTGAAAATTTGGGAAATTTGTCAATTAAACGTGTGAAATTTGAAGCGTACGAAATGAAAGATGGAAAAAGTCGAAAGTTGCAACTGACAGTTTGACAATTTGAAAGATATAATATGAAAATTTAATTTATTCGCAGAGTTGTTGTGTAATAGAATCGTAATAGTATTGTACCGCCTACGTAAAGGTCAACATACCGCATTAATGATTCTTACCGTACACTTGGCGTACGGTGTTGTACAGCCCGACGTCAGTAGCGACGATTCTGACGTAAATCGCTGAAGATCGATCGAATTTTCTATAATATCTAGCCACGCGCTTACGTCGTACGCGTTGTACATCGGTTACGCGGGTCGCATGGAAAGTGGCGAAGCAGTGGTGAGGATTCTCTTTGCTCAATTAACATTGCTTTGCGCGTGAAAGAAATTTGCGTATCTCTGATCTTTGCATTTTTCCTGTATTATCGTTATCGTCGCAACGATCGTATATTTGAAGTTACAGTTAGCAGAGAACAAGATAGACGGAATTTACAGACGTTCCTTGGAAGAAACTGAATTTTCATAAAAAAAGGGAAAAAGGGAAAAAGACGAAAAGGAAAATACGTACGAGTAATTTTTCGTATAGGAATTCGATACGCAAACTCCTCTTAGTATCTAGACACGGTACACGCGCACGATTACGGCAAAGAAATAAGAAACAGAGAGAAAAAAGATCCGAGGATCGACGATGGATCCTATCTAACGGATAACGTCTTCGTCGTCGATACAGTCGTCGTGCTATCAATAGCGTGAAGTGAAAGATAGAAAAGGAGCGAGACGAAGCTACGAGTCGAGAGCTCGCGCGCTCGCATGACCTTTCGCTGGATGATCCAGCCGCGGCAGCATCACCCACCCTCCCGGTGGTCGTAATCGTCGTTCCTCTGGTCGGACGACGAGTTCGCTCGACGAGAGCGCGGAAGGTGTCCAACGACACGCCGGCATCTGTGGTACGCGCTGAGCGATTATTCCGTCGCACCGCAGCTCCTTCGAACCCGGCGCTTCATTTGTCCTCTTCGATGATCTCCTGGATGCTGACGTAGGTTCCGGTTATGAAACCCAACACACCGAACAGGATGATCGCCAGGTTCTTCCAGAGCCTCCAGTAGCATGCCCCTAAACCGTTCTCTTGTTCCCATACGGTGACCAGTTCGATTACAGAAGGGAACATCAAACCCAGAGTGGATAGGCACACAGCGCCTACCAAAGAGATAAACGGACCTAGGTTTGGAATAGCGATCGCCACGCCGACCGTGAAGATCACCATCAGGATACGGACTAGGTATTCGCCGAGGAGCTTTCTCGAGCTGAAATATTGTTTCAAGTTCTTCCAGATAATTTCCATCGGAACGTAGAATTGGAGACCGTAGGTGAGAAAGATGGCAACCGCGATCATTAACTTGGCCGATTGGGCCAGAACCTCGTTTTGCTCTGGGTTCAGAGTGATCGAGGCTTTCGTGTTCTCGCCGTATCGCCAGTAACCGAAGAAACCGACGGTGCTGTACAACAATACCACGCAGAACATGCCAGTGTTGAGCACACCAGGGCAACCGATGAAATGCGTCGGGGTTTTCATATTGTTCTCGAGAGACATCACCTGTGAAAAACACGATTTTCATGATTCAAAGATTTATTTTATCCAGCTTACTGGTTTGCTTAAATTTTCCCTTCTATTTCTATCCAGAACGATTTGTCTTTGAAACGGTCTTTTCGATCGCAGAATTTAGCGAACCTCTCGAACAACGAACTCGAAGAACGTCCTTAAATTGCATCGACGATTATGTCACGCTCTACCTCCTATGGACTATGACAATGGCATTTGTACCAGAAAGCTAGATACAATATCTATCGCGCTACTAGTAGGTACTTGAAGAAGACTATCTCGCGATTTTTAATTAGTTTTAACGATAACTTTCAAGTTGATGGATTAAAGCGAAGATTAGATTAATCCTCTTTATCGTTAAATCATACGCAGCTATAACTGCTTCGTTTTAACGTTAAAAAGTATGGAAATTGATCGGGGATCGATCGTCATTCCGTAGAATGTTTTATCGGCTTAAACGAAAACAAAAAAGAAATTGCAAAGCTTCAAGGCCACTCGAGAAGCGCGCAATATCGAAGGATGAATTTCACCGCGATCGCGATCGCGATCGTTCATCGGAATTTTCGATCCGACACGGCGCGGCGTCTAGCCGGCAAACGTAACCGTTTATCGCATGATCGAAATACTAAACGAGATTCAACCGCTATGCTCGCGACCGAGCGTGCTTCGAACGGAATACCAACGATACGTTCGGCTCTATAAAATGGACGAACCAACTACGTAAGATGCTAAATTCCGTGACAAGATATCGATTAAAAATTTGAACCCTCTGTGCTCCGTTAACACCGGTACAGCGATCTCGGTGACGTGAAAATATCGTTTCAAAGATGACGCTGAATTATTCAGGAGCCATAGCGGCGATTAACTCCATAGCTTAATAAGAATATCGTCGTCTTTTCGTAATATACGAACGAGGAAAGTAAGCGATCTGTCTTTCGTACTCGTGTGGTGAAATTGAGAAATTGAGAAATTGACAAAAAAAAAAAAAAAAGAAAATTAGTCGGTTCAGTCTTCGAGAGATACTTTTGGTGCAAATTTACAAGGATTCCATCAGGATTATACTTACCACACCGATGCCTTCGAGAGCGAAGATGGCCGTGCCAAAGAACAGAGGTAACTGAGACCAGCTCGAAAAGTTGGGTAAATCGCTAATGCTGGGCAAGTCGCTGAAAATGTAGTAGAACGTGATCCCCATTCCAGTGGCGATCAATATGTTGGCGATCATGGAGAACGGCGCGAGGAATTTCAGGTTTCTCACGAGTGAGAAAGCGATCAAGAGAGGCAACAGCGCCGCCATATAATATCGAACATCGCGGTCGGTCTCCGTGTAGTAGTCGACCACCCCCTTGACGTTGGTTGAAATGAAAACTATGTACACGCAGCAGCAGCCTATCAAGTCGATCACTAAGAACGAATTGATCGTCGCCCTGAAAAAATTCCACAAACGGGTTACTTTCGATTCTTATCCCGGTTTTCTTATACTGGTTTTCGGTCGCCGAGCGACGCAAGAATTTATTCGATATTTATTGCGTACGATCTTGGAACGGGCAAGACGCGCTTTCAAACGAATAGTTGAAATTTTACAAAGAACAGCGAAAAGTTAACGGTAAACGTTAAGACGTTTCCTACGACAGATAATGGATAACAGTGGTCTAATGGTGGATTATAACTGTTTAACGGGTCGACAGCCACTGTGGCCATCGTGGTAGATTTTTTAAAACGACCAAAGTAGAATGAACGTGAAAGATTCGGAGAAGGCGAAAGTTTTGGATAACGCGTGAACGTAACGAAGGAAAAGAAGAGAGCTTACTTGGCTAGGCGAGCGTATTTCTGTACCGGCTCAGGACCGACCAGAAACGCGGCTTCCGCGACTTCGGCGAACCCTAGACTCGGCGTTTGAGTCCGCCTGCATAGATTATGAGCGCATTTGACCAAAATATGAACGCAGTAGGTACAAACAGCACCGATGAAGAAGGTAGCGATCAGGCCGAACAACAGACCGGCGTTGCGGAATGCCATTGGCATCGCTAGAATTCCCGTTCCTAAGCTTCCTTTCAGAAGATGTATCAACGTATCCAGATCCGAGGTCGGATGCGCCAACTTCCTGTGCTCGAACGGATTGTAAAGGGCCGCTTCCTCGTCGTTCGGTCTTTCCACGAGCGGTAACGTCGAGCCGTTCGTGACGGTAATCGGTATGTCATTTTTCTCGCACTTGTATCTGCAAAACAAAGTCGTTAGTATCCAGTCGAGTTAACGGATGTCCGATATAAAAGGGACATTTAATATTATAGTTTTGAAATGGCGAGTAGAGAAGTGTCTGACGCGGGGATTTACGGCTACGGTACGTACGGCACGACCGTGTTTTTTCCTTTTTCGCGCACCGATTATACGCGAGTGTTCTTTGTTCGGATTAGGAAAAAAAAAAAAAGTGTGTAAGTGTATAGGCATATACGTCGACGAGGGAAGAGCAGAGAGCGACGCGTGTGAGAGATTTTCCTCTCGTACTCGCGCATCGCGTGCACGCCACGCACAAGGATCACGGATCGGTAGGGAGAACAGAGAGGATCGAAGCGTTCGATAATTACGAACGACCGTGCGTTACTCCGCGATCGGTCCGTAGAACGACTGTACGCGTAAAGCTCGCGGAATGCCGTGGTCAGACGTGTAATTAACGATTATTTTTGTTTCGATAGTCGAAGAACAACCTGAAAAGCGAGATACGTTGCAACGAGCGATCTTTATATCGTATTTTCACATAGACGACGAAAAACAGAAGCTACGACTACGAACCTAACCGGTGGAAAATTGCTTCTCCTTTCCACGAGTGTTAAGTCGTTTCTGTTTTTTTCCTTTGTTTTGTTTTTTTTTTTTTTTTTTTTACTTTAAGCGAGAAAGATATTTATAACTCGTCGAGTTTTTCTCGTTTACGTAAGATATTCGTGACGAAATATTCGTTCGACGATATTCGCTTTAATCGCGAAATAATTAATTACACCGTGTTGCGCAATCGTCGATTTATCACTCTCAAGGATACCGGCGAATACGTTTACGATTATTTATTACCGATCGCGCGTACGACTATTTTTTAATAGTTCGACTGGAAACAACGATTTAAAAGAGCGTCTGACCGCGCCATTGAACGCACGCTTACGAGTTAAACGTTGCACTGAACTCGATGATAACACGATAAAGACGTGATTTCGTGGGCGAGACGTACGCGTTTCAATCGTGCAAAAGCTGGACACTCGTAACGCGCATTAATTCTAGAGTAGAGGAAACGAAGGTAGCAACGAGCGTACCACTTAACGCTAGATCTCGCGGTTTTAACGGCTCTCGCAGCGCACGATCTCCAGTAATATCGATCGGTTTTACGTTTATTCTTCACGCTGCGCACTTACGGTTTGTTGTCGGTTTGAAAGGTGCCAGCGAATAACGTCGAAAACGATTTCTAAGTACTCTTGATCTTATTTTTAGAAGCTTTATACACGTACGGACTCGTTTTAATCGACTTTTAATCGAGCTAACGATAATATTCGATAAAATTTCACCGGAAAGGGAGATTTCTTAGAACGGCAAAGAGATTATTAATCTTAGACGTTTATTCTCTCTAAATTATTAATTGTAACAGCGTTAGATCCTATTAAGATTCTATCGAGACAAGATCGCGACGTTACTCTCTGGCTCCTCGGTGAGATTATCCAATTTAATTTCTACTCTGTGGAATGCCAATTTCGATCGATCGAGCTTTCCACCGAGTGAAAGAAGCGTTCTATCATCGGCGAGCTTGTCAGTCGGACGATGATGAATTTCTCATCGAGCGGTAAAGGATACTCCGTCATCGAAGAACCGTTTGACGTAATGAATTTGCACGCGCGTCTCTACCAGCGTTTCTACCCACGTCTCTACGATTCCTTCGATTTCCTTTCTGTCGCCCAACTTTCCGCCCTTATGCACGTGCCGAGAGAATATCGAGGAAATCGATCGAAAGAATCGCGAAAACTCGATCAAAATCTCTCGAAAACGTCGCGGATTTCTCTTTGTTTCTTTTCCCTTTTTTTTCTTTCTTTCTTTTCATCCGTATACTTTTAAATCGTTACTTTCGAGTCGAGGATCACGCAGGTGCCCGACTCGACGTTTCTCGTTTCGTATTGTCTCGTGCATCTGATTCTCGATTAATTCCATTATCGTGCATTCGTTCTATTATGTTACGCGATCGAGGGAAAAAGTGCATGGCGCAACGTGTTTCGCGAGATGACATTTAGCTTTCACACCGCGGAATTGGAACGTGGGCCAACAACCATCTTCGCCACGACTCTTTACATTTTACGCACCGAATTTATCGATCGATTGCTCGGACTTTTAAGCAAATTAGCTTGCTTCCTGTTCCTCTCGAACGAAACTCGACGTGATGCGACGAAACGGTAAAAATTACTCGTTCGTACTCGGAACGATTAGGATCTAACGATTTATAAGGTACAAACGACGACGTTGCCAAAAATCTGTCTCTGCTTGTTTTACGTCGTTTATTAATAAACCGATTTTAAATGTCCGATCCGTGGGATAATAATCTCGAGCACGTCGAGTTTCGCGCGATGTTCGTAAACACGTGCCAACGGATTTTATTTCTAGTTAAACGTCGAGTTTTGAAAATTTTATCGCAGTCGTTTAACACCGACGAACGTTTCCCTCCGTACGTTCAGTTATTTAGGAGAAACGCAAGTATTATCGTAGTCGTAATTCCGTTTTAGACGTAAAATCATTTTGTTTGTGAACGTTTCGCTCGAAATTTCTTATTATTCGTAGCTACGTCGGTTTCGTTCTCGTTACAAATACAGCGGTGCACACATCGTACTTTAGCCGCAGCTTTTTATAATGAATAATTCATGGACGTATTTATAGAAAATTGCGAGCAACTTGTACGCTTGTCAATTCGATGGATACTCTATCGAATGATTTCTGAGAAATCTGTTTCGCTGTGACAATTTCACGATATATCCTAGCAAACTAGTTATTATTATATATTATACCAAAAAGGTATTATGCGTAGGTATAATTGCTACGTACGTAGTTTCATAAAGAGTCGCTACTGTTCAATTTTATTAAGTTACTGAAAGCAAGTACCTTCGCGTTTTGCCATGCACTGTTTCTCCACGTTGATAACGTTTAACGCAACTTTGATCATGAACGATCTCGAACACGAAAGCAGCGTTGTTCGCGATTCAAAAACGGGAAAACGAGCAAATCTATCGGACGAGATGGACAATCGGACGGACTCGTTCGAAAGTTATCGTTCGACGTTTCAACGTTTCGATTTTTCGATCGACATCGAGATCTGTTTCAACTTTACGTTTACCGAATACTCTACGTTTTACAGGATCACGTAGTAAGTACGTGTGCGTGTGCTTGTGTGTGTATTTCTCGCGTCTAACGACTAGATACATAAAGTAGGATGTACTGTAAAAAAAATCGCAAAAAAGTAGGTGTGTAGGCATATAGGTACCCATTGAGGTGCGGTAGTCTCTCTCCTTAGTCGTGCGAAGCTTTCTTAGTTGAGAAAGCTCCGAGATAGAATAGTGGTAGTAGTAGTAGTAGTAGTAGTAGTAGTAGTAGTAGTAGTAGTAGTACTAGTAGTAGTAGTAATAGTAGTGGTGGTAGTAGTAGTAATAGTAGCAGTAGTAGTAGTAATGGTAGTAGTAGTAGTAGTAGTAGTACTAGTAGTAGTGGTAGAGTAGTAGTAGTAGGTCTGTGTGTGTCACGTTACACGTGACAAGAGTTCACGCGTCGCGATCAGGCTCAGAGGCAGCTGCAACCACCGCACTGCATCACCGCGACACCCAGCGCCACGACGCAGTACGACGACTAACAAGCCTTCTTTGCTTTTTGACATTTTGCATTTTTCGTCGAGCGTGTTTTTTTTTTCTTTTTTTCTTTTTCTTTTTTTTTTCTAATTAGTTTTATTAACATTACTTTTCGGTACTTTTTTTAGATTCGATTCGTATTTTCTTACGCACGTCAAACGATCGTCCGTTTAATTTCAATGCCAATTTTTGTTTTTTAGTCTTGTCTTTTGCGATCATCGTCTCTGAATAGTATGGACAAGCGCTAATTCGCACGACGTCCAGTAATTTCGTTTCTCTTGCTTTCTTTCTCTCTAGCTTCTTTTTTTATTTTTTCTTATTTTTGGATCGTTTCCGTAATTTCGTTGATATCGTCCGTCGGTACGTTTGCGTCGCGTTTGCGTCCGGTGTCGTGTCGCAGAATCCCGTTCACGTATTTTTTTACTTCTCGTTCTAATCTTTACATCTTTGTTTTTTTTGTTTTTAATCTCAATGTTGCTTTTCTCGTCCTTTCGTTCGACCAAGCGTATTCGTTCACCGTCGCTCGACCGAGCATCTGGCGCCAGTACCTACACGTCGATCGTAACAAAACCGCCACGATAAATCCGCGTTTTGAACCCGCGATCGTCCATCAGAGAGACCGTGCCGTTTCTTTCTCATAAACGGTACCGTGTGTACCTATATGTATAATATATATATTTTGTTATTTACTTTATATTTTATGTTTTACTTTTTGTCACTTTCACGTTATTCGCAGAGCACTTTCATAGAGCCCGAATCTATGCCCGCAGTTTATACGCAAGTCTGGAATCATATAAATGCACATATTATATAGTAAAGACAGATTTTATCTTTATCATAATCCTTCAGAGGAACATAGTTTGCTTGCATACCGCATGGCCTCAATTACGAAGCATCTTCAGCCAATGACGAAGAAACCGCCGCGCCGCGAGCTTTCTCTCCTTTCTGCACCTTGAACCCCTTTTCCCTTTTCCCTTTTCCCTCGTTTTTCCGTATCTCCGTCTCTCTACCCTTTCTTGCTTTTTCTCGTTTCGTTATCTTTTAAATTGTAATATTAACGGAATTGCGATCTAAATATAGCACTTTGCGCGCAGTAGCAATTTAATTAACGATAAAGTCTAATCGCGATGAAATCGACCAGCTTCGAAAAAAATTGCAATCTTCATCGAAGAACTACGATAAGATATTACGTAAAATTACGACAAAAATATAATACGAGATTAAGCTGGGCTTCGCAACTTCTTTCTACTATTTTTCTTTCCATTCCCGGCTACTGTTACAGGCTTATCGATGACTCGTGTGTGTATCGCGAAACGCGTAAAACGCTAAAAGGGACGCGTAATTCGTTCGAAACGCAAATCGTTTCAACGTTTCCGACCAGCCGACCAATTATCTTCGACACGAAATTTCAGAACGCTGATACGCGCGAGAATTAAAACGCGTATTTCTCGCGAAACGATCTTTCAAAATTAGCTGCAGTCGTCTTTTTAATTAAGTAATTGCGCTACGTGTAGGTTTATGTAACTGCGCGTATTATGGAAAAAAGCGGGATAATCCTGATTACTCCGAAGAGTTATAATTACCGATTACTTCCGCGTTATGAAGCGTATTTTATCATTGTCGCAAACGATCGGTTACGTACGGGAAAACTAAACAAACTTACGAAACTTAAATCCGCTCTACGAAAGAAAAAGATTACCGCGATTAATACGAGAAATGCGAAACGTATGCGCAAAGACCGAAAGGAAAACGTTGAGAAAGCGACGTTTCTTAAGGTGCAGTAAGGAGAAATTCCATCCTCCGCGCAAAGGATCCAAAGATTTCGTCGTGTCGCAGCCAAATCGACGATCGAGAATCGCTCGTTTATGCATGATTTACGTATATTGTATCCTCTCATTTTTTTTCTTTTCCTTTTTTCGAGGCCCTTCTTTATCACTTTGCTACTTCTGTTCGCGATACAGCAGAGACGAAGATAATAAAATCGTTATTACAGGGGACGTATATATATGCAGGGGTTGAATAAACCATAATCGTATAAATTCATCGGACGATCGAAAGTTTGGACAACGTTTCCCTTTTCCTGGTTCTTCTCGCTTCTTTGGAACAAGTACTCTTTTAACGCATTGCATAGCTTTTATTTACGTATATCGTCAATAACCAGGAAAACTAGGAACCTGCTTTTTGAATTATACAACTTCGATTCGTCATTGAGTTCGTCATTGCTTAACAAAGTACGTAAATAATAATTAGGATTATATCGTTCAGAATGTTGCAAGCAGTTTGCCGCGATGTAAGGCTAGCTTACTCAACCCTTTCTTTAAAAAGATATTCGAACGTTAATCGATTCGAAGGTAAAATCTACTTTGCGTTTTAAGTATACCGTAGTTACAAGATCTTCATCGTGTGCTGCCAAAACTCTCGTTGCGATTCTAACACGATCTCGCTAACGACTGCTATACAGATACACATGTATACTCGTATTACGGATTCGTGAAATGGAAACACGTTACACCAGCACTTACAGTGTCCAACGCATTGTGCGAATCAGCTCCGATACTCTTCGAGAATAACCCATTTTTTATTCCAAATTATAAAAGTACTATCACGACGTTAAATCGATGTTATTCGACGGTGCCTGTAAATACTTGAAACAATCCACGATATTCCTAAGGTAAACAACGATACGTTGAGAAGATATCACTACGCATGCGATAACGTTCGAACATAAAATTAATGATATTCGTTCGTTCATTCAAAGAAAAAAAAAAAAAAAAAAAAAAAAAAAAAGAAAAATACTTTAGACTTTTAAGATTGCACAAAACGTGGTGGCCTTCGGTACTGGATTTAAATGGGTTATGGAGACGAAGCAGAAAAATGATAAAAACAGGAAAGTAAAACCAAGAGAAAAGTAAAATTGTCAAACGTACGAGTACATGGCAGGCACGCTAAATAAAAACGGAAGCGCGTTTCTGCACAAACCAGCGATAACAGAATCGTCGCGATTCAGCAGTCAATCGTCAAGCATCCCTGGTGCCAGGCTACGCTACGAATTCTACGTCAGCGATCACAGGCGGTATGCACGAATTAGTTGTGAAGTTATTTCTATATATTATGGAATATCGTATTAAATAAATAAATAAATAAATAAATAAATAAATATATATATATATGTGTGTATATATATATATATATACGTATGTACGTATGTATAATAATAAATTATATCACAGAGAGCACAGAGAATGAGAGAATACACATATATACGATATAATGCACAATATATGATCCTCGGGTTGTCACTCACGTTTGCTTGAGCACGGAGCATTTGAGTTTGGCAAGAAAGCAATGGTGATGATTGGTCGTGGTAGCAGATAGTGAATCGCTCGACTATCGTTGAACCGTTCGTTCGCGTTGGTTTCGTAAACCAAGTTTTCGCACTTACTTGACAAGAACCGTGTCTGACAGTTCTGTTTTCACACCGTGCTTCTTTGGGTCGTATTCCGCTATCATTGGGCGCATTGGCGTTCTCTGCAACCAATCGGACATTTAATTAGAAAACGATTCTTCGACGGTATTTTACGTATTTACAGATTCGATAAGATGGTCGTGCAAGATCATTTTGCTCAAAAAGCTTCTCGTTTCGTGGTCCACGATACGAACGATACACGAACAAGAGGATTCGTCGATTTACAAGTTATTTGACACATCGTCTCGAGTGTTTCGACTCGATTTATAAATTTTCGAGGAAAACGATAATGCGTAGCCATACTTGCCGAAACGGAAGCGTGTACGGTAGTGGGAATTATCTATGCTTTTACGTAACCAACAAATTACTCACCTTACGTAGTTGGTTCGATAACAATGGAATCGCGGATAGAGGGTAATTACCATTGTATCGTCGAAACGTAAAATTGCCACGTCTTGGCCGCGTTGTCGTTTCGTTTTGCGCATAAGTAATAGGACTGTCGTTCGTTAATAGGATAATGAAAAATAGGAAATGTAAATGATTTCCGCGAAGAAATTTCGCGAACTTGACAATGAAACTACGAGATAGAGAGCGTTATAAATAATCACGAGCAAGGACTTTTGTTAGGGTGAAAAATAACGCGAGGAACGGAGCGGAAAATTTTTTTATTCGTTTTTAAATAACGAATAAAATCGTTATACTTGAGTTTTAACAGAGATTGAAAAACTTTCTAAACAAATCGTTTTCGTTAAAAGAACGCGCTCGCGTTTTCTACCGGATTCCTCGATTCCACGCGACGCAGTTTGTTTCTCTGTTTCCCGACAAAACTTTGATTTTCTATTACGATCCGTAAACTGGGTCGTTCCTCGATTATAAACGTCTCCCAGCCGTGCATTTAAAAATAAATGAAAACGAAGTAACTCGCCTTGTCCGCGACAAACGCCAACGAAAACGCGGAGGAACTTGGAATTCGCGTTCCCGATAAAATAGATGTTACTCGTGCTAACGCGTGTTACGTAAGTCGAAACCTTATCGAGCAACCGGTATCGGCAACCTTTATCGATACCGCGTAGCAAGATCGACGATCGATCGAGATAAGCGCTCCCTTTGTAGATAGATAGCTTTAATGTCAGCAGATAAGCCGATCAGAGTTTACAAATAGGCGTTTCCAAGTTGCACGATCGGATAGCGTCGGAAATTTTGTTGCGACCAAATAGATGGCCGTCAAACAGCGAGTTTAACTTTAAGATATGCAAGCATACTTAATACCGACATATACATATGTGACAGTTTAGATAAGATAATGTCCAACAATTTGTTAGAAATCGACGTACGACTTTGAAAGTAAATTTAACAACTTTTAGGAAAATTCGTGGTACGTTTTAACGCAAATTTTTCTTCTACCTTTTTATGCAAGCGATTACTCGATATGCGAGAATGTATGTAAACGTTGTTTGTAGCGAAACGATCGAAGAGAAAAGGAAGAAGCGAATTTGTCGTCATTGTGTGGCGTAAATGGCGAAGCAACAAACCTCGAACGGTGTCGTTTGCGCGATTTAGAATACATCCGATTCCGTACAAAAGGTGCGATATATATCGTCTGGCGCGTCAGACAGTTGCGAGTATAAACACAGAAATCTGTGTTTAGCTGGCGCCTGTACGAAGCCAGACACCGATATACGTAATTCGTGGCCTGCCCCTACAACTTGTTCGAACGAAGCTCCTGTTGCTCGATTTTTATCGGTCGCTCGGTAACACACGGTAACACACGGTAACACCTATCGTTTGATAACGTCGTGTCGCTGTTATTCCAGTTAGAACCGCGAATAATTTCGGAACTCGTCGGCTTCGCGTAAATAGATAGAGGTAGATATCGTTTTAGCATCGAGCGAAAATCATTTTAAACGAATGCGGTTAATCACTCTGACATTCACGATGAAACAAAGGGGACAAACCAGGTTCGAATCGAGTTGCTCGCTTCTATTCACCCTGATGTAAGAACGATCGTTGGCTGTCGAGGACAAGGAGCTCATCTCTACGTCGTGCACGCTGTCCGTGTTCCCCATTGTTCAGTTGGTCGAACGCGTCGCCTTCGACATTCCTCCCGACTACTGTTCGCCTTCTTTCCTCCACCGGCTTCTTTCAACCCTCTGAGATTGTTTGCCGAGCACGGCTGCCAGTCGTGCGTGTGCCACGTGTTTTATTTATCTTCCATTGGTGCCAAACACCGATGTCGCGTAGAGCGCCAGAGTGCGCCGTTTCGAACGAGATCCGATTTGTCCCAATTCGCTGGCAGCCGCAGCTGTCGACGTTACTCGTCCAAATTAAATCGCGGGGGACAGCAGCTCGAGCGCACGATGTTCGCGGAATATCACCAAGTATCACCAAAGAACCAACTCCTGTCACCTTTCCACGAAGCTTTAACAAAAGTAATCGTTGTCTGATCGATGCGCCGTTGACGAAACTGCCGAAACATCGCAATAATGGAATCGCGAAAACGTTATCTTGGCTTTTTCACTGCGAGTAAAACCAGATCGGGAAAGGAAGATCGTTCGCGAACGATCTATCTTGAGATCTCCCCACTCGAAAGATAGGTTCGAGAGGAGGAAGAACGCGAAACAAGTCCAGCCGGAAAATCGGAGCAACTCGATGCGGTTTCCCGTCGAAACGGACAACGCATCTCCGGCACGATTCCTCCGGGTGAACTATGCTCGTGTTCGTCTTCTCTAGCGACTCTATCTATGGCACAGCGAGTGCCGCGGCGCAGAAAATCGCGGATCGCTGCCAAATCTTTCGGCAATGTTCCGAGGACGGGCTCCTTATATACCAAACGGCTACGAAAATAGGAAGAGCAAATAGACGTCGTAGCCGTCTCACGTGAGCAACACGTCTCGCTCTTTCGCCGTGTTCCACTCTGTCTCACCGCTAACCAAGCTTAACAGAACACCTCTGTTTGAACTATGCGACAAATGGACACGTTCGCGTCACCTACGTCCACGACGGCCACGGAATTAGACAACGCTCTAACGATCGCACGTGACTTTCCTCTCTCTCTCTCTCTCTCTCTCTCTCTCTCTCTCTCTCTCTCTCTCTCTCTGTAATTTGGTCGAATAGAGTTTCCACGACGATATTTGCAAACTCGAAATATTCCTAATGCCAAGGTCGCTAAACTCGTTAGAGTAGAAACCAAGTATTGCTAGTTGAGCGCATAATCGCGAGAACGCGAGCAACGTTTCTCCGATTCTTTGTACTTGCGATCTACGATAAATTGGCGTTGAAACGTCTCCCGCGCCAATAAAATAAATTCACGAGCGCCAGTTTCGTCAGTGGGAATAAAATTGGCAGAGGCGCCTGTCAATTTGTCGATGCGCTCGAGTGTCAAGAACTTTGTCGTCCTGCGTCGTTCGTCGCGCTTTAGCCTCTTCGAATCTATTTTAACTCCGGAACGATATAGCGTGTACTAAAGATAACCGCGAAAACACGCTAGAGTAGCTTTCGCCTCGAGAGCCGTGCATATCCTGTGTAGAAGCGTTGTTCCGAATTGCGATCGGTTGACAAGATATGAAAGAAATACATCGTGGCTAGCAAAACGCGATCTCCGACAGTTATGCAACGGCGTTAGAGATTGACAAACGTCACTTGGCAAGAAACGTGTTAATAGATTTATCCAAGATTTCCGTAATATTAGACTCTCCCGTCGCGCTCAAATATACAGGTATACCAAGGAATAAACGCTATTCGCGATCGATCGGTGTTATTGTTTATATGTATACATATTGTACAAATTATAAAGCGTAGTAGCGACAGTCGCTCGGCGCTTAGAAGTTTGGGAGAAAATGTTGGTCGACTAGCGGAAAAATCTCGATTCAGCAAGTCGA
Organism: Bombus pascuorum; assembly: GCF_905332965.1. NCBI lineage: Eukaryota > Metazoa > Arthropoda > Insecta > Hymenoptera > Apidae > Bombus > Bombus pascuorum. The sequence continues at coordinate 653,728 of NC_083492.1, read as the reverse complement.
TCGGTCGATTACTTCTCTCCCTAAAAGGGACTCGATGACTCGATGGAAGTAAGAAAGGAAACTACGCGTTTTCTACGCGGCATTGTAGGCATGTCCTCGTGAAACGATAGCTAGCGTGCGTCTCACCCTTTACACCGGCAGTTTGCCACTTAGTTCGTTTAACAGTGAATAGAACCAGTTGCTGCCGCTGCAAATGGAACGATTACAAATGTCACTTTACAAACGTTATCCATGACCGATGCTCCACGGAGCGGAATGTCGCGTCTTATTCGTCTAAACCTAAGTAACGCCAATTTTGCTCTGCTACCTCGCAAACTTCTTTTCATTGCGTGTAAGACACTTCGATCTACTCGGAACAAATTTCGCTCTTAAAGTACCTATATAATAGAAATTAGAATTTTCTACGATTTCCTCTTACTCCGTACTTTTAACTTTGAAACGAGACTTATTTATTTTCGTTTAAGTCATGGTGGAAAATTAGCGAGCGAGTGCCATCTTGGTTTGCACTTGTAGAAAGCGGCCACGCATCACGAACCTATGGAATTATTTTCATCGAGAGACGAGAATGCTACGTACGGTTTCGAGATATTCGGAGAAGCTCGTGGCGAGATGCTTCGAAAATAGAATTTTCACCGCGGGTTAGGTCCTCCGCCGACTGTGTTACAGATCGGTCGTTGCTGCTTCGTTTCAGCCGTCTTCGCGACATTCCCTTCCCCGGTTCTCTCGTTAAAACGGACGAAAATTAATTACAGACGCATCTTTAAGAGTAAAGAAATTTTATTATCTCGTACCGACCGTTCTTCGATTTTAATCAGAAATACGAATACGCGTCGACGTTATGCCACGTAGTACAGTTAGTAGTACCATTTTCCTACGTTTCAGTATGTCGATTCAGCATGATTCGAATGGCAAAATTACGACGAGAAAGAAACACAAAAGACGAACAAACCGTTTTACGGGTTCACGACGTTAAAACGATCCGTACAGATATTTTTGTACTTTGTCCTCGTATCGTAAGACGCCGATTAATACGGTATACTTTTAAGAGAGAATCCTAAGAACACACGTTTCGAGGAAACGCGCGTATTTCAAAGTAAACACGATGTTCTAAATTCAAGAAAACAGTCGTAATTATACGCTTTCTGTTTCAAAAATAATATAAGTGTAATTATTCAACGAATTAACGTAGCGATAATAGCGCGGTGCTCTGTTTATTTTCGAACGTCGTTAACAATGTGAAAAGTCGGCGTCATTATATATATAACAGTCGACCGAACTGGTTCGCTATTGAACCGCATCTCGTAAATATTTAACGATGTTATGAAACGCGGTTATAGCTCTTGTGTACCTTTCGAATTCATAGGTTACGCTGCGCAGCCTCGCGAACCGTTGGCACGTATTGCGAGATTATTTTTTAGTCATGGCGCCACAACGTGATCCACGCGACACGCGAACGTGTTGTTTCGGTACCGCGATGTTTCTCTTTCAAGCGCTACGAATTTCTTCCTTTCTGTCTTTATATTCGATTATGTCTCTTATTAAGATGTCAAACCGATATTCGATGTACGCTGGATACAAAAAATATCAGCGCATAATATAATAATACTATCTTACAGTCGTACAAAAACGATACTAAGTAACAACCAAACGATACGGAAATGCTATAATAAATACACGATAAATCGGAAACGATTTACTTCGCGAGTTCTCTGCGATTACTACTCTTCCGTATCTTTAACGTATCTCCTCGATCGTATTTTTTAAACGGTCACGAGACGCTCGAACGCGGTCCGTTCTGCTATCTCGCAGCAGTCTCTCGCACTGATCGAGTCGCGGTCTAATTAAAACACTCGTTGAATCGCTGCTTCCTCCGTTCGTCCAATCGACGGAAACATAACCAGAACATTCAGATAACGTATTTCAATGACTTCGCAAAGACGCACGCAGCGTATCGCAGAGGGATCACAGGAAGCGAGAGACGGTTTATAACCATCGGTGATGTCGAATGGTTCGACGGAGGAGCAGAGAAAATGGCGAAACAAGGCGGACGAGCGAGACATGGAAAGAGGGGTCTGCCCCGACGTGGCCTTTTTCCCCAAGTCCTTGAAGGCTAATCAACCATGGTCGTTCCGTCGTTGACGTTAAAGTATGCACGAACAAACACGTCCGCATAAATCGAGATATTGTGACAAGCGGGCGAGTATTCGTCGCGTCAACCGTGCATCGATTACACAAATTACCGCCACGGGACAACAAACTGGATTAGAGGCTTCCCCGCCTCCAGTTTCGCGACTTTGATCAGCCTCGGAAGCGTTTGCTGTTGTGGGCAAAAATTCCTTCGTTCTTCTCTTATCTATGCCGCAACAGCGATCTAGCGGACGCTCGGCAATACGGCGCGAGCTAAGAAGTCGCTACATCGACTTAGAAATCATACGCGACGTAAGCAACGGCGCTACTAAAGTCAAACATCGTGTCTCGAGAACGTTTATTTAACAGCGGTAAACGTTAATCAAGTTCCTGATTAAACGAACAACGTCGCGCCGCCTTTATTAGTCAGAGCATTCGCAGCGAAAGCGATACCGATTCAATGACTTTGATTTACGATAACGATTCGATAACGACACAGTCGCGATCCAACTGTGATAACCTTTCCGTATTATCATTCGGATCATGGTTCGACTATCTAAATTTGAAACTATCAAAATTGATCGATCGAGTCTGCGGATAAAGATCGACACCCATTTACTACGAATTAGAGAAAGGAACATAGACACGAACGATAGCTTATAATTGTCCGTCATGGACAAGCGAAGAGGTATCGAGCGTATTTATCCAGCGACCAATGACCGATCTTTCGGCGGCGATTAGAAGCGTAGCGCGACTTATGGAGAAAAGAAACGCTCCACTCTCGCATCGATCGGTCGATACGTCGTATACGAATGCGAGGAACGACGAACGAGGTCAAACGTCGATGAGCGATTCGTTCCTCCTCGAACACGATCGATTCTCGGACGATCAAACAAAAGTGGAATAACAAACCTGTCGCTATCCGACCGTTCGTTTCACCGAACGAGATTGCGCGCGCGCGCGTGATCCAAGGTGTCGTCGGTTGCTGATTCGGTGTTAATCTCGAGATCTACGATTCGGGGCGGATCTCGTTCGCTGAATCAGCGTGATTCAATGACGAGTCGTTCGCTGGCACATGCGCACGCGTGCTTCTTTTAATACGAGAATCAACCGCGGCCAGCGCAATAACAAATTAACAAATCTGAGAGTAACGTCACATCCTCATCTCGGGCCCGACGCGCGATCATGGATCACGCGTGGGATGGCTGCGCACTGTGCACGCTCTTGCTCCTTCTGCCCCTGAATTACCGGTTACACCACACGGATACGCTGCTATGCCGCTGTGGTGCTCCTGCTCCGTAACAGCATTGACCTTCTTGATTCGATCGCGTGCTTTTGGCCAGACGCGAACACAACATCGTGACCTTACACCCTCGTTCGTAAGAGTTAGGACACGCGCGTTTCGTCTTTATACGGCCACTTACAAACGTATTCGCACGTTCCTACAAATTCTTTAACGGTCGAATTTCTGTGCCAAGCGTACGAATACTTTCGTCAACCGCCGTACGACAGAGTTATTGGCCAAAAATTATCAAAGGAACGATCGACCGATCGGAATTTTCCGTTAGTCAGCTGTTCGCCATTCACGTAGAACGACTACGAGTACGCGTAGCACGAATTCAAGAAACGTAGGTTACGTGAAAACTGTTGCATAAATCAATCGTGCGTCTAGTTGTCCTAGTCGATCGTAAATATTCGGTATTAGCGAATAACGACGCGTGGAAAGCTGACGTTACAAGATTATTCTTCTTCCTTCCTTGAATAGAACGTAACGAGTTTGAACGGATAACGACGACCATCGCGAAAATCGAATCTGTCCATTTCTACTGTTTCAACCTCCGTTTCTCTTGACTTTGGTTTAACCAGCTGAATTGAAAGTAAAAAGTTAACGAGCGTATTAATAAACGGATCGATTATGACCTCGTACCGACGTTTTAATTTAGGTCAATCGTGGCGACTGTTGTTAACGGCTACAGAATCGTAAAATGAAAAATAAACCGATGAACTTTTGCCAATGGAAATCTATTAGCGATTAGTCCTTAAATCTTGAAAGTCTCTATTTAAAAGCAAATCTATTAGCGATATATTTCTCACAGATAAACGTTTCGACCAAAGATTCCAGAGTTACGCAACGCGTCCTTGCGATGCGTTTGCAAAAGAAATGGCATATTTGTACAGTATGACGTACATCAAATTTTTAGTACAAAAATACGTGTGACATTCTTATTAAAATAAGGGATTTCGCAATATCGCGAACACTTGTCACAAGATCGATCTTACAAATTGCGGAGAACGCGATTATAACATCGCTGTGACACGTGCAAGTTTACGTACGGAACGATGACATTCACTTTTATCTTCCGCGGTACGAGGTGCTTATCTAATCTCGACTAAACCGTACGAGTGTACGTTCAACACCTATAAATCATCCGTCGTTTCTCGTAAAATCGCAAAGCCATTTTTAAGGGAATAACGAAAAAAGTTTCATTCGCAAAAGCAAGAATTCTCATTGAAACTTTCGGAAAGCAAAAATACGTGAAATCTTTAACATCTTACCGATATGTAATACTTGGAAATAAATCTTTGTTACGTACACTTGTTTAATCTACTGTTTGCGCAATTCTTACGAAATGATATCTCGCGAATCCAGGGAAATATCTCGAAGCTACTGGAAATGCAGGAAAAACTACTTGATTCCGAATCGTTTCGATATTATTCGCTCGCTATTGGTTTAGCTATTTATCGAAAATGATATTCTTTCAAATACCTGCTACTCGGACGATTTTCGCAGAACGCGGCCTTAACGACGAAAAAATTCGATTCGTCCATGAACGTCGTCGTACTTATAAATCCCAGTTACAAGAAACGTAATTTTCAAAAATTGCTTCAAGCATTCCTACAAAACTCGCGACGATGAATATCGTTCCGAGAGCGAATATCTTCGCTCTATCTAGAGCTTAATTACAAAACCGTGATCGATTACGCGATTCTTTACGCAACGTGATGCTCGGCATTTATATAGCACTTGATAGTCACGCATCCGATAAATTCATACAATCCACTTTGCAATCGATCTGTCTGGCCTGCAACTCCTTTCCTTCGAGTGTGGCACGCGTAAACGTATCGTTAAGTTTATCCACGTAAAATGTGTTCGCTTTATCGGATAAAGGTACGTCTATATGAGTTTCTATCGCGACAAGGATATCGACTGCATTTCCCTCGGTGAATTTATCGATCAATCGCACGTAGAATGGCGCAATCGCTATCGTTATCTGATACGCGGCAGGAACTTTTTATCGGCGCGAAAAAATACTCTAAATAAATGGTCGAACGGTGTCTGGACTGGTACTTGATACGCGAATCACGACTTTTTTTATCGATTTTTCGCGACGATCGACTACGCGTAAAATACGCCGTCGATATAAAATAATATTGATCGACGCGGTCGATTACGCGCGGCGAAACAGCAACTGGTTGCGTTCAACGAGAATTTAATTAGTCAACGTATTGCCAAATATTTATCGCGTTCTAGAAACGTATTCTTTCTCTATCTTTTAAGATTTTAACGCGATGTTAAGTTTCAAGATCGCCGGAATCTAAATCTATGTTTCTTTGCGCAGCCAGGGCAATTTCTCTTTTCTACTTTTCTAACGTTTTATCAGACTGCATAGCGAATAAGAGAGATTGGAAAATATATGCCTGTTCTAATTCCTTAAACGTAAGAGATGCGATCAATTTCTATAAGAAACGTTCGAAAAAGCGGAGATTGAACAGAGACGACCAGGACGTTCCAACGATCGAAAGATCTTCTTCGAACCAACGAAAACCTTTGACGACGAAAAAGCAGGATTTCGTTTTCAGAAAAGAACGCTCTATCGTTCGACGAACACGCAAAGCTCGACGATAGAGTGTGTAGAGCGAGCGGGATTTGGTTGGCAACGCGATCGACGATATTTATGGAGTCACCCTATACATAAATCGGGCGTGCATGCAAGGATAGCCAAATGCAGTCTCGAGACACGTTCACGTGATTTCTAGTTCTAGAAGAGCAGTGAACTCGACGATCGAACGCCAGATCGTGCGGCCGAGCGGCGACGGACAGCGAATACAGAGGCGACGCACGCGTGACGCGACGGTCTGACGCGCGCGCCGCTTCAACTTCGCTATTCTCGACTGCCTTCGCCGCTGAATCGCGTGCACCGCGAGCGTCGAGACGCGAACGCGTCCGTAAACTGGTTAGCATTGACCTTTTTAATTTGATTACAACGCCAGATAAATCCGACAGAAGCGAACCGTTTCTATCGCGATTGCATCATGTCCTGCGGACTCGGGACTAGGGATACAGCCGCGTATCGTCAACAACGCTTCCAATTCCAATGATCGATTCATCGAGCTGCAGATCACCCATTCCACGCTTTATCTCATTTTTATCGAGCTACATTCGTTTTTATACGTTTATATATAGTACATTTATATATATATTCTTTGATAATCGAGCCTCTCGCGAATCACGCTCGACTAATTCCACTTTTTCCAAGTTTCTCGATTCCGTCACCTATTCGATTATGATCGCGAAGAAGCGTAGATTCGCAGGCAGATCGTAACGTTCTTTGCGTTTCGCTTTATGCGGTTGGTCGATCGAACGGCTCGATCGACGATTACCGTTTTCCGATACTTTAATTCCAAGTAGTTGCGATCAAATCGAAATAATCCTCCTGGTCCTGATCTCCGTTCCATAGATTCCCAAGTACTCTGATAAAAAGTTCACGATCCATAACGCTCAACGAATCGTGTAACTGGTTTCGAAGCATAATTATACAAGTATTTCCATATAGCGTCTAAAGTGCTGGTAATAAGAATCAACGGACGGTTACATAATCACGACGTATGAACAACATAATTACGAATTGCATAGGTCGTTGATGATTCACGACGAATTACGTACCGTGGTGTTCATCAATGACCCACTACGAGGTTCGTATTATGCATCGCACGAAATCATTGACCACCTACGGTGGCCTCTTTGTTTCGTGTCGCGTGGGCATACGCTGTTCACAGCACCCATCCTAGGTATATATTTCATTTTTTACCCGGTACATCGTACGTAATTTGTGATTGCGACACAATGACAAAGCAATGGTCGCGAATGATTCACAGCAGATCGGACACCCACCGTACAAGTTTTATATCCTGGCCAGACGCAAAACGCGAATGTCTATAATTCTTTCTCGATAGAGATGTTTCCTGTTGCTAGGGAGTACCTTTTTTAGTTTACTTTACCTTTTTTCAAATTCCAGCTAAACGAAGAAATTCTATTGTTGCAATTCAAAGGAACGATCGCGTAAGGAACGTTTTAACTGGCATAGAGTAAAAGATAGTAGTACGTTCGTAGACGCCTTTACGATTTTCAGCCCCCTAATTACCTTGTATCGATTCTACTTTGACAATACGCGTAGTATAATAGGTTTTCGGTCTACCGAAATACACAACATGTATCTAGCGAGTGTAAGGCCGCTCGTCTCGCTATGTTCACCGTGCGATTGTATACGTATGTGCGACACGTGTTCCTCGTATCGTGCCTCGCATGGAAGTCTACAAACTCCAAACTCTAGACGTATACTCGCGTGACTTCTGCTACTTGAGACCAGTGAACTCGCCCTGGTCGACGATCGAACTCGGTAACTCGCCCCTCCTTCCCTCGCGATGCCTATGCGGCGATATTCCACCCTTTGCAAACACGACCACGCGTAGGTGTACCGGTACTGTTATGTTAATATACCTTCCTCCATGCTTTGCAGAACAGCAGAGACGCGATTGTTTCCACCAGTGTCGCCCAACTTTTCTTCCAGACGAAACCACCCCCGATGACTCGGTCTTCCTAACCCAGGGAATTGCTATATCGATCGTAGAATATCGCCGAATCTGTGTATAAATTTAAACTTTTACCAATAAAGAAATGGAATCTCAATAGATATTTTACATCGAATGTTTTGCATAGTCTTGCGATTGTATACGTCCAGTTACCGTATTTTACGTATCTTTGTTACGCGTTTCGAAGAAAGACAAAAAAGGAAGAAATTCTCAATATGAAAGTGAAATTGACGAGGCCCGAATTTACGAAATCCAGTTAAAAATTAAAGACAAAAGCGTAAAAATGTTCGTTTGAGAACCTCTCCGTTCGAGGGGACGGTGAAGTTTTCACCGACATCGCACGTCATTCTTTACGCGTGAACCAACACGCGTAGATATATACGAAGATGTAACGCTATCCAAATTTAGCATTCGGGTGTGCGTTTAATTTTTGATTTACCATCGTATATGTTAATTTAGACGCTGTTTCCCGGTATGCTAAAAAATTCCTTATACTATACGTAATTCTGTTTTTATTTTCGGTAATATAGCGTACTAGTTGCGCAATTTTAACTCGTTAATTTTAACTAACAAACAAGTCTCGGTACGTTTTTCGAATCGATGGATCATTCCTGCTATTATATGCGTACGAACGGATCTACTTCCTGTGCACGACGTTCTCCGCGATACTAGACCGCGTAACGCGCGATAAAAGGGTATTGTAAACATCGTGGATAAATCGATCGGCCTTTAAATCCTTTTTCGATAATCTTATATTTTGAAATCATTTGCTATGGATTTTCGAACGACCAACGACTGTCTCCGCAATTTCTATCTCTCTAAGAGAGCGAGAAAATTTTCTGCTAACGAATGAAACACGCACTTGCGCGTCTACTGATTTCTCCGTACTTCGATGAAATTGTACACGTGACTGGCGGCTAAACACGCACACAGCTGGATGAATCATCTGGCGCCGTGGAAAATTTATATTAGAAGCACCGGTTGTTATCTAACCTTAACCTGTACACACGACACGAGTAAATACATTATACGTAGATGCGTTATAGCGAGAGTTTGTCTCGATTTGCGTCGTGTGAGTTATTCATGGCCCACGAATGACTAATACGAGAAAGATGCAACATTTTTTTCTCAACGATATTCGTCTTTCGATAAATCGATAAGTACGTAGGATAAAGTCGCTTCGCGTAAGAAATTATTCCTATTGCAAATTTTACAAAAATTCGTGCCACGCGCAAAATTCTAAATTCGTTTGTTCGTTCGGATACAAGCTGATTTACCGGAACTACTTTATGGTAAAGTATACCGGAAGCGAACGTTCTTTACGAGTCTTTTGTCGTTTGATATCAAGACGAACGAGGGAAACTGGTTCACCAAAGACTCGTTGTAATTACAAAGCAATTTCTCTCTTAATACACGATTATGTTTCCGTCAGGATATCCAAGAGAAATGCTGCGTAGGTCACCGGTGATTCATAATGTACAAGCGAACTTTCTTTTTAACGAACCTCCATCTTCCGTTTTATACCAACGTCGAACGAGAGAAAACAAACGTTATATCAGCTGTTAAAATACGATCCACTAGCTTGATTCTTAAGGCCTCGTCGTAAATATTCTCATGATACGAACCATATTGGAAAAAATGTTTAGATATCAAAATGTACGGAACGAATTGCGCGAAGAAGAAACTATTTTGTCTTTTCTAAGAAAAACGAACGGAATTCTTCGAAATCGTCTTAGAGAAGAAAAGGAGGTAATTCGTGCGACTCGTAAACGACCATGGAGAAGAATTGAAGAATAGCAGAGAAAGAAAAAAAAAACGCTGACGATGACGGATGTTCGTTTTATTGTTCGAATCGTCGAAAAACAGCAAAGCATCGTGCTGCGACGAATAATCACAATGGTTACTGCCGTTCTGAACAGAAAACAACGAATGTGTGGTAAAATTAAAACATTGTTTCGTTCGGTCGTTTCATCGGACAACGTATAAATCTCGATTCGGTCGGAAATTCAAGAAATCGGATAATTAAACGAATCCGAATTTCGAATTACTTTTACAAAAATTTTATCGAAGTCACGGACGCGGTAAATAGTCATTGAACCAGATACTTTGAGTACGTCAAGCATATGTGTACTTGACCGACTTTTGAAAATAAGAGGAATTCCTCGAGTCTGATTTAACGTTTGTTGGCTACACTCGCGATTCTCGAACCATTAATACGGAAATTACGATAAATTGAAAATTCAGAAAAATACACACGATCATCGAGCGAAAGAAAACCAGGACACTTAACGTCGCAAGAGAGTAGTTTCGCAACTATATTTATCGGTTCCTTGTTTATAAACCGATAGAATCGTACTACTATCGTAACATATTCGTACTAGTAGAACGAAATACGATAATGTAATTTATTAGATGATCGTTCAATGAAATTTCTGGGATAAACAAAGACACTGACGTAACGTTTATTCTCAATTTTCTGATAAAGTGTTGGATGTGCTACCGACATGTAAAAATAATCGATTTTGATCAGGAATAGTGAAAATGAGGGTATCTCGAATCCACGTGACACAGAGTTCAAGATTCGCTATAGAAGCTAACTGTTTTAAAATCTTGAGACATTGAAGGATCGGAATCTTGCAGCGTAACAAATTGCTCCATTACGTTTCATAGCAGGAACCTGCCAGCGTGGATAGCTCCGTTAATTAACACGTTCAAGCATAGTTATTCATAGCGTTATTCCGCAAATCTTTCACTCGACACGCGCACGTGAGCATAGGCCGATCGCCGTTGAATTATGCTCGCAGGAAGGTCTTGGAGGCAAGGACGTTCCGGTTGAAGCGAACGGAAAAGTGACGTTTCAGTCCATTCGCATGATAATTAAATTCTCGGAAGGGAGACGCGGAAAACGTTCGTCTATCAACGGTCGAAACTCGTTGAAAAAAGTCATCGATCGGTTTCGAAGCGGGGGAAAAAAAAAAGCGAAAAGATCGGGAACGGAAGGGAAGGGGATATGGAAGTTAAGAAGGCGGAATAACGAACGAAGGGGCACCAAGAAATAGAGAGGGCCGCGACAAGAGAGGGAGGGAGGAAGGAAGGAAGGAGGGGAAAAAGGCAAGAAAGAACGCGAAAGCGAGCGTAGAGGGGAGGAAAGGTGTTCGACGACGAGGAAATTTCCATGACGTAGCCGTACACTGCACATACTGCTGTGGCTGGTCGCCATGACTTCCAATTCCAAGCACGCGTCATTGTCGGTCGGCAATTGACCGAAACTTGTTCGGTTTCGAGCATCGAAATCTGCCACACGGCAAACTAGTTTCGGTTACGAAACAAAAGGGTCGAAGTCCCGACGACCGCGACCGTTCATAGATCCGCGCCTCTCCCCCTCTCTCCTCACCCGCCTTTCTTTCCTTCTCTACACGTTCTTTCCTTTTCCTTTCCTTTTTTCGAGATAGGACGCGGTTCAAGGGGAAGAAGAAGGTAAGAAGGGTCGGAGCGAGTTCGCGTGAATAACGAGGCACCCGAGTAGTGGAGAGAACATATAGCAAGGGTCTGATGAAAGGCTGTTTTGCACGAGTGCCGGTTTCTTCGAAATCCTGTTGCCAGAGAAATCTTTCTTCCTACCCGAGCCCCTTTGTTCCGTTCACGGGCTTGGCAATCCGCTGTTACATGGGAAATGTAACTGGCCGATTCTTCCCCGCCCCACTGACGGATCTTTCTCCGCCTAATAGCGAATTCTGTCTTTCTTCTTCTAATAGCATCTTCTCCTTTCCTAAATATCCGTTACGGTCGGATTCGACGAAATCAGGATTATCGATGCTTCTATCGATCGGTAGATCTCTATCGTACAAGTAATTACACGCAAGCAATCCCGTAGAAGAGAATCTTTTTGACTCGATTCTAATTTTTTACGGTGATTTAAACGTTTTATATCGTGTCGAGATATTATTCCGATTGGCAGGAGTGGGAATATTCGCATGCGCGCAACTTTCTATTTGTCAAAAATGTGCCAACTTGACACAGGATACTGGCCGTGTCGTTTATTAGCGATTACTTTCTAATTCAAGATTTTAAAGAATTCTCGCGTTCCACTTTTTACATTCGTATGTATGTAAACAGAAGAAGAACAAACACGAAGATGTTAACTTTTAACGGCTGAAACGATGCGATAAATGCAGAATTGCAGTACCTATCTTGCCACTGTGCATATTAGAATGTCAGATACAAGTGATTAAAAAGACTGATAAAGATAAACGTCTCTTTCAACAAAGAATGACAAACCACTTGTAAAAGATGTTTCAGAATACCGTTGCACAATCGTTGATTGATTGTACGATAATCGAAATACTCGACGGCAGGTTGTGGAAATTACGTGATAAATTCTTACGAAAAATATCTGTCATCGCTCCGCTAAAAGAGATAACTGACAAGAATTCCTCGAAACTATACGACAAAGCCCAAGTACGCATCTCTATAGCAAAGATACAAATTTGTCAGAGTGTAATGAAACTCGTAGTTCGATAATTAATCAGCGTTAACAAAAACTACATCGATTTCTTGCTCGTGTCTACGTGATACGGTGTAAAGCTAACCAACGAAAAGATCTGAAAAACACGATCGTTCGGACTGGACTCGATTCGTCGATCACAGACAGTTCGTGGACGGAAGAAGTCAACGTTCGGTAACCAAGTCGCGTGGAAAACTATGCCCATTCGTCGATTATAATGGATCGAGGTCAAAGCAGAAACTAGATATCACAGAAGTTAAGAGCGAGCTTTTATTCCCATGTAAAGCAGGCGATACCCGAAATACGAATAAAAATTGATAAATAAAGAACACGGTTATATTCGCATTTATGAAACTTTAAAAAGAGTCATGGTCGTTCGAGCAAAATCAAAAGGATTAACCTGTCGGCAGAACAGAATGGAATTCCGTCTATCTACACCCGAAGGACAAACGATATGACATAAACCAGACTTGCCGATTATCCTCGCTATCTATGGTTCCGAAACGCGTCGAACCTTCCAGTCTGGTCGAGCGATATACTTCCTATCGATAGACAAAGTACGGTAAAAATTATTTTGTGCTTCCAATATTCCATAACGTACATAATACTCTACAATATATCGATAAGCAACTGTCCGTCTCATTTATAGGATACCGAAAACAACGCGTAAGCAACGCGTGACCGACAAACGCTGGAAAACGGCTCGAAGAGAAACGTGTCTAGAAAAAAGTAATCAAGATTTCTTCCCAATAAATGGAGTTCCGATAAACGGAGTCGTATCACGAGTGTCGGTTGACGGATGTAATTCGAGTGTACCGTAACGGGGCTCTGGCCTGTTGGAGACGATAGTCGGGCAAGGTCGTTCGCCGGAAATATCTGTCGGGATCAACTTCTGCCTGCGTAAAACGACCCTTCGAAAAACTCGTTCGCCCAGCGAAAAAGTTAAACGAGATCCTCTTACGCGTCTTTGCACGGTAAATTTGGCTGGCAACAAGACTTACGAACGAGTTTCGTTTCGACTATTCTCGATCGAGAACGCGTTCAAACATAAAGACAAAGTTATCTTGCTGGAAAAAAGAGGTTGCTGTCTACGATCGATGTTGTCCTAATTTACCGAGGACAGGATTTTTTAAACGCGTCGATAGTTAATTTCGGCGTAAATTCTATTTAATACGATTACTTTGCCAACGGTCTTTCAAGCGCTATCGACGAAAATCAAAATTTTGTAAAGCTGATTCGTTTAACTGTCGCAAAACTAAATTGTTAAATGTCAACGAGAAGATCGTAAAGTGTACGTAAATTTCAATTTAGTTAAGACCGATCACCGAAAATTGATTTTTAAGATATGGCTACGTAAAAATGGGAGAAACGTTTGCGCTACTCATCAACATCCGATTTAACGACTAACTTTACAAACAATAAAACGCATCTAGTTCAAAGTAGGCAAAGAACAGAACGACGATATCAAATTCACGCGCTCTCTAAGAATTGCAATAAAGGTTTGCCGAATGAAAAAATATGAAATTGGATACCTGGGAATTTTTATTACGAAACGATCGAAAGAAAACGGTTATAACGTTCTGTTTAAATTTTCGAATTTCTCGCATTTCCCCGGGAGAATCGAAAGAGCGTAGAATTTCAGACCTCGTTAAATGCAACGATTCAGCATATTCATATTGGCGAAATAAAAAAATTGCGATTTACGGAGGAGAAACTAGCTCGCGATCGCGGTCCGGTCACAGCGCCTCGGCGTTAGATCTCGCGATCAAATTTGGTACAGGACGATGTGGCAAGAACACTGTACTCGTTGAATTCGTTAGATTAGAAAGTAAACAGTGGCAGAGAATCAGCCGTGATTCGTCGCTGCATTTTATCACTTGGCTCTTGATAACGCGTGTAACGCTCTTCTAACGACGTTTCGTATACGTACCTATACCACCAACCCACGCTCTCTTACTTATCCTTCGTCTCGTTTCATACAATTACTCTTAATTAAGTTTTATCGGTGACTCAAATACAAGTTGGCGAACCTTGGTGAGTCCCCGGTATCAAAATCGTCGAAAGATAACGATGGTGACGATAATTTATCAAGAGTCGATCGCAACAATTGCATATGTGCAAGTCATGGTTCGATCACAAGACAACAATTTACAATTGCAAATCGATGAACGTTACAAAGTACATTGTTTCTTTACGATCAGAATTCCTTTCGTTTAGTCCATATCTATAATCGTTCGATCGTTGATATCTCCGAAGAAAACGGCTACCTCTGTGTCACGAACCTTCGAATATCACGGTTATTAAATGCTCGTCGCTTATCGCGCTACTTAACAGGACACGCACGATATCACGACAAAAAAAAAAAAACCATACAACGATAATTTTATCGTAACAGATTCAAACTTCCGTATCAGTTAACCGTCTTTTAAAAATTCTGATTTAACTGTACATATACTTTGAAATATTTATTTGCCTTCGAGTGCTCGCTGGTTCGGACGAGCGGATTTAACTCAAGACTGGAAAACTAACTTTCGTTAAAAAGTACGTTTAATCGTATTTTCATCGCAAAAACATTTATTCTTTCTTCGGTGTATTATTAATAATATAATTCTGAAAAATTTGTAAATAAGTAAATCATAGAGGATAAATGCAGAGAATTCGTTGTACCGAATTGGAAAGAAAGAGAACCGATGTATATTCTCATTCGTTCTACGCAGTTTCTTTCGCTTCCAATGATCAGAAATGAATTTCTTTTAGGTCATCGCAGCTGTACGAGTTAATATCGCCGTACGATCTTAAATAATCATAACGAACGTATCTCGCTGCTCCAAACTTCGAACGTAATTGCCCCATTTTCGTTCTAACCTTTTCATTCTGTTTTAACAGACTTCGTCTCTGTTTTTACAGACGGCGAATTAATCTATCGTAACGCGATCGCGAAACTTGGTCAGCAACAGAAAAATGTCGTCGTAACGGATTCATCGTAATCCTGGAAGCGAAACGAAGAGGAATTTGATTTCCGCTACGAAACGGAAACATTCTCGCGTTCTAATAACCGCCCAACTCACGGGTTACGTGCAATGATTTCACGATTGAGTAACAATGGAAAGTATCCGCGAAACGCTTATGGAAAGAAAAAAATAAATAAGCGAAGGAAGAAGAGAGGGAAGAGAGTGGGAGGAAAGAGTACGAAGCGATTAGCGAAACAGCGCATCGACGACGTCAAAAACGCACTTTTTCTCGACCTCGTTTTATTAATTTCACGTGACGCTTAATTCAGGTTGAAACGATTGGTCGATGAGTCGATGCTTCGTAAGCAACGTGCGATGCTGGAATTCGCGGGAATCGACAGAGAGAAAAAGAGAAACACGTGGCGATCGCATGCTCCGATACACCAGACTTCCACGTATTCGAACGTGGAACCGCCTACGAAAGTCGTTTCACTTGCGTGCCGATTTTTTTCGGATCGATGAAAATTCGATCGGTCGCTCGTTGAAATCACGATTTTATAAACAACTATTTCGTCTATAACTATAATATAAATAAATAAAAGTTATATTTTTTTATCAAGATGTTTTGCAATTGCGCGTACTCGTACGCCAGAGTAGATTCTGAAATTGCTCGCTGGATCGATGAAACAACGGCGATAATATAAACGTTGAAACTGCCCTGAGAGACAGTGGTCTGTAGGTGAAGATAAAACCGTCAATTCCGTGCTTCCGTCGGAAAGACTAACATCGTTATCTCTAATACCAGGTTGCTCGGTTTCGAATTTACGTATCGTCACTACGGTACATAGACTGTAGAGGTTAGGAGCGCTCCGCAGATCGTTTGGTAATAGTTCGTACGTTGCAGGTTACGAACGGTATGCGAATTTTTGTATGTAAATCGGCGCTTCCATTTCGGTCGTGTTAATTTTGATTTCCCTCGCGATGTCTCACGTCTATTTATACGCGTGCCGCGGTCGAACACACTTCCGTCGGGATTTAATTAATTCTCACGCAATCAGATGACCGCTTCTATTCGACGATGTAACCGTTAATCCGCCGATAAACCTGTTTCGTCAGCGTTTCACTGCGAATTTTTAATGGCACATCGTTACGCAACGCGCAACAGCTATGCGAGAGAATCGCGTTATTTTCTAGTTACACTGGCGAATAATTAGAAAGCTAGCGAGCGATCGATCAGAGGATCGAACGTAAATGGAACCGCTCAGAGGAAAGAAAGGGAAAATAATTGGCTGATGATAGAAAAACTCACCTGTGAGCTGCCCCCGTGAACCGGCGCTCCTTGGCTCAGCATCTTGTGCGACATCCTGGTTAAAAATCACGATCGATCTCGTGTATTAAAAATGAGCCTCTGTACGTTTACTCTCGGGCTCTAACGAGCTAGTTTGTCTGCGATCGATCGATCGATCGAAGACCAAGCCAGACGGTTAAAGCGGCTGGTCCGGCTGCTGTCCGATCCGAATCGTCGAATTCACTTCTGGAAGGTGCGAACACCGCAACCGTGATCGTATGGTACCAACACGCGTGCAGACAAAGTGGCACATACACAAACGGTGGGTGACGTATCGGTATATATCCTAGGAGAACCGCGTGTACTACACAGCCTTGTCGGGCGGGAACCAACGAACCGTTTTACTTTCGACTTATTGCGAATCGACCTCACGAACGGACGTGCTTGCACTGATCCTCCTCCTTTCTTTACAGACTTTTTTCTACGCTTTCTCCTTGCCTGTGTCTCTCGGCCGCTCTCGGGGGATGTGTGACTAGGCTAAAGGAATCTGCGAGTGTGGGAGACGGAGAACCGAACAGGCGAAACTTTCAGCCAAAAGGCAAAAGGGCTAAATAGGAAAGTACGTATGTATACGTAGCGGAGACAGCGAAAATCGTGCGTGGAAATTGGGAGCTTTTGGAACGTCGACACCACTCGGAGTCAGCGAAGGCGCACACACGCTGTCACGACGTGGAGGACCGTGTCGTTTCCGGACAAGCGTGCATAAAGACAAAATATCGAAAAGGATCGGTGTCTCTGGAAATGGAACTGGAGAAGCGTCGCGAGCGTCGAAAAGACTCGGCTAGGAATGATTCGCGACGTGGGAGGCCGCGGGCGCGCAGTTCCGTCGCCTCTTTCTCCCACTCTTCTCCGCGGCAGTACCTCCTTCGTCCCTTTCCTCGTATCCGATACATGCGTACCCACGATCGTACGTGAACACGCACACATACGCACACGCACGAACACGCACGCACAACCACGAACCACTCAACGACCTAACGGCTAAGCTCCTCTCGGTAACTATGCTTTTCCCCCACCATCCTGCTCCACACAACCTCGAACCCCCACTGCACCCTCCTGATCACGGTCAACGTTCACTTCTCCGGGTTCTCGGACGATGTTCACCACCTCTACCGACAACGTTAACCACCACCACCACCACCACCACCGTCGGCAGGACCGGCGTCGTTGCCACCACTTCCATCGTCTTTCTCTTCTTCTTCCTCCGCTTCGTCGTTTTCTTCTTTTCTATTCCTCTTCTTCGATCTACCTTTCTCTTTCTCGTTTCTCCGTCACATAACATCAACTAACCGAACGATTCTACCTTCTCCCCTCTCCCTTCTCCTCTGTACGTCTCGCCCCCTCCTCGAGCTCGACGCGTGACGCTCGTTTTTACCTCTTTTTCTTTCACCCGTCTCCTTTTTCGCCTGCGAAACCATTCGCCACTCCCATCGCACATGCCAAATCCATTTACGTCGAACGCATTTTTGCATCATTATCCGCCTATCAGGCTTAATAATCGTCTTGCATCGGCCGATGTTCGGCCTGCTATAGAATCAAGGTTAACGATATCGGCAGATTGGCACATCCAGCGCCGTAACGCTTCCTAGGAATTTCGGAATTTCTAAATTCCTCGCGCGCCCCACGCTCTTTAACTTTTCCCTCCATTCGTTAACTCCCTATTATCCTGTGTCGGAGCCAATCGGTAATCGTCGTCGTCTTCGTTGTCGTCGTTGAGCGGGCAATTGGCCGTAACGTAAAATCTCCGGTTACCGAATCTGGAATCGGACCAAAGGACACGGCCGATGCGAATCGATCTGTTTGCCGTAACTCTTGGCAAAAGGGAGAAATATTGTTTCGCAGTATCGATAGCGCGATTTCATTTAAAATGAAATTTTGCCAACTAGCGCATAGTTGTATACGTTTGCTTCGTTTCTTCCAAGGACGTTCCAGTATCTTCCCTGTTAATCGACACGGAAACTTTTATTGAATAAGACTAACGTCTCCGCGCAAAAAGTGGGAAAACGAATGACTATGAGCTTTCGCAGAAAAGACGTAATTCTGGAATTTCGTTATTTCTTAATCCCTCGACGATAAAGAATTCCGCAGTCTTAAACGTCTATCTATAGACTCTAGTCTATATCTATAGATGTCTATAAATTTGAGAATAATAAATATCAATGACGTTTTCCATACAATCGATAATGCACGCACTTATATGTACATATTGCAACTGTGCATAAAAGTATTAGCGAAAAAAAAAAAAAAAAAGAAAAATCGACAACGTAAATTTACAGCAGCGTTTCTTAGGCACAAAGAGCGCTGGAAATAAAATTACCTTTTCGCTTACACGTGTTATACGTGCATACATCCTTTCGCGATTCAATAGCCATCTCGATAGTCCTTTCGAGATCTTCAAATCGGCTAAATCGTTTCTCGTGACGAATCGTCCGAGTAGCAAAAGAAACGAAATAGCAAATCATATATAATACGCGTTAAAAGCGCAGAATCACGGATCATCGATTCTGAAATTCCCTGGCAACTATAATTTATTTCATTCTCTTTTCACTCTCGACGACGAAAAGGGAGAATTGTTTTCTTGGCTTGCTGCGATCTGAATCATGAATTACGAAATATATACGTTCATTCATGGTTTTCTTCCTCCAGACAACGTTCTAAAACAAAGATAATATTTGAAGTCGTAAATATCTTTGGCTAAAAATAACAGTTTCGTTTGATTAGTTTACGACGTAGATCATCGATCATGGAATTTGATTATCCGTTCGCGGTGTTACCGGATTTCGCTATCCATAAGCAAGTTTATCGCATGCCACGCGAATATCCACTTATGTAGGTATTTCTGATGACAACACACAACAACAGAAACATTTTCTTAATGGCTTTCAAATAATCGCGCTCGTACATGCCGATATCGTCGTGATAATTGCTATCTCGTGACAATACGTCGTTTCGTACTTTGATTGGAGATGTCGTTGGAAATATTTAAATTCATCGGACATTTAGTCGTATTTTCGTATGATTTGGAATCGCGCCCATGGCTGCAATTCTAGAATTGATTTAAACGCAATTTAAAAGCTCCTTTTTCCAAACTTGTTTCAACCATCTTTATCAAAATTCATACGAGCAAGATAAAATATGACCAACGTTTCTGTCTTACGGTTGAAATACGGTTCTTTAACGAATACGTATTCTCACGGTGATAAGTGACTCACATAATTTCGCATATTTTCCGTTTCCCGTTTCATCGACACCGCTGAGATAACCGCTCGCGCATGTGTCAACGTTCAAGATTCGTCAATTTTATGACCTCATCGTTACTTATTTCGAGTCTGTTCCAATTCTCCGAGGATCAGGGTTAATAACATCGTTGACACCTTGCTATCGATGTGTGCGCAGAATGCAGATTAAAGCAACGCGTCTTAATAATTCCTTTCTTTTCTTTTTTTTTTTTTTTTTCAATTTGTACTTCCTTTTATTGTGTCTGTTACTTCAACGTTTGCGTATCTGTGTTGCGTGTCTTCTTGGAATGCACGCAATATCGTTTTACGCGTAATAAACAGCTTTTGTTAACAATATCGATAAACATATCATCACGAATGTCGACGTACCTTCATGTTCGAAATAAAATACGGATAAAAGCTGATGAAGAAAAATTGGAGCGTATTTGATTTCGATAAAGGATTAGTTATACGATGTAACAACGTTATTGTCATTTCTTTCGGAAGCAGCATTTGAATTAAAATAGCAAGGCAATTTGTATTTCGCATTCCTACTTCCTTATTATGAAAAAGCGCTATCGTACACTAGCTTGTCAAGCAAGAAACGAACACACATTTCAACGGAACAAGAGGAAATTATATTATAAATTATTAATTATATATAAATAGTAATTATAAAACATAACCTCTTTACTTTTCCTAAAGAATCGAACGATCCCCATTAATTTGGCAGTCACTTCGATTCGATTCGGTTTTCCGTTTCTTTGCGCGACTACTGTGTTTCTCTCGATGGAATCCTAGTGAAACAACGTCGCCTAACTGGCATTCGTCAAATAAAGAATTAAGATCGAAACCAGTCGGCCGACGCGCTCCTTAATTACTCCTGCTCGAATCGAACCGCCTTAGCAAGACCTCCGGTTAACGTTCGCGTAATCGTTCGTACACGTACTCGTTCGTTTCCATCGCCTAATAATAAACATAGTGGGCATAGGTCGAATCCATGATTAGAAACGAAAGAATCATCGTCGACGTTATGTCGATTCGTTCGATCAACGTAAATCGGTACCGATCTACTTGGCCGATTCGGGATCGAGGTTAACGGCATCGTTGACTCCTTGTTTCGAGCGAATTGCCGCAGACGTCTCTTTCACCTCTGTCAATTACGGCAACAGCTGTCGGCATCCCTCAGACCAATCGACGCATTAACATTATCGAGCGGCGTTTTCGACCGGTAATAACAGACACGAATAAATCATCGGCTTAATTAATTTCTTTTTTTCGTTATCTTCTTCTCTCCTCTTTGGTTCTCCATCGTTACTTTTTGCGAGCTCGATCTGCCAACAAAAATTAGTTTTAGAATCGAAGTGCGTTGACTTGCTTTTCTCTTAATCGAAGTTTCTCGTATCGTCATCGCCGTCAAAACGCATCGAACTCATTTGGGTATGTCCAATAGCTTCAAGACAAATTTTTGTGTCTGGCAGTTATTAATAGAGAATTATTAAAGAGTGCGAAACGGTTGAGCAACTTTACTACAATTTTGTATATTTCATCGTGCTTTACATTTCATACTTTTTTCACGTTAAAGACTGTTCACTTTCGAGTATCGTATTCAACTGGATGGATACGGTTTCATCATTTTCTAACCGATTTATAACTTCGCGTTTCACCTCGTACGGCAAACAATATTTTAGCGTGCCTATTTAATAGTAGAAAAAAATATAATTGTTTTTTTTCAGACTCTCAACATTTAAAAAAAGTAAACAAAAAATAACCAAAAGTTAGTTGTAATTTTTTAACGTTTAGTCACCAAACGTATTCGACAAAGGATTACTAATACAACGATTTACCTCTCGAGGAAAATTTAGCGTCGCTTAAGCAGCGAGATAAAAGCTAACAAACTCGTTTCAAGCAAAAGATAGAAGAACGGCCCTTTTTAACGATAAAGAAAGAAAATTTCGTGCGAAATGGAGAAAAGGGACTGCGACAACAGCTGTAACCTCCGTCTGCAATACGATGAAATATTTTTAACTTTAAGAATTAATTACAATTCGTTGAACAACAATTTCAACAACTTTGCTGCACACTTTGATATGAAAATTTCATTCTTTCTCGAATGGAATTTTAAAGAGTTGCACAAAATTTAAATTTCAATTAGGATCGAATTGTTTATGGTAAAAATACTTTAGGGATGTGGTTTTTTTAAGCCACTGCTCAATGAAATCTTTTACTCGTGCAAAATTTCGTTGTCTTTGATTCGGAATAAAAAATCGGCGCGCGTTACGCATCCCAATCGCATTAAAACGAAAGATGTGATTCTTTTATGTGGCGATACGCCCTTTCATATGTAAAAACTGCAAGTAGTTGACACGACGTTACCGTATGACTTGTGAGTGACAAATACACGCTACTTATGCATGTAGCAGAACGACGTTCTTTCGTTTTAAGATCGCAAAACATTAACATGCTTTATGGATGTCCGTCGCATTCAAAATCTATGAGCTGTTAACACAGTATCTTACTTATTTCACCATGGTTTTTATACACTTGGTTATACGATGTTTATTTTTCTGCAGCTCGTTTCAGTTATTTTTTCGTTTAATTGACGGCACCAGAAATTTGTATATAAAATGAGCAACATTGGAAAGATATCGAATCCTATGAAATATCTTTGAAATATACAGTGACTCGAACATAAATACAAAGTATTTAATCGAATATAAAGCATTCGCACGCTTCTAGAAACTTTTTACGTATATATCGTACAAAACATCTTGAAATCTCATTAACACTGTAACGGGACACGTGTATCGTGATTATATTGGTAAAATTTAGAACGGATCTGAAAATGTATAAAATGTATAAAAGTTTCAACAAATGTATAATGCACATAATATACATGTAACATAAAAAAGTTGTGTGGTATGTTTAAATATTTTCATGAGCCATTGCATATCTCACTTTCATCCTAACTATGAAATTAATCGGTACCAAATGCAAACATCAACAACTTCCGTATAATCAAAAGATATAAATTCTAAAATATATATAAATATAAATT
This sequence comes from Bombus pascuorum, assembly GCF_905332965.1. NCBI lineage: Eukaryota > Metazoa > Arthropoda > Insecta > Hymenoptera > Apidae > Bombus > Bombus pascuorum. The sequence goes on along the minus strand of NC_083492.1, from coordinate 630,651 downwards.
GGATAACCTCGTGTCGAACGTAAGTAAACTTACGTCAAATTAAAGACACACAAATACTAATCATACCAGTGAATGACATTTTATCACCATTATCCAACACTGATCCAGTTAAAGCAACCTCGTTATTTTCATGTTGAGCAGATACGTCGTAATCAGAACGAATTTAATCAACGTATACGTTGTTACGCCCGTGAAGCATGTGGATTTGTTGGCTACGCATATTTTCGCGGTGGCGTCGTGTAAAAGATCGCGCCACAATCAAATACGAAACCGTTGACCGGCAGCGCAGCGAAGCTTTGTCACGGCAATACGATATTACGCTCAAGATTTGAATTTAACGACGCTGATATCGTAGGTAATGCGAAACTCGCTTGGCTCCGTTTCACAACGTGTCCACACGAAAGAAAATTTTCCACTACGAGGCCATCCGGTAGGAATTCGCGAGGTTCGTACTTACTTGGTTTCCTCCGTCAGAACGCGCAGCTAGAACGAACCTCGTTTTCAATTAACTTTTTTGCTTGTTTCCGTTCGTACATCGTACTGATTGTTGATCTGAGAAACATTTCGTAGATTTCACCAGACAGAATAAGAAGAAGAATAAAACTATCGAGATACTATTACTCCTGTATTCTATTTGAATAAAAGTATAGGTTAGGTTTAGCTTAGTTAGAAATAAGAATATGGGTGACCTCTATGTGGCGCATTGAGAACACCATTTTGATATATGTAACATCGCATGTATCATGTATGTATGTACCACTTACACGAGCGTATATTATACATTTTGGATAAACGTTTATAGTTTATCTTTCCTACTTAATTATTTCATGTCTCCAAAAGGTAAACATACTTGCATTATTTAAAATACTTTGATTACCATATTGTTTAGAAAATATTCAAACTGTATATGATTATACTTATAATTTATAAATTCCTGATTAAATGTCAAAATAGTCGAAAATCAAGAAATTTAAATATGTGAGTAACCTACGTTCCATTATAATTCTGTATTTTCATCGCCTATCCTCATTCTTTCTTGTTCATTTGTCTTTTAAAACATAACTTACAAAAATTTAACATTGGGGAAATTGTATATCCATCAACGATTTCTGGTGAAAGTATCCATTCAAGTTTTCATTATAATCTAATATACCGAGTTTAAATGCAAAAACTTGATACCGTGCATACTCGATCGCGATGCACGAGATACTGTTCATGTTCCATTTAATTTCTACTCATTGCAAAAGTTTTGCAGACATTCTTATTTTAATCGTATTTTATCGCACGGATCAACTTCGTAACTGCAAATGCGCCAGTGATTTCTAATCATCGATACTATCATTACCTGAGATTTCATTTATTCGTCTCGATATGATAATCTTGCTTGACGGAAGCGTAACAAAAAGCGTTTCTATTTCACATCCGACACCATACAATTCAATTCAAATATCCAACAGTAAGTGTGCATCATTTAAGAAAAGACTTTACGAGGTTAGTATTTACACGTAAATAATAGAAGCTGTTTTCTATGATAAAGATTCCATCGTACATTCTCAAATCTCGAATCCATTCCAAGGAACTGCTTCATTTGTCTGTCAAACGAGACTGCCTATCACATCGATCACACTATCAATATCCATGCACGAACAAACAACCCACAGAATCCCGAACATTTTGCGCAAACAAAACTGTAAGCACACACTCGATAAATAGTACATACATTTGTCTATCGAGCCATCCATCGATGTCACAGTAAAAAACACCATCTATTTATGATGGATCGTTCGACGATCCAATCCAAAGATATTGCAAGGATGTGCGAAAATCGGACAGAATTCAAATGAGAATTTTCAGAGCGCCTCACTGTCTGCGATCGATGCTTCCAAGGTCTGTATATAGGTCGCAATAAGATAGATGGACGACGATGACGCAGATACATGCAAAAACTTTGCGAAAGCATCACGATGGTATTGGTCCTTCGCCCACGTGAATCCCTTGAATCGGACGCGCGTGTGTATCCAGGCCAGATTTGGTTAAATCATCGCGCCAGGACGAAAGCTATCCTAGCGCGAATAACACCGTCCTTGAAACTTGAACTTTGTTTTCAGTGGAGGAAAATAGGCTATTATGTCGATGATGCTGTTTACGTTGCGTCACTCGAGTTGTTTCCGCGATCGTAGTCAGAACTATATCCGACTTTGTTTCTGTGTGCAGCTATAACTTTCGTCGTATATGTGCTGTATAAAACGTTACCTAAGGCCCATAGAAAATTCGGTAACAACTACCAAATGATTTGGAAAATGAGAGAGCTCCATTGCTTCCTTTCTCTTTTCTTTTTTTCTTTTCTTATTACTTTATATTATCTTGCTTGTAATTGAGAAGATGTTGTTAATGAAATTTAATACAATCGTCCAATGTATTGGCATTAATGATTTACGTACACTTTGACGATACAGTATTCCTCGCACGTATGTACTTCGTGACAGATTGTAGTATTGTCGTTTATGAAAATCATTCTCAACAAATTAGTCTCGTTGTCGTGATTTATTGCACTCGTTAGAGCATAACAGAGATTGATTGGCGATCACGCGAAGATTTACTGATTTATTACTATACCGGAGATACCGTAAATTGATAACTATATACAAAGACGAATCGAGCTACATACGAATACATGCTTCCTTCTAGCATTGTTAAGTTCTGATAAGAATATAATCTCGTAGTTTTAATCAGTGACGCTTACGACAAGGTGCTGTTACCAATCATTTATTGTTAGCATACATATTCCATCTGCGTGATAAAACTCGATCGATTTCCTTTTATTTTATGGAAGTTTAGATATTTATTAAAACCAGTTTTCCCCGATACTGGCTAGAAAGTAGTACATAATTACTATTCAGCATCTCGCTAACTAACAGAATTAAGCAATTCGTGATTGTGTGATCTATAAATTACTCCGTTGTAACTTAAAAGAATAAGCCAAAAAATTCAGACGACTTGCAACGTTTCTAAAACATATTTATATCTCGAATATACACAACACATACGAAATTTTTATTATTGGGAGATATAATATGACTACAAAGTGTTGAGAAACTGTTGCTTACATAATTCTGCAATTGCATAACACGCGTTTGAAACATTTTGGTGTTATCGGTGGAAAGTACCGTCGGTTATTTAACATTTATAAATGAACAATTTGCACATTCTAACATTCTAAGGAACAGCCAGTCGAACCCCAACTTCGGTCGTTGTAGAAGTAAAAATATGTAAGAGCATTTTAGCATACATTCGTAAATAAAACAAGAGATATATAAATATAGTTTAAACACGATAAGTATAACAAATCAAAATATCAAAGGTCTTTGTATGTAAATATGTAATAATGTAATAACCATGTGCATGATAATACGATAATATTGATATTTGTAATATAAATATGTCATAGCAGTATTATTAGCTATATTAAAAGCTAATAAATAATAGTATTGTGTACAACATTATTACAATGACAATGTGTGTAACAATATTAATATTAACAGTTGATATTAATAATTAATATCCTCTTCGATCTTTTTTATTCTTTTATTTCATCATTTTGCACATTTTATTTCTTTCATTTGCGTTGTCGTATCAAACAATCTACTGATGTCGAGAAAAAGATCGAGTCATAATAATTATAACTGCTACTTGAGTGTCGTTTACTAACGTTATCTTCGTAAAATAGCAGCGAATACGTAGCAACACGTGCTTATATTGCAGTCATAAACGTGACTTCACGCCATAGATATGTATGTCCATACGAAATTCGACCTTGTGTTTTAATGCTTGCGTAGATCTTTTATTTTAATACGCAGATTATAGTTTCAAATTTTGTTTTACTCTTACCTACATGTTAGTAGAATTCTCTTTCATAGGTGAATATGAAGAAAATAAAGATTTGTTTAAACAAATAATTATCTCACTAAAACCTATACGTACTAAAGCTTTTATTTGAAAGTTTGGCGATGTTCTGTAATTACATTTTTTTTATATAATTGAATAAAACGAAGTGACTAAAAATTGCGTTTCCGAGCTATGCATATTTTATCGTAGATACAATAACGTGATTTTCGCATTACATTCCACGTAAATCGCTCATTTACTTGCTTGTTAACGAAACAAATGGCATTTATTTTGTCATGAATTACACACATATATTCGCTATACTCTTCGTTTGGCATAATATAGAATGTGCTAACGTTTACTGATACGGCTTATTAATGTTTTATAAAATGTCTTATGAATTTTTCGTATTTCTTTGTAACATCATCCAATGCTTGGTGAAACTCGATGATCGTGTAACATAATTGGAGTATTAATTCTTTCCTTAATCATGCGTAAATAACTTTCCCACTTTCAGAAAAGAGCATACGAGAAAAGATTTAACACGTGAAAAATTAAAAATATGTTAACGCTTCCTCGAATTGAGATAAAGTTGCAATTCTATTAAGCGAAAATACTATAGACTTTTTCCAACGTTTAACTCGGTAAGGAAGTAAATCTTACTCGTATCCTGTACGGTTATCGGACATATCAAATTAAAACATAACCTCTAATGGAGTATACGATTCTCTCGTTGCTTTTGCACTTTCGAATCGTATACGAAACCTCAAATTATAAAGGATGAATCTTCTTGAAGGAAGGACGTTCGTTACATGTGGTTGATCATGTCCTGGCTTGATCGAACAGAGTACGTTTCTAATACACAGACTTGGAAGTATTGCAAACGCTATGGCAAACGTCCAACCGGGCCCCTTAGGCCTTCTTATCTTGAGAGGGGACCAGGCCATGCGAGGCCTCTCGACCCCCGAGTACATTTCCTGTCAAAAGTAAGTGATGTTCCTAACGTAGATCGCATACGTCGGTTCTATTCTTGAGACGTCTGCCGCGACATTTTCAGCTTAAAATTCCTAGCGTATTTCTCATCGAGATGAACGATTCTACGTCAGAGAAAAGTCAAAAGCAAGTTTTTTCCTTTTGCGTCATCATTCCATGGCCATTTCATGTCCTCGTTACGCCGCAATTTCCTTTCGAACTTTGTTCGCATAAGAGGCTCTACATTTTGATGTGGAATAATTTTACTTTAAACGCAGCACATCTTTAATATCTTTGATCGTAACTCTATCACATATAAAATATATCAGAGTTAAAAATAAAATTAATGTTCCTAGAGAATACAAAGTAGTTATTGCATATTTAGTTGGATGGAATTTATTTTCCATCAAAGTGTACAGCTCTTATTCTATGAATAAAGTCAACTTGTCACCGCAACTGTGTTTATGTCACTACGATATATATATATATATGCTTAACAGTATTATTTTATTCAGTTCTTTATATGCATTCGGATTTATCTAAAATTCTACTTTTTATTTATATACTTACCCGTTGCCGCCAAAAATTCCACGAATGGAAACATTGCACGCTGATAATGGCACTCCTCCGAATCACAGCGCAGGAAACCTTAACTGTAATGTGCACAAGTTTTATTAAGAAAGGGATACGAATAAACAATGATTACATATAAACGATTTTATGGAACGCTACTTTAATTACGATGTATATTATTTTTCTAGCCCAAAATTGTTTGTTAAATTTTCTTCTAATTTTATTTCTTAGATCAGTACTGGCTTTTTATGTCATTGAATAAAAAAAATCTTTGTACTATAATTACATTTAAAATCTGTAGTGCATATAGTGCATATATAGTCTATAGAGAGGATTTTGAATTCTTCAGGATTAAATCCTAACTAAAGAGACATGTGTAGAGCTATGCAAACAGTACGTAATTCATAGTAACATAAGTATTCAAGTAATATAACATTTTTATTACGCTATCATTCTAGAAAACAAAGTCGATATTTTAATTAAATAAAATATTGTAAAAAAATTCTTATAATACTAAAAATCCAAATTTACTCCAAGGAAAACGGTCATTGACATTTGTAATTAAATTTTACATTGAAAAGGATGTAGTTAAATTACTAGATGCCTTAGGAAATCACAAATCTAGCCAATTGAAATTAATCGATTAAAAATATAAGGATGGCCTTCGGTTTAGTCTCCTAGCGGACGTAATCTGGTTTTTAGGCGCGGCTACAAAGCGTCTACAAGGTGGTGGCAATCGACTGCTTCAGTGGAAATTTCCATTGCAGTTGGCATGCTGTGTGGTGTGACTGTACAGTCCACCATAAAAGTAACGGCTTTCTGATATTAAACATTGAAAATATTATTACAAGAAACAATTCATTATCTCTTTTTTATATCATGATTAGAAACATTTTTGTATTATAACAAAGTCGCAGAAATGACTTAACCTGTTCGGATTTGCGGATGAGATATTTCGTATACAAATTTATACCGAAAGCTTTCATAAACGAGATATTTCACGACGCAATATCATATGCTATGAACGAGATATCTTTACTTTTTTGATATTTGCAATTAAAAAAAAAAAAAGTTTTGAAAGTATATCATATATCTGTTATTTTTCATACACATCTCTGATCTATAGATGAGATATTTTGTAGCGTAATAAGAGACAAAAGGCGTATAACAAATCCTCACAAAAAAGAATGTAAGGTGAAATGCCAATGTTCAACATCCACGTGGCGAGTCACGTGGTGTCATTACATCATTCAGGATTCGTACATAATATTTAATAAACTACTTTTGTTGCTATACCAGTCTTAATTATCTCATCGGATCACTCACATCCTTATGTGCAATCATACAATGTATATGTACTCATGTTCTTTGTCTCACTTCTTCCTTTTATATTCTTTCAGATTTTCTTGTAACTATATGTATACAAGGATAATTCAGTACATGAACACATATATATTATAATTATACGTATCTACATTCACAAAATTTCACTTTAATTGCCGTACGTGAAGTTTTTACGAAAACTACCGCGCATTTGCAACATAAGCACTAAATATGAACATCGCAGATAGAAGGTCAATTTTGTGGTTATAAAATAGACCTCAAATCATACATCGATAGAAGAGTATACCTCAAAATCGATCACGAACAAATGATAATTTCTTTTTTATCTCAAGAGCAGAAATTAAAAGAGATACGATAATAATCTTAATTCCAATTTTGAAACTATGATTTATTGTTAAGAAAACTAAATATTATTAACTTGTCCTAATCACGTAGGAAAAGGATCGCATCCTAGCACCTTTTGATTATGGTTGCAATGTAAAAATTGTCTTTTTATATTATTTTATACGTATATGTATTTCTATTGTTCGAGCGCTTTTCATTATTACATATTATAACATATTACTGTTTTATAATGTTAGTGATAGATTTTGTAATAAGAACTATATTTATAATTTTTGTTTTCCATGACAGAAATATGTATATAAATTTATATTCAAGGCAATTTTGTTTATTAAGTTTGTTTCTATCTTTTACACTTTTAAAAATTATGAGGAATAAAATATATTAAATATTATGTATAGATTATTAATCTAATTGCAAATGTTAGTTTAGAAATATATTTAATATTAACGATAAATTTATAGAGAAGAGTTCATTTAATGTTATAAAAATATATTTTAATTCATTTTAAACGTTACTCTGTCCTTTATGTTTATATATCGCTAAATATAACAATTAGATCATAATTTATCTAATTTACTTGAATTTATAATTTATTTGATGAAAGGACGAAATAAGATAATGTATTTGAACAAAGTCAATTATAACTAAATCCTTTTGCAACAATCAAAATCTGTAAAAAATATAGGGAAATAGAAAAACTTCCCTAGAAAAGATGAAACAAAAGAGGGCGATGCGAGTAGTATAAATCATACTTCGGAAACGATGTTTCAGTTTGATCAGCTGTTGTACATTATTCGATTAACCAATCAGCTGATAGAACGTTAACGTTATATAATAATCTGTCCGGAAATTTAAAAAAAAAAAATTAATTTGCGATCAAAAAAGTAAGAAATAATAATTTTTTAATATTTTACTATAATTTACAAAACTTTATGCTTTAATAATGATAGATTTATTTACCAGATGTATGGCGTAAAGTGAAATAGCATCGGCGGTCATTTTCTGAACGCGGCGTGCACTGTTCAGTTCGAAATTTACTTTGAACTTTTAACAAGGAAGCGTTTATTGTGTTTCTATCTTTCTTGTAAATGTAAATTATATTTAAAAAGTTCAATTTACATCTGACTCAGCAAATTCATGGTCGTATGTTATTCATGTGAACGCTTCCTATCTTAAGGTAATTGCGACACGAAATAAAATCGATTCACAGTGTGTCATAAAAATAGCGAAATAAGAACTATATACTCGATAGTTGCACGTATTATTCGAGAAAGGCGATATTCAGGTTGTTCAGTCGATTCGAGTAAAACTTTCGAATTTGTCTCCATAATTGATCAACAATAATCTAGATTCTAGTTAACAGAATTGATCTAACTTGTATCACCTGCCACGCAGCTGTACGCAACACAATGCAACGATATGATGTTTATGCTGTTGTTAAATTATCGTTTTTTGGCTGGACTATGTGCATTAGCGAATCATAGAAAGAGGAGAAATCGTTTGCCAATCCGAGTGCAATGGTTTACACGTGCGAGTGTCAAAAACGATTTTACTATGTAGTTCCACAGACAAAAAGAGATGCTTTGGCATATTCAAAATTCTATTCAGTTTAGTGGAATTCGATGTTTTTGATTGGACATTTGTGTTTCTCTGAAAGGAACTTAATAAAAAAATAACAGCGTTAAAATGTCCACGTTAAAATTGAGTATGCAAGACAAAAAGGACTTGGATAAGTTCACCAAATTTTTGGCATTAAAGGCTGCACAAATTATTGTGCAGTCGAGGTCAGGTGAAAAGGTTAGCACAAAGTGCAAGCCAAATTCATCTGGAACAGATTGGGTAAGCTCTTCTATTTATAATAATTTTGATTGCATATATATGTTATAGATAATGCACATATTTATCTTTTAATATCTTTTTATTCTTTTCTTGAATTTCTTAAAAGAAATTATATTTTATTTATTCAATATGTTAAAACGGCATTTTATTGGTTTTTGTACCGAAGAAAAGTTTGAAAACAATTTATGCAAACACAAAATTCATAACGAACAAACGCATAAATTATTATTGATGTATAATACATAATTGAAAACATGTAGTTAATATTTATATTAATTCCAATATGTTAATCGAGATGTTTATAGTTTCCTACTTATATATCCTTTTATTATACAGTTCAACCTCGCTATTCATGATCTACCAGAAGTTTTGGCCGAAGCTAAAAGAGTACTATGTGGAGAAATAGTAAATTCAACCATACCTCTTTGCATTGAAATTTCGTTAAGAACTGTTGAAGGTGATACGATGGTTCTAGAAACATGGAGTTTGGGTGTATTGCCAGAGCATAGTGATCCTACTGTAAGAGTAACATATACAGTATATAATAGAATGGGTATTTTACTCAAATCGTTATTATCTGTATCAAGAATTACTCCAGCTTATAAATTAAGTAGGAGGCAAGGTCCGGATTCCTATGTTATTTGTTATAGGATTTATATGGGAGAACCCCAGCTACATACACTAGGTACAGAATAGATCAATTTTATATTAAAATCTAATTTTGTCTTTTTAAATAAATTCAATATTTATAAGTTTATTTATAATATTGATAATATTTTAAACATATTGCAATGTTTTGCAGGTGATAATTACAAACATGTTAGGGTAGGTCAGTTGTGCACGCCAGTGGGGACAATTCATTTATCAGTATCATATAGGACAAAAATGACTATATCTCCTACTCATACTGGTCGTGATTCAATAATGTTAAAAAGTGATCATTTTCATTCTGACTTGAGTCCTCGTCATGCTAGGTATCAACAAAAGTAAGTGAAGTAAATGTAATTTCTATTAGATTAATTGAAACTTTCTTATTCATATTTTAGCGAAGAAACGTCAAAATCGCTTAGTGATACTATCAAAGTTGGAGCATTTGTAGTCAATAAGCCTGTCACTGTTAACGAAGAGGATTTTGTTATACCAGATGTACCTTTTAGCTCATTGCTAACTCCTAGACAAACCTCACCTCCTCCAGTCTCAGTGGCTGAGACCACAAGTACAAAGACTGCAACAACAATCATTGCTACGGATAGTAGCAATGGAAACAATGAAAGACTTACAAATGATAACACAACGTCAAAGTGTAACTCTCAAAATGGATCGAGAAGGAGTAGTTGTTCAATGACCAGTGCCAACGATGATTTTATTATGGTAGATTTGGTAATTAACGTTCCTATATTTTTAAGATACTAGAAATGTTTGACTAAACTCTTTAAATGTTGCAATTACAGAAGACTCCCTTCGCAATAACAAACACCAATAGCGATTTAGGAGCATTTTATCGTGAGTGTCAAAGTGCACCCCAGCTTCAAGCTTTTATGGAGGAAAGAACACTTGCAGAACAAGTCGGAGATCTTACGAAACAGTTGGAAACATTTGAAACAAATATGCGGCGGTATGAGGATATTCTGTCGTCATTATGTCAAACAGAAAATAATAACTAATATCGAAATCAATGCAATGTTAGGTGCTTCAACGAGAAATGTTAATATATACAACCAGCATATAGTGTCTCGTCATAGATTTATGCGATTCTCATTACACGTATCACGATATTTCAGCAAGAGCATTTCAATAAAATTTTTAGCCAAATGCTATCACTGCTTGTGATCACTTATGAAAAAATTGGATTTAATACAAGATCTATCTATAAAGTATAAAAATAAAAATAGTTCATCTGTATTACCAATGTATGTACATTTGGTATGTGTGATTTATTGATGTACTTTTTTTTCTACAATTTCTTTTTTTTTATTAGTTCCTTTTTATCACTCCAACAATAATCAAAACATTTTTATTCAAAATTATTTTAATTTACTTCTATCGCATAAACTATATTCTCAAATTTATTGTAAATTAAGTGTATTTTATTTGTTGAACGACTTATTAATAATGCGAATTGATAAGCAGCGTAAATGATAATTAGTTAATATATTTTGAAACTTTAATTTATTGCTTGTACATAGTGTAAATTGTATTTTAGTGTTATAATATTGATTGATGATTAAGAAAGGATTATATAACTTTTTCATGTTTTATTATTCCAATCACTTAATAAATCAGGCTGTGCTTGCAATTTGAGTAAAACTTTTATGTTTAAGATGCTATATGCAACCCCCAATTACGATCATTTAATTAACCAATCTTAATTACAAGATACCATCTTTAGTATAATAAAAGCTTTAAAAAAAATTGAAAGCATGAAATTACATATTTTTATGTAAATACTTTTTAATATTTGAATGCTAGAAAGTTGTTTTCGTCTGTTCTATTTCATAACAATATATAATATTATATATATTATAATATAATATATGATATTCATGCTCTTGAACTGTTCAATTCTGTCAAGTTCAAATTGATATTTCTTAACTATTTAATTCATTTTTTCAAAGTTATAGTGATCCATTATACAATAGACTTTGAACTAGAATTATATTGTTCCTATGTTTATTTTTACTTTTCTTCAAATGTGTATGAATATTAATTTCCATAATGCTAAGTTAAATATTGGTTAATGAAACAATTTTCGTTACATTGTGATATTACAATGTAAATCGGTTTGTAGGTATGCATGTTCCAATTGTAAAAGCGGTAGATGAGTATTAAGAATAAGTAGTGAGTAGTGAGTATTACATTCTGGAGCGTGACAAAGAAATGAAATATGGCGGACTCAGCGGGCAATTGGTGTCTTATTGAGAGCGATCCTGGAGTTTTTACGGAATTAATAAAAGAATTTGGTAAAGTTTGATTGGTTTTATTTGGATTTGTTTCAAATTACTTTAATTTTGTTGAAAATAATTTATATATGATTATGCTAGAAGATATCTGCGTTTATTGACAGTTGCTTTGAACACTTGCATTTTAGATTGTTATTTCTTGTAAGATTATACAAGGCATTTAATATAATTTCTCTTTACTAAAGGTGTTCAAGGTGCCCAAGTGGAAGAATTATGGAGTTTGGATGATGAACAATTTGATAATTTGAAGTGAGTATTTTGTTCATGTAACATAACCTATTTAATATTGATTTATTTTTATTTCCTAGTGTAAACGAATATCATAAATTATAATGTATTCTAATATCCTTTCGCATTGATAATAAACAATAACAATATAGTGAAAACTTAATTTTAAATCTAAAATTATAAGCTTATAACCACATACATGTAAACTTTTAAAGAAAATAAATGAATGTAAATTAATTAATCTCCTATTTTTTATGATATGCAAATAATAACTTTGTTATTTACTAGGCCTATACATGGCTTGATATTTTTGTTCAAATGGGTGCAAGATGACGAACCCTCTGGAAGTATTGTTTTAGATAATAGGTTGGATAAAATTTTTTTTGCAAAACAGGTATTTTTCATAATTATTATTAAATATTACTCAATAGTAAATTAGAGGATAAAAATATTGAAAATTTTAGGTGATTAACAATGCTTGTGCAACACAAGCAATCTTAAGTGTATTACTGAACTGCAAACATTCTGATGTATCATTAGGACCAAATTTGGAAGAATTTAAAAATTTTTGTCAAAGTTTTGATGCTAACATGAGAGGTCTTGCTCTTAGTAACTCTGATGTGATAAGAGAAGTACATAATTCTTTCTCAAGGTATTTTTCATACAACAATATATGCGTGCGTGCGTGCGTGCGTACGGGCATGTGTGTATATGTATTGCATATCTTAATGTTAAAAATATAGTATATATATATATATATATATATATATATATATGTGACATAAAATAAACATTATTTATTGTAGACAAACAATATTTGAATATGATTCAAAACAAGCGTCTAAAGATGATGACGTATTTCATTTTGTGAGTTACGTTCCTATTGACGGTCGGTTATATGAGTTAGATGGATTAAAAGATGGACCTATGGATTTAGGTCCTTGTCCACTTGGAGATCAATGGGTTCAATCAGCTAAACCAATAATACAGAAACGAATAAATAAGTAAATATCACCTGATTAATGTATTCATTTGTTTCATGTAGTAATTGTACAATTTATTTTTGCAGATATAACGAAGGAGAGATACATTTTAATTTAATGGCAATAGTAACAGATAGAAAAGTAGTTTATGAACGACAAATAGCAAATGTCTGTGATCCAGCGGAATTGGAACGTTTACAAACATTGATTGAGAAAGAAATTCGAAAATCTAAAAGATATCAGATCGAGAATATTAGAAGGAAGCATAATTATTTGCCGTTGATAATGGAGCTTCTCAAAATGCTTGCTAAAGAGGGCAAGTTAGTGCCTCTATATCAAAGGGCAAAGGAGAAGGCGTTGGAAAAGGAATCAAAGAAGAATAAAGTTTAAATCTTGGTTTTGTAAACTGTATAAGAAAAATATTGGAATGTATGTATACTGCATAAATATTATTGAATAAATTATAGCAATGTGTTTTTAAAAATAGATGTAAATATATTATTTTTCGAATTTTTCTAAACTAAAAAAATTAGAAGAAACTTATATGTATGATGGTGTAATTCAAATATGAATTATATGAGAAAATATTCAAAATGCTCAATTTATCTTTTCCTATATTATTATATACTGATATCTTCGTTCAAGTCTTCATCTATAATTTTAACTTTTCCATTATAAAAGAGTCTAGGAAGAAATTTATCAGTCGATTCATTTCTTATATCTTGTATCTTTTCATTATATAAATACTCCACGATGTCTAAAAAATACGAAATGAAAATTATTATTTTTATAAAATAAAGCATTTAACATTCATAATTTTATTAATTTAAAAACTTACCAGTAAAGTTTTTTGTATTTATTTTTTGACTAGCTTCTTGCACAAGATAAAGGAATACTTTACACAAAAAGATATTACTAACTCCATCAAAATATTTCGCTACATTTGGCCAGACTATTTCTCGACTATTCGAAATTCCCATTCCATAAATGCTGCAATATAATTTTCAGTACACATATAGCAGATTTACTATATTTTATATTAAAAAATAATTACTTATGTTAGGAGATATAACGAAGTTTCTGTATTATGAAGGGTTATTAACTTACTATTCAATTAATTTTATTTTTATATCATTTAAATAAATAGGTTCTGGACAAAATAATTGCATGTGCAATTGAAATATCCAGAATTTCTTCAATGTATTATGGTGTATACCTAGCTTTTCTTCTAATTTGCGCCAAACCGGTTTTGGGATAATAGCATCTTTTAAATCCTCCACAGTTTCAGATAATGTTACATTCATGAAAGTTTTTATAAATTTACCAATTAAAGATAATGTCCATTGGATTTTAGGCAATGCTACAATAAAGCGCGATTGAATTAGTTTTATTACCGATATTATAAAAATTGCGATATTTAGAAAGAAACTTACGATCTTCATCTTGCTGCATCTTTTTAAGCAGTTGATAACGTGACCAAATTGAATGTCTTGAACGTCCCAACATTTTACTTAATTCTGAAAATATGTGTACTTTTTCCTCATTTTGTTTATTCTTCATGTAAGATAAAATTTTCCTATCTTCGACTGATGTATATCTATAAGATACATTAGTAATTAATATTACACGAATGCATTGAGCTTTTGATGTGGATGGTACCTTTGAAAACTTTTCTCATGATTTCCATACAAGTATCTGAATCTATGAAAAACACTATACAGCGTTCTCCATGGTAAATTATTTGCTAAAAATTGAGTAAATTTTTTTCTCTGTTGCATACTTTTTATATAAAATCTACTGCCACGTTTCATATGAATGAAGGGTTTCACACATTTAGGATTCCAGTCATGAGCCTGCATATGAAAGATTATCAATAAAAGAGAAATATATAACATTAATTAGACATACTTTACAAAATGCTTTCCAATTATCCATGATAATTTTATCTTCGCTAGGTGTAAATACGCCGCTTTTTAGTGGTCCATATTTTAAGAACCGCCTTTTCTCTATTTTTGTTAATGTTTTTGAGCCTGCAGTATGTTCAATTTTATGTTGCATTGGTACGTCATGTGTTAATCGTACCTTTAAATCATATAATTTCTAAAAGAATAATAAGTTAATATAAGAAATTAATATATGTGAAGTACGATTGATGCAGATATTTACCTTCATTGCATCTTCAGATAATTCATTTTTCTCTTCTTTTTCTTCTCCTCCTTCTTCTTCTTCTTCTTCTTCTTCTTCTTCTCCTTCTTCTCTTCCTTCTCCTTCTTCTTCTTCTTCTATTTCTAATGGCATTTCAATATCTAGTTCTCCCAAAATATGTTTTAACTCATCATAATCCACGTCGGTATCTTCTTTATTAGATTTATGTTTTCCTGTTATTCTAATCTTATTTTCTACACTTGTTTCTTGATTTTCTATATTTTCACATGGTGTACTAGTTTCTTCATTGTCAGTAATATAAAGAGGATCAATTTCTGGATCTCTGGATGTTTCTACAGTCTGATCGTCTTGCATGGTCTCATCAATCGTCGAACAAAAAATGCCTGTATCTATTTTACTTTCTTCAAAATCCATCATAGAATTGAGATCATGCAACATATCAATAGTTTCCAGATCATTTAATTCATTATCACATAATTCTAATTTGACTGCATCAGACAATTGATCATAATCACTCTCGCTACAAAGTTCCCTTTTTATTTTTTTTTCAGGTGTATGTTCATTACAGAGATATCGCCTCTTTCTTTTATGTTTCGATGGTGTTTCTGTTTGTGAATGCCATTTTATTAAATTTATACCTAAATTATTAGGAGTAAAATTTTTTGGGCTATTTATATTTTCTATGTTCTCTATACTTTTTAAATCTCCCAATGTATTACTTTTTTGGGGGGTCTTACATAAATCTTCCATTTTTCTTACACTAATTATGGATTGTTGACTTTTACTTGTTATTTCATCATTGCTGCAACCTTTTTTTAAATCTAAATCTGCATGATTAGTTTCAAAACTTACATTTCCATTGTTAACCAATGATTTTTTGTTAACTTTCTTATTAGGAAGTTCCATTTCCATTTTATGTTAATATTTTTTTCTTTTGTAATTGTAAATGTAATAATTCATTATCTAATATATATTATTCGTTTGTATTTATCCTTTTTTCAAATACTTCAGATTATTTTTATATCTGAAAAATGTTCATAGTCATTTATGAAAACCACTGTTTGTTTTAGTTATTAAAACTAAAATAATTATTCTACAATATTACTAAAAAAAAAAAAAAAATCATTTTTGTTTTTAATCAATTAATGTCTATATATATATATACACACACACACGAACACACACACACACACACACACACACACACACACACACACACACATATTACATTACGTTTTAGACGTTTTCTAAAAGAGTGTTGTTGCAATGTCAGAATAAATTATAAGTAATATACAATCATAAAATGATTTATTTTATAATTACAATTGTAGTATTTTAAATATTTTGTTATTTCTTTCTTAATATTAAAATGACCGCAGCGTATGTATAATATACTAAATATAAAGCTATAAACAAACTAACCTCTTCAAAGCGTCTGTTATACTATATAGACATAGATTGTAACACGTGGAAATAATCGCAATCACGATCTAACTAAACTAAACTAAACTAAACTAAACTAAACTAAACTAAATGGCTCTAGGAAATTCACTAGGGGAAAGCGTCCGAAAATTGAGTTGTGAAAAATGAACATGAAGGACAACGAAATTCTCGTTCTTGCCAGATAGATAGAGACGAGTAGAGTACATCTGTCTCTATCTGAGATGTTCATGGCAGACAGGGCCAGTTAACAGTCAACTAGTTACACTGGCTCGCTCTTACTTGATGAAAATAAAACTGCGCTTGAGTGAACACAATTAATTACCAACGCGGCCCCAAAGTACTACGTTCCTCGGAAACGGCTTCAGTCATTGGATTCCTATATTTCTATGAGCTCAATGGCGCAGAATGAGAACGTCTTTGTTTTCCATGTTGGTTTTTCACGACGGCTTATTTGATTTTCAATTTTCGGCTGGTTTCTTCTATGCTTTCGGTATATGAGCGTCGAGACCTGTTTATACGATCGTGTTTATACGCGTTTACTTACGCATAGGTTTTCAAGAGCTAACAATTAGATCCTAACCCCTAACCTAACCACAGACGAAGAATAGATAATATACGAATAGATTTTCACTTAATGAATTTTTAAATCATTTTTTCAGTAAGAAAGTTATTTATTCACAAAAATATTTCTAAACAACACGAACGATCCGCAGTGTCTATTAATAATTAGTGCTACAAGAATGAATTATAGGATATCTTATTTTATGGTTAAACAATAGCTCTAGTTATCTAATGGAGAGTGCTTTTCAGTAACGCTTTTTCATTTCATTCGCACTGTAGAACGATTTCGATAAAATTTTCGACCCATCTGGTACGATGTGTTAAAAGTAAATGTGTCGGAGTTTTAATTTCGTCAAGCTTGTGCAAGCCACGCATTTTCATACCGTCTGGAGCAATGTGACAGCCTGCTTAACATTTTCGTTTACTTATAATTATAACTATTAACTAGTAATTTTGGTAGAAATAAATTTATTTTGGACCTAATAACAAATGTGTGCGTATAAGGCATGTAGCACGTAATAAAACAAAAGGAAGGAATTTATAACGTGGATCTTTTTTATTTATAATACTATCATATATGTAAATATTGTTTATGTACATCAATTATATTATATTACTGCTTATACTTAGTTCTTATACCGTTATTTTACTATTGCTATTTTCAAACACTTAATTCACATTTAGATACTCGACGTTTCGTATACAATGGCGATAGATGCAGCGTAATCTTAATTAATATATACTTAAGACTAAGGACTAGATACGACGATAAACTTTAAGTATAAATTTTAGTGATTACCGTTGATCATCGACGTACGGACGCAAAGAATATAAAAATGTTGAATTCTCTAACAAAAGAATACGACTGAATTTGTTGTAATTAATCTTTTCGTTAACTCTGATCAGATATTAGTATATAAATTATTTTTCGGTATAAATGGTGTTCGTGTTTCTCGCGGTTCTCGTTTGCCGTTACCTTCATAGCTGGTTGGCGTAAGTCTGCGTTGCGTGGTAGACAATTCTCTGAAAATTGCAAAACATTGTCAAATACATTCTATCCCTGGATGAATATATGAACAGCTTGTAGAACTATTTTATTCAGATACTAATGATAATAACTAGAAGGACGAGAATTATAATTTTTTATAATGTTAGTAACCTGTGAATGGAACGTTTCCTTCGCGGCCACAGATGAAACGCGCCATATATCAAAGGATTTACCAAACTGTTGGTCATGCCGAAAAAGAAGATCACGCTTTGTAATTCTTTACTGAGCTGAAAATATCAAAGCCTTTTATAATCGCTACGATTCAAATATTTACAACGTCTTAAAATATAAAAGTAATTGACTTTTAGTAAATTATATTAACGCATTGACTGTCGGGCCGAAGTTGCGTGGTCTTTCATCGTTACTGAAACCTTTTCTCTCAAGATTTGGACATCTTGCCGACGTCATTTGAAAACGATTTGGGCATGACGACAACGTGACGTCACGCATCTTCGGCAGCAAACGGGCCATGACGTTAACGTGACGTCATCAGCAGTCAACCTGTCAATCGGATCGACTACTCGCGAAGATCGTCAAGTAAACCTAATTAATTTAAACTATTTACGTGTTTGTCAGGATGCAGGAACATAAAAATGATCATCATCGTATAATACGGTGTCCACCAGATGATGAAAGCAGCTATAATAACGATGCTGATTCTCAATGATTTGGCTTTTGCTCGATGCATTAATTTTCTTCGGTTTATATTCCCATTTACGTGACGTATATCGTTATTGGTTAGCTTCAATTTAAATATCCTTTCGCTTCCTAAAATTATTTTGCTTGTAGCTTAGATCGAACGTACGGTTCATACGTAATGAGAATAGAATACTTACGAGAGATTGTGATTACGGTGGAAACGTAGGTAGCGACGAGTATAGCGAGAGGAACAAGGAACATGAAAAACAAAACGAAGGATCCGTAAAGTTGTTCCTGCCAAGGTTCCGTGTAAACTCCGTAGGTCACGCATTGTTTGAAATCTTCGATGAACGGTCCTTGAACTACATGGAATATGATAATCTGGAAATAATAAACATCATCAAATCCAAATGTAGCGTTTATAAATATATGCAAGCGCGAATATTCGATTTCGTTTCGCAATTTATTCTGTTACAGTTTCCATAAGCTAATCGATTAATATCGCGAGATTATTTCATTTATTTACGACTTGATAGTTGCCCAAGACTCTACGAAATGTACAATTTTATTTCCTCGAATTTTGAACATTAATATAATTAAACCCTTCATTTATTAATTTATTTATTTGCCTATTGGTTTGTATTTTCAAATTTAGTACGAGAAATTAAATATTTCTACAAAGAACGCACAAGGTGTAAAAAAGAAAAGGGTAAAAGCCAGCACAGCGTGATTCTATACATTCGGATCGGTAGAGAGATCTATAGTAAAAAGTCGGTGCAAATTAGACGTTGACATTCAAGATGAAGTTTATCTGCCTACACCGATAACAAGTGCAATCTGAATATTTTTGTCCAAGGGAACGGTGGAGTTACGCGACCTATAGTTCCATCGAGAACTTTTGCTTTTGATTTGACTTTGAACTTCACCGTCGAGATCAATTTTGCACGATCGCTTTTCGACAAATCTCCACCTATCCAAAGGTGTAGAATCACACTATGGTGGCTTTTACACCTACTTTTTTTTATACTCTGTACATAGGTACATATATATGTACAAATGTACGAAGCGTGAGAAGGACATTCGTCGTCGATGCTATGCGATTAATTAAGAAAACTTATAATCGTAAGTTGCACGCGTAGACGCTTTTTACGACCAACTTTTTACGATTCTCCTAAACCGTACGTTTTAATCGTCTCTCGCGTGCTCGGACGACCTCGATGGAAAAATTATTCATCGCCATTTTGACAAACGAAGCTACTTCGATCGTGCTCGAAACAGCATCGTTTATTTGTAAACGTCGACGCTCGTTCGTCGATCGTTCAATAGCAATGTGACGGAAGAAAATTTCGGCTCGTTGTATCATCTTAAAATTTCTTGTATTTAGTTAATTTCTGTGGAAATTGGAATCAACGAATCATGGATTAAAGGTTGCGATCCGAATGGAAGCGAGCTTACAAAGACTAAGTGGCGTCTAGATCGTCTGAACGCCAATTAATCGCTGCTGCCGTTAAGGTATTCCGCTTTTTCTGTTTATGCTTTCATACAATTTTTCTCCATGGCCGAGTATCAAAAAATAACTTGTCAAAGTTTCAAGATCCAACGTTTCGCGCAACGTTGTCAATTTTACGTTTATTCCACGTGAAATTGATTCGATAAATTACACGCGTAGAAGAAGCGCACGCAGGAACAAAAATACAATGTTTAAAGCGTACTTTGAAGTTACCTCCGTCTTAACCAGGTGTACAACTCATATGTTTTGCCTGTTTTGTTCGAGCGAACAAGTCTTACGAATAAGTCGATCAGCGTCTAAAATATATTTAAGAGACGTAGAAAAATGTGGCGTACCAACGAACAGAAAGATTCGCGTACGATTAAACATTTTAAAAATCGATCGGTTCGCTTGCAGTTGGAGAACGAATACAATCATGGTGAGCGATTCGGCAAAAATCCTTGCCCTGGTCGTCACGGCAATAAAAAATCTTCGCGAATTGAAAGGCTCGACTTCTCGAGAAATTTTACATTATCTCTCGTCCGTCTACGATATCTCACCAAATGTGGCGCGTCGTCAGGTTAGCAACTCTTCCCATCACGCATATTCTCGCGTATTTTCACACGTACATCGCGCATATCGTTCGAACGCAGATGCAGACCGCGTTAAAGCGCGGCGTCGCTTACGGTATCCTGAAGAAGAACGGGGGCTGTTACATTCTACCGACGAACAGCGAGATAAATTGCCAAGAAATTGCCGAACAGGAGGTCAATCTACTGGACGTCTGTCGCAGAAATAGAATGCAGAAAAAATTGGGCTGCAAGTGTAAGAAGAGACGGCGTAGACGTAGAAGGAGGAAAAGAAGGTTCTGTAGATGTAAGCGGAGACGAAGGAGGAGAGTAAGAAGACGAAGCAGAGTTTGCGGAAGGAGGAGAAGGAGAAGGAAGAGGAAGTGTCGTTGCGGTGGTCTAGGAAAAAATCTAAGGAGAGGCGATCCAGATAGGACGAAACGGGCCGGGATGCCTCGTGCAGTCGAAAACTTTCCAAATGGAAGACTCTTCGAACCGGAGGCTTACGATTCCGCGGCCAGCGAGAAAACCTCTTTGTCCAGCATCACCTCGGCCACAGACTAGAAACGTTCATCCGTAGATATATCGTGGGTCGCTTTAATTTTTGCAAGATCTTTGCGTCGGAAGGTAGGATATGCCGAATACCAGGCTAGATGGAATTACTTTTCTACGTCTTACGACGTTCGAGATTCGTAGGTCGTAACCGGGCCGTAGTCGGAAAAGGCTTAGTTTTGCCTTAAAGTCCGAAGCGTTTCAAAGTATACGAGCTACTTCTTTTCGTTTTAGGTGTAAGACGAGCAGGAGCAGAGACGGCATGTGTCGCGACAAAGCGAAGCTTAAGACAGCAATTTATACGAGGAGCTTTCCCTTAGGGGTGTGTTCTTGTGTTTCGTAACAAATTGATAAAATGCTAAACAGCTGGGAGAAAATGGAAGATAGTTAAACGGATGGTTTAAAAATGGTAGATGGAAGGTGGAAGATCGAAACAAGTAGAAAGATATCAACGATTGGCGGAGTATTCGCTGTATTTGCTGTATTTGCCGTATTTGCCGAGACAATATTTATAAAAGAGCGAAGAATAGATAAGGTAGAAGGCAGAATTTAATTCGAGGAAAAAGAGATACCTTACGGTATCGTATCAGGCGTATAAAAGCGTCTATTTATACATTTTAATATATCGATATGTTTTACAGTACCGCAAGAAAAAATAGTAAATTCGTAGTGGAAGAACAAGATTAAATTATCATCGTACAGGCCAGGACGGAAGATCGAAAGGGTCAAGATATAGGTTACAAAATGTACGAGATCTTTCCAAGATGTGTCATTTTTACAAGCGTTTATATATTTGCGTGCATTCGGTTTTTCTATTACCATTTTTATTTTAGAGTGTTCGTTTTTGCGTAGATGTTATATTATAGGACATGGCTTTGATATTTTCTCGTGTCTCATTTACTTTGTAACGAGAGGAAAAATATACAAATTATACAGTTAAAGTTGCTTCTAATACCACTAGCAAATATCGGTAATCGTCTCCTCGAATATTTCAGCGCTAATCGAACATTTTCTTTCCATAGCGTTTTTTTAAACGCAAGACAACTCGTTGATTTTTATACGGTCTAGCATGTATCGTTATTTACATTTAGCGTTTCTTCGATCCTCCTGAAATACGTCATTCGTATATTTGGTCTTTGATTTACAAACGCATTGGTACATCTCGATTTACGTATTCGAAGGAATAACCGAAACGGTAATGGAATTTTATCGAAATTGATTCGGGACTGATCTAATCTCACTCTTAATACCTGTCTCACACCATCGTTATACGTATATAGGTAACATTCGCAATTAACAACGAGTCTCGATGTAAGAACCGTATCAAACTCGTGGAACTTAAATTTCAAGTGGCCAGGATTTTTAATTAAATTCAGCGTTCAGAATATCGATTCGAACTTTTAAATCAATTTCTCCGACGTTTAAAACAATTTCTTCTTCGGCTTCTTCTTTTAATTAGTATAAACGTTCATTTTTCATGGCACAACGTAACATCGTTACGCTTCGGTTTTACTTTATCACGAATTTACATATAAATTTGAATTTTTTTCCCTGTCCAGACATCCGCAACTGTTTTACACGCCTCCATTCAGAATTTCGGTTTTATCGCGAAAGCGGCGCGTGATGTTCCGTGGTTGCTTCAGTTTCCAATTTCGATGCGATGTTTTCCAGCATTATACAATTTCTCTGTTCGGGCTCGCCACGAGTGCTTTATTCTCGGCTAAATTAAAAGCGCGACACTACGACACTCCGCGACGATAAATTGCACCGTATGCAGCTACAATAGAAAAAGTAATCGTCGACCAACTGGAATTGGCAAGGGACACGTTAATCGACACGCGCAGACCAACGAGCAAAGATCCTCGAGCCGAAAATTCAGGAAATTACGCAACTCTGCGAACATGTAGGGCATACGTAATTCTTTGTTGCTGCCCAAATTCATTCTTCAGCCTGATTTCGACTTTGCGTCGCGTCATACTTAAATCTCGTACATCGACGACCGAATCTTTTGTTTATCGGATTGATCTTTTTATCGAGATCCGATACGATCGAATACAAGTGGCAACTAATTTCGTAAGGATTTAATTTAAGTTAATTGAAGAGTTTTCAAGTTAAAACTCAAGAAACCAAGTTAAATTGAAAGTAATAATTATAAAGATATGATATGTAATAACTTTTATCGAGTGGCTCCTTTTGCTCCGATTTACGTAGCACGGAACCAATACTTTCATTATGTTTTACATATTACGTACGTATTCAGATGTTGCACGTAATTGATTTATACTCGATATTAACTTTGTAAAGTGTTTTGCATTTAACGAAGTTGTTATACGCATTAAACGAATTTATCTTCGCGGCTATTAGCAGATGTTAGCGACACGATACGCGTTCGATAAACGTCGAATCAATTCACGCTCATAAATGTATATCGAACTTAATATTTTTATAATTAATAGTCATTAGTAATTATACCTGACACGATACGATACTCCCTTTACTAAATCACTAAATAGCGTAATAAATCTTAACGATACATTTTAATGAACATGGACAGCTACATCTACATTCGTTTAGATGTAAATAAACGAGTTTCTTACTTAATTTGAATCCGTAGACTAGAATGTCACAAGTTACGTAAAAAGAAGAATCGGAAAAGCAGCTGGACGCAGACGATCGTCGCTTTGATCGAAATTGAATCGCTTCTGACTAAAGACACGAATAAGTCGCGAATCTCGGAGAACAAATTTTTATAAGGAAATAAACGGAATGCGTGTTCGAACGAAGCAAACGAATAACGTACGAACGCTACATCTTTCGATAAGTTACGTCCTCGTCGACTCGTTAATTAATCGAGACGATAGACTCGAGCTTGAAAAACGATTTTTTCTGAATTTTCCCGCCCGTAGTATCGAATTTCTTTTCTTTTTTCAAATCGATCGTATTTATTTACGACGAATGATCGGACATCCGTTCGAGGTACATACGTTCATTTGAATTTCAACGATTCGAACTGGGGCAAGGTTTCGCTAATGCAAATTCATCCCTTTGATTAATCCGAACAAGGCTTCGTGGCAACTCTTACCTGAGGCGATGCGAATATAAAGGACAGTATCCACGCCAGAACGACAAACTTGAGACACCTGTCAGCGGTATTCATGCCTTTCATCGGGTATCGTATAGCAAAGAACCTGTCCACTCCGATCAGCACCAGTATAAAGGTGCTTAGATACAAGCTGAACACTTGTGCGAATTTGAACAACTTGCAGGCGACGTTGCCGAAGATCCAAGCCACGGTGTAGCTCCACACCGCGTCCCCTACCATGCAGAACACCGTGACCAACAGATCGGCCACTGTTAAATGCAGGATCAACGTGTAAATTGCCGACCAAGCGTGTTGCTTTCGTCGATTTATCGCGATAGAGTAGATAGTCGCGACGTTCGCCACGAAGCTGAGGATAGCGATCACGGAGAGCACGATCACTTTCATCACCACCACTCTAGTCAGCTGTGGAGCGTGATTCAGGCAAGTCACGTTGTTCAGGACGCCGGTGGAAATTAGTTGGGCGAATTCGCTTATGTTGCGCCATGGCCGAGCGTGAGGGGTGTGGTTGACGCCACGAGAGTGATCGGTGAAGTTGTCGATCAGGCCGTCACAGGCTGGTAACGCGTACGTGATATAGTCGATTGGTAATCCTACAGAGTTTTCCATCGTTCTTGCTATTGCGTTACTTTTGTCTCGTCGAGCATCGTACCTGTGAATCGTGGTTTTCCATTGGTAGCGGTGACCATGCTTTGCGAAATACGCGCCTATCGTACCATATACATATACGTGATATATCGTGAAGCAAAATATAATTTTATGCAAAGGTTGAAATAAACGTACGAATCGTTCCAACGCGTCGTCCAAAGCATTTTCACGTTTCCTGCCTGTATCGGTCAAATTTGAAACCAATTCGAAATCGCATATCTGGACGATCTATCACCGGAATATTAACGACGAGATAATGTCTCGCGATAATCTGAATCGGAAATTCGGATAATTAGTACCGAATAATCGACGTTCTACCATTATGGGATAACGAATATTCGTCGTCGAGTCGAATCTCAAAGTTCTTGAAACTCGAAAACTGACCACGGAATCGATCGTCCAATCAAACTCTACGTATATTATATGTGTATGCTGCTGTAATTATCGTTTTTGAACATTTTGAAGATTTAGGCGTAACGTCTCCCTTCTCTTTTTAACGACCAGGTACAAATTCCCTTGTATCGAGATTACAAGGACAAAAGGCAAAAGACGGAAAGCGTCGTATCGCAAATTTTAGGGAATACACTCGCGCGGCATTCGCAGGAACAAAAAATATCTTATAATATAAACTGTACGTTATGTGCGCGCGTATCTCTCGAGATACCAAAGTTTAAAATTTAAAACACGATACGTTGTAACTTTACATTCGCGAAAGATAATTTGGAATTTTATTCCACTTTACATTCACGAAGCTCGTAAATATTTTCTTCTCCTTTTTTTGACCGGTCGCGAAGCTTTGGCAGAAAAAATTTGCCAACGCGCACTTACCTCCGATCTTCGTCTTCTCCCAAAAACGATGGATTTTACCGAGTTTTCGCGCTTAGCCGAATGACCGCGCGTAAACGCTTGATTCGTATTAAAATTAAATTAACGAGATTCAACCGGCTATAGTCGCAAAGTCTTGTTGTCACCACCGTCTCTCTGCCGGGCTCTCGCATTTCTTCTATCCACCCGTTTTCATTCTATTCGCACTTCCCTTCGCCTTTTATCCCTCGACTTTCAGATTTACGAATAAACGACCGTTTTCTATCTCCCTCTTTATCTTCTTCTTTTCTCGATTATCGCGTGCTTATGAAAGAACGTTGCGATCGGGACGACGATCTTCTGAGCGAAATTGAACTGAAACTGTCGAGCGCGTTACGACTTAGCAGTACAAAGATGCTTATCTCTTTCATCTTTCGTAAAAACGAATTACGATTGCGAGCAAATCGAACGTATACGTCGGATAAATAAATGTTTGTATGTTCCGTTCGAAAGAAATTTGATTGTCAACGAACTAGTCGTGCAAAAACTGTCTGTCACACGAAAGAAATAAGAGGAAAAAAGAGATATTAGCAAAGTGAACAAAATCGTAAAGAACTGAAACCGATATACGCTTGCTCGACCGACTCTTGTTACGTACGTACTGATTACAATTTTTCACAAGTATTTTTCCTTTCATCGAAGGCGATTCGGTTTTTACAAAGTGAATAATCAATGAAAGCGAAAATGAATAATTAATGGGAATCACGGCGTTGATCAACTTCCTTTTTTCATTGTTTTTTTGCAATCGAGAATCAGCTATAAATAATTTATTATTTGCCGTTCGAACGTCGTTAATGTATCTTTGTTGCGAACGGCGAACGATGGTAAAGCGTTAGTCATTTTTGCAACAAAATAACGAGCGGATAAGTATTAATCGTTTCGCGTGAGAATACATCGAAGAGGGCAGAAAATATTTTCGAATATAAAGTTTTTGTGGAATAATTAAATGGAATTGCCTAAGTACTTGGAAGAGCGAGACGAACGAACGTAACGAACGTGTCATGTATCGAATAAATCTATTAACTTCACGAGCAAGTATTACATACGTACGTTTGTTCATCGATGTATGTACTTAAGAATCGTCGGTTGATTTACGTCGAGCGTATAATTTTCCAGACCTGCCTGTAGCGATTTAACGAGTTGGAAATATCAAAACAGGTTCTTTATGATTCGAAGGAAACTAACTATTCTGTTATAATTGATGGTTTTTAATTAAGCAATTAAGATAATGTATGTTGTTAATGAAGCGAATACAAATAACAAACGAGTTTTTAACATTGTATGTAGAGATATCTATTCTAGTATACACGTGCAGCTATATAGTTTATATAGAGTCTACATGTAAAGTTATGTTTCTTTATTTTGACGGCGATATTATGCAAATACCTACTTACCGTCTTACTTTAAACATTCTTCTCCTCTTTCGATACGACAAAGTATATTTTACGATGATACGGTAAAGTTTGTTTACAAGATGTAGCCATCGTACATATTTCTCTTCGTATCCGATTATTATACGTTGATACTGTTCGTAAACGACGTTATCGATTTGATCATCGTTTTATCCATTCGTTCAACTATTCAGATTTTACGTACATATTTTCTCGAATACCTATATTTTGATCGCGTGTCAAGTATTTGTAACAAAAGTCGTAAGACTTTTTTTTTTAATTTACAAGTCGGAGAGTAATCTTAATAGGAATTCGTAACGCTATTATACGCGGATGTTAATGTTGCCATATGGAAATTATTAAACGTTCGGTGAATATTTATGAAGGTCGATCGCATGATTTCACGGTTTATATTCAAGAGAGATCAAAATCGAAGAAATATAATCCCGTTAACTATCTGGCCGTGGTACGGCGATCGCTCGCAAAAGCATGCCGTGTCAGCCTAGCAATTAGAAAATTCAAATTGTAGAAACACAATCCGCCCTTGATCGGAATCTATATTCTATCGTAATTCTAATTTTAACGTCAATTTCCTATGTGTCGGTCGTTCAGATTAATTTATCACATTACCAATTCTCGTTTCCTTCGATATCGTTGCATAAAATCAATTTTCAATACCTTTATTTCTTACCCGATCCAGGTCTCTTGTTTGATTTATCACGGAATAGTCACTCACGGTTCTTAGAAAAAACTTGTTACCTTGGTCAATTTTAATCGCAGCTTTAATTTCTCTTACATCGATAAATTTCTCTAGTAATTTCACTTGTTTAACGAACTCGTTAACTTTGAAAAACTCTCGTTCTCTTCTCTGTTTCCTTAAATTTGCTACGTATAGAATCGATGTTTGGCGCGTTTTCGTCAAATACCAATTTATCGTTTAAATACGATTCGATTTCTTGAAATATCTTTCGTTGCACAATTTTTTACAGGTCACGATCGTATCGAAAACACGCGTGTCACTTTAACTTGCGTTTCGTTCCACTGAAAATACTCACTCTTCGCTTTAGTCAGAAATTTCAACGACCCTCGATAGACACAAAAACACATCTGCCAGTTGTTATTCGTCTGTTCGAATTTGTAGAAATCGTAATTTATTTCTTAATCACTGAAATAAAACTCGACTGCACGGAAAATGTCGCCCTTCCTTTTCTCGATATCGACGATTCGTTATCTCGTACACTTATATTCGACGCCTGTACTCGCTCGAGGATCGATTCGTTCTGTATCTCGTCTTTCGTTGCTCTCGGTTTTTCGTTCGATCGCATAACGCGATCGACGAAGAAAGAGAAGTGGCAACGTTTATTTAGCGCGTTGCTAATAGTATAATCACTCGACTAACAAAAACTACATCCTTTCTTCGTCCCCTCTCAAAGAATAATAATAATTTCTTAGAAAATATTACCATTAAATCGATGAATTTACGACACTCATCGTACGATGTCTGATTTTCTTGCACAAATTCATCAAACGCTGGTAAACGATGTAACTTTGAAGTTCAACCACACGTTAAATCTTAATTTCGCGATTATTACTATCGTGATGTTGGTATCATTATTATTATCATTACTATTATTATTATTATTACGAAACTGGACCGAGAAAAATGTACGATCTTCTGGTTCCAAGCGACCACCGGTTCGCTACGTGGAAATCGACTAGCAGTCGGAAGACAATGCCGTTTCGCCAGTGTTCGCCGGTTCTTTCGTCCCTTTTCTCGTTCTTTCGAGTCTGCCTGTTTTGTACTCTGTTCATTTTGCGTTCTACAACCATGTAAACGATTTAAATACGAATACGTAAGTAATGCATTATTCAGTTTTATTTTTTCCAAGGAATTCATTATTCTGTTATAAACTTCCATCGGCTTATATTTTTTACGGTGAATCCGTCGTACGGATCGTACCGATTCGTTTAACGCGATTCGCGTTACACAACACGGTAAAAAAGTTACGTACCTGTGTACGAGTGCATGTTTATATTTTTGCAGTGTAACGAGACGAGACGCGACCGTAGCAGACGATCGGAGCATGCACGAACCGAGTAAATAAAACAAAGATCGGAGCAATCGACAACAACGATGCGTTTATACGGATTTATGACACGGATTTATAATCGTAACCTCTCTACTTTTCGCTTAAGACCGCGTTTTCATCGAACCAACAACAAGGAGCTCGTTGTCCTATCTTGTTGCTGCGTGTTCAAAAGAGCACGCAACGAACGTCATCTCGAAGCAACGTAATCGGAAGAATATTTGAGCGACGAATATCGTATCGATTTTAAAGCGATATTTGTTCGCAGTAGCGAGCATATTGTTTTTCTTCGATCTTCGTCGCCTCGAACGCGAACAGGCAACGAACGACGACCGTTTCGAGAAACGCGGTACAACAGGAAAAAGTTGCTCGCCGTTGTTGCTTCGCTAAAAGATTGGATAGGCGCGACGCACGACGCTCCGTCACTCCTCCACGTGCAATTTATTTTGAATGGATTACGAGCGATACGAGCAGAATTTTTCCAGTACTCGCAAAATCTCACTCTAAATCTAAATAATTCCGCCGCGGTACTTCGACACAGATACTTATCACGAATTAAGTACATGTCGAAAGTTGGTCAGATTAGCTAGCCACTTACCAGCGAGACTCCTGTCGTGCTTTAAAAGTTGGAAGGAAGAAAAGGAGCGTCCCAGTTCCCGTGCACCGCTCTTTATCAATTTGCACGAGCAGACACGATCGATCGATCGAATTCTTGCTTCTGGAACTCTGCCCTTTCCACGCCCTTTGTCCACCTCGCTACGACAGTCGTTGTTTCGTTCTTTCTACGCAACTTCTCGTCCCTTGGTACGATCGACGACGGTAACGAAACGAAAGAAAAGAAACGAGAAGGGAAGAAGGAAGAATTCGATCACGCGATCGAGAGACACAGTGGTGTAAATTGTAAAAAATGATAAGGTGGGGGAACGGAGCGGACGCACTCGCTACGGATGGTGGTGTTCCATGGCGTGTGAAGGAATGCTTCGGACGTTGAGAAATGAGAAACGTGGTCAGCCCGAAGACAAAATCACCGACGATGCTATTTGGCTGGCGTTGCCGATGGAACGACGCGACGGACGGCGGACGGCGGACGGCGGACCGGCGGACCAACTCATGGTTTAAACATCGGTCCGGGCTTAATACGAACGAAAGCATAAAAGACTGTTGCCGGGGAAACGAGATCTAACAGAGGAAATTTTGGTCGACGAAGAATCGGAGAGGCGAAGGAAACGGCTGCTTTAAAGAAAGGGTCGAGAAGAAAAAGGAAGCGAAAGAAGGAGAAGGAGGAAAAGCGAGTTTCGTCGTTGGCTGATGAGCTCGTCGCTTGATTGGTCCGGTTGTAGAAGAGACGATGTCGAATCACGCGGAAGACGAAAGTCGAAGAGCGATCTGTTTGAAGTTCGAAACGTTAAACGCGTCGTATTCTACGACTCTACGGCAGGCCATCGGTTCACGACGAATCGATGCTCCCAACCATCTATTTTTCTCGTTATACGAATCTTTCGAGAAATTTTCCGGACAAACGACGAATTTAGCAGTAACGCGATATAATTTAATATTATTTACATCATCTTCTTCCGATAAACGAATCTATGAATCGAACGTTCATCGCGTACCTATTATATACACGTACATAGTACCGTATGTAATAGCGTAATCAAAGGAACGAGCATGAAAAAAGCAAAGTTGGCGAGTTTGAATCTAATCGCATACACGTTTAAACTCTCGAAAGCATGGTCCACGCGTAAGTCCGTTTTCTTTCGCGATTTAAAAACGTATAACGCTATCTTTCCAACGTCAGGATTCCTAGATAGCCAATTATTATCACTGGTAAAAATAGACGACGCTTAAAACTGCGACAAGTAGAATTTTATCACGAAATCCAAAAGGTGTTTCGTACGTACGTTTTTAACAAGTTTCTACGGTACGAGTGGAAACGGTATAAGAAACTGAACCGAACGGATCGTTTAACTTTGTTTCTTCCATTATTCATCGCGACGCGTCGTCCGCGAGATCTCACAATATACTAAACGCTCGTGGTTGCCTTCGCCTTGATGGAGAATCTCTACCGAATAACATGGAAACAAATAAAACAGTTTCTCTCTCGGCTTTCATCTCTGAAATTTTATTTAGGGCACGTATTTGTGTAACGCAGGCCAAAAACAGCAGACGAAGGAACAGAGAAACGAACAAACTGATCGTTCGATTACTAGCGTGTAATTTCATTACGTGCTATCCTATCGGTAGATCTTTGTTCCTAAGTATCGAGACAACGGCATCCTCTTGCACGGTTCAGTTATCGTTATTACTCGAATTTTACGAGTCGTACGAACGCGATACATCGTAACGCTTCTCTTACACCGGTAATGCAATTTTTCAAAGTTTCCTACGACTCACGTAATACGTATATACGTCTATTCAGTAGCATAATCGAATTAAGCAGCCGCGTACATAAAGAAACGCAAAGATCTTCTGTTTCTTTAATAAAATCACTCGTCACGTATTCTCGTATTCCTGATTCGCATGCGAAAGATGTCAGTGGATTCGCGAGGGAGCGTGGATCAGCCGACAGCGATGTAATCCAAATCCATGTGTTCTTTTGTTGACGCAGCGGCTTGCGCGGCTAAATCTTCGAATATACCGTGCTTGGTGTCGCAAAGCTTTAGCTTCGTCGATAACGGCCTCCTCGATAAAATATTTCTACTCGGTCGATCTCTCGTAAAATGTTATTCGCCTGTTGTTAACGTTGGTCACGTTTGTTCTTCGCTTTGCAATTCCATTTCGGTATCGATATTTGATAAACGTTCACCATCCAAATTTCATATAGTTCGCTTCGAGTTTCGTCCAGTCGAGCAGATTTTTCTTTTCAGAATAATTTTCCCATAAATCGAACGCAAAAAGGTTGAACGGAGAGATTTTTTAACGCGGCTGATCGTCATCGTATCGTAGCGGGATTAACGAAGAAACACAATGTTGTACATAGGTGCATTAACTGGCTGAAACTTGGTAGACTTGTAAAATTGGTGGTGGAAAAAGTAGCGAGGTAAGATACGATATCGAGGAATGACATTAAACGAATCCTTGGAATTCTGTTTCGTAGAAATACAATTTCACACTGTCGAAAGAGAAAAAAAGGAGAAAGAAAAAACAGAATTCGATAACGTGAATTGATCGAAGGAAATCGCGAACGGCTCTTAATGGGTTGATCGATCGACCTGTCGAAGTATCTTTCTACATAGGTCTCGACAAATTTTAACCAAAATTTTAACGTTACTTCGCATACCGACGGTATATCAATTATGCGACGTAATCGACGCCTATTTGCCACGATTACGGTATCGATAATTAGCCGTTAGCAGAGTTTTTCGTATTTCGTGATTCAATGTTCATCGCAATTACGGCGTAACGATCGACCGCGTTCATTTCCGTTCTCTGCTAACTCAGCTATCACGGAAACAGAAGTTTCGTCGGACGTACAACTTTCGCGACAGTTTCGTTTTTCTTTCTAATTTCTTTTCTCGTCGCCGTACCTTGAAATCGCCACAAATTTCAGCTTCCACGCCGGTTGAACGAGAGACAAACTTTTATACGACGTAACGTAGGTGTCGTAGAGATGCACAGACGAAGATCGTCAGTGTGCGAGGGTAATTAATTTCTCCTGTAATTCGTCAAAAGCCGAATACATTCGCGTTGGCTAACCAACTAAACGATAAAAAGCGTCGACTCAGCGTTCACTCTGACGATGAACGGGAATGTTTTTCCCGAAGGGATTCTAACGATGGTACCTTCCCGATCCTCCAATCTCCAGGTATGATTTTCAAACTTGTTTCAAATTTTACTCTTACGTATGCTCGCGACGGTCGTGTCTCGTTAAAGAAATTTCAAACAGTTTCGTACAACGCGTATAATATATCCATGACAAAAATTCTGTCGTGCGAATACCTTGTTCTTCGTCCGGATGATCCAACGTTCGTTCGCAATATCTCGTTCGAATCGCGAGGGTTTACACGAAACGTTGTTGTTTATACGCACGATTGAGAACTGGATCTATCGACGTTGAATCGAAGAAAGTTTCGCGATTTGCTAGCATCGGCCATACCCTGAAAACGTTTCCTCGTTTCGTTAAATTCGACCAACAACTTGGTCCAATTTAACTTCGTCTCCGGGTTCGAACGTACGGTCGAACGTTCCGTTTGTTTCGTTCGACCGCCAAGTCGTGAGTCGAGTATCTTACGTCGGACCATCGTGTCGCAACACGGAAATTAGACCGTTCCTTCAGTCGATTTCGCGTTCGATTCCTCGTCCTCCATAAACGATACCGATGCTGTTACAAGATGCCAGTTTCGGTATGTAAATCTTCGACGAACAACGCTATCCTTGACCGCTGAAACTATAGCGCTTCGATAAATTACGAGTATATTTGATTCCTTAGTGATCCTGTCGACATGTCGCGAATCCAAATCTTCCAGAATAGCATCGACGTACGTATATTCGATATTTGCTCCGTCTTTCTTTGTCTCGTTGTTGCATCGCGTGGGATGGTCCCTGCGACGTTCCACGTGGTGTGGCCGATAAGGCCCAGACACCGTTTCACAGACTCTCGATAAACCTAAGGAACCACCGTAAACAGAATCTTTTTAACTTAATCTCTAATTCTGCAAATATTTTCGGTTTATGGATGGTCCTTAAAACGGTCCTTAGGTTTATCGCACGCTGTTACAAGTTACGAAGAAAGCGGATATTTGTCTAACGGAAAAGCAGGTTTTTCCCATAAACAAGGACACCCACGAGCCACGTTGGCAGGAGACTTCCTCCTCATATTTTCATTTATTAACGTTGACTACAACCAATGGACATCGCGGATCGTTTCCTAACGAAAAATGTGAACAACGAATCCGCGTTCTTAGTTCAAAAGCCAGTAATAACACGAGATCGGACTTCGCTGTTTCTATGACATAGTTCAGTCATCTCGACTGTTTCTACGACATTAATTCGGTCAATACTCCGGAACCAAGTCGACAACTACCAAGTCATCGACGGATCAATCAGCTGCTTCTACTACGTTCGAGCAACGTCAACATATCTACACGGACTCGGTCTCGTCTATAGATCGGTCCGCTTCTCAACACTGATTCTCTAACTTGAGAACAATCAGCGTCACGCTACCGGGTCTTCACCCGTCAAAAACTCGTCTACAACACGTATACCGTACGAAACGACGTAACATTCGATTGTATTAAGTTGTTGAAAATATAGTTATCATAACCTGTCAATTGCAGTGTTATACCACATCAACCATCCCTGTTATCCCACAAGAAACAAGGAGATCGATTATTACAATCGTAACGGGAATTTACGACTCCCGTTGACGCGCTTCCTCGCGATAGCGTCTCCCCGCGATTGGAAGAAAATACACTCGTTGTTTCAGATTTTCTGCCAATTAATTTCTTTCGTTTCTGCTCTATCTTTGTCGTTACCCCGCGTCGATAAAATTGTAGTTTCGTAATTTTTTATCGTTTTTCTCTTGCAAATGCACGAATTTTCCGTAACTTAGGTAGAGGATCCAGATAAATTGAGAGCAAAAGGTGTTAAATAAAAGTTAACTTTTGCCGATACGCTGAAATTCGTGCCAACTTTCGCAATTTTGACTAATTCGCGTCAACTCGTTGCAACTTTCCTCGCCTCTAGCTCGCGATCAACGATCTTCTATGAAAGTATACTTTACGCAGTTTCTCCTTACGTTTCTCGTTTGTAGCGAAATCGAAATAAAATTTAACCTTTGTCAGCAATTTTTTAAATCGATAATTCTTTTTCCAACCAATACGATAAATACGAAGCTATAATTTAAAGGAGGAAAATAAAACGCGGATGTTTACTTTTCGAACAGCATTATCCAGACTATATTAATAGAACGTCGAATTCTACGGAATATTAACGAGATCATTTGCAAACCAGAGTCAAGCGAGTCACAACGAGAGCTGCAAAAGCCGTTTAAATAATACATAAACTCTAAAATATTCTGTTTTTCCGATCGCTTCACCGTCGTAATTACGAAACGATGATTCTGCTAGTTTCCACAATGAAGACCTTTATTTCTTCCCACCAATGTTTACGAGCTACTTGCGATCGACACGATTAACGATTTCCTCGAAAGCGCTATTGAAACTCGCAGATATTTTTTAATCGTTCGATCGTTCTGTCACCGTCGAGCCAATAACTGGCAACTTTTATCATCGATGGAACTTATGTATAAAAATATATTTAAACTTGATAATCTATGGGAATATCTTAGACGCGATAATAGATACGATATATTTTTCGCGTCGAATAATTTTTGTCGTCGGTGGAATTTTATCCAGGAGAAAGAAAAT
Source organism: Bombus pascuorum (assembly GCF_905332965.1). NCBI lineage: Eukaryota > Metazoa > Arthropoda > Insecta > Hymenoptera > Apidae > Bombus > Bombus pascuorum. The sequence goes on along the minus strand of NC_083492.1, from coordinate 594,597 downwards.
AAAGGAAAAAAAAAAAAAGAAGAAAACGAGAAAAACAGTGTCGTATTTACAATCTGAATCGTAAAATCATCTATTACGTACAAGTTGCGCTTCCATAAAAATTTCTTCAGAGAATATGGAGTTCTGTTTGACAAATTGTTCCACGTTCGTACGGTTTGATCGTTTAAATTGGAAATATAGAAGCAACTCGTACGTTGTCGAAATTTAGATTTATCACGAGACAATGATTGCATGGCGCGCGCAAATTTTCTGCAACCGATTTTCGTTTGAATTTTTCTCGTTGGCTCGTCGTAATTCAACACCTCGTACACCCTCTCCTCGAAACAGTCGCGATTCCGGAATCTGGCGTGCAACGTAACACGCCGCGGTAAATAATGATCGCGACACGACAACTCGGCTTCCCCGTTATTATTTACGGCCGCTTGGCCTCTCGATATATCCACGGTAATTAATAATCGGACAATAAACGAACCGCAATAGTTACCACCCCGGCCAGAAAAGCAACAGCCTCCTCTATATCAGCTTTTCGATAATTCTATTTTTTTCTCTTACTTCGTTTCTTTCTTTCTTCCTTTTTTCGTTAATTATTTCCTATTTTCTCTTGGCTTTCGCGAGAACAATTTATCGCCGCTTACTTCTGTTTATTCGTTTACCGTTAGTTTATTTTATTCTTTTCTCTTCGACCTTTTCATGGTAATTGACCGTCTCGTTATCGTTTTTCATCAGAAAGTAAAAATAACTATTGTTTCTACGATATTTATTAAAAAAGACACCGAGAAAAAGAACATGTTTTTTTATTACTCTTGGCCATCGTCAATTTTTATCAATAACATCGTAACAGAGGTAGTAGAGGAAACGCAGAGCGTAACCGTTACAAATTAAAACGAAGCACCTGAAAATTAAGCGATCGAGCCGAAACTATCGTTATCTGTCGATTAGACGATACCGGTTGAAAATTAATATATTTTCGACCCGTTGCGAATAAATTCGAATGTATTCGCGGATAAACGTTGTTGATTTTTTTGTATTCTTACGTAAAAGCGTCGTTAATATTTGCGAAAAGTGGCTGGTGGCACGCGTTAGATTTCACACGAATGCAATAAGTCGTAAGACAAGACCCTCTTATCCCTCTCTCTATTCACTCGCTTTTCACCTTTTCACCATATATGCACGTATGTACTTAGCGACTGTGCCTATCGCATCGACGGTTGCTTGCGCGACGTTATATCACGTATCGTGCGATCGTCGGGCCGTTTATCTGGCCCGGGCACACCGACTACGACAGGCTGGAAATATTGCGTGGAATATCGGGTCGCCGTTTATCACTTACCGTTCCGATTCGAACCTCGCAAATCCTTTTTTTAGCGTACCTTGATGCGAATCGATCGGCCGTCCATGCGTATTTGCGCGCAATCGATCGCCGCGTCGCATCGCCTCGATTAATTAACGAGCCTCTCTGTTCAAATCGATACGCAATGTCCACGCGTATACGGTTTCTTTTGTTCTTTACCGGATGGTGGATAATTTTATTTGAGAAGCGGCGCAGCGTGTCGCGTCGTCGTCGACGTCGAGTCGCTTGGCTGAATGTGATCTCCGTTTCTTCTTATTGCGCGGTACGTGATACGCGTCCGTTATTACGTCGACGCGTTCGCGAAACACGAGTTAAGCAAACTTAGAAATAACGCAATATTTCATACGCGTCGCACGTACGACGCAACCGGTCTGCGTTCTCTCGCTACGTTTCAGCGCCGACTTTTCCACGATCGCGCACACATGTCACTCGAGCCCGAGATAACGCGAAAACGATGAAAATTTGGCCACGAACGCTTCATCGATACCCGTGCGGTTACACGATTAAGATCGTATCGTGGTTACTAATGGGATAAATTTGCATCAGCGACTTTTATCGTTGCGATTATTCTCGTAGAACGACAAGAGATGCAAACATCTTCCCTTCTTCGTTGAAGCGTGTGCCGAGAGTAATACGGAAATCGAAGAGAACCTGTCGATACGATCGATCGATACCGTTTCGAAATTGGTGGCAAGGCGGCGAACGCGAATGTCATGGAAATTCGACGGTTTCTCGCGATCGATCTTACGATCTCGCGACAGTTTCGAAACACACAGTTTTCTACGACCAGCTTTTAGCTTTTATGGTTCGATCGCGCGAACCTTAAAACGACCAAATAAGAGCAGTAATCTCAATTCTGAATTTTGGAAACGGTTAATGTTGCAAATCTGAAAATCGAAAAAAGCTGAATGTACCTCTGCATAGGTACCGCTGATCGATAATTAATTGGTATCGCTCGACCGACGAATCAACGATCCTTCGATCTTTGTCGAAAATACGCTTATCGACGCTTATCTCGCCGATGCAATTTTATCTTCTTTTCTTCGCCGATTTCTTTTGCGATTTCATCGACGATCCGGTTATATCGTAACAAGCGGTATTTAACGAAAATGCCATCGGTACCTACTTCCATTACCAGTACGTTTACTTTTGTCCTCGATTGGCGACTTTTGTCCAGTTTAGCGGATCTCAAGGATGAAAAGTCACGAGTTGAATGAAATTGCGGCATTTTTAAACGCCGACCTCGCTATCTTGCCCAGCGCAGCTTGTACGAGGATGGTCCAGCGACGATATAACGTTGGCCATTTTACGCGCGGACTACATTCACGTGAACTTTTCGCGTATTTGCCTCGCATGCACCCGGACAGCTTTCCAACAGACGCTGGGAACGATCCTCTTTCGCCGGAAACGGGGACAAATTGTTCCAGTTCTCCGTTTTCCGGGTTTTCTTGCACCGTCCTTTACAATAGAGAAACGATCGGGTTACGGGTCGCCTGTGACGCGATGATAAAGACGGGGGTTGGCTTTTTTAGATGCATTCCCGGTCACGGTTGAAAAGCTAATCCGTGGTCTTTTTCCGTCGACTTCTAGATGGAGTTTGTCCACGACGAATGGCCACGTCTTTCTATATCTTTCGTCCCATATGGTTTTCAATTGAGTCGTGGTCCGTTCTCGGCAGATATATTTCAAACATTTTTCAAATATTTCAAACGCAGATTTTGCACGTTTAGCTCGATATTTCAACAAACGTCGATTCTAATATACGTTAGATTTCATAATAAACGTTGTTTCCGTTTTATATGGCTCGCGTTTAATGGTAAAGGTTCGCAAAAACTTGTTTCTATACGAGTCTTTTAGTAGCTAAAATAGGTCAACTTTATTTTTCGTAAATTTCTCATTTTCATTATTCTGCGTAATTGCTGCACGATCGATGTTCAATTTTTGAAGAAACAACGCGTACGTAGGTATTCAGGGTGACTCTTGAAGCCGAAATGAGACGAAAATCAGGAATAAGAAGATCGCGACGATTAAGAATCATTCAAAATATCCCTACACGCGAACGAGAGGAAACAGGCGGTCTTCAAGTGTCCCCGGAAGTAAAAGTCGAGGGGATTTAAATCCGAGGACCGAGCAGCTCGAAGCACGGATCCTCTCCGATCAATCTCATTTCGGCTTTAAGACTCGCCCCTTAAATTTCCCGACACCCGTAGCAAAACTCACGCTGTATACTCTTTACGACATTCGCCTTGAACGAAATACAAACATCGCGATATTTTCTCGCAACTACCAGCGATTCGAAAACATTCTTCGTCTTATCGTCGAAAGACACGGAAAAGTTGATCTCTCGAGGAGCCTAATCGTTGGACGTAAAATCTCTCGGAACGAGGTTTCGATCGTTTTATCCGAGAAAAATAAAAATCGCGTAATAAAAACACTTGGTTTATAGCCGATGTTATGCTCGAGTTTCGCCATTCGAGGACATCGTCACGTCCGGAAAGGAAATTTTCGATAACAATTTCATCGCGTTAAATCTAGGTAGACCGCGCGCAATAAGGACGTGCGTCGCAGACCAAGCGACGCTACGTTTCCTTCCCGTTCTTTCTGCTCGCTCGACGATGTATTTTTATTGCCGACAACGAACTTGGCTTATTAGATTACACGGGAAACCGGTTCCGTCGTCATTCTCGCGATAAAACCGCGAGTTCACTCCAGTTATCTTCGCACGATCCGTTCGAAACTTTCCTCTTAAAACATTCAAACAGCTTCTCGCGCTTCGTAGGCTGTCGTTCGGTTCGCCAATTTCCCTTTTACTCGCTTTTAATTTTTATTCCGCCCCGTGAAGATCGAGGTGGGTGGAAGAAGATGAAAAGCAGAGTCGGATGATGGAAACAGAGAGAGGGAGAGAGGGAGGGAAAGAGAGACAAAGAAAAGGGTAAGGATCGAAGAACGTGATTCATGAAGGTAAAAAGGAGGATGGAGATAAGGGGCAAGGTGTGTGCTTGCCGGAAGCGGCGGCATACGAAGAAAAATATTCTGTCTCTCGCATCTTGAAACGCGTATCCTCCACCGACATTTTTAAATGTGAACAAACGAGAATTTCATCCGGCAACGCGCCCTCCTTCGTTTCCGTCACGATCCGCCGCCTTCCCTTTTCTCTTGGAACTGTGATACGAAAAATCGCAATGTTTATTCCTAGCTCTAATAGTTTGCTTAAAAGGATCCGTATCTTTTTTTATACCGTACGATTTATTTGCCTGCCTCGTAAATGCATGTAAAAAATATTTCGATAATTCCTCGTCGAAGCTTGGAGTCGCGAACGAAACGTCGCGTTTTCTACAGGATATCTTGCCTTCGCGGACGCGGAATGCCTCGAACAGAGACTTGCAGAAAATTTCAAAAAGATCGTTACAGGACACTTACGAGAATCGCTGCGACGCGATATCCTACGGATGGCTCGGAGAATACTAGTATCTCGGTTTCATACGCGCGAGTATCTTTTTCAAAAATATCAAGAGCAGTATCGAGTAGCTCGATAGCAAATTTTATTTACAAATGTATCACGATACGGAATTTCGTACAGAAAGATAGATCAGGTTCGACCGAAGCAACGCCACGGATGTTGTCTCTTAGGATACGTTGTTCGTCCGGAAAGCGTCTTTAGCTTCAGAGAGCACACGCGCATCCATCAAAACGAAAGAGAACGCAATAACGAAAGAAGCAAGTTACAACTCCCCAGGTAAATCGTAGCGCCTTTATCGGTTCCTTGGCAATTGCTAGCTTCTATAAATTGTGTCTCGTTCGACTGCTTTTTCAATTTTACCAGTCCTGACCTGTTTAAAATTTTATCCACGAGAGAATGCCGATCCGATCCAGTTATATCGCTCGTGAAGATAAAGCCCGGATAAAGATAAGAAACGTATCTGTTGAAAGTGCAACGCGATACAGCCAGTAACGTAACCCCGCGATTCTCCTTTCGTTCGTTGCCTAACCAACGAGATACTTTCTTAGACAACTTTCCTCCTTCTTGCCGTCGTTTTATGTACTCTAGAACGTACTCTGCGATCGAGATGCGGTTCTACGATGAAATCTTCCAAACATCGTACAAACGTTGCAGGAGAATTGGAACGAACGTACTGCAGCTTTCTGCAGTTGACCCTGGATAAAATCGATCGTATCGTTGTTGTAACTTGCGTTTCTTACCACACATTTATCAACGTTAGAAGTATCACAGTGATTTTTCATAATAATCTTATAGATTTACGACCGTGCTTCTTTGCCATTTTCAATGATTCTTTGTAAAATATAACGAATATAAAGTATCTAGTAAAAGGTAACTTTAGCGGTATACATATATTTATACACGTAGGTATCACAGCGGTATCATATCGATATCGACACAAAAAACGTTTCTTTCGTTTTATAAGGAAATAATAGACGCACGATGTTTTTCGTTTTATATTAGTTCGTTGAATTATGCACGAATATAATGGTAGAAATAGAACGAAATGGATCACACCTAATTCGATAAAATAATATAAAACAGAAATTGTCGTTCATCTATTATAGCTTTACGAAACGAAAGAAACTTTTCGGACGATCTGATATTTTCCTCGCAAAGATCGTTATGTTAAACAGATCGATATGTTTTATTTAATTTGAAGAAACGCCGTCGAAAGTTAAAAGCTGGGAATTCTACAATGTGCCATTTTTTTCTTACGTTCTAATTTGAGAACAAATTGAATCGACTTACGTTATTAATTACCAATGTATTTCATGGAACTTACCTCGGATAAAGGATTTAAGAAGCTGACCTACATCGAGCGAGCTTCTACGTGGAATTGCTTTAAGAGGCTGTCTAATCAGGCTTCCTGTCTGTTCATGCAGTGGCTCACAATCGATTTTACGGTGCACAAAACTCGACGAACGGCAGAGCTGATCGACAGGCACGCGATCGCTTGAAAACTACTCGCAATTTGATCTTAGTTCGCCCGTACTTGTTCGCCAACTGAAATCGTTTAAACGTCAATTGGCTAAACTCGCTCTATTTCGAACAACGACACATCGACGCGCCGATGGTAACACCTCGAGGAGAAAACTCGTTCGTTTATGTTAAACGCGCAACGCTACAGAATACCGTGAAATTTTCCGAATCCCAAACGTTCGATCAAATCAAAGATATTCTTCGTCTTAACGTTTCCAAAACGGGTGTCGCATATGCGTGACCGTGGCTGTCAGCGATTACAATGGCACACGAGCCGCGCAAAAATTAGTCGCAAAATAAAATGGATGGTTGTGGGGCGTTCGGAAAAGACATAGACGTGCCGAAACGTTTCGAAAATATAAATTTAAAGGGAAACGCGATAGAATCAGCGGAAAATGCGAGAAACTTTTATGCAAAAAGTCGCGTGCCCGCTAAAATTTAAAGTTGGTACTTGCGTCGTATACGAGCGATGCGAATCTTCGCGTTAGACATTTTATCGCGTTATCTATTCTAAAATATACACGCGTATGTACGCGTCAGCGTCTTATTTATCTCGCTCGGTCAAAATCGGACACAAACGAAGCAAAATGGGAGTTTCTATAAATTTCTACTCGAGGCAACGCCATTTTCTATGTAAATTTATTTATTACTTTTGCCAATTATAGTTCGATTTTGCAATATTGTAGTATTTTCTCTTTTTACATTTTCGAATTTCCTCTGTCCGCAACCGTATAGCTCAACACGGTCCGCCGTAAAAGCGTTCGAACTAGCAAAATTTTTCGCCTCGGAATTCTAGTTCTTCGAGTTAAGACAAAAGTTGCAATTTTCTCGCGTCAGCTGTTTCGCGACGTTAATTATCTCGCCACATAGCGCTCGCAGGTATCGACGAAAAAAGAAGGTGGATCGTCAGGGAGGAATCCAGCTTGAAAGCATTTCTCGGCCAGTGACGGATAAATAGAGTTGCTGTCGAATCAACTAGGATCGATGGAACGACGTCCAATCCATCGACCCGCTGCATTCACCCCTTGCAGACTCACGGACCGATATACGTATAGCAGGCGAGTGGAGTGCCGCGTGTAGGTAGTTTGCGCGGGGCTGCTGTCCTTTTGAAACTTCAATCTCCAGTTACCTGGATCCGGCGCTGGAACCAGTTCGTCGTGCGGGCCAGTTTGTCCAGGCGACAAAACTGGACGTTTCCTATGGGAAAGGGGTAATTTTGTCTTTGGAACAATTTTAGGACCGTGTATTTCCGTCTCTGCGTCTTCCGTGTATTTCGGTTTCTACGGACTGGTCCCGAGAATCGCGCGAACGAAACGGCAGTGGGAAATATTTTTCATCCGATTCAAGGATGATAGTTGCTTCGTGCTTTCGTCGAATTTAAGAAACACGTATTTTCACGATAGAAAAAACACGATTAGATCGCAGCAAAGAACGTGGCAGGATTGTTTTCACTTATTCGATTTGATATCGCTTACCTTTAACATCATCCTCCACGTACGGGTTAATGACATTGAAATATTTCTATCGACAGCTTGTACGCCTATTAGAGAGAACGGTAGAAAATGCTATTCGGTGAAATCGTCGACTTTTAAACGAGGAAGATTCTTCTTAAATGTTGGCGGGAACAAACGGTAGAAAGGAAAGGAACAGAGTCTTGTAAAACGCATATCGTATATTTCATAATTTCGCCGTCGAAGAAAACTTTGGATTTTATGTCAAGTTCGAGTATTACTGTGCGGAGATCTGTCCCGATACAGAAGTTCGATCGCTCGTGAGCGCCGTTCGGGAGCCGCGTCCGTCGAGCGACAGATCAACGGATCAACGGAAAAAGAATGACTTTATCTAAAACGCGTAGCTGCCGCCGCTTTAAAACTTCGCTTCGTATCACTAATTGATGAGCTTAGGATCAGGTTGGCAGTTAATCGCTCTTCTCGCATCCCATTGTGCCCATTGAGCCGCTCGAAAACGCTTTACGAGTGATTCAATCCTTGATTCGTAACACGAATTTTCCCTAGTTTACGATCAAAGGGTATTTCATATTTTTAATCAACGATATCGCGTTGAATATTCCAATTTATTTTCACGAACGACAGAACGATATTATCGCGATCCTTTGATACGAAAATCGGTAAATTTGAAAAATGTGTACCTTTACTTAGAGAAATAACGACGCCGACCAAATAATTTAATCTCTTAAGCATTTTCATTTGTACTAGGTATTTGTAGTTTTACGACTCGTCCACTTGTTCGTGCTTCCGCGTAATTTTATAACCAGTCGATATAGAAGACAACGGAAACGTACACGTCGATGCATAACATTCTCGTTAACCAAGAACGATGTAAATACAAATGTTCGTGACGCGCGTAGTCGATGTTACGAATTAAGTACACTGTATTCGTTCGAGCGGAGAGGATCGAGCATACGTCCGATATACGTATGCGCGGCGCTTTATCACTTTTGTCGATTATCTCGTCGACGATCGAATCAAGTCCGATAATAATTTACGCGCAAATGCAACATTATCGCGCGCTCCTCGATGACGCTAGATACCATCGACTCGGCGCGCTTCGCGATCGCTTCCGCTTTCTTTCACGCGATGCTTCGGCCTGGCTCTTTACAAAACTAGATAATACTGATAATTCGAGCCTCGCTCCAGCGATCCGTACTTAGCACGCACAGTCAACTTTTTCGTCTCGTCGACGCACGATCGCTCGAACAAAATGTACAAATAAGGAAACTCACCGTTACGGTCATCGAATAGGTTTTCTTACTAGATACATCGTATTTCTTATCTTCATTCGCAACCGATACCCGAATTCAACTCGAACTCGGTAAAGAAGGAAAAGCGTAATTACGATCGAACGAACGATCGTCGTTTAAACTTGTTGACGCGCATTCGTTCGATCGCCGATACGAATATAACACGCGAGACGCTCGATCATCGTCGCATCGTCACGCCATTTTCCGACGAACGCACGTCGACGCAGATTCGAAAGTATCGTTCAAAGACTCGCGGTGCGTCGTCGTGAAACCAGCTTCCGAACACGGATCTCGGAAACGTTAAGTGGCGCGTAGTTTGCGCTTTCTTTGTCGACATGCCGATAAGTGGCCGCGTATAAGAGTGCTCGATACCTGTACGTTTACGCAAAATCGATCGAACCTGCGCCGATCTTCGAATCGACGCAGTTGGGCACAGTTAGACGGTTACACGGTTTCGTACGAACTTTTCGAAGACGATCGATCGCGACCGTAGGGAGGAAGGAATAATCTCCAGGCGGTAGCTCTCTTTTGCCGCGCCGGAGATCAAAGCTGGTTCTTTCGCTATCGGTAGATTCTGGTTGCCGAGATATTTTTAGATCGCTATCGACGATCCTTTGGAAATCTTTTGGTATTTTTCGCATTGGCTCGATGATAAAGGCGGTCCTATATAAAGTGGAAAAATAAGAGACATCTCTCTAGGAAATAAACGAAAAAGTATGGTTGTGACTATGAGATGATCGATTCGATGAATCGAAACTTAACGCGTTCACCATCCGCGCTAAGAAATTTAAGGTAATGGAGATGTAACGCGAAAGCGAGGACACTTTTCTCTGGAATCGTAGACGGTGAACGTTTTAAGTTTATTACCGATCTACATCCGTTTCGATTAGTTTAGTAGTTCAGTCTATTCGAGTGCCGAATAACAAGATATGTCAACATTTTTATACGTATTAAACCCCTATGTACTATTTTTATTATATTTTGATTATGTATTCCACGATACAAAGATCTATCGTACACGATCGCTAAATTAAACGAAAACGTGCAATTACACGAGTTAACGTAGAACGTAAGAGATATGCACGTGTCGTTCTCACCTCGTTCCATCTTCGTTCACGTATGACGCAACTCTGCGGCCAAACTCTTCGCACTCGACTTCGTTCTCGAAACTGAATATAAAGGCACATGACGTAGCTGACGCGTGAAAACAGGAAGACTACGAGTCAGCCGATCGAATTTCCAAATCGAATTTCCAAATCGAATCTCTAACCCCGTTTTCTCTCTCGCTTTCGATACGATCCGATCGATCTAGCAACCAGCGCTATCGACGAATTCCTTCCTCCGAACCTCGGCGGGTTGCCTAATTCTTTCGACTACGATCCGACGATCCGAGAGTTCCGGTAACCGGAAGGACAAAGACGCGAGAGTCGGGCGCTTTACGAGATCGAGTCGGCCATGGAGGACAAACGGTGAACCGGAAACTGGCGTGTAGCGACGCAGAAAGACAATGGCGGCGGATCGACGCTGCCAACCTTTCCCTTTCTCGTAGTAGCCTATTCTCTCGTCTATTCTCGTAACGTTTCGATCCACGTTTTAGTTTCTCCACCCTACGTCACCTCTTCTCGTTTCATCCATTTCTTTCGTCGCTCTTTTTTCCTTCGTTCCTCGTTTACGCATCCACACGGCTAGCTCCGTTCTTCAGCGATAATATAAAAGTCCATATTGTTATTTGTGCAGCGCCGTGTCGATACGGCGACGAAGCGTCGTCGATCCTTCATCTGAACACCTGTTGTATCCGGCCCAGCAGAACGAACAGAAGCAGTAGCAACGACCCGCTACCGCCCACGCTTTTTGCGGATCCGTGATGGAGTTCGGCTAAGCTTTCTCCTGAAACATCGTTACGTACACTCAAACACTGTTAACTTTCGACTATATTGGCTTAAGAAATTGATATACGAAATTGCACGAAAACGTTAAGAATGCGCTGTTGCCAGAGCAAGATAATATCGGATTGGAACAAAAGTTGTCAGTGTTTTTTGAAAAATTCAAAAACGTACTACTACTTTAGATATTCCTACGTAGATTTACTTGACGATGCGTTAGGAACGTTAGGAACTTTTGTTTCTACGTGACATATTTTACATGGAACGAAGCAAAGATGCCACGCAAGAAAGTAGCGAAATTTAGTTCTCAACAATTTCCAAATGAAAGATAGAGCAACGAGGATAGATATCGTTTGTCGACGTTGAATCGCGAGCATCACCGTTGCGCCACGATGTAGCTTTTCTAACTTTGAAAGGCTACGAACTACGAGTAAACTTTTTACCTGGTGAAAGCACGCTTTGCATTTAGCATAACCCAGGAACGACCGAACGGGTGGCGCGTGTTCGTTTTCTCGCTCGATATAACCGTGAATTAGGCGGGTCTTGATGGAATCCGCTATCGTAAATCCCGATATAACCGGCTCTTTTGTAAAAAGTAATAGCTAGGAAACGGGGTAAACGACAGAGTTAAAAACCAATTAACACGGGCCTCTGTTATGCAACGCTGATTCATCGTTCTCGTTCTCTCTTTTTGAATTTCATTCGACGGTAAACAGGAAAGGGAATAAAGCACCACCAGAAAGGACAAAAGGGAATACAAATATCAAAAGCCCTTCGACGTTGAAGAACTTTTTCCAAAAAACGCTGTTCCAGCGAATCAATTACGATTTAAAGCCAAATTCCACAGCGTAAATCGAACGTTCGTTTACTATCTCGATTTATATATTTTTCGTTTTTATGCTTTTCACATTTTTTACTACTTTCTCGCTCGCGTTTTACTCGCGCGTTAAAGATACCGTTTTCTATTTTCTTTCTTCTTTGCTTAAAGTTGCGAAAATCCTTTAAATTTTTACAATAAGAAACGTATCTTACTTTCTGTGTTTCGATCGTCTTATTTTTACCTTATATTTAGGTAGCGAGAGTTTATTGGCGGTGATAAGTTGTATATATCTTATCGGGTTTTTTGTGCGCCGCGCGCGAGTTTGTTGCAATTTAACGGCGGCGCGGCGTCGTGAAAGTTACGTTCCCTGATATTCTGTTCGCTTCTTTCGTCACGCACACCTGTAATTAAGCGTAATATGCATAAATATCGCACGATATTTAACGTCGGCCACGTGACTTTCATTTCGACAGCCTCATAAAGATCGTAGTCCAAGTTTTCATGATCCTTCGGCATTATGTCGAAAACTTTCGACGAGGTTCATCGAATATAAATCACCACGCTTGTTAACTTTTTATAAATGTACGCTACATCTTCGTCAAATGCAATTACCTAATTCCTAAAAAATATTTTCAGCAAACTTTACGTAGACTTGTTGGTTTTTTTTTTAAATTCAAATAATCTTTAGAATATTCATGAATATCAAAAGGAACATAAATATTCCCTCTTTTTTTTTTAAGAATTTCTGGCGCTGTGTTTCTCCTATTAATACGGAACGATTAGGAAAATACATAAACATAAAAAATAAATTGTAAAAATTCATGAAATACGCACATCAAACGTGGAAACCACCGTATCGATAAACAACACGAAACATTAGCGAACGAGAGTATTCAAATTCTTTTCTGCGGATTGGATTGGCTGCGGTTGATGAATATTGCATCGGCTGTAATTTACATGCACATTACGTCGAATTTTTTTACGACTGCAGATGATCGACGGAATACGTGATTTCAGGTAAATGAAATTCTTAACCAAACTATCGCGATACCGTGAACTTCATTGAAATACTAGGCAGAATGGCGTAATTCGAATCTGTTGGACGCGCGGTGCATTTAAAAGTGGATAACGATGTAGCTAGAGCAAAAATTTTCTATTCTTTGGCATGATGCAAAAGTTCGTAGAAAATCGCTCGATGCTTATTACGCGTTAGTTGCGAGAATGGATTTCGAAACAAAGCAACTGCAACATGGACAAGAGTAGATGTTACGCGTAGGAATGTCTAAGAGTTCTTAAATTATGTATCAAGTTAGAATACGAATCGCGTCGGTACGAACTCGATTGTGGAAAAGTTGGAAAATTTTCAAGCGCTGGCTCTAAGACGGTAGAAAAACGTTTATGCTCACCGTTGAGCACGTGCACGTGAACAGTGGCAGGTTGATCGGGCATGGTGGTGAGATGGCACGTGTAGTTTCCGCTGTCAGCTGGTCCCACCCTCGCTATGCTGAGTGTCGAATTGGCCCCCTCTTCCATTAGGTCCGTTTTCACGCTGGAACATACGTACAGCGGTGTTGAAATTTCAATTTTTAACGGAACTTCCGACGGCCGTTTTATCAGTGGCCGGAAGCGTATGCGAAAAATGGCCAGTCCAATTTTTGAGAGATCGTTCTGCAGACTTTTATTTCACCCTCTATCATCCTCCTTGCCTTTCTTTTTTTTTTATCACGCGTTTTATAACGCTTTCGTTCGAACGACACTCGTAATAAAACAAATCTCACGTTCCCTTTATTTCTCCCTTAACCACTTGGTCTTTGCCCTTGGTCGTTCTTTTTTCAAAGAAAAACCTATGAAAAGTACTTTAGTATCGCAGTGGCTAAAAATTTGCCTGCAGGTGAAAAGACGTATTTTCTTTTCGACTATTCGTATGGTTAAAACGCGGTACGCCGTGTGTACGTATTTATACAATGGTTAAAATTTATATAGACGAGTGACGCGTGAAATCGATTACGAAATTATTACGATTCTTGGTAATATCGCGGGCGATGTATTTAAAATCGAATCGAATTAAAATTCGATATTGATATGCATTGGGAAAGTATAAATGCAATCAGCTTCTATTTGGAAAGCATTAGCATATGGAATTTTGAGCATCGTGTAATATAGGATACCTATAATGGAGTCAATTTTTCCTGCATCGTTGCAAATTGGAAAGAGAGATTGTCAGGGGAGATGTGTTTTAATTCTTCGATGAATGCCAACACGAAATTGATTTACATAGCGGATAATTTATCGAATAACTTTATTAATTTTATAATTTTTATCAATTATGCAAAGGGAAAAATGTGCCATGTTATTCGAATAAATTGTCAAAGCAAGTAGAACGTACACGAGTGATATTATTCCGTAATAGGATCTGTTTGGTCCGCTCGATCTATCTGACAAGAAACGATGTTATTTTCTTGCGGACACGAACACATCTACGATGCGAAAGAACTCTTCGCGATGATAAGGCGCTGTAACTTAATAAATCGCTGGCGTTGATCATTTCCAGATTGTGTACATACTTACGAAAGAGAACGTGTAAAGTAATTATTCTCTTTCGTCTTAAACGTAAATACATCTTACATTGCATCTCATTGATCGTAATTGGACAAAGGTACACGCAACTTGGCTCGTTCGGTTCGTTTTAGAAATGTACGTAAAAACGAGCTTTCATCGAATTTTCATCGAACCATTTTACGATAAAGCACGGCGATTGTACATGAAAACGACGAGTCTTAGGATTCAGCAATGAAATATTTGATTATCCGTAGGTTATAGTATGTGCGTCATAAAAGATTTGATATTCTTTGGGAAGAAGAAGCATCGAAAAGGACTCGAAGCGCGCATCGGATGCTCTTCGATTTCTTTTCATTACCATCGCTTTTTCCATGTCCCTTATCAATCTCTCAGCGAAGAAGCTAATAAAACTTCCAATTTCTCTCGAGTCTAGCAATCTCGTAGGCACGAGAGATTCATTTTTCCGTGTTTTATCAAAACTCGAAGTCAAAATGACGAACCGTGTAGATATCGAGCTTTCGAAGTACGTTCACATTGTGTAATACAGACATCATCGAGGTCTAGAAATATCGGGCCATGTATAAATTGAATTCTCAAGGTACTCTATTCTATAGAAATCGAGGTCTCAAAGTACGTACATTGTTATGTAGAAACCGTGTTTTTCATGTAGCGTATCACATAGCAGGCGAGTTTCTAAAGCACCGCGTTATGCAAAAATCGAACCTTTAAAAGACCGCAAAGGTACGTAGAAATCGATTTTACGAACCAATCTATCGTATAAAACTCGAATTCTCGAAATATCGCATTATAAAATATATCACCGTATTATAAAACACCATGTTACGTAGAAATCGAATCCTTTTGTGGTATTTTATCGCAATAAGGTATTTTTTCAGCAGACTAGCGCACGAATACGGCGTAATTTCGAATTACGTGCAAAAGCATACTTATCTACGAAATCTATATCTACGAAATGTCGAGTTCTCGAAATACAGGGTGCGCCGTTAGAATTCGGACAGAATTCAATTTGTAGTTCCCACCATATTAGAATTCAGATGTTTGTGCTGATTGACTCTGAAGTTAGTTAAATATGTCAATAAGTCTTCTATAACCTCAAAATGACAGAACTCGTTAAGCAAAACCCGGAATACGATAGAAGAGCGGCGATTATAGAAAGTCTTCGCGCCGGGTGGATGCCAAAGTGAATCGGAGGAACGACCGTTGGCTGGCCCACAATCTCGAAGATGTTCCTGTTGTGGGCAAAACCAAATTTCCAGCAAGTGTTCACGTTTTGAGCGTTGTCTCAAGTGAGGGCGACGTCATGCCTCCGCACTTCTTCCAAAAAGGCGAAAGAATCACAAAGGAGGTTTATTTGGAGGTCCTGAAGACAGTAATAAAGCCGTGGATGGAAATTACGGCTTCTGGAAGGCCGTATTTATTTCAACAAGATGGCGCACCTGCTCACACAAGTCATCTTGTTCAAAATTGGCTCTCTGACAATGTGGACATGTTTTGGTCGAAAGATTTCTGGCCTCCTAACAGTCCCGACCTAAACCCATTGGACTATTACGTGTGGGGCGTTATCGAGAGACAAACTAATAAATGCAGGCACCCCAACGTCAACTCCCTACGAGCTGCTATCGAGTCAGAATTCGCGACAATTAAACGCGACCAGTTGAAGTCAGCGTGCTCGCGCTTTAGAGCAAGAATAGAGCAGGTCATAGAGGCAGAGGGTGGTTACATAGAATAAAAGTTCTCAGCAAGGACCCTTTAAATGAGATATAACAACATTTTCATGTGTTTTTGTGTATTGACTTAAATAAACAACTTTCTGCACAAAACTTCTTTTGTCCGGATTCTAACGGCGCACCCTGTAATGTATAGAAACTATACGTACGAGCTTTTAAAAATAGTCACTCGTTTGTCACATTTGTGTTTCACCATCGGTACATTTCTCACAGTTAGCTGTTCAATTCGTTGGCAACTTTTGTCGCTCAGGCGTCGCTCGTTGTGTAGCGAGGATCGATATACGCTTGTTTATTTATTGTCTCGTAATATAACTTTTACGCGATTTCGCAGGATGTTTTAAATTTTACATTTATACGAATACAAAATTCCAACCGATCGTTCATCGTCTCTCCGACAATCTGACTTTCGATAATCGTCGTTCGTACGAGACCAGTAGGCTCGATCTCGATCACCTATCATTTTAAATCAAACAAGATTTTTAACAAATGACGTATACTCTTTATTCGACGCTTCGTTCAAATTAAACGATAAATACCGTAGCCTTTGTCTCGTTCTATTCTCCACGAAATACGAAGCAGGGGATTGCCTTTAATTGAAAAACTTGGCGAGCGCAATTTGTCCGTTCGTTATCTCCTCGTTCGAGCACGATTGCTCGTTGATCCGTAGCGTGAAGCAACCAACCATCGAGGTTTCAACCGTTTCACCTGGCTTCTTTCAGTCTCGCGTTAATAAACCGACAGTCGGCATACTTTTTTCCATTTCTCTTCCTTTTCATCCAACCTTTTCTTACTTGCCGTTGTTCGCCGTTCAAGCTTTCTTACGAAATTGCGTTGTCGCGTCGGTTGAGAAACAGAACACGTACTCGTCCAAGTAATGGAATTAACGTATCACGGGCTTGTAAATTTCTGCACGATACGACTCTGTAATTTTAACGCTATGAAAAATGATCCCTGCGAGCCATTCGCGTCCGGTGAATGTATAATAAACGGGATTGAATCGCAACCCTATTAACGCGTCCCTGCGTACGAATGATTTAATCGCGCCGGCTATTGTTTTAAACTATAACTCCCGGCGAGCACGTTTAACCGATTAGCTCCGAGAGATTTTATCGATAGAAGGGTGGAATAATTTTAAAACTACTATTTTAGTCTTATTATTATTACGATTACTATTCATGGTGTTCGAGGATCATAGGCGGAGAGGATTATAAGCAAGTCGAGATTACGAAAAAAAAGAGATTACGAAAGAAGAAACCTTTCCAAAATGCATTTTTATCGTTGTTCTTTTAAAACGCGTATGTACGTATTAACGATACAGGTGGACAAAAACACCGTCTGACACGATTTCTTGCGCGTTGGGCCAAGGGGGGCCAAGACGACGACGCAAATTTTCGCCATTTTCGGACCAAGTTAATTAAAATCCAGGCGAATAATCTTGGCGACAAATAATTTGCCGTTTTACGTTTCTCGAATCGACGCGACGACGCGACGGGTCTGCGGCGCGGCGACACGGTGGCACGCGGCCGGAAATGGACATTTACTTTCTCGGAGAAAAATAACGAGCGGCAGAGCGGTAGTTACTGCGGAAATGTGTTTACGGTCTGCGGTTTCCACGGGCCACGTGGTTGCGCTACGTACGACGAGGGCTGAAGTGGTCGTACCACGAGGGTGCTCCGAAACGAGAGGCCAAGTCTCTATGTACACGCGCCTTTATGTACCGGGTGCACAGTGCAAACTAATTCCATTTACCGGCAGCCAGCGTGTCTGCCGGGTTGTAACTTTGTCGAGCTGTCGGCCACATCGACAACATTTTCGCGAGAAACATTCTCCTTCGCGCGAATACATTCCCGTTCAAAGGTTAACGATCGTTTGGATCAGTGTTATTCACTGAGAAGCTCTCACGAGGTCCCGCAGATGAACTGACTTAATACTCGTTTTCTATCTTTTTCCAGATTCCTACGATTAGAAGAGAGTTGATAAAATTGTAACAAAATTTCGGATATTTTACGCGGATATTGTACAACGTGCCTCGCGATGCAGATTTATAAACAAGTCGATATCGGAAATCGAAGCTCGAGATATTGGAGATATTACGTATTCAATCCTTTTCCAACTACAAATACACGCGCAAAATATTCTGCTTTTATAAATCGTAAAAGCGTAGAACGCAAGTTTGCTAAATTATCATCATCAGCCACACGTTATAAAATATTTATACTTTGGAAGCTGTAAGTTACGAGCTTTTTATTTATACTTTTCATATGCACTTTTATTTTTCATATTCTTCCTCTCATATTCATGTTTATATTATACGCTGGCGCATTATACTCGATGGAATAAGAAATTAATTTAAATGACAAATATGCATTAAACAATTCTGTTCTTGCGTTTAAAGAGATATTACGAATTAAGAATTATTAAATATACGCATCGTTACACCTTCCAATCGTACAATCTTTGCAAATCGTAAACGTCCTTTAAACGTTTGTTTCCAATTACACCGAGAAAAAAGCTACGACCAGCGCGAATTAAATATTCGCAGTATATTTTACAAGACGCCGATCGGACGGAAAAGAAATTAACGAGAACGTTGCGATCATATAAAAAACATAGTTTGGTTCTCGTACAAACAACAATTGACGCAATCGATCGCCTAACGCAAGAGAGAAAAGTACCGCGAGTTGTTTACATTTCAGCGACAGTGTACACGCGTACTATGTAAATTTATTCGACGTATACGCGTGTACATTGGGTGTTTCATCACGGCGTCTGACTCGGTTCGACGATGCAGGATCCGGTGATTTTCGAGGCTGCGGGTAGTTTATACGAGGATTAGCGGGGGCTGGATGCGTCTACGGGGTGGAAAGGCAGCGAGAATCGTCGACACTGGATTAGAACTTACCGCGGCGTCCCGTGGATTGTCGACCGCTTGCGCGTTCTCCTGGCTATGATTTACGACTAGCCGAGGCCGTCACGATCGCGCTTCTATCCACGGAACAGCGAGTGGCGCGAACGCTTGCCTTTGCCCCCGCCGCAATCAGACTCTGCGAATCGAGACCGGGTTTGAAAGGTCGTATCAGAGACGCGTCGCTGCGCATCGAATGGGCCACGGTATTTTGTCGTGTTTGACTCGCGTGAAGGATAGATGCTTGGCACAAGATTGACGTATATACGCAGCTGTATCGAGTTATGGCTCTCACGGTCGATTCCAGTTCTCTCTTCGATATTTCCTCTTTACGATTACATTTAGAATCTGGCTTTCGAGCATTAAGTTGGTGCATATACGAGACGCCAGTTTTACAAATAATACGTCACTAGACCGTGGATTTTTATGCATTTATCGGAAATTTGAAGCGTGACAAATGTATACGGAAGCACGTAATATCCAAAGATATATAAAATGTTCAGAGAATGGTACTCGTTATAATACTTGCAATTAGTACGTAAAATAATTTTCTAGCCAGATTCCATTTTCCTAATTGTCTTCGTAAAATATGATTTTCAATATATATCCACAGTCACGCAGATACACGGTGCATATTTATCGTATAAAAGAGTCGCATACGCGTTCGCCTAAAACTACGAACGAGAAATTTCTCGCAATTAGTTTCGCTAGCTTTAAATCTCTCGATTTCTTTCGCCATAACGTCTACGAGTCTTTCGAATTGAACGTGCGATTTGGACGATGAATTGTATGTCGCGCGATTTACCGGTCGATCTACACGAGGCAAAGGTAGAACCGAATCGATTAGAATTTTCCCATCGAGGAAAATAACGCTAGTCCCGATCCCTTCGGCGATCGAGCACGATCTTGGTTGTCGAACGATTCTTCAATATCCGTTCAGATGTACCCGGTGAATTTATTTTTAGGAACATTTCCATCGAAATTAGTTTCAACTTCTTTTTCTTTCGTCCTTTTTCCAAGATATCGACAAATTCGAAAGATGTCTTGGAACCGAATTTCAAAATTTTATAATCGTTTTGCTTTCTTTTAACGCTATACTCTTTCTAACGGCGAAGTAAAACTTTCGGAACCTTATCTCGCTTTTTAACCGCTCTATAGCAAATAAACGCGACTGTAAGATCTCTCTTATAGGAACGGAAAGCTTAATTTTTGAAAAACCGGTAGCTCTTGGAGCTTTTAAGCGAACGAGAGCGTAAAAAGAACGAAAGGTTTACCTGATACCGCCTCTCGTCGTGTCGTAATTGAGAACTCTGTTGCCGTGAAGCCACTGAACGACACTATACTGGACTTGCATCGCTATATGACGCACGACGCACAATAGCTCGATGGTGCTGTCAGCCTCGTAGTACTTGTCTCTCAGCGGTTCACCCAGGGCGTCCACTATCTGGACGGACGGTGCTGAAATTTCATTACGTAACGTTAGGATACAACAACGGTAAACACCGAGTCGAGCGTGTATCGATATATCGCCAAATATTTTTATTCGTTTTATAGTAAGATTAAACGCGTACGATGAAGCGGATTTATAAATTTGGAAAATTGGAAAATTAGAAAGTTTTAAGATCGGTATTTTTTGGCCCGATCATTGGGGGCCCCTATCCCTGTATATTTCCTGATTTCGTTATATACGCTTCCATGAGTTGGTTCGTCGTAGACGTCGGCTTCTCGGTAGAAAATTCGGCAACTCGAAGAAAGAAGAGAAAGAGTTTCTGTCTCCACGTAATGCTATAGATTTCCTAAAATAGATTTAAACGTGCTTTCTCGATCGAAACGAAAGCGAGATCGAGATGTAAAAAATTCGAGGATCGTAATGGTGTTAATTCGGTGATTTTACAAGTTCCCAGTCGAATAATACGCGTCTCCCTGTTTCAGAGTAAACGCACTCGGGTATCTTGAAACGCGTAGAAAAATAATTTATTTAACGGCAAATCAAGTCGACCCAAATGCAATAACGGATGAAACCATTTTAGTTCTAGTTCGCGATATTTCACCGAGCCAATATACATATATATTCACAATAGGTCGTTGTTCACGCGTAAGTGCATCTAACGATCGCGACACAATTCAGACGCGATCTTTTATCCGGTGTCTTCTGGACCATTTCCAATTCCAAGTTTATCATGCATCCGCCAGTGTGGTTTAAGAATATGGAAATTCAGAAACGAAAGAACGAGAGGGCGGAGGAAGGCCCGATCCACGGTATGTTTCTCAAAGATTTCTCCATTTTGCCCGCGTACAAATTCCACGCAGACTGCGAGACGAATACAAATCGCATCGGCTTAATAATGCGAATAATGCGACGAATCACGGCACTACTGCCGATTTCGTTGGTTTTATCGTCGACAACCGGTATTAAGCTTTTATAGACGGGTCACCGGATTCGTAGCGCAAAATATAATCCTTCGATGGAAATTTAGTGGACCAGGATTTCGAATTATTCGCATGAAAGCGTGAAATGTCGTTTCAACGCAGTAAATATCGAGCAAAGATGGTAGCGGTGGAATTCAAATTTTCTTCGGAATTTCATAGTCACTGTTTAAGTTATTGTATTTCGAGCTTGCTGATAAAAGATCCGTCGAATGTCCGCGATAATTAAAATTTTAACTTTTGCACGATAAAGCGCGAAAATATCTGTGGCGGACGAGGTATGTTGCGTGTTGGATCGTAAGAATTATCAGGCTGTTTAATATTGCAACCGTCCAGTATATTTAAATCAATACCTTAAAATATATAGTACAACGTAGGTAGTCGTCCTTATTGGAGACTTCTTCCCGGTGAAGTAAATCGTCAGTAGGTATACTACAAGGATTCGTTAACGCTTTATATCACGCTACGTCTACTCGTATTGCATCTATAGTCGCTCGCTAAGTCTCTTAATATCCGATAATAGTCGCCGATTTTTCGATTTGACGATTCATCATCGAATGTAGCATCGTCATGTATATATCGTTAAATGTAGCAATTTTATAAAATATTATCCTTTATCGTTATCAAAGTCATTTACAGTCGTTATTGTAGCACGCGAAATGCGTCTTACTCGTTCAACCGAGTGCATTTAAGCTTACCAAGAGCTTCGACGTCGTTTATCTTTCTCGTAAAGCTTACGAAACGGGACTGTTGGTTTGTAAACCGTTGTCATGTAATGCGATGTTACGTAATCCGAATATTTTATCCCACAGCGGCACTAAATACGAAACGACGCATCATCGGTGACACATACGTGTATCTAACGACCGAGGTTCGACCGACAATCTCTTCCTTCGCTCTTTGGACCGTTTCCAGCTTTAAAAGTACGAGTACCTTGGAAAAACGTATGTACGCTAGCAGTAGGGAGTCGACGCGAAAGGGAAACGTTTCGAATGTACAGAACGGTCTAAGAACGAAGTTTGAAGCGACTTCTTTTTACTCGAGTAAAATACCGTACCTCTTGTCAAATTTAAGTTTTCTACATCTTCTACCATTTTCTTAATTTTTCTGCCAATTATTTATATTTTTTCTTTCTTTCTTTACTGATTATTAAGTATTCTTTTACGATTAATAATTTATCACTAGCGTCGTATCGTATACACGTGACGCGTGTCGTGCATGTAACGTTTAATTGAACGCTGATTCTTCGTTCCTGAATCTTTCTATACGAATCGTAGTATACGAATCCTCGAATACGGCCGAGAAGCGTTCACTTTGCTCGTTCGATCGTTGAACGATACCGAATTCATCGTCGCGTTTCATCGCGTCGAGCTTTCTTTCCCGAGCTTTTATCGACCGAGCTTCACCCGAAATCACGAGAACGGAGGGCACGCGTCCATGTATATCGTCAGCCGCTACGTTTTTACTAAACGAATCTCGTTAGTGGAGAAATATCGAAGGATCTTCCGAAACAACGGTTTTCTCGTACTTTTCCGACTATACCTAAATACCTTAATACGCAAGTTGCTATTTATATTCTTTGGCATTGTTTCTTCTTACATTCCTCATCGTTAAAAATTAATCCTTTGCGATTGCAAGGAAAAGAGATTTATCGGCGTGTAAGATGTATATAACGTATTTGCGATTGTATCCGTCAATTCTTAAGTCATTCATTTTTCACGATGTTATTTGTACTTGTAAAGTGTCGGTTCACAAAATTTCTCCACGGTTTTAACCCCGTGATACATTGATTCTTTACTCAACCCGAAACAATATTTCACCCCGAATTTTAAGACCCGAACGAATATATCATCCTCCCGTAGCCGTTTCCCAAGATCAACTACGAGATTGTACTTAACGACCAAGCATAAAAAACGCGAAAAAATTTGTAAGAGCATTTGAAACTCGAAAAGACAGGTGAAAAGGGGAAGGACGAAAGAAGATACGACGCGATATTAAGCTTCGCTCGAGTTTATCTCGTTTAAAATTTCTCTCTTTCCTTATTATTTTTCTCTCCATACGCATTCCTCAGTCCATAACTCGAGTTTCTTTATCGAACTTTGCTCGTTTCAAGTTTTGGCGTTCAACGAATTAAACGAATATCTATCTTTGCGTTCGACCTTTCAGATTCGCGTTTCTTCGTTCAACTTGAGTCGCGAAAAGTTTGCCTGTCCCAACGTCCACCCTTGGTCGCTCCAGTCGTTGGAAATTCCGGCATTAAATCAACGAAATATAGATATTTTTTCTTTACGTTCGTTCTTTCAGACGCGTGTTTCTTTATCGAGCTGTACACACGTAAGGTTCGGCTGTGTCAGCAGTGGTCAGGGTTGGTCGATTCTTTCCGCATGTGTTGTCTAGCACGGGCGAATCCCCGTGGTGGTTTCGTCGAGATTATCCAGCGGGATCCTTTGCCAAATCCCGCAGGTCGAGCGGTTTAAACACATCGGCGTTGATTCATGGTCGCACGACGCTTATCGATTTTGTTCTGGATCCGTCGGCCCTGCCCTCTCGTAATTCTTGCCCTCGGTCGGGGATCTTCCGCCTCTCGTTTCTCGCGTGGATTTTTCGTTGCGCGAATACCCCGTGATTTGTGACGCGTAGGGTGCACAAGAGCCGCGCGGAGATTCGCGAGTCGATATAGAGACGTTGCAAAATCCTAGGTGATGCTTTAAACTGTCGATATATTTATTTTCGATACATTTTACCGAACGTACGTTTGTTGGATTTTTATTTCGAAAGAATTTTATTTAAACAGACGAAAACGTCGCGTCGGGTGCCACGATCCGCGAAAAAGATTGAAATATATATATATATGAAAAATCATTTGATGTTAGAAATCGTTCGTTTATTTTCCAATCAACGTTTGTATTCCGTTCACGGCGTTTTAATAGATATCGCGTGTCTAATTTCATTTACTAAATAAGATTAAAATAAATTCCGAATTACTAAATAGCGTGCCATCTCGTAAAGGAACGCGCATTAAAAGCTAAACAAGGTAGATCTGGAGCGTTTTCTTTATGTTTCGCTTGATACCGAACAATTTGTATAACGATTCCTTTCGGATAAAATCCGAGAAAGGAACGATAAACGTTTGGAACGTTTTCAGAATGCGTAGTATATCTAAACGCATAAGTGTGTAATTTATTAATAGAATATATTTTATCGAAGATCTTTCGACCATAAGTTTCCATACCGTAACATAATATAAATCGTAATAAAAATTTGAAGAGAAGCAAAGTTTTTATTTTTCGCGTTCCAAATACTTTTAACGCGCACATTTTACGCGAACTTTTCACGGTTTGTTCCATTTATCGGCAACAAAATCGTCTGTTTAGAATTATCTTTAAAAATCAACTTTTATGCAGACGTTAATAACACGCGGAGAACGGTGTTCTCGTTACAAGTTGTTTCCTATCATTTGCAAACCGGAAACATTGAAAAACCTCGAGTTTCGTGCACGACTAATTTATAGCGTTTATGAAAGTGTCCGCTGTTTTATGGCTGGCCACGTATGCACGAGTTGTCCGTGCTGCGGTTGCAAATTTAAATTCAGCCGCACACCTTAGGAAAACAATGCAGCCATATCAACTATGCGGTTTCCGTTTTTCTTAACCGCGATACATCTCCTCGCTAACATCTGTTCTCGATAGAACGAGTACTCGGGTTTAGAATATGGACGTGATCACTTTGCTATTTTTTAGATTTAGCTTTTAGAATTACATTGCTATATGTTGCATTTTAATTTTTCATTTTTAAGAAAGTCATGAACGTTATGTCTATTTCATCGATTTAAGTTTTTTGAATTTCTGTGCGAATACCAAATTAATTAAAAATTAAAACTAAAAATTAGAACACGATTAGAGTAATTAATTAGGATATCGTGGCCTCGATGTTAAAGATCGACGAATAGCGAAGCGTCAGATATCAGAGCATTTTGAGTTTCCGATGCGTTTCTACTTCCTCGCTGTTCTTTCTCTTATTTCTATGGATTCAAAGTAACACAGACCAAAGAAAAGTTTATTTTATAAAGTTTGCTCCTATAAATACAGGCATCCTTAAACTAAATTACAATTTTGTCTAACAAGTAGACGGAGCAATCTATTTTGCACTCGAGTAATTCCATTGAAATAATCGAATTCCTCCAATTGGCTTTCCTTAATTTTCTTCTTCCCGATAAATCTACAGCCTAAGTACATTAGTTCACTCTGGTTACTATGTATTTATACTACCCGAATTTACGTTGTAATCGATTCAAGGAACTTCGTGCGGACTGATAGTTTGCCGTTCGCGTGACGGCCAAATTAATCTCAATAATCATGGGACGTTCGATAAGTTTCGCAGGATCTTGTACGCCATCCTGACCAGCTGCTATTAGTCCGCCTTGAGAAAGTTCACGAACTAGAACTGGGTCAAACAGAAGTCACGAAAAGTGACGAATGTCAAACAGCGAAATTAGGATCACGAACGGTCCTGACGAATCACGTTAGAAACACTTGCAACTTCGGATAAAGTTTGCACGATGAATCCGCTGATCTCCTTGAATTTGCCGCGATACCGAAGAAATTACACAATTATCCGAAGGAAAAAGAGCGTAAGACCAAAATGTAATCCAGCGTGGAGAAGTTGGCAACGGCAACGGAACGAAAGGAACCGCTCGATTCTGTTAGACAATTCTGTCTGCATTTACAAAGGCACGTATTCTATTATACTTTCTACGTTCGAAATTTAAAAGTACGAATTTTTCTACTCGTTGTTCGGTTCGGTATTCTCGGTCAAGTATCCCGGCTTTACTTCGGTAAGCCGGGGTCTTATTTATCATCCAGCTGTAACACGTAAATCTCGATGAAACGAGGTATAATTTCACTTTCGATTTTCGGAGTTTTCCAATAACGTATGAATTTTAATAAAACACTTTTGTCGTCTTACGATTAGCGAGAAAGTTTCGAGGGTGAGAAAATGCCAAACCTTATCGCTTTGCCGAGAAATTATGTCTTTCAATATCGGTGACGTTTTAAGCATGAACTTGTAAACCAACTGTTTTATTTACGATCGAATATTTCATGCGTATTCGACAAGAAGTTGCCAACGTATATAAAAATTTGATACGCGTAAACGCTATAAGTTTTCATAGAATCGTCCTAGTTCCCCTAAACTTCTTACAAGTAAGAAAGCATATTTATTACACACAGATAGCGAAATATGCCGTACACATGCCTATATTTCTGTGCGAAAGATAAACGAATCGTGGTAGACAAAGTGCAAGGAAAAAGGGAACGAGATTAGAATTGGTGGCGCGAAGATATCAAAGTCAGAACTCGTCGGGGACACGGACGGAGGCTTGGTGAAACAGGTGGACGTGTTTGCAGAGTGCCAACAAAGCACGGTTATTACGTTAAGTGGAACATCTTGTTAGCACAAAGACCGATCCTGTCGCTTTTGCATCGAGGCTGCTCGCGAAACTCTCGCGAAACTGGCCAACTAACGTAAATGCGATTTCGTTCGTTCTCGGAGATCGTTTTCCCTTTTCGACGAGGCTGGTCTCGTCTCTATTTCGCCCGTATTTCGCCTGCTCGCGTTCTCAAAAATTACATCAACGAGGAGAAGAAATTTTCCTTTTCGGTAGCTTCCTTCTCCCATTTTTATTATCTCCGAGTTTCTTGTTTTGTCCGTTCTTTTTTCATTTATGAACTTCCTCCCGTAGTTTTACATTTTCCGAGGCGCTGTCCATTTTCCTGTCTACCTCTAAGTACCACTTTCGCCCCTCCTTGTCCCTCCTTTCTCCTTCTCGTTCCCTTTGTTCCAAGGAACGGAGCTCGACGTATCTCGATTCCACTAGCCGTCCTTTTCTCTCGAGCCAGCGAAACGAAGTTCTTCCGCTTCTGCAGGTTCTTCTTTCCTAACGGCTGCCAGCCACTCCGCTCTCCATCCATTCCGACTATGCCACTTCTCCGTCAATTATCCTCCTAAGCGCTTCGCAGCCGCAAAAATTCGCCGAACGAACCCAATTTACCCGATCAGCAGCAGAATGTACCGAATAGTTTCGATCCTGTTTCTCCTTCCTTGCCCGCCTCTCTCTTCCCTTTGTCCTTTCTCCTTTCTCCCGAGCTGTATCCTTTTATTTCGCTCTGTTACCGAGCTTCCTCTTCGACGCCTCGGTATTTTATCTTCTAGCGTTTCAGCTTGCCGGCATTTTGTAAACTGGCTATCGGTAATGATGACACACAGTGGCGGCTATATATAAGAACGGCGTATCTGGTTTATTAGAACGACGTTGAAATAATTATGGTAAAAAATTAACGTGCTTCGTCTCAGGGTCAGGTTTAAGATGGTAACAGGCTCCTTACTTCTTTCACAATTATTTTCCGCTTCCTCGTTTAATTTGTAAAGTGTCTGTTGTTCGGTAATTAACGCAGGATACGCGATAAATCCGTTGCTCGCTACTTACCATCTATATTAGCCAAACTTTTAACGCTCTGCACCGATCGTATTATTAGGTTGCGAACATTTACAAATAAAACGGAGTAAACCGAGTAAAAATTGTAACGAGTACCTTATTCTGAAATTACATTCCATATATTATATACGCGTGTATATATACGATACATTTTACTATCTCAGATACTCGCGAGTAACAGATGTAACATAAAGTCTCATAAAAATTTCATACAGCCGACGAGGCAAATCTCGAATAGTTGCGAGGTACATATTTATACGACTCGAAAGACGTTGACCATAGAAATAAAAGATTTCTAGGAGAAAAGAGGATACTTAAATCGAAGGACGTCGCGCTCCGAGAAAGGTCGCTATCTCCATCGATTTTTAAACGACTACGTTTAAATCCTCTTAGCCAGTCGACGGTTCGATTATCCGTCTTTGACGAGTAGTGTTTCAGTTCTGGTGGTTGGTACAGACGGACGGGGACAACATTAACGATGACAAGTCGAAGACGAGGTCTCGGCCGCTGTTCCCTTTGATGTACGTCGAAATCGTCATTTGGTCGTCGCCGTCTGGTCGTGTCGAGTATTTTTACTCTCTGCTGACCATCGAACGAGAGTTGCCTTTTGGCCAGGGCTGAATACGATCTCGTGTTCGTGGTTCGCCATGGAAAAAGGAAGCTGTGGAATTCTGCTCTTTGTAAAAATCCTCCGACGTGGCTCATAGTCGCGGAGAGGAAAATATTTTCGCCATTCAGGTCACATCGACCGTAGACACTGTTAATATTCGTGAGCATGCCGAGCGAGTCTCGGTATATGGGACTATGCGAGACTCTTCTATCCAGATGATTACAACACGAAGCTTTTATAGTCTACACGTTCCTCGGAGATGAACTGCGCCAGGCGCACAATGATGGTTTAGTGTAATTTTGCGTAGTTTTACGTGTTCGTCGAGCTTTTAGCGCGGCAAACATTTTACGTTTCAAATATTCTTCGTGGGAGGTTTTTCCTAGAAATTTCCCGCTGCGTTATAAAATAACCAAAGAGTTGGACATCGAGCCACCCTCTTGTAATAAGCGCAAACGCGTATTTTGTTTTTTCAAAATTTAACATTAATCGCGCACTCGTGCAATAAAATCGAAAAAACCGACAAAAAGCGGAGTTGGTTGACCATTTAGACTACCGAGATGTTCATATACGTAAAGAAAAAAGAACAAAAAAAGAAAAAGAAAAACAAGATAAACTCGATTAAAAGATTATCAGACCTTGTTCAAAATCTTAGATATAAAGTTCGAACCGATTAACAAATCGAGTTTCGGTTTTAATTCGACGTTCGTACGCTCACGCCAAATAAACTTTGTCTCGTTCTTTTCCGTTTCTATCGCGATAGCTTCGTTTCTTCGACGTTCCGATCTCGCGACCGATTCCCAATGCGAAGTTCGTGTCACCGTAAGTCACCGAAAATAGCAGATACCGTAGCCAATTTCCTCGACCTCACGCTGAATACTCGAGCGTCTTTTTCTCTTTGTTTTCCGCTTTGCTACCCGCCTTAGCCTTTTATCTCATTTCTCCGGTTGTCCGATTTAAACGATTCTCTCGGCATCATCGAGGTAAAAATCTTAACTCCAGAGAGTTTGCGTTTTTCTTCTAATTTGCATCGTGAGGACAATCAGCACGTTTTACTCGCGGGAAAACTAATGGATTTGTCTTTTCGCTTTGAAGATACAGTTGAACTTGTCGAGTTAGTGTTTTCGCAGGACGAACATTAACAAAATTGAAACTGACAAAACGAGCTGAAATATTTTTTAACCCGCAGTGAATATTATTTTCGTAGTATCAAATTTTTCTGTGTTTCACGCGAGAAGTACTACCAAATGATAGAAAATTTAATATACTTGTACCTTCGCTGGCAACAAAAATCCAGTGCACATACTTTTTCTAGCCTTTTCGTGCATGATATAATCGTATTCTGATACGATTTTATATTCATGTTCCTCTATTAGCTTCTGATCGTTATCAGTGCAAATGAATTTAAAAGGTTGGATAATGAGATGGACGCTTCGAAGTAAAATGTAAGAGATAGAATATTTCAGCGTGAATTGAATCACAATGAGATTATGAAAATTAATTAACAGATGGCTAAATAAGAAAACTTGAAAATGAAGTAGTCGATTTGGATATACGATTGAAATTATCGTTACCTAAAAGCTGTTAATTAGCTTTAATCACATTTATCCAAATTTCTTCCAAATAAACAAAAAAACGTACAATTTTTCTCGTCGATTGTTTCTATCTATGTTATCGTAAAGACTCTTAAGTCGATAATTAGATCGATTGTAAAGCTAAGGACGCGTCAATTAGTTTGATTCGGTGGTTAGTAACGGGACGACTAGTTCGACTCGACATCCGGCGAATGGAGGTCTAAACCGAAGATGTTCGTATCAGTCTCTACGGACAAATTTCTCGAGCTTGGAATTCCTCCGCCGGTAGCAATGGTACAATTAAGTTTTCCTGAAACTGGCTTAGGTACAACGCCGACAGCTTTAATTATTTAACTCAGCTGTTTCTAGTTCTGGCAGATGGAACGTAATGCGATATAAATAAACCATGGTGCAATTCGTTCAAAGTTTTCGAGAAGTTGGCCATTTTATTCCTTCAATTACGAACAAAAGCTCCGATATTTAAGATCCGAATTAAAGATCTTTCGTTCCGTTTTTACCAGCGATCGAACGTTCCAGCGTTTCCAAGAATTTACTAGTAAAAATTATCGTTATTCTAGTCCTTTCATATTATATCGCTAAACTGCGGATATTTATGCAAATTCATATTTTTAGGAATTAAATAAAAAATACAATTCGGATAGAAAATTGTTTCGGGTACCAAACGTTAGAGAGAGTACCACGATTTCGGTATTTGATATATATTTCGTATCGTTATATTATATTTATTGTATATGAAAATTTCTTAAATTTCCAAACATGCACAAACATCCGTCATCTACGTGGTCTACTAATTTATATCACATTTACGTGTCACCACTGAAAACGTTCTACCTTATTTTCTCCCTTCTTTGCGTTTGTGTCTCCGCTTATCTACTAGTATCTACTAATATCTACTAGTTACCCGTAAAACGCGCGATATACCCAAAGGGTAATGGATATTATATCGAATAGCAAAACCAAATATTTAAAAGCTATTTAATTTTTAATACAACGTTGATTTCGGGATGATATAGGGAGGGAGAGAGAAAAGGAGCGGACTTATATCGACTGCCACTCGAAGTACATATATCATTTTCACGCCGATCTGCATCCTTAAAACGCGATTCGTTTGGTGAATGAAGTCAATTTTTCCGTCGGCCCTACGCGACCACTTAAGTCGTTTCGTTTTCTCTTCTTGTCCTTCTCGACTTCGTTTCCACTTGCTCCGGTAATTCCGTCTCGCGAGACGACCGTTTGTATCTCGATTTATTCTCAATTTACTCCGCATTGTATTATCGTTTACTGGAGCTAATCTCTTTGTGTTTATTCGGGATGCGCGTGTGTCAATGAACGGGCAAAAGACGCAACAGAAAGTTCGATCGAACGTATTTTCCAGGAAGAATCGTCGATAATGAAGGTCGTTAAGGCGCGAGCGGAAATAAATCGAACCGCGTCGAAGCGGCTACATAAGCAGACAGGCAAACAAAGTTAACTAAGTTGACAGAGTAAACGAGGCGAACAAATATTACTCGGTGTATACTGGAGGAATAAATGTAGAGCGAGAGAAACTGCGGATAGGTTTTGTCGATAATCTTACTTTTGTACGGTCGACCCTTTTGCGAGTGTACGTGATAGAGAAAAACAGGGTAATAAGATTATCGATCTCTTAAAGAAATATTGATTTGTCGCAGCTTTTCGTCGTGACGTCTTAGATGGAAGATGATAGTAAGCAAAGATCATAGCACGAAAATGACTATGAAAAATATGACAAGTACATGTTGGTCGATCTGATTTTTATGATACTTTACGATTAGACGAAAGATTCGTAGTAAAACAAAGCTTTTACCATTGTAGCATTTACGTACTAATTATGTAATTGCATCCAAGTATATTAAATTTTGTATCGTTTAGCAGTACTTTGGTACGAAAAGACGTTTCATCGGTGCATTGTAGTATATCCCGTAATACGTGGAATTTTCTTGGTCGAGAGGTACGTGACGCGAGAGTTAGCTTTTACGATACGTGCGCGATCGTAAAAGTGAATTATCGCTGTACTTACCGTTGATGTGAAGATTCACGTGAATATACTTGGGCGGATGAGTGCTGACTTGGCACTCGTACTGGCCCTCGTCGCTACTGTTCACGGGCTCGATTTGTAGGCGCCAGTTGTCCGGGTATTGGAACTTCACCGTGTATCTTGGATCTCCTATGTACGTCTGTTGCCCCACCGTCAGCAGATTCACCTTTTCTCCGTTATCTTGTCTACGTACCCAAGACACCTGTCAACAGATTATTCCACGTTGTTTCATAAACGATCGTTCGATCGATTTACCAGAATATCGGCATTAACGTGTCGCACGTAGAGTTTAAAAGTGTCGCAACGTCACGCGTTTAGTAAACCACGTTTTGCCAAGTTTCTAGATAGTTTGGTGACTTCCTAAAAAGCTTGTTCGAGTTGTGTCACTCTTTGAAGTCTTCGAAGTCGGATGTCGTCACAGTGGCGGCATTTAGAATTTGTTTTCAAAGCCGCTATGGTAAATATTTATTAACCGTTTGCTTCGATCAGTCGCGCCAGTAACGTTAGGAGAATATGCCGATTGTCAAAGGATTAATATGCCCGTGGTATCTGAACGTTTATATAGCGTAAAGATATGTACGTAACACCGCGACAACTAATTCTTGGTTCGCGTAGAAGAGTAATACAGCGCAGAAAACAGAAGGAGGACGTATTGTCCGATTACTCGTTATGCTTGAGCCGTGCATACAATCGGGCTACGATAAACAAGGATTCGAAATCCGCAGTTTATCCACGTAACTGAAATTGGATAGTGTTTCCTGGTATTCCCATTAAGTGCGCGCGATATCGACATGGATATCAAGCTCGCTATTGTCCGTTCAATAGAGATTGCTGCGTATGGGCAGCTATCAATGATGCGCGTGATCGTTACTGATCGTGATCGATCGCTTTTCCCATCTTCTTCCCTGAAACGTGAAATATTTGATACAAAATTCTCACCGATACTATCTACTAAATTAAATTTTTTCCAAATCCTTGAAACTCGTCACCTATGATTTCAGAGCAGTATAAAGAATTATTGCTCGCGAAAATAATATCGTTTTGTTTTTAGAAATCATTTGGAATACAAACACCTTAAAATGATTTCTTATTAAGTTGCAAATTCTCTTCTAAAGTATTCTTCTAAAAATCTCTCTTGTTCCTAAAAATCGTATTATGTACTTTATACGAGCTGTGGAATTGGCGGATATTTGTACAAGCTGCTCCATAAGTCACTTTCCCATTTAAAAGTTGTATAGACCTATTTTTGATCGCATACTTTGAAATTTTTCTTTCAGATTTTCAGTTTTGTTTTTCGGGAATTTATAATGGAAAACTTCACAACGGAGCAACTACCAGCGGGACCGTGAAGTTATTGTACGTCGAAATGTGAGTCGGTGATGGAGTCACGAGTCATAAACAGAGGCCGGAATTGTCCTGCAGCGACTCGAACGACCTACAGCAATAAATATCGTCTTTAGCCGAGTTATGCACTTTCGAGATAATCATGCATGGATAATCGCGTTAGTCGACACCGTCGTTAGCAGTACTAGCAACAGCAACGACATTAATAGCCTAATATTACGCTGAGGCGAGCTCGACCGTGGTTCAGCCAAGTGCGATGCTTTTAGGATATAACTACTGGACGAGTTTCTACGGAGTTAGTCGTCGTCGTCGTCGTCGTCGTCGTCGTCGTCGTCGTCGTCGTCGTTCCCTTGTTTCAAGTCAGCATCGGTAAATTCGTTCGAAAAGATATTCTCCGTCGCGTGTCATCCGGCTTACACGCTGAGTTACAATTTATCGAAGTTGTCTCTTTGCAAACCACGACCCTGTGTCGTGTCGTTGTGTCGTCATTAGTCTACGAATATTTATACGTTTATATTTAACTCGTACTCTACATTTTTCTATAGATCGCGTACTAGGGAACTACTTACGTTATAACGATATGCTTAACATTCTAATTAGGATGTAATAACTACATGCGTTACCTTACAATCCTAATTAATTTAATTTCAGATAATAGCATCGTTGCACGATTTTCGATTTATAAACTATACTTTAGGAAAGGCTGTATACAACGCATCGAGATTTCTACTATATTTTAAATAAATTTGATCTTGTCTTAAAAATTGGGTAATAAAGATTTATCTATATCTTATAAGAACCACACGAGCTGGAAAAAGTTCCGAATTATACGTTATTAATTAATTTAAACGTAAAATAAAAACAACGGGGTTATAATCGACCGATCTAATTTTTTAAATTGTTCAAAAAGTATTTGAATCGTGTTATTAATTACACATAAATTTCAAGGTTTTTTTTAATTAAATCGTCGCTGTTACTTAATTCCAAGGAAAATACTGGCATTACGCGAGCACATGTTTCGACATGCTTACGATTACGCTTGCTGTGCGCGTTATGTGCCCATTTTCAGCAGCACATTACTTTTTACCATCCTGTGTTTTTTGCTCGTCACATACTCTCTCTTCGCCTAAGTATTATGTTACAACGTTTTCAGCTGACCTTAACAAAGGAAGCTAATGACGGGCTAGATACTCTTTCGAGACCATGACCCGAAAGGAGCACTCTTCTTTTTATCAAAGTAGACAATGATCGAAAATTACGCGTACTAGAAGTTTGGACGCGATGCTCGGTTTCAGGCGTTTCTCTGAGAAACGTATCATGTTGTTTTTTCTACTATAGGCGCAAAGTCGTTCTAAAAATTGATTTCTTCGTTATTTTATCTACGAGTATTCGTTTATTTTTTCAAACATTATGCAGCAGTCCAATACTTAGCGCGAATGTAAGCTGCGCGACGTATCGAGCAGGTATACGTATACAGATGTACAGAAAATTATGTAAAGTATTAAAAAAAAAAGAATTCTATCGATTTAAATAGTTAAGAGTTTATTTCAGTAAATATTACATGTTTGTAAGATCGTAATTGAGAAAAAGTCGCGATAATATTATCCGCACAAATGACGTTCTTATAGCTTGTCACTCTCGTATTTCAATTCGACGTTAAAGAAACAGAAAAATATATAAGAAAGTATCTAACGATGTATGTAGCGTAGAATTTATGAGAATATTGGGAACAGAAAACGATCAGATTTCAGAGAGTATAGACGCGAACGATTACGAGGGAAATTCGCGCGAAAGCTCGCCGGCAGCGGATAATTTCTATTCAACCTCACCGGGACACGTATAATAAGGCCGGATATTAAATTAATTCGAACGACGCGATTGCTCCAACTGCGTTAGACGCGTCTAGCTTGCCGCAAGTCCCGCCGTTGCCGAGATATAAGATCCGGAGAACGCAAACAAATTAATTAGAATAAATCGTGCTCGCCTATCTTCCTGCAAAACGAACTCTACTACGGTTTACAAGATTGATTGCGAGTTATCGTCTTTCTAATTTCTCGCGAACAGTAAGCCGGCAAAATGTGAGACCTCGACTATTAAACTGCTAAGATATGCAGAAAAGATGCAAAGCTATGGAAAACGTATGGAGAAATATGCGAAGGCTATGTGAAAATGTCCAGAAACATTCGTATAAGTAGAAATATACAAGACCTTTTGCCTACTTTCGCATATTATAAAATGTTTTTCATATCTTTGCATACATTTCCATACGTTCCCCGCTGTTTGTACATATTTTACATATTTTTGTATCGGATACTCTCTATACACGCTATGTATTTTCATCTATAATTCGCATATTGCAGCAGTCATTCTGTTTCACAGTTGACATACAAACCGAATCGAACCAGACTAATCGTTTAATTTAAAAAAAGTTAATTCGATAAAAGTCGGTATGGACGTAATCGCCGATTTTAACTCGGCTGTACGTACGCTGTAAGTACATCTCTCGCTCGTAAGTACTAAGATTAACTAAATAGCAATCTTCTGGTTTCGCGTAAAACGCGATAATCGGTTTAGATCGCCAAGGAAACGATTAATCGATCTTTACTTTCTCTAAGTGTCCTGCTACATATACGAACAGCGACGATATACATAGGTATATCGATACAGACGAAGAAGGAGGAAACTCACGGTTTTATCCTGTAGCAAGGATATCCTGCAGTCGAGGATGGCACTTCCACCGGCTTGCACAGTCATGTTCTTGCTCTCCCCTTCGAAATGAGGACCCCACCGATGATCGTGATGATGTTGATGCTTGTTTAGCGTGCTGTGCGCATCGAAAATGTAGTTCAACATCGGCGCGTCCGTCGGTACCGATCGCTTTGCCGCCGTCGTCGATTTCGTCGATACCGAATCCGTTATCAGTGGCAGATCTGAAATCAACGACGATTTTTCACACGGTTAATTACAATTAATTTGCGTTTAGAAAAAATTGATATTTTTACAAACACGATGAAAGCATTTGTATCTCTGGACAACAGAGATTTTTCAACTTTGTAAACTCAAGCTTCGTTGCAATACGAAACGTTTAACTTTTCGATATTGTTTATTCGAAAATTTTGCGCTATTCGTTAATCCGTACATCTGTACCGTTGATCGCGCACACCTGATACCTTGTCGCGATATCACCCAGTCTCTGGAGATTCGCGTTTCCCGCTGTTTACAAGTATTGGACAGACAATTGACAACTGGCAGTACATATTGGCGTTTCTGTTCGTTCGCAACATCCGTCTATTCACGTTTGTAACCGTTGAATGAATAGGTACACACGATATTGCGCGAGAGTAATTACTCGCTGATATGTTTCAAACGGTAAAAGAATTTTGAGTAACGAAGTAAAATTCTCGTATTTGTAAGCGATATTCAGTGCTAAGAGAGCCGAAATATTTGCGACTAGTCTGGACGACGAGGCACGATTTTGAAATTTAGAAGAAATATTTTTGCAAAATCCGAAATATATATCCGAATAATATGTATGATAGGAGCTTAAATCAATTAGCGTAACAATGCCGAAGAAGGGAAAAGCAACGAACAGCTTGCGAAGCGGTGTATACATACGACGTTGGTTTCAAATTTCACCGATACGATTATGACAATCGTGTCTCGTTGCAGCGTTAACGAAGTTTTGAAACGTTTTATACGAAACATATAATATGGACATAAAAGCTTTCAAATACTTTCACGAGCCACTGTACATCGAGTACTATATTGGGTTATGCTGTACATTTTGTATTGGGAAACCGAGAATTTCGATAGGCCAATTAGTGGCAGAAAATTAAGCTCCTGAGAGTAGGTCGAGCATCCATGTGATCGTCAAAGTTTAAATGGACACGTTGTGAAAAACGAGTGTTTTTAAATTTGTTCTAGTTCCTTTAAATCGATCGACGTTATAAGAGTCATATAATCATTTAAGCAATTATCGAAATTTACGCAATGGACTTGTCTGTCCTAGACAAAATACGAGCAACATACATATTCGAACACTCTTTAAAATAGAATGGATTTTTAAAAATTGGGCCAAACGTCGTCAGCTTTTTCGAGAAGTTAGAGGAATTAGTTCGCTGGATGACGCGTAACAATTTTTTGAAAAAATAGCAATTAATCGGAATCGCGAGGAAAAAAAGGAAAGGTCATTTTTTAAACATTACCATCTCCCTCCGCTCTTCCTATCTGCATCGAAAATTTAAACAACACGTTTTAAAGATTTATAGGATACTGGAAATTTCATCGAAGTCGATTGATGCAAAACGAACACCGAAAGATATAGGTAGATTATTTTATTACAGTTATCGGGCCGAATATCGTGAAAAACTGCGGTTTTCACTATTTTTAACGGTTACTAGCCCATAGCGACGTTAACCGATCTCGCTGAAATTTTCAGAATATATATACGTATAAACGTATGGTTTAAATTTCCATTCTAGTTTCGAATAAAAAAGTTGTAAAAAGCGATGTTCGCTGTTTACTTTGCCATTCCGATGTAGTAAGTATGTCCACAGCTGTTGAAACTTCTGAACGAGAAAAGAAGACTATCGAATAGAATAGCTCGCGAAGAGCATTTTTTTCAATTAAAAAGGATCTTAATATCGTTAAACGCTACCGAGTATTTGGAATGTAAATTAATTAGCTAATTTGAATAAACGAACGAAAAGATCGAAGGATTTACTTTCGGTAGTTTGCTACTTATCACTGGAGGGCTGAGATCTAAGCCACGCCTCCGTTAAGTTCTCCGATATCGATTGTTAGGAAAAAGCGTCGCTACTTCTCTGAAGCCAGTAAATTCAATTTTTCAACCGTTCGGTTCCGCCATATAATATTAACGAAGGTTATCGATTTAGAGCTGTCGCCATCCACATTTTAGGACTCGTTCATTTCTTATACATGATTTCTGCACCCTTACGGCGAATCCATACGTTAGCATTAGCCGAGTAGAAGCAGTTTCACGAGGTTCCCACCGTATCTTTTTCAATTTAACGGTGTCCACCGAGAGAAGAACCCGAAACGGGTTTGACGTACGAGCGTACAAAGGACGAGGTATTTTTTCTAACGATCGCGGGCGTCGCATCGAAAAACGATAAGTACGTACATCGCTTAGATACTCGTCTGGTATCGACGGAAGGACTCGCGCGACGCGTCACTTAAATATAAACTTATACGTACCGGATAGCTATGAAAATCCACCACTTGCTTCCTTTCGTTATCGTTAGACCGACTTTGCTTCTAAAATTTTTAACGCGATACTCTTGCGTTCTCTACTCCTTTCGTCGCGAGTTTGACTTTCGCAACATTCGTCGTTTTCCTTTTAGTACAAAACGTACATTGCCTGTTTTCGATCATTTTTGTTCTTGCCATTCTTTCGTGACTCTATACCTTTTCCGGTTCTACTTATCATCGTTTGACCTTTCGTGCGTTCACCAAAAATATGAGACACCGACACGACCATGATTTTCTACAAGCAGCAACGTGTCTTTCGATCTTTCCACGTTATCCTATTAGAAATTTCTAAACATTTCATAATTTTCTTCTTCGGCCAGTTCACTATATACCGCAAAATCATTAAACACGGATATTCCTTATTTTTCCTTATTCCTTAATTACCAATGCTACTTTAATTTAGCTTCCATCTGTCTTCGATATAGTCTACCCTATTCTACCAAATAAATTCAATACGTTATCGCCGCATTGACGCAAGGACAATGCACAGCATCCACATGCATTAAGATCTGTCAGAAACGAAGCAACGCATACGATTCTAGCCGAGTATTAATCACCTAATTATGTCACTCAGAATCTACCTTGTTATAGCTGCACAAGCAGCTCCCACAAGCCTGCCGATAGGAGAACCCAGCAATGGTCGAGTCGACTAGCGCGCATCAGCTTTTCTCTTCGCCTCGCCCCTTCTGGAAACGTTCATCTGTTCATTCGATCTTTTCTCTTTGCTTTCACGGTGGAAATTTTGCCGCTGTCCAGGGAGAAGGAAAACTGATCGGGAATTCCGATGGAACCGCGGAGAGCGTGTCCTGGATACCGACGAGGAATCAGCAGCGACTTCTTGCCTCGGCGAATATGAAAATCGTTATACGTCGTATTGACACTGTCGCTCGACCGTGGACCCAGCTACGGGATCTCATTTTTTAACTCACGGAAGATCCCCGTGCACGCGATCGAATCACGCGAATATTTAAACCGACGGTCGGATTTCGATCCCCGAAAAAGTTCGCCGAGCGTTCACGTCGAGAGTTCTTCTTTAAATCCTTTGTTCAAACACGGTGTGATTGTTACCCCTGCGGGATGATGGCTCGACAGGACGTTTTTCCTTCGCGTAAGGACTATTTTTCGTTGGGTTATGCGAACCGGTAGATCGACGTTGGAGAGAGGCTACTGAATATGGAGAAGTTTAGTGCGCAAGGATCGTCGGTTTGGTTGGTCGAGTAGAATTACCTCGGTGGTTTCGATGGCGAGAGTGCAAAAATAACTTTTCTAATATTTTTTGCCTCGAAATAAGAGAAGAACGATATACGTGCGTTTTACGAGCGCATATAGATTTCGTCCTTTTAATTCGGAATGAATTTTATACAAGATACTTTTTCATCGATGTCGTTGTAATCATTTTTTCATGTTTTTCTCGTTCGTTTAAATTACAAATTTCATTTAACTACGTTTATATTTAAATGTTTTCCATAGATATCGAAACATTTGTATTTCAACAGTACTTGTAGCAGAAAGCGGTTGAAAATTGAAAATCTTTAGAATCGTAACGATTGAAATTTAAATTCTGACATACGAAGAGCCCAAGAGAAGAACAAGACAAGTCCATTATCGTTCATTTTATAATTTCGATGTCACTTGGTGCACGAGGAATTGCTTGCTGAGTTTTGAAATCTTGAAATTGCTCTACGTACACGGATCTCTATACCGCGAGGATACAAAATTATTCTCACTGCATAGATATCAATGTCGACCTGAAAACAATATCGCAACGTATTTATAAACATGAAATTTATTTAAAAGCTAGGCAACGAAGCGGTAAACGAACGCATTAACTCGTCAATTTCATCGATGACTGTGCTTGGACTAATTAAGATAGTGGTTCCTCTCTGCGGTTTTCCGATCGAATCACTGGGATTTATCGAGTAATCACTCAGAGATATATTTCGCGGATATCTCTCTTCTCTGCATTCGACGGAGGGCGGAGGCACAATCGACGCGGATATCCTCGTTGGGCGCGAGATCTCGCGAGTATCAATCGACCCATTTTTTCGCGACTCGCAAACACTCGAGAATTCTGACTTGGCGCTTTTCCTCGGCATTGCATCGCGAGCATTATTCCGTATCGCCGCGGAAAAACGAAGTTTGAGAAAAGCAAGCGAAAGGAAGAGATGCGCGATACGAGATGAACAATTGCAGGTCTAAAGACCGATCGAGACATTCGCCTCTTTTAGGTAAAACGACCTCAAGAATCGCTTCGTTGGAAACTTAGGTCGGATATTTAGCGAGTAGATAAACGCGATACGGTTTGGAAAAATCGATTAAAATTTTCGAACGAGGGTATTTCCAGAGAAAATTGAATTCCTTCGTGCTCGACGTACGAGTTCTCTGTTTGTTATCAGTACGTTGAAAGTATTCGATTTAGACAGTGTGCTTAGCTTCTACGTGTCCACGGATGCGGTTAAGAATAATTAGAATATATTTGAATAAAATACTTGAGGGTTTTACGCAAGTACAACAGACAGTTTCGTAAGTTATGCGCTTGTATTACTTAGC
This sequence comes from Bombus pascuorum, assembly GCF_905332965.1. Lineage (NCBI taxonomy): Eukaryota > Metazoa > Arthropoda > Insecta > Hymenoptera > Apidae > Bombus > Bombus pascuorum. Next base: position 553,246 of record NC_083492.1, on the reverse strand, counting down.
AGCGAGGCGCTGTCCGACCAACACCGACTCGTTTCACTCGGAAACCTAAACTTCCCTACTACCTCTGTTTCTAATGTTTCGTGGTTACTTGGAATACGCTGTAACATGCATAATTCTACAAAAAAAAGCAAGATTGTTTAAACACTCGAACATTTATCTAGTACTTCAGGTTATTATTGCAATACAACTAGCATACAAAAGCAAAGGACCGCTCAACTTTCGCCGAAAAAATTGTCAACGCTTAAACCGTTACAACTTCGGAACAAAGAAACGTACAACGATCTTTAATGTAAAACATTTCGAATACCAGCAACCTTCCGGCGAAAGTCGAGCGTTCCTTCAATTTTGAAAAATTCTTCCTTTTCCCGAAATCGAAAATTTCACAGCCAACGCTACCGTTCGCGTCGCCATAGAAACACGAATAAATACTTGGCCAGATCTCGACGAATCGAGAAACTTGCATGGCGGAAACGGAAACGCGAACGCGAGCTCGTCTTCGCAGAGAGAGCGCACGTTTCCTCGATTCGACGGTGGAACACGGCTACGCCGTAATTCCAGCGAGTCCGGCTAACCAGGGTAAATAATTCCGATTCGAGACACAGGCCAGTGGCACGCTCATGTTTTATGCATAGACCAGACCCGCGGTCCGCCACGCGTTACACGTGGTTGTAGCTTCTGCTGGAATCACGAATCGCGCCACCACTTAAACGCGTATCGGCTCTGTCCACTGATTCGACGCTGTTCTCTCCCCTCGATATGCGTTCACGCGCTGCCTCTATCGGTGTATACTATACAGGATGGAACAATCTCCTGTTACGAACCGGTGTTGGAGCGTTATTGGATGTCAAGCCGCGATACCGCGTCCCGAAACCAGACTTAGTTTCGCTGAATTGTCTCGACTAGTCGCGACTCCTTGAATCCCTAATACGTCGAAGAGTTTCACGAGTTTCAGTTGTACTTGCTTCCAGTTGCGCGACTTAAAGCTGGAACTATCGAATACCTAAACTGAGACTACGCAGTAGTATAAACATAGCGCGATGACGTTTAATTTCATCGAATTTCGCTCAATTCATCGTACTTTACTTATTGACAAAATATAATAAAATACGATACAAACACAATTGCGCGAATCTCTTATACGATCGCAAATGCTTGGTTCTCGCAAAAATTTATAATTACCTATTTTCTGTATTATCGAAACGCATCTTTGAAATTTTCTTTTTTTTTTCCAAACGATTTCAACGACAGCTTTCATCGGGCGTAGAGCACCAGGTTAAACGTAAAATAAAATTGCGGCCACGATTTCCAGTCTAAACGGCAATTCTCACTTTCAACGTCATCAGCTGTATCTCGAGCGATTCTCCATTTTTCAACTTTCGACGATTTTCCCGACGATCTTCCCGACGATAACCAGAGTTTACACCAGCGCAACGTAGCGGAAAGCTGCCAAAAGTCCTCTTCTCGCGGAAACTTTGAATCCCATGATATTCACGGTACGATACGCGCTCAAGAGACGATCAGAATGGTCGGAAACGAATTCGTAAACGACGATGTACAACGAACCCGTGAAACTTAAATAGAACGCACGAATTCGCCGAGATCAATCTAGCAAAGGTTGCGCATTTCGCATTTTGTTTTACAAAGTTGAATCACAGTGAAAATATTGCTACCGCAAATGTAGATTTGTCTATGTGTATAATAAATATATAAGGAGAATCTATACACATTTTCGAATTGGTTTGAAACTTTATCGATACATATGGTCGCGATAATTGTATCTCGTTTGCTAATGATTTAACCTGATTTAACTAAATTTATATAAATAAGACAATTTTTGTTAGTCTAAGATTATTCCTGAAAGTTTTAAAAAATTAAAGAGAACAGTACGAATGAAATTTGAATCTAAAGATTAACGTGTTGCTGCTCAAAGTTGAAACTTGAGCGATGCCAAATGCGTAATTTGATCGGCATCAAGACGAATGTAGAAAGAGGGAAAGCCGGGTGTCATAAATTGTGTGGCTGATGCGCCAACAAAAGGAGCAACGCGCCGCGACAGATAACAGCGTAGCAGCGTAACAGCGTAACAGCGTAACAGCGTAACAGCGTAACAACGGCGCGACGCGCGTCCGGCACGATAATGCGCGCGCGTTTCATTACGCACCGTGGCGATCGATCGTGCTGCGCTGCATAAAACGCGTACACGTTATCAGCGTCGTGTTATCGAGCGACTGATTTATCATTACGAGGCAGCGTGTTCTCCGCTATCGGACGATGATCGACCGTTGTCGGTCTTTCCCGACGGGTTTTCTCTACCGATATACGCGCGGTCAGAAGCTCAGCGGGGTCGAACGTTGTTCGACAACGATAGGCATCACGACGACGTTTCGCGCGGTATACAACGCGAGTTTTTTCGTCCCGCGTACGTCAACGTATTCTATCAACGTATTCTATTCGCGTATTCTAAAGCAGGATACACGTGTCCGCTTTACGAGAATGTTTGGATCGTTCTCGAAAGATTATGTTAGAATATCATTAGAATTATAATAGAATATCATGGAATTAGTGGAAATTTTAGAATATCAGCGGCGATAAATATTATTAGTTTCTTTCATGCTCGATATCAAAATTATTAAACGAACATATCGCGTTATATTCTTGACGATTCTGATGAGTAGTGCATTTCTATGCATTTACGAGAAACTTCAAACTGTAGAAATGCGCACAATGCATATAATATACAAAAATATATAATATAAAATATCGAAAGTGGAATATTTAGTACAATATTTAGTAGATGTTTATCTTTAGTCGTGTTGGCGAAAATATAAAAATGCATAAAAATTCGCAGTCTAGCGATAATACCGATCTTCGTTTTCTTAACCACTCCGCTCTCCGTGCCTAAAATTCTTCACGATGAAAATAATACGCTACGGTAGTAGCTTGCAAACTAATACCCGCATTTTTACAATGGATGTGCGATCGTTTCTTGTCAGGTTTATTCTGCTTTCTCAACTCGTACTGTCAGGCTGTGAAATAACAGTCAGGAATGTATATACGTAGATGAAAAACGCTACAGCCGGTAAGCAATAAAACTGTCTTTTTCTTTCGATGCTTCTTATTCCTACTTGTCGTTTATCCATCGAAAAAGTATTAGCAATAGAATTCCGTATCGGATACGAAACGATACATTTGGTTGGAACGGTTTTACCGCTCGAAATACATTCTGTTCGTTAGTTTTTAAGTACACCGGATTAAATCGAACGTCACGCTATATTAAATCTCGGACAGAAATATGCCTCGTCGTAGTTATCCTTATCGGAGTAATCCATTTGGCGATCGTTAGCGCTAATCACGGCAAGTTGAAGTAATTCCATCGTCGAATTATCTGTCAAGTCATCGTGTTTCGAATTAGGCATTTCACGCCTACGTTTGTTGCACGCGAGCTCCCTTCAAATCCGACAACCATTCTGCTATAGTCTGCGAGTATCGATTCCGTCTGTCATAACCGAAGAGTCGGAATGGTAAACGATACGAACGGCAATGAATATTTCCAGCACCTTCCAGGAAACGGGAAACGCGTTTCTGTTAATTTTACTATTTTCCGTCACGCGTGTCTCGTTCGGTAGACGAGCAACTTTTCCCGATAATTATCGAAGCTACTCCGATCAAACCCAATTTCAAAACTATGTGCATCGACGTGTTGAATATAAATTCTTTATAGGATAACGTTTCCAAATCGGATAATGACTCTTAAACGTTTAAATAACGCTACAATGATTTTCTAGGTTTACTTAAATTCCCAAAAGCGTCCCAATACTTACGAAAGGGAGCGTGTCTCGTTTATCATCGTTTCTTCATTTACCGTATCGTCGTTTTACAATTTCGTAATTCCACGTCGAATAAGAAAATCGTAAAATTTTACTCGTTTTATTACTTATCTCGTTCGTGTTACGCAAGAGAATTCATTAGCCCCGCTAGCTTGAAACATGTGACGGGTAAAACTTGGCTAACGATATCGATCGCAGTGTGCAAGAGCAAGGATTTACTATATTCGTTTTATTCCTAAATTTCGCGACTTCGAAGCTTCTTGAAATTATGATGAGCGTAGGATTTCCGCAAGGTATCGCGGGATCACGAGTTGCTAAAGACACGGGGATACTAAAACGTTATAGAGATCGATCCCGCAGATACCAGGGTTTTTAGAGAGTTCTAGGGATATGGATGAGTCAACAGGCGAATATACGTGCTTTTAAAACTTTCGGAAGTCGTTTCATATTTTTCCGAAGATTCCAAGGATATCGATACTTGCCGGACTTTTTTATGTTTATGGAAATGTGAAAGCAGCAGGGTTCCGTGCGTCGAGGGATTTCGATGATTCGAGCCTTCGATGGTTCAACGCGTAGAACGATGCAGGGACACGCAGGAACCAACTCTGCACTCTCCAGAGAGCTTATAGGTGTATCGCTGGTTCCAAGATCCACGAGGTCTTCGGAGCCTCTAGGGTCCCTAGAGTTCCCGGAGGGTCTCTAAGTTCTTGGTGGTCTTGGAGAATTGTAGGATCTCCAAGGTGTTAGGGGTTTCCAAGGTCTCCAGAGTCAAAAGGGTTTCCGAAGCTTCCGTGGTCTTCGTAGTCTCCAAAGTCCTCGAAATCTGTGAGTCCATCTTACATGTATCTCTTACATGTAACGTTACGTTACGTACGTTGGTCTTCGAATTATAGGCGATCGAAGAAAATGTTCACAGTTTTCGTTTCGTTTTCTTTTTACGTTAAGAACGTTCCTCCTTGGCAGTACTTTCCTAAAATCCATTAGATTTTCGTCTTTGGAAGAAAAAAGATCTATCGTGTATTCGACGGGAGAATGCACGAGAAGAATGTGCGAGAAAAGATAGAAAATGGATGTGAGATCGTTGGAAGAACACCTGGTATTTTCGAGCGAGTACGGAACTCGACGTTGAGGCGCGCAGTAGCGTGGGCCGAGGCACGAAAATGATCACTCGCAAGATTCGTTTGATCATCTGTAACTCGAAAACCAAGGTACGTAGAACCCGTGTTCGAACGAACATGTATTTACGATTCATCTTTTACATATACACGTTGTTCCACGAATTGGCACTGGAATGCTTACACTTTCTCCCACAAACTGGCGAATTTCATATGTGCATTTCCTTCTGGAAGGATTCCTATCTATTTCCATACATCCAGCGTAGTTATAGCAAGTTTATGATAATTGCATCGAAATCCATAATCGCAACTGCCACAAATTCGGTGTTTCCGATAGCAAATGCCACGTGTCTGCAGATAATCTTATTGCATAGTAGGAACGCGAAGTTGCTTCTGTTTAACTTCGCGCGATCTAAAATCCCTTGTATTCGCTTCTATGGACTTGGGAGTGTTTGTATTATGTTCTACGAGTCTGAAGCTATTCGTACGCCATTTCATGCCAAGAATTCACGATTCTCTTCTCGAATCGAGTCTCACACAGGTTCAGTGTCACCTGCGTCTAGTCTTACGAGTTCAAATTCGCCACCACTTCTCGTGTCCAACTTGTCGTCTGTATTTGAGATTACTCGCTCGATGTTGTGTATATTTAGTTTCAGAAATTCAAGTTGGCTAGTCTCGTATCCAAAGGTCTCGTACAATATTACCACCCACCTTAGAACGAACCGAATCTCTGGAAATTGGTCGTCTAACTCGAAAACACGCGTTTGTTTCCTCTAAAACGCCGACGAACTCAACTCCAAAGGTAGACTCTATCTTTAAAAAAATTCGAATTTTCAGGCGAACGAAAACCTTCCAGGATTAATTTATCTAAGACTTCCATCGATACTTAGTAAAACTTTCTTTGCCGCGCTACGTGTAAATAAAAAATCACGTACTCTCGTCGAAATGCGAAACGAATTTCACGTAGTCATTTTTCCGGTTCATATATATTAAACTTTACGCGTTCTTTCGCCAACTCGTAGCTTGTCGCTAACTTGTAGCTCGCAGGTAATAATTTTTCATTTGCGAATTTCCTCGGGCATTACATTTTTTCCTCCGCGAGTTCAGGTATATATGCGAGTAACGAGAAGAAAGAGAAAAGAAAAGAAGTAAAATTTCAGATTAAACGAACTATGAGTACGAGCACTTCTTTTCACGCTTATGAAACGAATTTTTCGATAATTAATTTAAAATTTAAGAGACAAGAAGAACGTGAATTAACCGTTCGTATTATCGTCAAGAATTTTTAGAAAATAACAGAACATTTCCCGGTTATCGTATATTTGAAATTGGTGTCACTTGATAGACATTAGAGGAAAAAACAGCCACTTTATTTCCATTTAAACGCTTTAAAGGGATTCGATATTGTCGCGCAGGGAAGTGTGAAAATCGGCTCTTTCGAAGGAAATTTTCTCTTTAATGACACTTCAAATGCTTCGAATAGAGTCGTGTAGTCTGTGCGCCACGAAATTCGACGTTCTCCAAATTTACGAAGATTCACCGAGTTCGAAGTTATTCATCGTTCGCTCAGCAAAAAGCTTCGGATTTTTGAAATTTTATTTCGTCGCGCAGCGTGCAAGTTAAAACACGCGGCTCCTCGATGCCGCTTGTATGACCGCATTGCGGATGCTGGCTGAAAGTCCTCGTTTTAAGCATGTGAAATATTTATCGTTAGATCTCTTTTTGGATCGCGTCAAAGGAATAAAGTGCCAGCGACTACGAGATATCGAAAATGTACATTTTCCGATTAAACTTTTGAAATATTTGTTCGCTATGATTTATCAAATTAACGAAACAAAGAAAGATCAAATCGAACTTTTAATTACGTAATATTTGGCCTAAGTTCATTTAACTATTATCTCTCCCTTTTATAGCGAGCTTACAAAATATCGATAACGATACTTTTATCGACGTCTTTACGCTCGATCGCCGTGGACATTCGTTAACATCAACGTTGTAATTTAATGCAGCTTAGCTTTGATCAGGACTTATCGACGCGACTCCCATTATCCTTTCACCTGTAATCTCATGTTGTCGTTCTTCTTCCACAGAAACAAAGATTTGCGCGGTGAACGTTACGAGAATCGACGAGATTCCAGCAACCGCCCTTCATCACCGTTTCGCCCCTAAATAAATTTGAATCGCGACGAATAAACGCGCGTTCACGAAACAAAATAGCGTACAGACTTTTCCAACAATGATTTCGCTGACATTCTTTAATCAACCTTGAAACGGTCACTTGGATTTTACAGGTTTCGTGTAATTTTCTTATATTTTGAATATATAAAAGATGTATGCACGTAACTACGTAACCATCGATGAAATCTTTCGACTGCGACCCGGTATAATAGTCTATTTGTTGATCGTTTAAGTCTCGTTTGCGCGTACATGTCTGAGTAATTTTGTAGTAATATCGTTGAAACAGTACTGGCACGTGTAACATACCGCACCCATCGTTCCAATTTTAGCTCCATAAGCTGTCTTTTTATCCCCCTTCTTTGCCTCTTTCGTACATATAAAAAGATAGAGTCGCATACTTGGGACGATTAAACGATCGAGTAACAAAATTCATTTTTAGATTCGCAGTGGTCATCGATTTCTCGCGGTCTAAGTCGCAGAGCTAAACGGGCCGCGATACATAGCTCGAATCATCTCCGCTGCAGCAAACGGAATGGATAGGTTTTCCGCAGTCGTCGAATTCAAACCGCGTTTCCGTCTCGGACGAAAGTCAGGTATACGGGCAGATGCTTGTCAGCTTTAACAGAGTTGGAAACGTGACCGTCAAAACGCGTTAGAATCTTTTCCGCGAAACGCGAATACGACGGGAAGGAGACACGTGTAATCTCTCTTCTCCTTTGTCCGCTTCGTGAACGTTTTTTCGAAGAATGGGTTAGGAGCGAGAGAGAGCAACATCCACTTTCGACTGCGAATTCGGAATTCGACTGCGTTTCCGATTCGACGACGTGAAATCGGCTGGAGGAAATAAGCTTAGCTTTTGGAGAAAGAAACGTGACCTTCTCGCCACGTCGGGATCCACGTGCTTTCTTCACGGACGTGGTTTCGCCTGTCTTGGCTTTCCCACGCCACGTTTCTATATTTTTTTCGTCCGACGGACAAATTTTTCCTGCAACTTTATATTTCGACGAACGCGATTAAAGAAACGGAACGCATAATCCTAAATTATGAAAAATTAATATGAAAAAATTGCTATTGGTATTTATGAATTTTAGTTTCAATTTGACTAAAACGAAAGAAACGTTAAAATCTAAAATTTTACGGGCCGCAGTGGGACCGGATAGAGATTCGTTTTACTCGTTTAACTTTTCACGTTGCGTAGCTTCGAAAAACGAATCGAAATGGAAACATATAGGTTTGTAGAAAGGTTGATAAATCATCGATGCGACCTTAAAACAAACTATCAAAGTTGCTATCGAAGAATCTGGAAAAAAATGCGACGATTCGATGTAACGAATAAACAAGTTGCCAGCGGAACATCGTGCAAGCTCGTTTGCTGTCGATTCGTTGAAACGATACCTCAAAGATACATGCACGTTATTACGTTGCAAAAGCAATTACGTCGCCGGTAATAATGACACGGCTCGATGACGTTTTAAAGACCCACATCAGGGAAGATTATCGTGAAATCCTTTAATGTCTGTCGGCGAATACCAGTGGTATCGTATTCGGGTACGTGAAAGCAGAAACGAGAGCTAGTTAACGTACTTTCGTATTACGAGCGACGATAATCCATAGACCGTAAACTATAACCACACGGATAACTCGATGACCACTGCCACTCGCTTGCCAAATTTTCTCAAAATCCTTTAATCTTTTTGTATCTAAAATAAAAACGGTGTTTCTAATTAAAAAGGAGAATTCGCAGTTTGTAACGTACGACGATCGTTAGATAAAATTGCAAGCGATAGTGCGATAACGCGTTATAGTTATATTATAACGCAATTTAAATTTGGCTGGCTTCGGTGTACGCAAATGATGGAGCGAACGAAAAGGAGAAAGATAAAAAAACGAGTTGAGAAAGAGGATGGTTTTACGGTGTAGAACTCGTAGAAAACGAAAAAAGTGAGCAAAAAAAAAAAAAAAAGAATTTTACAAGCAGAAATTCGTGGCGCTGCGTGCCGATGGACAGCTTGGACAGATGGATTTGCCGCTTTCCGGTGATCCACGTAAGTTTTCATTATTCGTGGAATAGCTGCGTGTCTTCTTTAGAATCAGAGAATTCACGAAACTTTTTCTCCTTTCCGTCGTTTTTTCTTATCATTATTTTCTTTAAGACACGGGTTTCGGCGAGAGAAAGTTTATGAAAACGCATGTGTCGTTCCAATTAAATGCAAATTTCAAGGAATACGAACGCGTGGTACGTGCATAAAATGAAAAATTTCTTATTATCGAAATGAGAACTGAAAAATGAAAAAAAGCGAGAAATGGGATAGTTAGACACGTGTACGAAGAAGACGCGGCCGATGATGGATGGATCCAGCGAGATGATTTACGGTGGCCACCTAATCTACAAGTGGAAATTCTCTAGTTGCTTAGCGGTAACACGTTGTTAGGTGATTGAAATTAATTACTCGAATAAACCGCATCACGCAGGCACTTTGGTTGCGAATATTATTGCGCGTGTACGTAGGTAGATAGGTAGCCGTATCTACCGGTCCTTGACGTTATGAGGTTCAATTACAAACAGTTTTCAGGTTTAATTATGGAAAGTTTAGAATTTTACTGTACGTTACGAATATCATTACGGAAAAGGTTTATCGATATATTTCTGAATATACGTAGGAGATCGTTGCACTTATCGTTTCCAAATCACTAGTTATTACTGGTTATCTAGAATTATTAATAAAGTTATTCGATAATTTTTGGAGCTTATCCTCAACGAAACGAATTACAAACACAGTTCGGTTTGGTTAACCTGAGAAACATAAATTTGACTGGGGTAATTTCAATATCTTTCAGACTTATAAGACGCAGCCTCGATTCTGTCTATCGTGTGCTTGAAATTTGTCTTAAACGTATGGAGAAACGTACTCTGACTCGATTTTATGTAATAAATATTTCCAATAAGTTTCGTTCTGTCAAAAATCGGACTGAACTTAATGCGGAGATAAACCTATGGTTTTGCTTTACCAAAATATAACAAGCTATTTGCCTGTATTTCTAAGCAAAATGTGTAATTTGATACGCTATTCGCGCATGTTTTCCAACTAGTTTAATTCGAAACACAAATTTCGAATTAACGTAGCTGACAAGAAAAGTTGGCGCGTGTCTTACTTATGTCCACCGTAATTTGCTCTGTTTTCGTTATTCAACAGCGCGTAACGTACGTTACTCGGTATTCGATCTCAAATATCCTATCTGCCCAAAAAACGAGCAAAACGGAGTTTCTTCAACTTACACAGCCTGTAACTCTTGCGTAAACATTCCTGTACGCGACATCTAATCAAAGAGAAGATAAATTCGAAAGCAATTAAAGGTAATTCGAGTCGTGTTAGACGAACCCTGGCGTATTTGCGAAACGAGTGAAGAACGGTTTCCCGATCAAACATTAAAACTATCTCTGTCTCTGTGGTGGTTGGATCGTACGGTACGCCGCGTTGCGCCGGAAGGTAGGTATGTTAAATTTTAGATTACCGAGTGCAAATCAATTTGTGGCGCGGAAGGACGTCACGGCTGCTCGCATCGTAATTACGCTGGTAATAAGAAGGAAAACGGTCGCATTTACCCTGCCGAAGACGAAGACGAAGACGAAGACGACGATGAATTTACATAGTCGCGACGTTTAGGATTTATAACCGTGCGCAATCTGAATTTCATGGAAACTAATTCCGCGGCTCGTTTAATGGAGTCTTCCCTCGCGTGGCATAGACCGCCGCGTTGATTCTATCCGCCTCGATCTCGTTCGTTTTACGCACGCGCCACTGTCCTGTGTCATTCTCACGCAATTCATTAGTTAATCAAAAGCGTGACTCAACGCGACGCAACCAGTTGGCCACCGTCGATTTAGTTCGCGTACTATTCTCGTAAACGCGCTCGTTTTCTGCGTGACAAGGTGGACAGCGACTCGACGTCTAGTTAAAGTGAAAATCAGGGCGTGAAAATGCTGTTTTTTTTTTAGTTCTTTGTTTCCCGAGTGTGGACAACTGTTTGAATTTATAGCGACAAGTAACGCGAGATCGAACCACGGTCGGAGTATCATAGATCTAGCAGCTCTAGGTAGAGCCGCGTACTTTTGTAAGTAATTTGGCAACAACGGAGAACGAGATCTACGAATCGCAGTGTCCGTTCTTTTATATGTCATTTTGTATATGCTACGATGAAATAAAAACGTTGGATTATTTATTCGAGTATCAAGTTTCCATAAAATGAAATTCTTAGCAGGTTCTTGGCTTGTACAGGCTGTTCTCCGTAGCGGTGTATCTTGCTACCTTGATCTTACCATATCTGTTTTACGTCAAGAATATGCCATAATCATAGGAGTGTGATAGATGGAAAATTAATAAATCCGGTGATAGATCGACGTGGCTCGTCGAAATCCAGCGCACGGATGACGCGATTATAGGTGATTCTAGCGTATCGCAGGTTCTGGGCTCTTGAACAGCCCCTGTCGTGATTGTTCGACCGACTCGATATTCTCGATACGATGCTCTATGGATCGTTCGCGTCGTACGGTTCTGATTAATGAGAGAACGCGAGTGTGTTCGCGCTTCGGTCGAATGTCAAAGGGAACGTGAACCCGGTGGAGGATGTTTGATCTCCTCGATTGTCCAATGATTACACTTCTATCGAAACCCTCTGTCATCTATTTCGATGATTTTATGTAATGTATAATGGTGTCACGCGTCAAACAAATATATTAAAAATTATGGGAATAACGCGTGACGAAGAGATCGTCGACGACAGATGATGAGCAGACCGCGGCTCTTCATGCCATTGATTGAAAATTTAAAGGCGCAAAATAAATATAAGAATATGAAATATTCGGAGCACAGTGCTGATCGTAATATTTAGTCAGCCAACTGAAATGAATTTTTATCTCGTTCTTCCGTGTATATAATGTTCTTCTCTGTTTAACGACAAATTATTTTATTTACCTCGAAATTAGACTTTTATTAATTTATTCGTTTCCGTTATTCTTAATTCGGCCGGCCGTCAACTTTGGTAGAGTAATCGATTTTTATTCACGTATGTATTTGTTTCGTTTACTCGCCTTGATACTCGCAGATTATTATCAGCCGATATAGGTTTCCGATTGATTAACTAGCTCGTCACGTTTCAAACGTATACATACAATGTCTAATGAACGTAATATGCACGAACATAAATGACGATCATAAAGCGTATATTAATATCAGCTCGTTACCGGGCTGTCTTTAACGAAGTTTGTTACGGTAATAATAAAATACAATAATAAATTTTCGTGAAATTCAAGAACTTGTATATGCACGAATAATATTACGAAATATAATGGGCAAGACAATATTTCGATTCTCATATCGTCGGATGAATTTTTAATAGCGTTGTACGGGTTCTTAATCGTTGAACGACAAACGCTAACGACAAACGTAAGGCCAATTACAGAAATTAACGAAAGATCGAACTTTAGACGACCATCTGCCTGGTTCGCCTAAATCGAGATCGGTCCTTGATGCTTTAGTTTTATAATTCGACCGATGGGATATTTGGAGAAACGATGTCGCGATGAAAAATTCGTAGCCACGTACCTGTATGAGAGTCGGACGCCGATAGGTAAACGAGGCAGCAAGTCGTTAGGAGCCGAAGGAGCCACATGACACTACACATGATCGCCCGATGCGTGGCTCCTCCCTTCCTTATCTGTTCCCGCTGCTGCGGTTCGCGTACCGCTGCCTCGACATTCCTGTCATCTGAAACACACGACCGGATATCACGATAGTTTCAGCTGCATCCATGCATCAACGGGGCTTCAACTTATCTGCAAGCCGCATTCGAAGCCTTTCTGTTCGCACAGATCGATTAACTTTGCGAGCAGATTCGCTGAAACGTGTAATAGGTCGCGTAGTTCGATCATCCTCCTGTCTGTTAAAATCAAATTCCATGGAAGCTCGAGAAATACTTGGTTGCATTTCCTATCGTTACTAGTATTTGTAACGCGATAATAGAAAAATACGTTAATATCTTTCACAAACGTTTCGCAGCAAAAATCATTTCCAAAGTATCTCCTCCTCGCGTTAACCACTATACGTATGTACGATCATTGCACGAGTTGTGTAATTTTTGAAGAAGATTGCTTTGCCGTGTTTAATTTTGGCGGAGGTAGTTTTTCATCGGATCGATAATATTTCAGGGTTTCCCAAAACGAAATGGCGAACGGACGATGTTCGAATGGCTGAAACGAGAGAGAAGAGTATAGGAGAGGAGAGCTTCGATGCCATGGCCATAACGTAATTAACTGGTTTTATTTTAGCGGGCGCGGAACGGCCGGTTGGCCTGCTAATATGAAAGTATCGCGGACTCCGCGGGGATTAACTTCTGAAACTTTCCCACGGGCAGCGTGCGCGGATTTTAATTAAAGTATAATTAAGCACCGTTGGACGGGGAATTCGTTGAAAGAAACAAAGAATCGACGTGGCGCTCTCTGTTCCAGTTCGTCGTTTTCCATCGTAATCTCGTAAACCAAAGAGAACACGACGAACTTTCAGGATACCCGGTGATCAGTTGTTTTAAGAACTTTAACGCGTTTAACGCGCAATTACCTTTGATCTATCCAAACAACGGTACACGTGTACAGTCGATGTTCTTGATCAAATTTACTCAGAGTTCGTCTAAATTAATTTACCCGTTACGTATAAACGTGATCCACGTGTATAAATAAGCATCGTCTTGAATTTATCCTTCCTACAATTTTAATTTTAAACACATATTCTTCCATCCTCCAATGAAACGTTTTGCTTTTTATCGCTAACCTACGACAGCGATTCCCCAAATTACGTTTCCATTCGTGGTTCTAGAAAAAATTTGGAGAAAATGTAAAAAATATCTCTTCTCGCGGTCGACAATCGCTGAGCGACCAATGTTCACGAGGACGAAACAAAAAATCCACAGACGACACAACCACCGCTAGCGAAATCAATCCTAAATGGTGAACGCGGTGTTACGTAGCCTTCGGCTGCGAGCAACTGTACGTGTACCGTCGTTTTTCGCGTCGTTTCTCTCATCTGCCGGGCCTTCGATTCTTCGCGACAAGGTTTGCCAAGGTTCCATCGGTTTGATCGGCACGGCATCCGTTCGAAACGAAAGATTCCAGTCACGAACGAGCTTCTTGCCTAGCTATGGCTATATACTACGATATTTGAATAAAAGTTGCGGTTCAGTTAACACGTATTTACAGCGTTGACTCGGAAGGCTCGCGTGCGATTTTATTTGCACGCCGTCGCTGGGAACCTAGGCTTTCAGCGTTGTTCCTTTCACGTCACCTACCGAACACGGATTTCTTTTATCGGCCACGCGATAGAGACGCTTTCTACCTCCGAGCATGGAGACATTTAACTTTGACGTTCGATTCGGATATCCTAATCGAATTTTCAGCCGAGTTTTCAGCCAGACTTCGCTCGTACGACGTCGTGAAGAAGACGTCGTCGAAAATCGAACGCAATCAACCAGAGTTTGTTAGATTTTATTTGGCAACGGGAAATTGTGTCAAAGTAACTACATTATTCTTTAATGTGCCAGTGTGAAATTCATCCACATGTATTCACTCACGTTCGTAGGCATTACACATACTTTGTAAAAACAAGATAATACAATACAATTTCTTCTCTTTTGCGCTCTTCGACCATCGCTTTAACGCATTCTTGAAGTCGCGTTTGTCTTTTTTATTTATTCGATCGAGATTTTAGCAAAACTTCTCCGAGTGTGGCACGAAACCTTTTGAATTTTGAAATTCAGCTTTGAAAATTGCGAGAACCAATGCTTGCGATTCTTGTTTGTTATCGAAATGTAGTTTCTCTTGCAACGAATAAAAAATCGATTGTCACATTTTATATAAAATCAGGAAGTGTCCTAATACTTACGAACAGACGAATAATATGTATGTACGGGTTAGCGAAGCTAGATAAATTTCAGCTGTGCTACCTCTCCCTACAGAGTTGGTAGTCGGATGCTTTCGGGCCGCCCCAAGTAGTCGGGTTATTACCCGCTATTGCTCCATATTTCCAGGCTTAGTCGGAAAAAGTCGGATGAAAATTCGCTCGAGCTCCCGCGATATCTAACATTTAATACAGCGTTACATTTTTTATATGTAATATAAAACATATAAGCTAAAGTTTTACTTTTACTCGAAATTTGAAAATGTATGCTATATAATGTTGTAGCGCCAAGTAGATACATAGAAGGAAATTCTTTCGGGAGTTTTGAACGTGGAACAGTAATAAAAGTACGTAAACGTATAAATATATCCTTTAATCCTTTTCTTTTAAGTTAATATTTACAAAGCATAGTTGTTCGTTCAAACGTTTGATCGCGTCGCGTTTCCAAATTTCTGTGATCCTACGATTTCTATGTAGTACGATGATTAAGTAATTTAAGCGTTTGCCGCCTACCTAGACGATTGTGGGAATTTACATAATTTTATCGCTCGTACGAACGAAGAATCAACATAATCGTATTTAAATGTCTTTTTTGATGTTAATGAAAATTTAGAGTTCGGACTAACCATAAGCGTGAAACCGTTCTATTATCGACTGTTATTTCGAATATTTCATAGATTGGAAGGTTCGACTCTTGGTCAGAGATACGTTCGATTTAAAACGTTCTCGTGACAATATACTACCGCGAGACTCTATTAATTCCCGGCAAAGATATTTTCGTTTCACGTGGGGACGATGCGAAGTCCGGAACCAACGTACCGTCGAAATTTATTTGTCCGTAGAATTAATCCGTCTTTCTTTCTCCCTCTTTCTCGACTACTCGACGACTTCTAGTCCTGATCCCTGCCAAGAACGCTCACACGTTCGAACCATGCTTCGTATATCATTCTACACACACGCGCAGCGCGCGCGCTTATCTAGCCACCTATATCGTTAATTTTGTCCTCTTTCCAGCAGCTACTTCCGTCCTATCAAGTTCGGCAGTTTTTCATGGTTTCGTAGGACTTTTCTCGAGGGAGAAGCGCGCGTTTGGAATTCTAATTCAACGTTTCTAATACCACGGGCTGCAAACCGTCTTAAAATCGGTTGGAAGATGAACAGGAACCGTGTATCGACTCTTTGATAAATTAACCTCGAAGGTCTGCGAAAGTCGGAGCAACGTTGCCGTTTAAACGCGAGGGCTGTATAACGTATAAGCGATGCGTTGCCATAAGCATGAATACCACGGGGATAAAGGTACACGAGTTCTCGTTTAAGACGCTGCAATCGCCGACTATACGCGGCTATAAAGGAAACAAATTCTCCGCGTTTCGCTGACAAAACGGATCAACAGCCTTGCAAGTGATTCTCCTCGTGCGTTCGAGGCTGATAATTAATACGATAGAATAGCGCGAATGCAGTAATTACGATTCGAGATTCCAGATGCAAAGTCAGAAATCAAACTGATCAACTGCAATTTTTATCGATCTTTTAATTTCATTTTATTAAAATTATCGGTATTCGGTCGTCGAGAGACAAACGATTTACTTTTTCAAGTTCGATTCATCGCAATTCGAAGGTGAATTTAAATTGTATCGATAAACGTTTTGTTTGGTTATTTCTAGAATTTATTATCCAGATCAGATCTCCTGTCCTTCTTCGTTTCTTTTTCCTTTTTTCCCATTCTCCTTACGAACTTTTCCACTGCGACCGGTTGGCTTTTCAAGTTTCCATTGGTTTTCAACTATCTAAAAATCAGTCCGCCATATTCACCTTTCAGAAACGTTATAACCTGTCGAATCGTCGATCGAAACTAATACGGATCGCGCGCGAAACGAGAGTATTCACCGCACACGAGTAAAAGTCTGCCTTTATTAAAGTCTCGTTTAGCGATGGAACAGCGGCAAAAGGACTAGCTGGAATCGTTGCGAGAAATCAAAATTACTCGAACGACGGCCGGTTAACGAGAACCGTATCGATATTGTAAATTTCGTTTCGACACTGACTTCGAAATCAACTCCGTTCGATTTTCTTGTCTTCCATTTCCTCCCTCGCTCGCGTTTCATTTTCGAAAGCACGATTTCCACGTTCATCGTTTTCGCGTTTCGATCGCTAATCTCCGATCCAATTTGTCCGCTTTAACATCGTTTAACTTCTATACACGCGCGTGAACCGCTAATTATTTAGCCGGATTTCATCGTTCAATTAACTATGAGTTCTCTTCGGTCGGAAAATTCGCATCGATCTCGTCTCGTTCGATGATCGCATACCCCACTTTTGTTCGACAAATTTTTTAATACTCCGGTTTGTTTCGTTTCGGTCAGTTTTACTTTCCATCGTACCGTTCGTCCCCGTTTTCTTCTTTTTTCTTTTTCCTATTGGATGTTCGACGTACTATTTCGAGATGTTTTTTATCGTTTTTATCAACTCGCCAGTTTTTTATTCCTTTTTTATCGGCCAGATTAAGTATTTACGTTATCGTGGAACTTTTTCTATTGTTTCGTCTTTGGTACGGCACAAATGTCGCAACGATTAATTGTATAACGTATTTAACTAAGTTCTGTTTTTGTTTGAAAGTTGTATGGTCATTATTCACGACTGTCTTTTAGCGGAGAACGTATAGAAAGTCAGAGTCGAAAAGCACCGTTTTCACCAGCTTCGGAATATTCGAACGAATGCGTCAATTGTTCGTTCCTCTTTCCCTTTGCTCTCGAATAATGCCACGAAACGTTGTCTACGTTTCGCTGAAAATTCTACATAAGTAGAATTTGTTCCCGATACGTATGAAATTTGACGCGACTGATTCGTTTAGCTTGACTATACGGATTCGACTAAAAAGTTATAGCGGAGTAAGCGAAGAACTTTCCTCTTTGTTCTCTTTGCCTTGAGTAAATTTTAACCAAACCAAACCCAATTCCCAATATACCAATTTAATTCACTTACGACTGATTTCTACTGATTCCAAACTTTGTACAAACAAAATAATTTGATCTCCTTCTACCATTACGTTCCAGCTTGTCCATTATCGTTAACAAACCATTCCCTTAATTATTCTGCTTTCTATCTTTTTACCATGCTGTCCCATATTTTACCAACGATTAACAGCCATACAGAGCATGTCCGGTTAATTCAACAGTTTGGCGCACCGACCGAAACTGCATGCATCGACGTGTTATCAACTTTGTGAAATAATTACACAACTATCTGGAAGGGAGAGTATAAACTCGGTAAGCAAGTTTAAACGAACCTGACAGATTGACACGTACCTTTAAAATAAACATCCAGCGAATATTCACCGCGTCTAGCTTATGTTGCTTTACGCGATAAAGAAACCCTGTCTGACACGCATGGAGATAAATAGCACGCCGATAGAAGAAAAATGCATTCTCGTAAATGAAAAAGAAAGGTTGTAATATAAAAAAAGTTGTCACACGAAAATTTGAAACGATGTATTAGAAAATTGAAATTTACCATTTTATTTCGAATCATCGATCTTCCCAACGCGTCGATATTACAAATTTTTCGAAAACGAAGGGACGAAGGAATTTTAGTCTTTTTCTTCGGAATTTGTATTGTCATTTATTAAGCGGCCCTTTTAGTAAGTTCTTTCATTTAATCTCTCGAACGAAGTAGTTTCTGAAGGCAGGAATATTAGTTCGTCGGTGATCTAACTTTGATATTCAAAAGATTACGGTCGAGAGAAGTTAAGTTACCGAAGATGGTACGAAATATAGCACGAGCTCGTTAGTTAATAACGTACTTTACTTTATGGTAAAACTTTGCACTTACAAACGAAATTAACCTACGTGAAACCACTTTTAATCAACGGATGTTTCCTTATTTGTCAATCTTCCTTATTATTTAGGTCTCTGATTAATCAATTATTCTGTTCGACGATTTCGTTTGCTTTTAATCGTCTACGTACTCGCGCATAAGGCGCGTATCGTGCAGGCGAGTCTTTCAAAACTTGGAGAAATTGCCAAGAATTTCTCAACTTCGTTGCATAGATAAAATTAATGTTCAGTTTTCAAGAGACGGACGATGTACTTCGTATTATCTCTACTATCTATCGCAAGTATTAATTTTTCACTAAAGTTTCTTTCGTTTTACAAGGAAACGATAAATTAAAATTATTTTTCTCTATTTTTCGATTTATGAACTAAATCGGTTTATATCGTATTTTACGGGTTTACGGGTCAAAGTGGTTAACTTTACTTTCTGAAATCGTCGAATCGTTCTATTTCCACCTTGATCGACGCTTATCTTATATAATTTCATCGATTTTCTCTATTTTTCGTTTCGTGGAGTTAATTACCGATTGGACAAACGAGCGACGCGCACGATAATCTTTCGAATATAACCGTATAGGTACATAGCGTTACCAAGCAGGATTACTTCGTCTACCAAACCCGATCGCTCCAAGTAGCGAATAATCCTGTAGCCACGTACCATCATTCGGCAACTATCCGCTTAACCACGACTACGAGATGAATAGAAACAGAAGAACAAAATTTTGGCTTGAAATTGATGCTGCAATTTCGTCGTAACCTTAATTAAACGTTGGCCAATTCGTCGTACAGTAACCGGTTCTTCGTCGGGATCGGTTAAATCGCCAACGTCGGTGCGGTTAAGCACCAGGAAAATGGCGAAGGGAAGAAAGTTGGCCAAGAAGTAAGTACCTACCGGTGAAAAAAGAGGAAAGAACGTTGGAAGATTGCAGGAACTGTGGAGAGGCGAAGAAAAATGAAGCAAAGAAGGAGGAAGAACGGAGGCAAAACAGAAGCTCGTAGAGCAAGAGAAGGAACGTTCACGGCTCGAAAAGATAAAGCTGCATGGAACTTTTTAACCCTAACTGGGCGAGGCAGAGGCCTTACGGCAAGGGATGAACTTGGATAAGTTTAATACCGATGCCACAGGGTTACTTCTATTGCGATGGAAACGACGGGGGCTGGTTTACGGTCGGATTCGCCCGCAGTAGCGAATGTTTCTTTTCCGTTTGGTTCGATGAAAGACAACGGTTCGAGGAGGAGGGGTTCGATCGGAGAATCGTTGTAATAATTGCTTTGTATATACGCATGCGATATTCAATTTTCCTACTTAAAGAAAAGAATAATATTCGGGGGATATTCGTTGGCTTTGATTTAACTTTCTGCCTAATCAAAATCTCGTGATATTTTACGTCAGAGACGAATGCGAACCACGATAAAACGATTTTTCATCGATAACGTTACGAATAGAGTCACGTATGTATCCACTTTCGGTGAATTTAGAGACATACAACGCATAAATTACCGACCGTGCAAGATACATCGAACGATGTAAATGATAAAAAGAAACACAAGAATTGTAATAATCGTATAAATAAAGATCGATTTGTTCTCGTGTATTACATATATAATACGATAAAATTACCAAAACGAACAGAATGATAGGATAATTTTAGATATTGACATTTACGTTCTCGCGAAATTAATGTTTCTCCAAAGTATGATACAAGCTAGCTAGCTTATACAAGATAGATCATTTATCTATAGCAGGAGATAATTTACGACAGCTTTAAGCGATCGCACGATGAAAAATAAAGCATTGTCGATTCGAAATCGAGTAGATTGCGTTTGAGATAAACTTGTATCCAGCCGTCCAGTTCAATAACCATACGTGCTTTCTTTCGTCGATTACACGATCTCAAGTGTGTTCAAGAGGGGCCATGATTTATGAATCGCGACGATATCTTCTATCGATTTATAGACAAGTTCCGGCTACTAATTCGCAATGAAATATAGAGGATTTAAATTTCGGAAGATCGAAGAGAAACATGCGACTTTTCAACTTTATGGGATACAGAATATATCTAAAATCTATCGTCTTTGTCCTTTTTTTTCTTTTTTTCGTGGAGAAAATCCGCACGGACACCCGCCGCTTCTAGGGGGATAGAACGTGATCAAGAATTTTAGTTAACTTGGGCATCAAACTTTATGCACATGAAAAACAAGTAGCGAGAGAAAGTCAAACTGAGAAATATAGTTTCTTGCTGCAAACGATGGCCTTACGTTATTATGGAATTATGGAAAAGAAACTTTTTTTTCTTTTTGTCCTTTTTGTACGTGTGCTTTAGGTACCGAGTAATATCTTTCTCGAACGTAAGTGCGCGATTTAAAGGTAGATCAGAAGAGGTTGTTCTGCCACGATTTCTCCTTCTCGAGTTGTTTTTCCGTCTACCAAGATCTCTCTGCGAGATTCGAGCGATTCGCCAATCTCACCGAAACGAGTGCCTTTTGGCGAAAAGGATAATGTAAAGGATAAAACGTTATCGCGTAACTTGTTAATATCAACGTCGATATTTTACTAGAGTTATGTTACGGAGCTATTCGTTAGTGATCTGGATACACGCGCGAGCAAGAAAATCGAAGCATTGCCTTTTGTCAGGAAAATTCGTAACTTATTATTAATTTAAAAAATCTATTAATCGCTCCACTTCAAAATTAATCGCGCACGTAATTGATAATACAGAACATTTTGCAGAGAAGAAAGGAAACGTATTTCATTTGGCGGTTTTAGCATCTGCAAATATGGGGTTAACTCTCGATCGTTTCGTGATACACACTTTGCCAAGAATGTTCAATCGGCGATATAGGCTACTCGTTATTTTAACCATCGATCGATTTAATCCGCAAGGTATGCGCGAGAGTGGATGAGATCACGCGACTCAAAGCAACACCATTATGTCAGTGGTAGGTAATACTCGATGAAGAGAGAGAGTTTTACGCTTTCTAACAGATTTTTGTGTTCGGCCAAAGGCAGCCGAGTCAAAAGAATTCCTCGATGATTAATGGCCTTTCTTAAAGCGCCTACTCCATCGTTCTCTATAATTAGGTTGCCCCTGTCTAATCTCTGTGCGATGATTCATATTTCGAGAGTAACGTAATTAACGTTGCTCGATAACTTTTTCCAATATTTTTTACGTATGTAATCTTGTTGCATTTTCGATCTCATCGTAGTCCTATCATAATTTTAATAACATTTAGTTTCGCAAACTTATTACTATATAGGTATATGGCAGAAGTTAAATTGCTTTCTCTATTGAATTTTATGATAAATGTTCCACGATATTTGTTTGACAAGTTATAAAGTACCTCGTGATACTAATTGGTTAAAGAAGGCTAACCTGTAAACAGGCGGTTTTTCTATCGATAGCAAGATCTGAAATATATCAGCAAGTGCACGAAGTTGCTTAAATATTTTTGAGATACTTCTGAAAAAAAAGAAAAATAGAAATGAACGATATTTTGCGAAATGAGAAGTACGTTAAGATAATTTTGAACGCATTAACGTAGTAACGTAGTAAGTTAGTATATCTGTGCTATGCCTCATTTGAGGCTGTTTCAATCAAGTATAAAATGCATAGGTAATACGAAGGTAATTATCCTCGAAAGCTGGGGCACAAATTTCCGTATATGTTAACAAGATTATTAACGATTTACCGAATTATGTGGAAAATTCGATTTTCCAAAGCAGTTCGTTAGAACGGTGCTGCGAGTAAATTACTCCGACAGATTGAATAAATTATTGCCAAAAATGCAACAAAATAATATAATACCTCCGTGTTGAAACAATCGTAACTACGATAATTGTAGTAGATTGTACGATAATCTCTGTATATCCTAAGATTTAAAGCGATTAAAGCATTAAATATTTCTTCGACTAACGACGGACTCGAGATACGGAGATTAAAAAAAAAAAAAAAAAAAGATGAAACTAAACGTATCGATGATAATAGGAAAACCATAGCGATGAAACAGTAATTTTATGCGAATATTAGGAAGGCGTAATTTGCACTGCGCAGGGAAAACGAAATTAGCGATACTAACATAGAACGTACGAGAGGCCATCGCTTCGAGCTATTTTCCATCGATTGAACTCCGAATAGACTTTTAATCTCGGCCAATTCCACGGAATCGCTTCAAGTTCACGCGGCGGTAGCAGCAACGCGATTTTAGATTCGATTCGATTCTGACATACAGAGATGTCTTACGACACTCGACGGATACATAAACGTTGCTGATCTCTACTTCTCTGTTAAATTTAGGTTATCGCGTTCCGCATACGAACATCTTGAATTCGAGCCATTCCGTCCATTATACGCGGCTCAATAGCTCCTCCGATTCTCGTAAATCCTCGATTCTAATTCGCCTACCGGTGCTATCTCGACCGTATCGCCGTTTTTCACGTCTTTCTCTTAAATTTGAGATTGTTAAGCGCGACGTGTCTCTTTATTTCTACTTTTACACTTCATAGAATATGCAGGAAGCCGTTTTATTCCTTAATCCGAGTATCAAATTTAATATATAGCGGAAGAAATTTCAATGTATTTCATCGAATTTTCATCGTAGAACTTATTCGTTATACAAATGAAAGTTTCTATTGTATTTAAGTTCTTTTATCTTACTTAATACCTTTGCTAAATATATATATATGAGTTTAACGTATATTTCCATGGATTTCAATATAGTCTGGAGATATGAAAATGCAATTAATCCTATTACCGTTGCAACGAACGTTGCAAAATTATCGAGAATGCGTCTCGAATTAATAAAGAGTCTCGTTGAATGCGAATTCGTAAACCACTTGCTATTACGATCCAATCACTTTCACTAATACCATGATTTACACGCGAAACGGGTTTCGAATGGATACAACTACCGGAATAAATGTGAAAAAGGTCTTGTCGACTATTTCTTGTCCCTTCCCCCCTATTTACATTTACTTTTGCTGGTTGTTAATGCAAGCCATTCTGAGAATAAGCCACGAGGCACTGTTTCAATTAAATACGTTCTTCGAAATTTCAGAGCTTTTCGCTTTTGTAGGATATACGGTTCGCTTAGAAATTATGCAAAATCTATTATGGAATCTACATACGTATATGTATATGCAGTCAACATCGTCATAGAAAATAAGCCAGAACTAGAGATACAGAGAAAAATTTGCTCGTTAAACTCATCCCTTAGAAACATAACTACATATACGCAAACACATAATCAAGTAATAATATAGTTCTGAAAGTAATAAGCTAGAATTGGACGTACAGATGAAATCTGATAAAGGGGCCCCATAGAAAATCAGATATGTGGCTGTACGTATATGCGTAGGAACCTACATCGTGATACTTCCCATCCAGTCTTACCTACTTCACTCTCTTTCTCAAAAGCATGAAATTCCACTTGGACAGAAATGCGAGCAATTTATCTACGATGGTTCATGGATGTGGCGGACGTGTACACCGCACGAGCAGTTTCTCCGGTCGGTTTTCTCGCGACGATATCGGTGGATCGCAAAACGGAACGCGATAAACGTTACGTTTTTTTCTCCTAGACGGAACTGTTACGGCTCGGGCGAGATTATGACCTGAAACCGACCGGTTGCTCGTTTTGCCGTAGCCTCTGCTATATCGCGGTCGGTCGCATCGCGCTGCTATATCGAATGCCGCGCGTTAAAACGTATTAGGAAACGGGTCAGTCATCGCTTAAAAAGAACCAATTTACGCGTCGAATTGCCGACCGAGTGAAAAGTTTCTTTAAAATGGAAACGTTGAAGATTCCACTCGCTATTTATCTCTTTTTCACTCGGTGGCAACAAAGTCGCGTTTAATTTCTACCTAGCGAATGATATACGCCTGGCAAGGCCGGAAATCGAAGAGTACGATTAGCTCGGTGCGTTGTTCGAGTCGCATAAAGCCATCGTTGAAAGGATAATCGAAATTAATTGGTCGCAATGTGTCCACCAGACACGCGGCTATAGCGCTTTCTTTACGAGCTTTATCGATCATCGTAGTTGATTTATAAACGGAAAAAATGCAGAGACAGCGGTGATTTTGGTTTGCGCGCGAGTTATCGGACCGTACTCGCGTTTCGTCGGCGTTCGTCGCTTTTGTCCCAATTTCGTTCTATTCAATTTTCTTCTAATCGATGTTCCTGCGAGCGGCTCCGATGCTTCTTGTGTAAGCGTAACGTAGCACGATGGTCATTACGGTGGATGGCGCGTTAAATAATTAAAAGATACGCGCTGCAGCGAACAAAACGTTCGAGTTATTTTCTGCGTCGAAGAACTAAAATGGAAAATTAGAGTACGAACAGCGATTGTTCGTTAAACGATTGCAGTGGTAATTCCAGTAACGTAATTTTGGAACGTTGATCGTACCTAGCGTGAATAAATTCTGCCTGTCCTTTTCATAGCGATATACAACTTGGTTGATAAATAAACGATGCGTAATATCGAAGCAAGAAGCAGAGAGATACGTTTCGCAACGTTTAGCGTTTCGTTGCATCTTTAATGCCAACGGCAGAATTTCCGGAATTATTCTGACTAGAATTGAATATTCATAATTATAATTTTATATAAAACAGGATACATACATATATAGACGATAAGAACTGCTAGACGTAAATAGAAGGAAATGCAAATGTAAGTAGAAGCAACCGGAAGGCAGGAGGAACCGACTGCTTCGACAGGTTACACGTATATAACTTCTGTTTATTCGTAATTTGTTTCTAGCAATTTATAACTTGTCAAGTTTCGCAGATTAGCCAACACGACATCGATCGTCTCTTATTTATAGCTCGTTACTCGCGGGAAATTTTTCTGTAGCTCATCGTTTCGATATAGCGAAGGACCCCTTAATCTTTTCCTGCGATCCTGCCTCCCCTTTTCGCGAGAAGACATTTCGGAAAGTAATAGCCAGGATAAAATGAATACCGCTATTTCTCTGCCTTTCAGCTACCCTTTCAACGATATTATTGGCATTTCCATAGGCTTGAATTTGGGCGAATACTACTCTGAAAAACATAACGTCTTATATTTCTCTTATCACCCCATAAAGTTTACTTGATCGAAATGCATAAAATCCTACACGTTTGCTTCGAAAAAGATGTATTCGTTATGTTTTGAGAAATTCGATTTTCATCTTTTGCATATTTTTTTTATTTAAACAGGTTTATCAAACTCAAATCTCTTCTTCGGATTTCCCTGTAATTTCCTTCGACGTGGATGTTCTTGAATTACCTTTGTTATAAATGAATTATCATTCTTTTTCCACGGTACAGTTACTTGCGCGTAATACTTCCGCGATGTGTAATTAAATTTCGCATGAAAAGTTACATTTAATTTGATTCTCGATATCTTAGCAACGAAGCAGATTTTCTTCCTTCCACGAGATACTTTTCTACGGGTCAGACTTTTACTGAAATTAAAAGGACGTTTATTTCAAAAACATTATCCGAGGAATTAGAAGAATTTACTATAAACGAAAAAATTATATTTTTTATAATATTTACTCCAAGACTATGCTTCTCTTCAGACACAAAGATTATCGGTCGATTTTTGTCGAGAAAGAGGGACCGCGTTGTAAAGTATCAATCACGGCTTTTACGGCTTGTTTGGATGCTTTCGTTGATGCAGAAAATTGGACGTCAAAAACGCGATACTTGGTTAAAGGATAGAAACTATTTTTTTGGACTAACGCATAGAAAATTATTTTCCGAAAAAGATGACTTTTCCTTAAGATTTTATATACATATTTTGATCGAAAAGTTAACCAACAAATTTTTACTTAAATATTTCGAAATGGAATAACACGTTATAATTTTCTGCAATTACGCAGTATGTGGTTCGATCATTGTTCAGATAAGAATACGCGATATTTATACGTAATTACTAGAGTTAATTCTAAAATAATTTGTTTTCTGAAACTATGTGAGTTCGATGAAACTAACGACGAATTTAGTTTGTTAGTCGCATATTCTTAAACTGGCGTTTAATATCGTACATAATTAATTCTGAAAAGTTAAGATGCACCGTGGTTAAGAAGTTATTTCAATTAGAAGATTTAATTAATTAAGGTTTCGAGTACCGTTGCGCGTGAAAACATGGAACTTCGCTTCATCTACGTTTGGGACAAGAGATATATTTAAATTATCTGCAAGTTTATAGGCAAATATCCACAATATGAAATTTTTAAGAGTCCTCGATTTTCGTACAGATTTATTTACAGATTTATTTTTATCTTAATATTTCGTCTAGAATGATTTACACGTGTGTAGACTACAAATTAAGCGTCGATAGTGTGGCAGTGGAGAGGAACCGGGTTCCAAGTGTCCAGATTCTCCTCTTTTCACAGTCTTTCTATAATTAGCGAGGACACAGTTTACAGTCAGGAGAATCGGCACGAATTCTTTTTTCAGTCATTTCGTTCAAATTGGAATTTCAAAGGCCGATGTTTAACCGATAAGACTTAGAGTAACGACGAGACAAGGAACGGCGGAGCAAGAAGAAGAGGAGAGCAGGTGGTTTTAAACGTATTCCGAGGTTATGCTGTCCTAGTGGAGAGGTCAGAAGTCGGTGAAACGGTAGTTCGCGGGGCTGCTTAGCATTTAAATATCGTCAACGGAGTTCGCGTTCCCTCGGTATTCATCCCGAAACAAGAAACCGCAAACGGCTGAGGTATCTTTACGAAATTAAACCGCCTCTCCTCTCCGCCCATGTCTTTTTCCTCCGTCATGAGTGTTTCGTTCTCCAACGCTCGAGTAACTTTTACTCGAATAGTTTCCCACTGGTAATTATTGAAATTATTGCAATGAATTTTCTAACGTTCCTGACAACGTCATCCTGAGTGCGTCATCTCGTTGATTTTCATTTTCATCGAATTTAAATGGCGAGCAACCACAAACGATTTGGAACGTCGAACGAGAGACCACGCACTTGCCATTTTAAACGCGTACGTTTCGCCGTTTGATTTTTCTCGAATTACCAGGAATCAATGAAATCGTTTACTAGAAAATTCAGTTTAGTCCCATGTCCTTTACCTGTTCTCTTTTCCCCTCTTCAGCCACTAGGAATTTCTCATTTTCCAGAGATGCATTTCATACGGAGCGCCGTATATGCATGCGAACTGCATGGCATAAAACTGCAGGGATGCGCATCTACCTATATTGAGTGAACGCTTCGTGACGAGCAATTTTTCCGTAAGAATAAATAGAAAAAAAAAAGAGGAAACCTGAAGAAGATGAAGAGGAAGAAAGTTTTTTTCGCAAAACAATCGTCCTTTGTCGGAATCGAACGAATTCAACGAGTTAACATAGTTTTCAACTTGTTCGAAACACGAGAGAGAAATTTTAAAATGCGTCTTCCAGTTGATAATAAAAAAGAAGAAAATTCGCGTCTTTCAACGTTTCGCTTTTCACCTTAATATCGAGCGCCGTTCTTTCGCCTGGCTGTCCAAGTAATTGAAATTATTACGATTAAGCCGCACGTCGTAGTTTAATCTTCTGTAGTTTAATCTTCTGGTGAGTACGGTAAGCATGCCAGTAGTAAATTACACATCCTTCGATCGCGTCGGTTCGTTCGAACGAGCCAGATGGGAGCAAGCTTCCTTCCTTCCGTATCGAGGCTAAACTTCTCCCTATTCGGGAAAAGTTGAAGCAACAGGAAGCTGCAAGTTTCTTCGAGCATCGATCGGAAGTCAACCTCGTTAAAAAGAACTGGCCGGTTTTCTTTGTTTCATCTTATTTCCTGACAGGGAACAGCGAAACTGACCAAGTCGCGCGAAACTGACAAACCGCAATCTCCAGCAACAAGAAATAAAACTTA
The DNA here is from genome assembly GCF_905332965.1 of Bombus pascuorum. Lineage (NCBI taxonomy): Eukaryota > Metazoa > Arthropoda > Insecta > Hymenoptera > Apidae > Bombus > Bombus pascuorum. The sequence goes on along the minus strand of NC_083492.1, from coordinate 524,503 downwards.
CGCGAGATTCGCGATGCTCGGTTTCGACTCTACACGCAACTTGTATAACCATTTATAAGATGGATGGGATAGGTTATTCAAATATATCTTGGAACAACTGTTGCATTCCACCTTGTGACTGTTTATGGGAACGGATACGGTGTTTGTTTCAACATCAAGTTGCGCATCACGTTATAGGTATCATCATCAGCGACGGTATAAATTTCACGAGAGCATTTACAGTGACTCTTCCTTGCGAATAAAAATACTACGAATGATTTTTCATTGGCAGTGTGACGAGACAAGATCGTCACGATTATATCGATCGATAAAGTTTAACGATTAGACGATACGGGAAATCTGAACATCGGATTATCGGAGAAACATCTTGCACGTAATACGAATATGTTATTATCGACTATCCAAATCGAACAACGTAGAAATAACGCTTCGAATATCCAAACTGAAATTATTCGGACACCTTGCAAAATATTATCCGCGGGCTAATTCGGAACCAAGTGTTAGTTTGGAGAGTTGGAAAATTCAACTTACGCTTACTCGACGCTAGAATTCAACAGGATTTTCCTCGCAAATAAGTAACTACTCGTCCCGAGTACGCGCAACATTCTCGAAGACGGCGAAACGATCTTGTATATCGTAAATCCGGTTTAACTCGATGCTCCTGACGTCGAGTATTCGTACCTACGTTGCACCGTTTAAAAGCAACTGTGTAAAAGATTTAAAGATCGCTTCCAGCGATGTGCTTACGATAGACACGAAATGTTATGCTTAATTACCTTGCCTTTGTAAGTTTTTTGTGTGTGCATTTTTACGTGTACTTTTTGAACTTTAATTAAACGTCATTCAAAGCCACTTGGAAATAATTTTCATTTCTTTTTATCTTGTCGCGTTACACGTAAAACGCTATGGGATTGTTGATATTGAAATATCGAATTCTAGTAATATTTTACCGAATACCAAATTTATTTTTAATCCTTTTATTTCGTCGAAATTGTTTATCAACGTCGGAATTAATTTTACAAATACGGTACACGAAAAATATGCGAATATTAAAAATTTCGATGCAGGCAAACATAAATTTTCATACTTTTTAATTACTAGAAAATTCTTTGATAGGAATTCGTTATATTCGTAACGCATTTTACGTTCATTTATATTTCTTTCTCCTTTCTTCGGAAATATTCCGTATAACTTTGTACTTTTGTTACACGAGCACGGGTCGTTCTCTGTGTAGCTAAATCGCACGCGACATCCGTTCTTCCATTCCATAAATCGCTTCGTAATTGTTTCTCTTCATTTTTATTAAATTTTATTCTTATTCTTCTCTCTTTTCGTTAAAGTATTCGCGTAGCACGATATTCGTTAAAACAAAGAATTATCTGCTGTTTAATTTCTGCCTCACTTTTTTTCTTTCTTTCTTTCGCTCGCGTTTCCTTGCGAATAATTTTATTTTTTCAACATACTTCTTTATTTACCATATTGTTTAGCATACATTCTCCGTTGCATAATGAAATTTGCATCTATTATAATTTTCGGAGATTACCGGATTTATAAATTTGCATAACACTGTATGTACCGTTATGTACACGAAAATTCCATCGTGTACAGATTATGTAGGTACGTAGAAGCGAGTAAAATTGACAGATTTATTTCAAGCAAGTGCGTCCGCTACCAAAACTTTATTTACGACGATAATGATTCGTTACGTTAACGAACTATCGTACTGTCAAACATTTCTATACTTTGGCATATTTATCTACGGCAAATTGCTGTAGTACTTTGAAATACTGAAATTAATTTTATCGTAATCGTCAATAAGGAAATAATAGACTGCAGTGGGAATATACAAACAAAAACGATCGCCGAATGTAAATTCGCAGTGATTTGTCGAAAAGCGACATTTATACGACGACAGATACATTCGTATAGTATATGAAGATCGCAGGTATAAAACTTGATAAACACATTTTTCTTCGCCTTCTCGCTTTGACCTCACTTTAGGATTAAAGAATTTTAAATTTTAAATTTTCCGAAAATAGCTGATTAGTCGACGACCTTTTACGAATGCCGAGGATATAATTATTAAACACGTTGATTGGGACGATGGCCGTCGATGACCACTAACTCTAAATTACTAAATTTTTGCAGAATGATCGAAATAAGATAAATTTCACGGATCGAAAAATGTTCGACGGTGTTAATAACGTGGATAACATTGTCGGGGAAAAAAGTGCGTAATACGATATAACATTTGGCAAAAATTAAACGTTATGGTGTAATGTCAATCTCTCTGTAGCGTCGATCTGTTGCGGCTGCCTGGGTAAAACATATAAAATTTCTATAACGTTCGACGCGTTTAAGGCAAACGATATTTCAGTAGCTCCGATATCGTCATACTTATAAAGAAATGGCAACGGTGACTTGTGACGATCTTTGCCTGTGGTCTTTGCGGTCTTTGTGGTCTTAGCGGTCGATCGAATCAACGACTGGAAACGAGCTTTGATCGGTATCTGTTACGTTCGACGAAAACTACAGCTCGTTGTACGCATAAAAATGAGGAGCGCTTCGACGAAAGAAAGGACAAAGGAGAGAGGGGAAAGGAGAACGAGAATGGATGATATATGACGCGACGCGTTGAACGAGGTTGCATCACGGAATCGAAGAAACGTCTGAAACGAAGACAGATGACGATTAGAAGCGTTGTACGGTTAGCTGCGGGATGCTCGTTACGATCCTCAAAGGAGCATAATAAACTCGAACGATCCGCTGTAATTACGCCCGTTGGGCAAGGACCGGTTATCGAGACCGCATAGCTGGATTTTAAATAGCCGATCCGACCAACCTCAAAGCGTTCCAAAGGAGACGTGGAAACGCGTGAACCACGACCGAACCACGATAATGACGCGAATGCTTGAAAAGCTGCAATTAGTATTCGCCTGTTCACCGATCAACGCGTTCGCCTAATTCGCCATAGAAAACGGTGGCGCGAATCGATCAGCCCGTTAGCGCACGTTAGATCTATTCTCGCTTCAACTACGATTGATATATTCTACGTATATTTATTCGCGTTCTCGCATTTTCTTATCGATAATTCATTTTTCCTCTCGGACTTTTATCTAACAGGGTGTAGCGAAATAATACTGTTGGGAGAAAAGTATTTTTACACCACTGCATTTATTATCTATTTCGTTTATATACTAATTAATTAGTATCCGTATGCAGACGACGAGGATCGCTACTGTTTTATAGGATTGTTCGCTAATCGCTCGATATACTATGTACGTACTATGTATATGATATACTATTTTATTAACTTTGGTCTACAGTTTGCACGCGTTGCGCAGAACGAACTATAAAAGACTTTAGATCCTTTCTTCTCTGCTGTATTCTTTCTTTCAAAGGATTTTAGCCTCCGGGTTAACAATGGAACATTTTCTACCCGTATGTCGATGGAATCCTTAAGACACGTCCAAGTTCCAAGTTTCTCGGTACGTGGCGAGTGTACTCTTTGGAATTTACTATGCGCCGTAAATTTCTTTCCAATGGTATGGAACGTGGCGAGGAACGTGCGCTCTTTGTTTCGTGTACGGAACTTGTTATTAATAGGTATTTTGCCTTTTCAGACATAGCGTGGCAGTTGATAATTCGTTTTAACGTATTCCTTGAAACTTACGTTATCCGTTCCGTTCAACTTGTTCGTTGTTTCATGTTTATCGATCTGTTAATACCTTGTATCGTAATAGTTCGATAAATATCTTTGTTCCTGTGTCTTTAAACGATTTTACAATTTTACGATTTTCCGTCTTTCTCCTTTTTCTAAATATTAGGCGATTTAGACATTTCCCTAGAAATCCTGCCTTCCTCGTCATTTTATTAGTACGTTTATCAGTACGTGTACATTGAAAAGTAATGAGAAGCAAGCGATCCTTTCCATTTGCCATCGAGCATATTTTTGAATATGGTAATAAATCTTTGACATGGCGGATGTTTTTATCGCGCATACTAATAACTTGTAGAAGGTTCTCTCGTTTTACTCGTCGTAAAATAAAAACGAACCTTGTAAAACCGAGGTAACCCGAGGGCCGGGTATAAAACCGCGAATGGCGAAAAAAAAAACGTTAGTTCGAAAAACCGAGGTCGCTATACATTTGTCAACGGACGAACGTGTATTTGCATAAAAATTGTCACGTACTTGGTGACATTTTCGAAATCGTATTCGTGGAACGCAACGCGACGAACGAGTACGAGTATGGAACGCGTTCAAAAGGGATAGTTTACTCTCGTTCAATTTCTAGGTTTCGTTCTATTTCGCTGTGATAAAGCTCTCGCGTAAAAAGAGAGCCGGTAGAAAAAATACGGGCTCGCACGAAAATCATATTTTTCGGATTCGGCGTGATTTCGGAATGCGTTCGATCGTTACTTTTATAAAATCGTGGAATCTGAAAAAATAAGAAACTTTATCTAACGGCATGTTTTCGGTTTTAACTATTTTCTATCGAAATATTTCTGCTTCTTAGTCGCAATATCACGCCAAAGTCAAAAACTTGACGAAAACGTGATTTTCCATTATCATCGTAGCTGTCTCGCGGCGAAGGAAAGCAAAGGAAAGGTGAAAATCGCGGAAATAAGCGAGATCGTGTCGAACGTTAAGGAGCGAAATGCTGTAAATCGCGCTCGTATACCAGCCAGAGAAATAATCGAGAATCAGAAGCTTCGAAATCAGGGGGAAACCGACCCCTTTGTTTGGTAAAATAAACCGTCAATTTAATGGTTCGTAACCTCGGCATTGTGACTCCTTAATGCGGTCGACACCTGTTCGTGAAAATTACGGGTTGTCGGGGTTGTTTCGAGGGAGAGTAAGCGGGCGTAAAGACTTTCAACTACAAAGTCAGAAGCGAAGAAACCAGCAGAACCGCTGACGGGTGTATCAGCGTAAGAGGGTCCCCGGTGTTCATAAATAAAATTATAAGGGCGAGTCTTCAAATTTCACGAGGGTCATGGGTGAATAATTGTTCGAATTATGGAAGTCGTGAAAGGGCGGGAATTTAGAAAGATATCGTTTCTTATATCCTTGGAAATATATTTAGATTTTTATCGTTTAGTTTAGTTCTTCCGATGCATCGAGTTCCTACGAAGATAGCGAAAAATATCACTTTTGTTGATTTTATCGTCATCTTACGAGTAAAAACCAGTGTCACTTAATATAGAACATATATATAGAATATACGGATTTACAGGAGGCTATATTTCAAGCCAACTTTGGTACTGTTTTACACGCGTATTTCCAATCGCATCCGTAAAGAAGAAAAGTTACGATATTCGAAAGTAATATTAGAAACTTGGACCGACGTCGCTGCTCCGATGGAAAGGAGGATCTTAAACGGGGAAAAAAGAAGAGGAATAACAGCATGAAAAAGTTGAAAAGAGATTTCGAATTCGATATCGTTGTCTTCGCAGATACGAGAGACAGATACATATTTTACGGCAAAGGTTCGTATAATTTCTCCCAAGCTTATCGAATGATTAACATCCACGTGTAAAGTTCGAAAGAGGATAAGTACTTAAAAAAGTGTAGTTAAAAAGGCAATAAAAAGAACTGGCGTGAAATAAAAAAGGTGAAACAAGTTCGATAAGAGGGACGGAAGTTGGAGAGATCCAGAGATCCGGAAAGCCCGAAATCTTCAGCGAAAAGAAAAGCCGTAGTTCGCAAGAGAAACATACGGACCCTGTGTTTTATTAAGTCTCGTTCGCTGGTCGCGACAAAGAATTGCGAAACGACCGAGTGAAAGATAATCGAAGAGGTACGCGACACGAATGCAGTTGACTCAAAGAATCTTAGGAAAAGAAATGGCAATTAAAGATCCAAGAGCTTCTATTACGTTTCCTTTTGTCGCCGTTATATTTCGAGAAAGAGCACGACAAACTATTATCTCGTTCGTATTCGACGAAACGAACCGTCCTTGTACAAATATTCTACTTTGCGGATGCGACAGGTGTAAAACGAAATATCGATTTTTATTAGAATTTCGTATATTTTCGCGTCAAAAAGGATAGCAGCGTTTTTCCAACAAAAACATTTGTAAAACGAACAAAATCAGTTCGTTTCCTCGATAATTAAAATCATGATATCGTACGATGAAGCACAACTTTAGTTCGTCGAACGCGAAGCCCAACTTTTAGTTCCGATATTTTTAATTTGTGATCGACCATTGGAGTTTGCCGAAACAGGCCGATCGAATTAAAACACTTTTGATCGGCACGGTTGTATTGAAAATTAGTCGTGAAAATTTCCATGCTTTATTCGAGACGTACAAAGGACGATGCCCCAATAACGAAACAATGGAACAAGCGTTTGCACCAATATTTGTTAGTTTGAAAATTTCAACGTTATTACGCGCGCACTGGTGGTATATTTCAAATCCACTTGAATTGGTTTCAGGCGAAATCGATTTATTCACGCGTGTCGGTGGTATTTCCTTGCGTCTGTTGAAATCAATTACCGTAAAAAGAGAGAGTGTAACGAAGAGCTTCGTGTCGGAAAAAAATCCAATCGTTGGAATTAATAGGTAGGGCAACCGATGAAAATATTCCAACACCCGTCGAAACTCTTTGCGAACGTATCGCGTGCGTTATAGGAATTATTTGAAAATTTCCTTAGCTTGTAAAGTTTTGAGAGAGGAAGCTACAAGATATTTATCGCCAACGTACTTTGTACAGATCGTACAAGTATTTAAACGATCGTTTACTCGTCGCATCGGCAAACCTCGAAACTTGTTCAGTGCCATTCTTACCGTTTCGTTACAATGTCGATAAAATTTCAAAATGTTTTATTTTGTAACACGTGCGATACATGTATGTATGTATGATGTACACCAAAATTTTCCACCGCACTGTGAGCCACTGCATATCGTAAATTTCGTGCATCATCGTTGCCTCCTATCGCAATTCCTGCAATTAATTCTTTTCTATTTTTCACGCGTTATTCGAATTATACCGACACCTTCGCGCCTTCCATCGACGCCGGTTAACGTTCATCAAACGATTTTTCTCAAAATCCCGTAAAATGAAATCCATCCGCGTTGAATCGCACTCGCCGAACCGTAAAAGTTTGAAAATTTTGCTCGCCGTATAAACTATTAGCCGTCATGCTGGAATATGGAGCGACCTGGCCACAAATTTCGAGCTTAATCATTTGTAATGGACTATTCAGCCGCCTAGCCGGCGGAACCTCCATAATCGTAAAAGTAATCTCGAGCGAACGTCGAGGCCGCAATATTCGTCGATAGGTTGGCGGTCAATAGGTCGCTAACGTAGCCATACTCGCGAGAGAAGCTTGATGAGTCGAACGATAAGCCTCGACGCTTAACGACCCTCTTAGCGGTGTTTGCACGCTCTTTTATTGGAAGGAAAGCTGAAAAAATTGTCTCGATTTCAAGCGATAAATGATCCGTCGGTAAGAAAAGGGTACGGTTACTGGTTAGGCATCCGTGGAAAGCTTTGTCGAAGCATCGGCTGCTTTTCTGTATAAGAAATCGAGACGATGGAGTCTCGAAGGTGCGAACAAACGCGACAGAGTGTAGAGGGGCGCGAGAGGATGCGAAATCCAGTCACACGATCCCAGTGAAACTAGCCCCTTTCGCGGAGTAAGTACACTCGATCCGGCAGCTTGCGAGAGCTGAAAGCGTACGAACTCTAATTAGCTCTGCTCTACATCCACTCTACGCGCGGTCCATCTTCTTACGTTTCTGCTTTCTTCCATAATTTTCACATCTTTCGATTCTTCGCCGTTGCATCTTTCCTTCGTACATACAGTTCTAAAATAGTGGCTGCATCGCAGCACACGCCATACGTAAACTATATCTCACCAAGGGAAAATCGATACGTTTCGATCTCAGCCATTACGTTACGATGATTAGCAATTCCTTGTTTATTTACGTACCGCTTTGTTTCTGACAACGATGAATCGTAATCGTATTTACACCACCTTTGTCATATTGGATTTCTTTTCATTATTAATTTCTGATTCGTTGATTACAAAGTCAAAGGGCAACGCACAGTTTGACTTTCGTTTTCTTAATATCTATTCGTATATTTCTTACTTCGATACTTACGATACAGAATATAGTCGGACCACGTTTTTCTTACGTTCGCCACTTTGTTCTCTGTTTTTAAAAAATTCTCTTTTATCGAAACTTTTTTCGTTATTTTTCTCTTTTCTTTTTGCACATCAGTTCCTATTTTCCGATTTTTTTATTTCCGCGTACAAGTCCGATTCTTTTTCGGTTAGAACGTATAGGTAAGTGTTTTTATCTGGGATTGTGTCTGGTATCCTTTTGTATTCTTTATTTTCCCTTTTTCTGCGTTTCGCTGCTGCGAATATCGCCACGTAGCTTCGTGTATTTCGTGTTCTGTATTTTACCTGCCACGGGACGTATACAATTGTACGCTTCTATTTTCCCTATTCTTTGTTTATGCATTTGTTTGCCTTTTCTCCGTTTCAACGTATTTTTCGTATTTATTCGCACGCGTTTATCGCATATTTTCTCCTTTATTATTTCGATACTTTTCGCCGTTCGTCCAAACGATGTTAATAGTTTGATTCTGCGAGTCAAAAAATATCGGTGCGTCACGACGAACAATATTTCGAAAATTTTTCAGTTTTCAAGATTTTTCTCCATTTCTAGAAAATTTCCAAATTCCAAATGCGCCAAATACGACAAAATATATGAAATATGCAAAGTATAGCGCTTGCCGAGATACTCGGTAGGTAAAACCAGTTTCTCGTCCTCGCGTCGTTAACGATATTCTTAAAAATATAAGTTTGCGTAAAAATCCGCAGCTCGCTTATCGCGTTCTTTCCATCTACTCTTCATATAGAAAGAAAAATCACCGCAGGCGGAATAGTGGATCCATAAATATTACAAAGATACGTGTCCATAAATATGCGGAAAATCCAGTATTCAATTAAAATATTCAGTTTGAAACATCTATCCAGCGTTTCTCTCACTTCGCTCTCCGTAATATACAAAAAAGGACAACACTGCAAACAGAATAATACATGGAACGATGCCCATAAATATTACATAACTACCCCCTCGCGAACGCTCGGTGTGGTTACAAGTCGATACATCATCCTGTCTATAGATATAAGCCTCCCCTACGTCTCTTCTTTGCTGGCTGCGAGGCTTGCTGGCCTCTCGTTGCTATTTACCCCGCTCCATACGCGCCACCCTTGCTCCCTTCCATCTTCCCCCTCCCCCCCTATCCTCTTTTTATATCAGCCATCGTGTCACTCTATACACTTCAGCCAATCCCTTTCCCTCGCTTCGGCTACCTTGGTTCGTGCTCTTTCACCCGTCTCTGTTAAGTTTCCGCCGCGGTACAATCGTCGAGACGAGCGCCTTTATGAAACGCGAAATCGATATCGCGTCGGTGTAAATGTCGGCGGGCTCTGCTCGTTGCGATTTCCGGGCCGCGACGGAAAATAAGACGCAAACGGGAATACGGAAACGAATTGATTCGTCGTACGTGATCGACAATTGCCGCGATACTCTCGCTTATCCCCACTTCCGGGGATAATCGTTGCGTTCAAGTGGAACTGCCTTTGTCGTTTCTTCGCGGTTCCGACGTCAAACGGCTCAAGTTCCCAGCGTCTTTCGATACGATTTCCGAAGATAATTGGCAACACGTGATTTTGGTAATTCGATAGATGCGCTACAACGAGCATACAGATGAGAGTAAATCACGCGTATTTTACATACCAGGTTCCATAAAACGAAATATTTTCTTCACTTGGACGTTGAAAAATAAAACTCAAGTTTAAATATCAAGTACGTGGATATGTCATTTAAGCGACGACGTTCTAACGCTGACTGATACGTTAACCGGAAAATCTGAAAGCGTACGAACGGCATATCGCTTCGGAGGAAACGAAACAAAGCTTCGTGGATCGGTTAAAGTCGAGAACGCGACGAGTAAAAAGATTTGGCGAGCAAAACGAAATGGCAAAACGCGTCATAAACTAGGATTAGTATATCCGTGAAAATGGCGATCTCGTAAATACGTGGAATTGGTCGTCGGTTCGAATGGCGCGGTAAAACTAGTCTAATCTTAAATATGTTTATATCGCACGCTTTCGGTTACTTCTTTTGTCCCTTCCTTTACGGTTCACCGGCAACTACCTTCCTCTCTATCGCGATTGAATAAAATACGTACTTGCAACGACTGTACGGTACCGACGAGTAAAATTTATAAAATTTATATTTAAAAATTTGTGTACATCGACGAATCTGAAACGTCGTATTTAACCGTACTACGTTCGAATCTTTCTTCGGTGCGACTCGTAAGAAAAGATGTCGCGAATCAAAGTCGATGTACAATAAATACGCGTTTGCGATAGACATTGTTCCGCGGTACCGACGATAACGCAGCGTGTTAAAATTATTCCTTATCGAGAAAAGCCGGCGTAACGAGCCGATACGAGTTGTATGAAATTGTGGAACACAGGAATAAATTTCATATCGTGGTGCTTTTCGGTGGCTTGCTCGGCCGTTTCGGTGAAATTAACCGTTAGGATGGACCGGGAAGCCGTGCAAGACATCGACTATTGTTCGCTCGAAAACTATTTCAAATCGCGAGAAATTGCAGAAATTGGATCCACCGCTGTGTACGTTTCGTGATATGTTTTTCCCTTTATATTAAAAAATAGAAATAACTTAAAATCTAAAGTACGCAAACTCTTCAAATTCCACTGTCGTACGTTCTTTTGCATATTATTTTCGCAATATTGGACAAGCTATATACATTTAACCGTCACACGTGTATATAGAAATATTATTCAGCAGGTAAGGAACTAACGCGTGTCTTTTGTTAACGCCAGATTATCTTTAGCGTTGTAAATTGTAGGAGTATTTTTAGCGTTTGTGCAAACGTTGCTTCTCGCGTCTAGCAACAACTTAACGGTCGTGGAAACTCGATTCGCGATTCAGAAATAGTTCGCTCAAATTCAAACTCGCGCCAACGATGTTTATTGCTGAATTTCATAGAACAGAAAATTCCATTTGTCGTAGGCGATATCTCTCCTCTGAAATTACAGTATAAATTAGGAAAGGCGCCTTCAAGAGTACGAAATCGTGATACTCGAGAAAATATGCGGTTAAAGTATCACAGATTTCATACTATCGTACGCAAAAGTGATGAAAAAAGAGCTAGAAAGTATTATATATAGTTATAGTATAGGTACAGTTATTATTGGAAAATAAAGCGAAGGAAAAAGCGAGGAACATGGGCGGAGCAAGAATTTTAGCACGGATTTTTGAAATTTAATTTATCTTCTTCGTTCTCCGGGAAACGAGCTACATTTTCCACTTCTCGAAAATGAATTTTACCTTCTGTTCGAAAGATACACGCTCGAATATTTGATTATCCGCAGCATGTGGAATATATACTTCAAAGATCGCTGATTACTTCGTTTTTGATCGAAGCTTAGATCTCGTTTCTGTTCCTCGGCAAATTTTACCAAGCCGATAAAATTTCATATTTCTCTGGGACCAGATGAAATCGCGTGCAAGGGTCGGGTTTACGTACTTCCACGATCTAGGAGTTTATCCTCTGGCTCTCCGTTTCTTTACTCGCTATTTCATATTTTTCCAAGATTTTTTTTTCGCGCATACTTTTTGCTCGATTACACGGCGCTCGTTGGTTAAGCGTTTTACGCTCTATTTACGGATTTATGTTGCGTAAAGTCCGCTGGTAAAATTTCATTTCGTTTAATTAATTATCAAGGAGACGTATCGTTACTCGCTATACAATTACGGAAAGGGCAACTATCCAAAATATTAGCCAAAAAATCGTCGAATCTTCTTTAAATTCTCGTCTAGCATTTGGCAACTTTGATCGCAGGGCGGGAAAGATAAAGCATGTAATTGCATCGCATCGGTGTCGGGGAGAAAAGCAAAAGAGCAGGAGTAAAAAGTGTACAGTGTGCTGTTGAGAATCGATAGACACACGGGCGTGTCTGGTTGCAATTTTCCCGACACGTTCGTTCGAAGGGAATCGCTTGTAAAGGGTATCCCCGTAATCACCGTCGGTGCAGAAGAATCGAACGTCTCCATTATCGGTCCCGCAGTATTCGCGGAGCGGTCTTCGTTCGGTTTAGTTTAGCGCTTCCATTGGCACAGGCGTGCAACACGCTTTGATTTCGTCCTGGTTTCGTGACACGTGTGAACATCGAACCTGTGTAGCATCGGCTGAACGAGCACCGGCCGATATTGCAAGCAGAAACACGAGCAACCCGATCAGAATATTCCGGTCACGTGTCAGCCAACCAACGCCGCGCGTCTTCTCTCTATCCGATTCTCCGAGCTCTTTCCTCTCACGATTTACTTGTCCGTTCCATCCAACGTTATCCTCTTCCTCCTCGCTCGTCCTTCATTTTCTTCTTATTCCCTTCCATCTCACTCGTCCCATTTTCTTCGTTCTTGCGCGCTCGTTTTCCTTTCTTCTTTTGTAATTATCACTCTTCTTCTTGATTCCTCCTTTTTATTGGCGACCTTTTACGATGCTCTCGATTAGCTCGGATCGTGGAGTTTGGCTTTTAAACGTTCCGATCGTAGGAAAAAATTTTATTTCATACCTTTTTTCTCATTTCTCGTTCTATCTAGATATTACGATTTTACGAAGTTTGAAAAACTCGCGGTACTTACAGCGCTATGATTAACTGTTTCTTCCTTATTCTATATTCTAAACCGTTTATTTCTTACGTTACAGACGTTCTAAATTCTTTCTCGCTTTTGTATCTTCCTTTTTTTTCCTTTCTCGGATCATGTCAATTTAATATGGAAACACTCTTTACCGTCCTCTCGGTGCTCCCTTATCTTTTAGCTTTTAATCTCCTTGAAATCTTCCGCTTTATATGCCTTTTATTCTTACACTAACCTCACTTTACCGTATTCCCTACCTCGTGTTCCACGGACTTTTCTCATTTTCCGAAACTTCCACTTCAATTCCACATTCTCTCGATATTTTTATTTTGTCGCCACTTTCTTTTCATTCGATACTCTCGAAGCTCGATCGTTCTTTCTCCATTTTCTTCGCCGAAGAAGAATTCTATATTGAAAACACGGATGGCTTAAACGATTTTCGAGGAGGACGGTCTATCACGTTCTTCTCCATCTTCCCTAGGAAATCCCAGGAAATTTTTTGCGCGACATATATAACATAATGGAAAGTTTGTTCCCGCGGCGCTTTTTATAATTTTATTTCATTCTTAATACAAAGTTAGATATATTAGCAATCGTTATAATTTTATCAAGCGGCGACCATGGTTTAGTCCACTTTCCTAACGGTTAGGGTGTACTTTGCTGTTATACGATATAATTTCGTTTAGGTTAGCAAAGTGGCGATTAGCGTTATACCGGGCTCCTTTGATTATCTTCCGTTGGACCCGGCTCTCGCCAACGATCTCAGGCGGCGCAATGTTAACGATATTGCGTGTCACTAGTATCGAAGTAGGAAAAAGCTTTTGCAACGTCGTGTATCTTCTTTGGCTTTTCTCGGCTGGCGCATACACAGAATCAGCGTGACGCGCGTTAAATTGCTCGACCAGCCATTGGCCTTACTCGAAACCGACGTGAGGACGCGTCGCGTGGACCAACTTGCGGTAAACGAGCTGCCTCCCGTATCTTTCTCCGCGTTAATGCGGGATTTCTTACGCGAAACCGAAACGTAGCAATCTCGTTACGCTTCGTAGCGTCGGACAGATTTCTACCGTTACAAGTTACAACGGAGAAGCGCGCTTTTGTTTTCACAGCGATGCCTGTGATTCTGTGATTCTGTGATTTTACGATGTTGCTCTATCGTTTCCTAAAAGATGGCACTGTTTCCAGACTCGAGAGTCTCCGTTGGAAGCGTTTGCGAGACAATACTCTTCGAAACTCTACGATTATACCAGGTATACTCCTGGCGAATTCTTTACCTGTTAAGCGATCTTCTATGGCCGATGGTGCAAGATGGTTTAAGATAGCCGAAGGCTGTAGTCACAGCGATCGCGCGTACCAACAAACTGTCAAAGTGCATACGGGCCGTACGATACGTACAAGCGGGAATCACAAGGTGATTTCTTATAAAACCATAGGAAGAAGAAAATTCTTCGGCCGCATCCTACCGTTCTTCTTCCAAAGCAAATCGATCGGTAGCGATAGAATTGCCAGGTCGGATTCGCAGTATCGAGCATTCCATCCGAGCCTTGATTACCAGTCATTGTCCCGAGAATGCGAGTCTTCCATCCGGAGTTTCTGGCAACTTGGTCGATCGTCTCGCACGTAACGGCACGTACACGCGCCTCGTCTTAGGGTTAACCGAGTGAACTGCAAAGACCGTGCATCTCTACGAGCTTAATGGAACTTGCACTCGGAGGTGGCTTCGTCGCATCCCCTTCCACCCTCGAGCGTTCGATTGATTCCACTCACGCGCTGCCCTGGAACAGCTACACAGATACCGATAGCTGTTCCGGAGAAAAACGATCCCTGCTTATCGTATGTCGTTGCCTATGGGTGGTTTCGCCTCCGACGTCGTCTCAATCCGGTGCCAGATCTTCCATCGATTCGAGGTAAAGAGAGTTGTGCAAGCTGCGGCGTATCTTTTTATTTTTCTTGCGAAATCGATCGACAGTCGAGAGAAAGAGAATCGAGATGTCCGACGAAAGAAATGGTTTCACCGTTCAACGGGAATTGATAAAAGTAAATTTGCAGAACGAAGGATGAAGCACGAGATTGCTAGTTGTTTAGAGCGTTCAAATCTTTGATTGGTAATATCTTTCTTCTAGTTGGAGATTTAGTAATATTCTTTCCGAACGATCTAGAATCGTATCCACGATGATTTCAATTCCAGTAATAATATATACATTTACTTATTATTTATATCGTACGTGAATATTCAAATGATCGAACAATAGAAAGTCGAAAGTGCGCGGAATCTTTCGTGCAATAACGATATTTCGATATTCTTCGTTATTATCGCGACTGTATCTGTTTTAGTGGATGAAGCGAATCTAGCAGTTTATCGGCGCGAGCTTTGCGAAACGACCAAAGTTGACATCGCGAGATTAAGAGTTGACTTTATTTACGGCAACAGAATTTAAGTTGTTCGGACGGTCGAACTTTCAAGAAGCGAGGCAACTCGTTACACTCGCAGCGAATTGCCAGCGCAGCGTTCTGCTTATTAAATTACTCCGTTAGGCTGTGTACTTTGCTGCCGAGTTTGTCGGAAGACGTTTAAATTCACTCTTTGCGACTCGCATGGGTTTGACATATATAAATATATATAAATAATCGTAATATCATTGTCACGATACGAAGTCATCGAGACCGTTGGCTGAAACCTTACGCGATTCGTGATTGGCCGTTTAAATGTCCAGATCGCCCCTAATGAAAAAGTATCGGAAAGTAACGAAGACACGATAGAGTTTCGTTGCTATCGGCAAGAAAAGCGCTACATGTAAACGCGAATGTCTCAGAAAAATTCAAATTTCGTACGTAATATCGGAGGTAGGAAAGAAAACGAGCAATATTTGCTTGTAAGAGATACGACCGCCATGCTACGATATTGCCAGCCGATTCTAGTCACCTGCTCCGCTGCAATCGGTTAGAAATTATATCTCCAACTATCGTATCCTTATAAACGCAGATTAACCTTTCTTTCGTTTCCTTTCGCGAATGCGATGGCAAACCTTCGAATTCGACAAAACCGAAGAAAACAATGCGTATCGCGGCAATCATTCGACCATTCTGTAGTTGGTCCTCGAAAAGTTTCCATTCGTCGAACTTGGAATCAAGTTTGCTGACCAAACCGCACCCGATGAAAGTGCATAAACTCGAACCGGAGAGTCCGATGGAAGTTGGGCTGTGATCGCCGACGACCGAGTCCCACCATTACCTTTCTACGCGTGTCTTCGAGAAATCTCGCGAGCATTCAACCAGCCGTCTCTCTGGTTACCTTTAATGGACCTCGTGCATTTTGCTCGCCGAAGCTTCTCCCGTATCCACCGCGCGATTCCGTTCACGAATCTACTTGGAAAGTTCGAACCCGCGAGCAGGAAACGATCTCTAGCCACCGGGGGAAGGTTCAATAACGCAACAACCACGCGATATACCGCGAACACTGATAAGAAACGATGCTCCAGAAACGTTCGATCGTTTTGTCGAGGGAAATTGAGCACGAAGCTAAATACAGGAGGGTGATAAATTGCGTGAACCGATCGCGATTAATCTTGCTTTTTGTTCGACTATTTCGTAGTCGTGGCGCGTGCTTTATCCGTGATGCGATTAAATGCTCGCACCCAGAGGACAATTGGTTGGAATCTGGCCGGCCTGCTTCACAGTTTCGTTTTTTGCAAGCAACTCGTCAACTTACTTCCACGTTCCGACTTGTTTGCAAGTGGTATGCGAGCGCGATATGGCAACAGATTTCCGTTTCTTTGGTAGCTGTAAATTACAGCCATTTAACGACGAAAACGTCTTTCCACTCGTTGAAACAATAGCCGCTAGAAGGAAACGTTCTACTACATACTCGTCTGTATTTACTTTTGCACTATCAGGTTGCAAATATAGATCGCTTGGAAAATTTTTAGCCGAAATTAAGTAAAATTTACATAGAATCGGAATCTTTGTCCTCTACTTTCCCATGACGAATTCCTTCAAATAGCACTTACAAGCTTCTACCAAAATTCCGATACTTTTAAGCTTGCTGCGTGAAATAAATAGGAAACGGTTAAATTACGTAATGCGATACGTTGAAATAAGGAAAACTAATAGCGGCAACAAAGTCGACCGCGTTCCCGACAATTGCTTAAGTAAGTAGTTGGTTGGAATCAGCCGGTCGGCTTCGAAATATATACGACCATCTTCGAAAGTTTCAGGCGGCAATTTCGTGTCGCCACAATTTTCAATGTTTCTGAAACTTACCGCCCGGATCTCCGAGTCACTTCCATAGCTCCGCCCCGATCCACCGTTGCGACGCTCGTGCAACCGTATCGGTTAAGTTGTCTGAGTATATTACGCCGCGCTGGTACGGCGTTTCCATCGGGTGCGCGTTATTTCAAAAAATGTCTACGAGCTGCACCGAGTCCATATATTTCCTCGGAACGCTCTTCCACTTACCCCTTATTCCTTTTTTTCTTTCCTCTAATATCGCACGAAAATCACCATTTTCTTTGTTCGCCTCGTAACGAATTCTTTTCTCAACTTTCTTCATGCTCAAAATGGTAAAACTTATTGTTGATAGAATCGCCCGCAGCCGGTTATTCTTTCGACAATCGTAACGCTAACTTTCCTGGTGATTTCAATATTACGGAATATTAAGAATTGCCTTGGGACTGGAACTCGAATTTATAATAGTCAAAGACCAAGGCAAAAAGTCATTCCGATACGTTTAAACGGGCTTCGACGATATAGTGCACGCTATACAATGAATTTTAACTACCTTTTATACATACGGAGTTGACAGAAAGTAATAGAACCTATTTATTACTTGGAATCTTATGTTAAATCATTAGCCAATATTAAACGTTCCTCGATCTCTTTTCTATACCAAATTCAACACCGATGTATTCGTTCCCGCAAAACATTCTTCTAATATTCTGTAAAATATTCTGCTAATTTCCCTGGTGGTGGCACGCAAAGCTCTGGATCTAATTCAAACCAGGCTGCGTCATGTTTCTGCACAATGCCAAGAACTTTGCAGGCCTCTCTCTCTATTCGATTCCTCTTTTATTTTCCTCTTTCTTTCCGATGTATGTCTCCGCGCCACTTTTCCTCTTGCATCCACCACGGCTCGCAACTACGATAATAACCTTTTCCTAGGGGTTCGTCCGAGTTTCTCTTCGTCACGGTCGCAGTTGGAGCAGAAATGAAACGCGAGTCCTCCGCGCGGCGAGAGCAATTGCTTCTGCGCGTCCTCCCGGGGGAGCTTTCCTCTCGCTAGTCCCTTGTTCGTCGTGCAACTTTCCACGGGACGTAGTCGGCCACGTTACGCAGCTAGGAGAATGGAACTCCTCCAAGTTAAATTCGAAGCTGGAAAATCCTCTCGGTGGCGCTTCCTGCCGATTACTTCATCTGCCGGGTCATGGGGAACGCTCTTCTACTTGAAACTATTGCCCTCTTATCAAGTTTTTTTCGCTTTTGGGGGCGTGTGCAGTGGAACAAAGAGAATAAAAAGGTTGCGCTGCTACGCATAAAAACTGAAAAACGTAGACGAAAGAAACAAAGGTCACAGGCCAAGCCTAAATTGTTAGCCATCGCTGCTAACAAGGTTTACAGTCACGGCTGTTGCGTCCAGTTTAGAGTCTCTGAGCGATCGAACGACAGGAGAGTCGACGTTCGCGAAAGGTCGCTTCGTTTCTTGCCACACCGCGGTGCCATAAACTAAAATAATTCCAAGAGTTTTCATCGACGTGAATCGTTGAAACCGTGAATCGTTGGAAAAGTTTCGACGGTAACCGCGGTTCCCACCATTTTCGGTGATTCTGGAATCGCTTCACCGAGCAAGCCATCCAGAAAGGACTTGCCAGGAGTCACCAAATCTCCTCTTTTTCCTCAACCATGAAGACTCTCGATCGGCATGATGACGAATCCAGGAAGACAATTTCAGTTTTTTTAGTTAGAGTCAGAAGCAAAAAAAAAAAAAGAGAGAAAAAAAAAGGGGAAGAGAAAGAATCACCGTCAGAGTAGATAACATTCGGTATAGTTCTATTTTCGCTACATTCCGAATTCAGTCAGTATTATTCAGGACAGACAATTGGCACAACGTTCCCGATATTTACATCGAATATAGATGGCTTGATATTTAACGATATCAGATAACCGAAATCTTTGAAATAAATATTTTCGATGTAAATATTTTTCGAGAAAATCTAACAAACTGAATCCAATAAACGTTTGCAAGAGAGTTTAATTTGCGAGTTATGGAAAGAAAATTAAGTCGCAAGACTCAACGAAACTCTGCTTCTCGATCTCGTTATCCCTGAAATTCATTTCGCTTATATTTTAGTCAAACCATCGCATTCCATCGCCGAATTCCACCTAGATTTCTTTCATTCTTCTTACCTCGTCAACAAAGTAGGTACGATAAATCTTCGCTTCTTTCAAAAACATAATTTAATTGCCATAACGAGAGAGTAAGAGAGTAGAAGAGTAAGAGAGTAAGAGAAATTGCCACGATTTTTCCATCGAATCAAATTGCATAATTCGCAAAAATCGATAAACTTTGCTGCAAGTTCGTTCATTTAACGCGTTAGGCAGCAAGTTTGCGGTGGCTATCGTCGATTAATCTCGTTGTCCCTCGAGTCTTCGAGGCGGAAGTTGGCCCATTTGCTTCGACGTCTTTCGGGATGATCATTGATTTCAACAATCGCATCGAGCAATCCCGCGGTGATTATCTCGTCTCGAAGGAGGGGATTTTGTCGTCGTAGTCATCGTCTTTATCGTTAGAGGTAACTCGCAGGCTTTCTTTCGTATTCAGTCACGTCGAGATCGATCCTGAGAGAACGGTGTCGACCCGATTCACTTTGTTGAGTTCTCTTGCATCGAAAAGAGGAGTCGCCCAAGGGAAAGGACGACATCCCAGAGACATCGTTGCGATTCTAATCCGGTACGTTCGCTTCGTTACACCTCTCTGTTTCGTTGATGTTCCATCTTCTTCCCTCCATAGTCTCGTCAAGCAGAAGAAATTCAATATCAGACCAATTACGATTATGGTTGAGAGTCGTAGTTGCGAGTACCGCGCTGATAAAGGATGATAATTAACAGGATGTTTGTATCGCGATCGTATTGTACCGTATTGGCTTTTCTCGGAGGACCCTCCGCGAATCAGTTATAATCGAGACTCTCGTTTTATTTCCAATCGGTTCAACGAATATAATATATTTCTCTTTTATTTTTACGTTGTTACAGTTGCGTACATATAATAATTTTATAGACTGATTTCACAGACCGACTATTTTATTCCAAGTGCCAGGACATGTTCGATTTTCTACCGTTTCTCCATCTGCTGATACAGTGGATGTAGAAAAGTACATAATATTTAGAATATTACGAATTTAAGTATTATTCGAAATACGAAATATCATCGTTCGAACAAGAGGAAATAGATATACACGCGTTACTAGCTTCTTCGTGTAAAATATAATAATTACGAGTTCACAGTTGAACACGGTAAATTGTCTGAAATTGTCAAAAGTGACACGTTAGACACGAATAACTTTAGAATAAATTTTCTAGCAATTTAAGATATTCAACGTTGATTAGGCTAGTTTACATACTTGGAAACTTCAATCAGTATGTAAATTCGAGAGACGTAGGGGAATAAACGTAATAACAAAATTTGAAGATCACATCCTTTAGGTGATGTTCACGGTTTCGCAAGGACAGGAATAATTTCCACCGACTCGGCACAGCAGTTGAATGCGCGGATTTACAAAATTTGCAACTCAACTTTGAGCAAACCATTTTAAAGGCTGCCATTCCTCTTACTACATCGATTCTTTATGCAACAAGAATATACGCTCACACCTAATATTATTATCAAAGACGATAGAAAATCAGCCAATTTAAAAGGTACAAACAAAATGGAAAATACGTCACAGATCGTATGTTTTTTTAATGTAAATAAATTTCGTACACAGAGTACGAGACAATTTCGAATTGAAGTCGTTCTATCTTGAACTATCTTTGCAGCTCTCTTATCTTCTTTATCGTATCTGTAGTTACTTTTAAATTTCTGTCACGTTCATACATATTACAATATATGTAGTTTTCCTATGCCGTTCGACGGTTGTTTTAAACCAGCTATAATTATTCTCAATTATTCTCAAGATAACGGATAGCATCCTCGCTAATCGTTGCATATCGAAGGATTTATCCGGGAAATAAATAAATAAAAAATAAATAAATAATATCGCGACTAAGAATAGCCGGTATTATTGTTTGCGCGTGAACGCGCGAACGTATTCGAGCGCAAGCGGAAAGAAGATGCATGTTTAGGACGCGATGTCCGAGATATGAAATGCTCGCGTGGTATCACGTGTTACGAGGAGCCGCTTACATGCAGGGAAGCATCGTCGTCGGAGATTACGCGGTGGACTAGAGCGTTCTGCTTTTAAAATCACCGACGTAACGTTGCTTTTCGGCTCTTTGAATATGTTCGTCACGTAGGGGACAAGCAACACGTCCGATCCAAGAAATGAAAACCATAAATTCCGGAATACTTCATTCCGGTCGCAGCACAGATGTCAGCCAGCTTCGTTAAAGTCGGATCAGCTGCTCGGAAATGCCGCGTTTCGCGACAGCTTTCGCCACGTTTCCTCGATTCACGATCTCCGCTTATCGATCCTCAACGAGGCTCTTTACTTTTACTTTGATGCACGACTTTGTAAGCAAATCGAGTTCCCTCGGGAACTCGCGGACCATCGAATATCGTTTCGATCCTTATGGATCTTTAACGAGAAAAATATGCCGTTATGAACGCGCTGTTCAACGCGAAAAATTGCGTAACTGCGAGAATTGAGAGTTCTCCGACGTCTTAAGAATTGTACCTTTGTTTTCTACAAAATAAAATATTCAAGAATTGTACTTATTATTTGCTCGACAAAATTCCATCTATTTATTTCTTTCAAATTGTAATTACGTCTTCCTTCGCCAACACGTAGAGAACGGACGCCGTATTCCGTACAATATATACCCGGTGCTACTTTTAATTAGCAACAACCGTGCAAAATCTATATCTTATATCATATCCGTGGTTATTCTATAGTTTTTCGTTTATTTTTACAGGGTAAGATTGGTGTTCCGATCGAATAAATGCCGTACACGCATGATCCAGGCCTATCCGATTCTAATCCCCTGATTCTAATTACTTATTGTAATTATTACGGTACAGCTGGATGGTCGCTAGAGTAGCGTACCAACCGTTCCGTTCCACAACCAAACCACCTTTCCCCGCTTTTCCTTCCTTCGTACACGCTTTACATGCTAATGTCTCGAACATCATACGAGCAGTCTCTGAATATGAAATAGTTTGAAAGTGGAACGGGAAACGTCGTTCCGCTTCCACCTGATGTTTTTTGCTCTTGGAGAGAGGCGTTCCTAGTCCGCGCGTAATGAAAACGAATTTTGAGAATGGTCCTTGTTCAACGAGGAATCGAGCGGAATCGATTTTTCATCGCGCGATGAGCAATTCAGGACGAGAGGATTCTCCGCGAATACTCGAGCGATTGACAGCGAATTTCTATTTGTTTCGCTATTTGTTTATAATTGTTAGGAACGTTGAGAATGAAAGATTTAGATTTAGATTTTTACGATTAAACATGTACATGGTAAAATACGTCGATGAAAAGAGAAACTGCGCGACCGTTGAAAAACTGTTTTCAAAACTGAACGTCAAAGATACAAACTCTTTACCGTTATTTCCATCGCTGTTTCAGCAACATACAGAATACACCGGTGGACCGTAAATAATTCCAACGATTCGAATCGCGCCATTCCGACACGTACAATAGAACCGCCGACACAATCAACAGCAAATTTTCTAGGATCGCGCCTTCGTGCTTGTACAAAAGCTGCATAGGTCGGTGCCGGTGGTGAATCGTGACGCTCGATCGTTAAAACCACCGAACGAAATTTGCAACGATCCCGTCTCCTCTTTCGATCGAGACTTCGACGACGGCTAATCAAGCGTGCCGTTTAATTGCATTCCAAGCGGCGAACGCGTGGCTCGCGCTCATGTCAAACGTAATTAATTCGACCGCGTGCAATAATGTAAATCCTAATCCATTAATACGAGCGTTATCTCGCGTAACGCGAGATCGTAAATTAATTACCACGTGGCTGTTATAATTGCCAGATAACCGGTCAGCCGCAGCTATCAATTGAATAAGACAACGTTTCCATACTTACCCGAGGCTGTCGCGTTTTACGATATTCGCCACATACGTAAATTCCTAATTTTTATGAAATTACGTATTCGTAAATTCAGCGTACGAGGACACCTCGTCGTCTGCTGTAATCCTGCAACCTTCGTGTTCGCTACGTGCTCGCACTTGTTGGAAATGTTGTGATTTTCGCGGAAACAGAGGACTCGGATTGGCGGAGAAGCGTGCTATTAAATTTTATAGTATTGGAATTTTAGACACGGCAATTTTGGATCGTTATAGGAATCGAGGTTTCAGCGGTGACGTTAGATCACGAACAACCAGTTTAAACGAACGTTGTATCAACTTGTATTCCAGACTGTGCATTTGTAGGAAATTCGGCAATGAAAAATTGTAGAAAATGCCCGTAACACGAAAAGTTATATAAAGTGTAGTCGAAAGTATAGCGCTTCTTCTATTCCTTAAATTATATTCTCAAAAATATCAATTTATACAAAAATACGCGGTCGAATTGTTACATACCGTGTAACGTTCGACGCTGCGTTTCTGCAATTCTGGACTCCTAGGGAGACGACAATGAAATAAAAATCTGACTAACTCAAGTTCGAGAAAGACGGAAAACGTTATTAGAGTTAAGTCGCGAGCGTGATAAACGGTGATGGATGAATTTATTTTTCTCAATTTTAATTATTCGTAATTTATGACAGCTGCGGGTAATTTGATGTAAGATAATCATAATTGAGAGTAAGTAGGTATGATAATGCCTTAAAGTTTGTTTCCGTGGGTTCATAAATTAGACGCGATTTCATCATCGATAACGCATCTACGAGAGCTACTATTCACGTTGACGTTATATCTGCAAAAAGAAAATTCCTCTCTCAGAGTCATTATGAAATGTTAAATTGGCCAAGTTATCTCCACAGAGTATACTTGATACTTAACCGCGACAAAGCGTAAATTATGGCGATTGTAATCGTGTAAAGAGTACGTTGTTTGTGCTTAGAATCCTAAACATAGTTGCTATAAAGCTACTTGTCCCGAGCAAACTTTCAACGCACTAAATAGATCGAACTAAAAATTTCTACGATCTTCCCTTGTTTCGTAAAACAGACTACAGTCGAACAGTGAAAATTACATCGCAGCCGTAAAACGTTACATTAAAAATCACGAATATTCGAGTGAACGGAGAAAGAGATGAGAAAGACGTGAGAATGAAATTAGTTAGCTGCTGGCAAAGAAGAAATATCAAATATATTTGTCACGAACGTCACGACGATCGTACATGATTCGGATGGTGCAAGTCTCGCTGAAATACGAGAAAATAGAGAGCTATAGCATTTAGCGGAAGGAACGATCGACCGGGGAATAATCGGTCGTAGGCTCGGTGACTTTGAAATCTCCGCGACATAGCTTTGGTATTTGTGAAAATCGTAAATCTGTGATCGGTGGATTCTGCCGACAACCCTCTGGCGGATGACACTCGACGCCGCGCCACGTCGTAGGAAATTCGCGCGCAGTGATTTCGCCTGTGATCGCAAAACGACCACGCGTCGCCTGATCCGCGAATAAAAAGGAAATAAACCAATGTCGAATAATACGACGTAAACTATAGCGGCTACACGGGGACATCGGTGCGGCGGAACGAAGCTTGTGAAACGGAATAAAAAAAACCCCAGGGAAAAATGGACAGGTATACGGACAGATATATTTCACGGTCTCCGATTGCACGCCTATCGCTGTTTCGTGGATTCAAATTGCCGGTCGAAATTGGGGGCTCGGTTTGACAGGCGTGCCACTCACCGTCACGTTTTACGAGTTAAAAAGCTTCGTTGATCCGCTCAGCCGACGGACGAGCCGTTAATTTTCGGCTTAATCGTTGCTATCGTGACGGTAAGGAATTTACGATCGACTATCTCAAGGAGAGATTATCTCAACGAATAAGACGATAAAAGAGAAGAAGGTCACCGTCGTAAAAGGACGACGCGGCGTTCGACATTTGCGACGTACTGGTTCGACGGTATCGTTATATCGCTCGTTTTTCCAATTTACGTCCAGAATCGACAATTCCGTGCGAAACGTACGATAGGAGCGTGGAGAACCGGCCGACCGCATCGGTTGCAATAAAATGTACGATTAATCGACTGATCAGAAACTTTAAAAGCGAACGCGCATAAATCTCATGGCGCTTGTCGTGCAAACGCGATCTTCGTACTCGGTTACCGATTACGTATCACCATCGTTTGATATTCGTTTTCAGCGTATTTTAATTTAATATCGTGGCCGCGAAAATTTAACGCGAATGTTTAACTTTCGAATATTTAAAGCTAAGGTGTAAGAAAAATGTCAAAACTGTACGACGGAGTGGTAAAATTTCTAGAATATCCTTTGATTTCGTGTGCCAGTTAAGCGTATTCTTTCACCCAGTGTGGCAGCGGTGAGCGCGATGACACTGCGAAACGAATGCTGTGCAAATGCTGCTAAAACGCAAATACAGTTTGGCGAAGAGCGAGCTTTCTAAACACAATCGTCGACGCATATAACCGAAATTCGTTTCGATGCTAATCGCAAATTGATGTGCCAACACCTGCCATTGCGGAAGTATCGCTTACGATAAAACGTATTCACTGTTTGACGGAATATACTCATTCGGTACGTTTCTTCGTTAAAATAAGTAGAAAAATCTACGAGAAAGCGAAATGTATACATGTACAAACAAAAAAAAAAAAAAAAAAAAATAAAAAATAAAAAAATAAAAAAGGAAGAAAAAAGAAAAATGCGATAACGTTTACCTATCTCTGTAGGAATTTGTAATATTATTTTTATAAGAATTTTATCGTACCGAACAACAGATCCTTTAATATACTTGCCGTAACTCTTGCCTAACGAAATTCATACACACGCATATCACACAACCCTGTCACGTAACATCTTGCACCCAAAGCCTTGCCTGCATTCAGAGTTCTTCGAACTCGTCCAAGCACATACTTCTTCGAACCGATACTCCCATTCTAGACACGTCCACGATCTTTCCTATTCCGACCCATACACTCGCATCCAACCCTGATCGCGCGATACGTCAGTCATGCTCTCTTAAGCTGTCTGAAAATATTTCTTATATAATCCGAATACGGCATAAAGCTCTTATTTCGAAATCTGTATCGTAAGATACTCGTTACCGTAAGTAGCATAAATAGGGCAATCAGGAAATTTACACTCTGTCTTATAATCACTTGCAACGTTGTTTCGTTGTCAAACTTGTAAATATTACGTGCAAGGATATTTGTTAACATCGATAACTTGTAACATTTCGCCGATGGCTAGGGCATCTTTACGCACCTTTATATTTTTCGCGATATAATTATTTTATCCTCCAAGCGTTATAGAGAGCACCATATTTTGGATATTTTACACAAAATTCGTCATAACGCATAAATGCATAAATCAAAATCGTCGAATGCATAAAATTGCGTATAATATCGGTGGAACCGTGCGCGAGACGGTACCGAAGTTAACGCGTTCCACGAGGCTAGGTGGAAGAAAGATGGCGAGTTGGAGATTGGTACCAACCGGAGAAGCGTCATCGATTAACACGTAAACACCAGCGAGTGTTTCGGTCGGCACGGAATTTCAAAGTTGCGAGAGGGAATCCGCGAAACGTAGGAAATTCCAGCCCGCGGAGAGATTTATTGGCCGGGTTTGTACGGGTTTCGCCGGGAACTCCAAGCTCGGTTCCCGTCGCGGACGGAAGCAAATCCGTCTTGAAACTTAGCCGGGCTGGCGTCCCTCTCTACATGCTAATATCTGTCCACTGAATATCAAGGCGACGTGGGCGAATATTAAATCGGCGAAATCCCCCGGCAAACTCAGCCGTGTTACCTCGTGGCGACAAGGGGCGGGAGACACATAGCAGCGACGAAAGAGGGTCGAACGCGCTTCAAGCAGGCAAGCGAAGCCGAAATCGGGCTAACGAACTGTCAGTTTGTGTACCAGCTTCGCTGGTTAGGCATCGCCTACTTTAATTAATATGGATGATTCGTATCAAAGTGCATCGTGTAAATTAGACGTCGGTTCGTGTATTCGTATGGGATATTTTCTTATTAAACGTTCTCTCGTACCCGCTTCCCAGGAATAAATATTTATCTAACGTTCCCTCGAACTCTCCGGCTGCCACAGCGTCGCTTCGTTCTGCCAGCGAATCGCTAATAATCTGTGTTTGCCCGGGCTACGCTAGAACATTTCCAATACGTCCAACTATTACTACTGTATTATCCTCCGGGGATATTTTAACCGCGTTATTCCTTGTCCCTTTTCCCTTTATTCTTTATCCACAGAGTCTTAATCTACGTTCAACCTTAACCACGTGACGATACTCTGTTATTATTGTACAGATTAGGTAAAAATTGTAACGCGATCGAGAAAAAGGTCGGGAACAATGTAATTACGCGAAGAATTAAAGAATTAAAAACGAAAAACGGATACTTATCATACGGTAATGTTTCGTAATTGACAATGGGTCAGATCGAATCCAGGCACAAAGACCAAACGTACAATTTTCACTCGGTACATACGAAAAAATATATCGATACAACACTATAGAAACTAATCTACCGACGCGTTAGTCAGACCAGAATTTTCTCTGATCGTTTCAAAAAGTTGTATATATCGCGTTATATACAATAGCATTCGTCAAAGTATATCGTATTACACCGGGTGACCATGGTACAGTGTTTAATTTCCCAACGGTAAAGTTTAAAATTATCTATCGTTTTCAAAGAGATTTAAACATTTTTCACGATTTAGGACGTGCAAGATATAGGAAGCACCAAGTTTTATCTGTAAAGAAAAATTTACCTCTCCCATCTATATTTACGCGTATATCGCGTATTACTCTACTATCTATGGACAAAAAATACCGGAGACGGGACTCATTGTTATTTCGTATTTGAATAAATTCTGCATAAAAATTGAGGACCAATTTCAGCGTTTAACTTTTCCGTTTTATACGTGATTTTCAATTCGATCGAAACAACTGAATTAAATGTGAGAAACGTTTGTTTAAAAACGGTACAATCTGCGATGCTTCGAGGCTACGCGTAATTAACGTGACGTATAAAATAATATAAATCGCCGATATGTATTTGTATAAAATAAAATATGCTTCGCAAACGATGTATTGGAAACTCGATAAAAAGAACGAATCAACCGTTGAAAGTTCTTCGAATATACATATGTTACAATGATAGCGAACAAACGTTTCTTCTTCTCTTTGGATATTTTCTTTTTTCGGAATTTTTCGGAAACTTTCGCTTAAGATCGCGCGAACCCGGAGAGAACAGCAGCTATGAAAAAGATATCGGTATCGCGCATATTTAAGCACAAAATAAACAAATCGATCTGATTTCAACTTTCAAACGGCAATCGCAAATTTATGTGCCAGTCAAATCACCTGTATCTGACGATCATGAACCGAACGTGATGTAACAGCAGAGAATAAACAACAATCTCGATTCGAGCGAAAGAACGCCTAGACGTTTGCTCAACCGGATCAGCCGACAAACTTCCGGGTGATTTGGTGTTGTTGAAGTCGGTAGTGTCTGTCATCCGGTAGCAAGCTTTCACTTCTGTGGCGGCGTACGGTCTTACAAATTACGAGCAACGCAGCCAGACGTTGTTTCTACCAGTGTACCGATATACCTATACAGCGCAATACACACGTATAGCGCGATCCGTCTACAGTCAGGAAGGATATTAAGCGGTACGGACTTCCGTGCATCCGCAAACGTGTTCTCGACGGCACGAGCACCCTTCCACGGGATGTACAAAGATTAGTTGCGATTGAGAGTTCGAAGCGATGGAACGTATTCTTTTTATAAACAGTTTTTACTTACGCATATACGCTATGGTTTTGTAACGTAAAAGCGTCTACATCCGACGCCCTATTTAGATCTCTCGCAATTTCAGAGAATTTCAGAGAAGCTTGCTCAATTTTATACGTACACTTTCGCTTTCATCTTTTCTCGTATTATCTATTATCTTTTCTATTATTTTTCCACGGTTGCGACTTCTTCTAAGTTTTTTCGTACTTTCCGTTGCCGAGTTTCGGTCTACGGTTTCTTCGGACCTGGTTACTACCCTACAACTTTCTTCAACTTTTTCTTATTTCGACCATCTCTTCTTACTCTACTTCCTCCATCGATAATACCTTTTTTATTACGATACAACTACCCATACAAACGTACGTAAACGTGTACGTAAATCTGTGAGCGAATAGCCAATCGGTCGATCTCTGTTAGCCAGCTGTCGACACGATTCGCCGTTTATTCCGATCAAAGCCGATTTTCCATTGCACGCTTGTAGTCGCTTGTAGTCATGATCGTATATTTCGATAAACAATGCGGTGGAAAAGCCAGTAGAATGTTTCTGTTTTATCAAATTCTTACGTCCGATGAAATTTCTGAATTTTCCAATTTTTCGTTTCAAAGTTACAGATTCAGGATACGCTGGGATTAATTTTAATCCGACTCACGATTTATTGTTTTATCCGCGATAGAATCAAACGACCGCGACTGTGTTACGGAAGGAATTACTGTTTCGATTCATTTGTTTCAGGGAGAATTCACCCTCCCTAGAGAATTGATAAGATTGCGGAATACAGGCTGTAACGATGGTGTACGATTTTGTAGACGATACAGGGAAATTAGGGTAGATTGCCAGATGCAGCCGAGCATCCTGCGAACAATGGCGTACAGACAAATTACGACTGATTTAAGCAGCATTATCCCCTGTCGGATGGATGACGCTTATAGATGTTAAGCTATTCGTTTCTCAGCACTTAAGACGCTAGAATATTAATCTCTGCTGAGAATTCGTTACTTATACCATTCGTCTAGCATGTTTGCGCCATCGTATAGCACGAGTCTCACTGAAATTTCATTAAAAATCTTCCTTTTGCTGAAACTCCTAATTAAGCGAAGCTCGTCGTTCACGTATCTACGATATTTTTGTTTTTTTAAGTCGATCGTTGAATTTCTAAAATTAGTCTCGCAGAGGAGATGTAAAACGAATAAAAAAATTTATTTGTAGCTGGTATCGAATAGGGAAATTAGACGTTAGTGGTCAGCCGCGATAAGATCGTGTTTTCCGGCAAAAGATTTATCGCATCTCATTCTAAAAACAAAACTCGCATTAGATAGATAGAAAATTCACAAAAGAACAACGTAAGCATTCGTAGTTATTCCACTAATCCGCCAAGTTTTCTCCTCTTCGATTATACCTAACAGAACGAGTCGAGAGACCTCGTCCGTTTAAAACTCGTCTAACGAGACTCGGTCGAAAAGTTCACTATTGTAAGAGGCGGCGTGTCATCCGGAAACAGCGGTGACGACGTTGTGTTCCCGTGAAACCAGTTTGAAGAAAAAGGAAGAAAAGTGCGGAGGATGGAGACGCGCGAGTTGAACGGTGTAGAGGGAAGAATCTGCGGTAACGAAGCGAGCTGGCAGCTGGAATGTTGGCTCTGGACAAAAGGAACGGAAAATAGGGACAGACGGATGCGCGTCCCGAACGGCCGAATATGCAAAACACGAAGAATGGCGAAGAACAAGGAGAAGAGAGTGGCGAGTAGCGAGAAGGGAAGAAAGAAGAAGAGCGAGACAAAAATAGAGACAGTGGTAAGGGAAACGATGTCCTGCCGATGATAATAATACGCGTCCCGGAAAATTACATTCTCGTTATTTCTCAACTGCACCGTTCTTTGAGCTACGATACAGTTGCAGAAAGAGAAGTGGAGCAAAGTGGAACAGAGAGGGAGATAGATGGAGAGACGGTAGGTATAATGCGTTCGTTCCGAGGTTTGAAACGTCACGAAAACCCGAAACGACGACGGGACGATGGGAAATGAGGCGCCTTTCTCGCTACTCGGCCGGCAAAGAACGAGAAAGTCGTTCCCTCTTCATAATGGTTAAGCAATTTCGTACCGACCACCCTAGCCTCCTTCTCTGCCGAGGTCCTGCTGCATTATTATTTTCCGTATTCCGCGGATTCATCCGTTTTAACGAGTCATTCTCCTGGTTTCATTCGCGAACCGGTCGCCTCTTACTAATAAACGTTTTACGCTGCCGCGTTTCTCCATGGCGTACGTTTCTTCGTTTTATGCACACCCGAGATCTTACGAACGAATAAATTCCGCTTTACGCCATTGTTCCCCGTTATTGTTACTTCTGCGGATGACTTTTTCGCGTTTTACTCACTCGGTTCTTAATCGAACGAGTCAATGTTTTGTCTCCGAGCGACCAACTTTATTTATATAAAGATAACTTTTATAAAGACAAAAAAAAAACTTTTTTATATTCTCTCGAAGCGACAGTCGTTCGAGAATAATCGAATATAATGTAACCGTATTCTCGTAAAAATGTATTACGATTGCTCGCAACTATCGATGGATGCAGACGCGAACCAATTATTAGCAAAAGATGGACAGAGACGGTATGAATAATTATTTTACATTACAGTCTGAACCGTGTGACAACAGCTTGTCGATAATGTCCCTATACAAAATTAATACAGTTTTGTAGTTTACACGGCGAAACTCTTTCTTACTCCAAAGTTGTCGTTAAGTTCCTAATTTTATATCTGTAATTTTCCGTGCGTAACCACCGACGAGGGACGGTGTAACGAAGCTATTAAACTATTTCCAACACCGGTTCGACTATTTCCTCGATACACAAAGTTATTCTCATAGCCTGATTGATACTTTAGAGGGGCTGCAATATGCGTTGTATAAATTTGATTGCACGATCGAACGCGTGACGTTAATTTTATATGTGCGTGTAGTCGCGCGTTTTGGTCGCCGTACCTATAAACGTTAAAATTATTAAGCTACGTCGGTAATTAAAAGACGATTCATCGAACGGCAACTACCGGCTGCTCCTGGTATTCTTTGATTAATTTAGCGGACATTTGTTAAAAATACCTAAATTACGGTCAAACGTAGATAGCGATACAATTTCTAATTAGCAAATTACAAAGTCGATTCACATCGAATTTATTTACTTTTATATCGTAAATTACGTGCTTGGCACTATGAGTTTATCTCTTTTACAGGGTAATTAGATGCTGTGACGAGTGTAAATGTTCGTCGGTAAAATTAATCGAGCGTTCGAAATTCGTCGTAACGTTCGTACAATCCAAGAGCCGAAACAACTTTACCATCGAATTATTCCTATCGTTCCTTCTGTTCTGTTCCTTAGTTCTCTTCCTATAAAAGTTGTAGCTGCGCTCTAGAACAAATACACGAATAATTCACGGACTGTCGTTTCAAATCTCGTCCGTTCCCAAAGAGAAACGAAGATTTCTAGTTCAACGAGCAACCGTTCGTTTCATCGCGACGTTTCGTTGAAAGATCCCAGAGTAATCACATTCATACTGTGAATGCAGCAGGCAAATTTTAAACGAACCGGCTGAAACGTCAGAATTGCGAAACGCAGCGAGCATTAATGGTCTATGAGGGTAGAGACTGGTCAGATTCTGTTTCTCTAGCAATTTGTAGAATCGAGGTCGTCAGGATCGGTTGCAGGAGCAAAGAAACACTTTACAAGTATTAAACCGAAGCTCTTGGCCGTCTCGTCGAGTTTCGCACCGGGTTGCAGAAATGCTCGAAGCCACGAGGAGGAATTCTCCTTGCCTTGAATTTCTCTTGGATTTCGTTCATCTCTAAAGTGCAACGCGGTACGGTGTTTTGTTTGCGAGGATTCGGCTAATGTAGTGGAAAAGTTGCTACGTTCGAGGATATAATACAGCGATTCTGTGTTCGTTAATGGAAAGTGTCGAATAAAGTTTGAAGATCGAGTATGAGTAAATGGATCGAGCCGTACGTGATCAAATATCGATATAACGAGACGATATGCCAAAATTTCGATCAAAATTTAGTTTTGATCAAAATATTGATAATAAATAATTTTTCTCTCCTCGCAAAATAATGTATCGCGTATGGACTTGCTTCGACAACTTTTATCATTTCAGTTTCGAGAAAAATGATCTATATCATCCTTATTATTATTATTATTTATTATCGATATGTATATATTCTTAGTCGCGTGAATCACAAATTTTTATCGATTCTACTTTGCGTTCATTAACGTTTAAAATGTATCCTGTCCTTCGCTTATTTGTACGAGCGAAAGCTGTCGCGTACAGACACGAGTTTCCTCTTTACTTATCCTATCTAGAAGAGAACAAAAAATGTTCGTTCGACCGGCCAATCGTAAATCATCGAACGTGTCACGAGTTTTCGTCCGATGATAGAATTTCTAGCAGTTTTTCGAATCTCGTTCGGCCATTCGACAGCTTGCGATTAATCGTCGGACCAATTAAACCGTCTGCGAATCGAAGATATGTTTTGCGAGGACAAGTTATTGCCCGAATGTCGAAGAATTTGAAGGAAACCGAAAGGCAAGCGAATAATTTTTAACGACAAGTTGATTCCTTTTCACGCGTTTCCAGTTGATAAAGCGAACGACACTTTTCGGTAATTAACGTACGCGTGACACATTTCCACGGATACAGATTTATGTCTATAATAAGCTGGACATTGGAAATTCCATAGTTTTTCTTTTACGCTATTAAGCTGTATATCATACACGTACGTAATAATATGTGACGTTATTTCTGTAGTCCAGCGTGCATATAATGGTCGTTTTCAAATCGTTCGCAAATATAGCTAGAAGCTTAACGTCCGTTTTTAGGAACCGAATGTACGTCGATGGAAACAAAGGCCACGACTCCATTCAAAATTGAAATTAATTCGTTCCACACTGCTGATTCTTCGTCAATTTCTCGCATATCGATACAATATCCCAGAGCGGAATTTAAACTTCATTTGTTCGTCGTATGTCGAACGAATGAAAGTCGAGGATACGGTTGATTTCGTTTATTACGATGCAATCAGTTCGTAATGTTCCGCTCTTTTCCATCGACATTTATAGTTTTAATCATCGATTCGTAATACTGGAAACAATGACTTTTCCCACGCAAGATGATTTAACGAATCGATGGTTTAAAACGAATTAATTATTATAATTATTATAATATTCGATTATTATAATATTCAATCGAGTTAAATATTTTCACAAAGTTCAACCGAATACATATATCCCAACTAGCATAGCTACAAGCATGCGAAAGCAAAGCGAATGCCAAATTTTCTGTTATCCCAAATTTACGCGATGTAAATTAACGTTCTTGTGAAATCTCTAAGCGAAAATCCTTCTACTCGAGAGAAACGAACGACTGCGCTCCTTTCAAAATTAAAAATTCACGCTCTTAGCTTCCTTCGTATCTTTTCCAAGAAAGCATAATTAAGAATGCACTCCTCGTCCGAGTTATTCTTCGTCCTTTCCCTAACTCCAACCAATGTTCGCTTTACATTCTTGGTTTTGCTAACTCTTCGAATACGTTCATTGCGGTTACTTATGATCGTTCTCTTATAACTACTCTTACAATCGTTCGACGAATAAAAATTCCTAAAATATCGTCGGAACGCTATGATCCAAAGGCGCTATGGTCCACGGGACGCAGACAGGCAAAGAAAATCTGGTAGGATTTTACAGAGATTTTCGAGATACAAAAATCGCGCCACCAGTTTCCGGTTAGTTTTGCGAAACGAACTCGCTAAGGGTCGACGAGATAGCAGAGAGGAAACAAAAACGTGCGATCGGGAAAACAGCAGCGGATGGTAGCCCGCATCGGACGGGCTTGGAAATCGGCCACGCTCGTTACGGATAAATAAATAAAAGAGCGAGTAAAATGTGTCGGCCGTGGGCCCACAGGTGCGTCGTACTGCAACGTTTAACCAACGTCCGGAACGCCATTACGTTTCGAGTTTATGGTGGTGGCCCGTTGTAACCGCTGTATCCCGGTCGGCAGCCCAACTACGCCAAAAATATAAGCGCGGTGTCCCGTTATAATTAGACCTTCGTTCTCGTTGCGTTTAACGCTCTCCTCCCTTCGTTTCTATCGAAGCGGTGTACAGATGGTTTCTACGCTAACGCCGCTATGATTGGCCGTTTACTTAAGGATTCTTACTTAAGAATCGATATCGATACGTCGAGCTAAGCATGCTCTCCGTAGCGTCTAATTATTTATCGAGAAGAGAAACAAGAACGTATATTACCGTGGCTGCGAAAAGTATTTGTACACTCTTATTTTTTCCGAAGCCTATTTTTACGAGGTTCTACTCAATTTCACTTTCATAATATAAAAATTGTTGTATTCGTACGAAAGTACTAGGAAATGGTACGACATTTATATAAATACTTCTTTAGAAAACAATACTTATCGATTTATGCTCGAAAACTTGGATACAGGACCGTGTTAATTAACGCGGTATTCGGTTAACAATACCGAGCAAATAAAGAACACCCAAGCAGGGAATTTGCCAATTAGTACCTGGTTGTACGAACAATCACATTTTTATTCGCGTATTTCGCAAATGGGCAAGCTTTCGTTGATTTCTTTCCACGTGACACGGACAATTTGTAACGTAATAGTTATCGTCGATCATCCTCGTGTAACGTGTTTGCTTCGTAGTGGAAAGTACCTTCTACATACTCGGTTACGGCCACGCTATTTTAATGGAAAGCTGCAGCAAAACTTAATTGGCCGGAAGAATTAATCGGAGAACCGAACTCTATAGCTCGGTTTAATCGAAATTGAACGCATAGCTGAAATTCTTACCATATCGTGTGACCATTGGTATCGGTCATGACGGTAATCTACCGGAACGAAGACGCGACACCGGAAAGTGAAAAATCGTCCGAAAGAATCACCGTTCCCATTTTTACGCCGATTTTTCGTTGTTGCGTGTACTCGTTGAATTTCAGCGAATCGTCAACGCGACGAGCAAAGAATGACCAGCCAACAGAGGGAGACAGAGCTCCGTACACTCCGTTCTCTTTTTTCTCTCAGCCTAAAACGGGTTCTAATTGCTGTGAAAATAACTGGCGCGCCGAGTCCGCACTACCGGACCGCCGCGCCGCGACCAGTCTCTTTGTACGTTGAAATATTTAAAAGGTTTCCAATGGTAGAAAACCATCAACGACGTCCGTTTCGTGCAACGTTTCAGTCATTGAACCTTCGCGAACCGGTTGGCCGTATTGTATATTTTTTAAATAATATAACTTGTTCGCCGGTATCGGAAGAGTGCAGACAAAAAAGCAAATAAATACACGCCCATGTCTGAAAACCAGTATAAAAACAGAAATACAGGTTTCGTTATAAATTCTCTTTAAAAAGGTCGATCCTTTTTAGCCGGAATTCCAGTTCGTACCATCTTTTTACGTTTTTCCCCCGTCGCTGGCTTTCCGCATCGATGCGCATTCTGGTAATCCGACGCGATGCGTTGCGACGCCGGCAACATCGTTATCAGATATGTCAATGACCCGTTCGGACGTTTGATGAGGATCGAATTTATAATATAGGGTATGTAGGTAAACGTATTTACATTCAAATAGCAAATTAACGTCAGAACCCGTGGATCGATCTTGCTAAAAGATAGCAATCGTTATGCTCGTTTTTCCCAAAGCAAATTTTCCATTTCGTCTATTTTTATTTTGCGTAAATTTCGTACGTAACTTTGTGTTTCGTATTCGAACATCGATCGCTGTCCCTCTTTTTTTAGAGATCCCGCCTTATCATTCTTCGTAACGATCGTTATTTTCACGCACTTACAGCGATATCGTCGTATATTAAGAACAACGTAACAGGGCCGTTGCCAAAGGGGTCGTGTATCTTGTTCTTGTCGACTATTGTCGTCGCTGGTAATTTACTTGGTACTTACCGTCGCTCGTTACACGCACGTTACTAATACCACAATTTTTCTAATTGTAACACTGAAAAATGTTGATCCATTTTTTCCACCACTGAAATTCTCTACCTTGTAAAATTTAACGCGAATACGATAACGTAACGCTAGTTTTGCTTTCGTTTCTTCTTTTCGTATTTTACTCGGTATCCTTTACGCTTATATTTCCTGTGAATTTTCACACAGATATATCCAATTTCGGGAATTTCAACATTTAATTAACAGACTTCCGAGAACACGATTATTCGCGAAATTCGAAACAAAAATCTCAGCTTATCAAGCACAATGGTATTTCAGCGCTATTGTTTCAAGAATCGTCGAGCGATCTTCGCGGAACATCTTCTTTACAGAAAAATCCGATTTACCGTTTCAGTACGTCGAAAATCTCTCGTTAAGGGCCATCGCCGGTAAAAGGACGACCGTTTGCAGAAAAAGAAAAAAAAAATAATAATAATAAAAGGAAAGAACAGTAAGAACGGATTTTCTTCGCGAGAAACAATAATAATATCGAGAGTGGGAGATAAGGATGTCACCAGGATGGATTATCGACGATATTATTGCGCGTCGCGACGCCTCGTCCTCGCTTCACCAACGACGATTGGCATCATCGTCGGCGTCGTTGCCGCGGTACCGATAATGGACGAGCAGGTCGTCGGCGTTGGCACCGTTTCGCATACTACGCTTCCTCCCTGCGTGATTTACGCGCGGCTCGCGATAATATTCGGCGAGATGCCACGCCATGGGCGATGTTCCAGAGATATCCTTTCGGAATTTCAAACAGATCCCACAAACATTCGGTCACTGTGTCGCGCAAAGTTTCTTCTTATTTAACGTTCCCTTCGCAAACCTGCCTTATCGTCCATCGTTAAGTTTGGTCAAAGTTCTTAACACGCATTTACGGTTATTCGTTTCTTATAGAAGATGCAACGATTGCAACGCTTACAACGCTTACCGACCATCTGAAAATTAATTTGATATTGAAAGAAATTTCGTCGAAACTCTACCAACTCCGACCGCCTGGTCGGATCCGCGTGTCGATTCGAAATACATTATTTACATTTCGATCGATATTTGTTTCTAGATTAATTGTCCGAATTAAACGTTAATAATATTTAATACAGGTAAACGCTGAATATTCGAAATTGTGTCAGCGACGGGAATTATCGTTCGGGTGGTTCTTCCTGCTGGTACTAATACGTCAAATATTGTTAGCCGATTAAGCAACTCTTCACCGCGAACGATCGTCGACAGAAGGACGACGAATAATCGGCTTTCGCCCGTCACATTTGAAAAAAGGAGAAGCCTACAAATTACCTAGGGAAAGCCGCTCGGCTTAAGGTATTACTCCGTTGCAAATAGCTATTAGCTTATGGTAATCTTGATCTCGATGTGTTCTTCGATATTTAATCGAAATACCCAATAGGACAGCAATTTAATATTCCCATTATATTTTACCTGATGTTACCATACGTATAAATAGACTATGGATTTTTATGCAAATTTATGCTTTTACGAACAGATTATTCCCAACCAGTTTGAAGAATTTTCTCATTTCTTCGAGACACAAGATATCGAATTCTTTTAAAAATCAAAAAGTATCGAAACGTGATCTCGAATGCCGGACCAAAGGATCCGCGCGAAGAGAAAGGGAAATCTTGCGTATGGGCAACGAGAGTGGTAAAAATCACGGACAAGATTCGATGCTACGCGTACATGTACTACAGTATACGTGTATACGCGTATGTATTCCGGATGCTGACGCTATCATGACCCTAGATGATTCGACGTGACAGAGGGAACAGGTACGTACGTTTCCTCACGGACAGTAAACCAAACTAACGCCAACATCGATCGAGCTATGGGTACGTGCTCGAAACGTTGGTCGCGAAGGTATTCGCGTTACCGAACCACTAACTAGGTGCCTAAATGCGATCCACGATTGTGCTAACGAATCGTGTATCGTAAGCAAACTTTAAGATTTTGTAATTATTTTACGAATTATTTGGATATTCTTCTACAATTTTGTTACAGCTTGATAACGTAATAATACGTCAATTCGAAATTAACGCATAATGTCAGCCAAAAGACTATTACATTACGACTATTCCGTATTACGTCAAGTCAGTTTATTACAATTGCCATTCTTTAGGAATCTTTCGCAACAAAGAATCTACCAAAGCATCGATTTCGAATTGATAAGGCTGGTAGAAAGAAATTTAGATATTATAAAATATTATGGTTTAGTATCATCGCATTGTTATTTGTATTCTTATACATTTTCTATGAATTTCTTAATTTTTATCGTATACGTGGTTGTATCATCTGTATCGTGCCCGACTCGTCGTTGCTTATACTACTTACGCTGTCGTTATTCTGCGTTTTCCATGTTAAGAACTATTCGGCGATATTGCAAAATCGTAGCATAGCATTAGCAACACGTGGCATTCTATCGACATATAATTCTAGTAGCAGCTCGTTTTTAATGTCAACATTTAGAAGAAAATATTTTCAAAACGCCATCTTTCTAACAAATCGACGTAGGAAAATAAACTGACTTTGTTACTCTTGAATACGTTTTCACGCAACGTAAAAGAGGGAGAAAGAGAAGCAGAGAGAGAGAGAATTACGGTGCATAATTGCAGAAGAGCACATGTACCTCAGTGGCGAATAAATATAGGATCATAAGTGCGCGCCGATTACGAAACATTTTCACCGCACCAACTGCAACAACTTCCTACGGAAGGTAAATATGTAATTGCTTTTTCATCTTCCACCGAGCATTATCGTTCGTAACATGCTTCAATATTCTATGGAATATTCAAATAGCAGTTACCCTTAGATTATTTAAATAGCC
This sequence comes from Bombus pascuorum, assembly GCF_905332965.1. NCBI lineage: Eukaryota > Metazoa > Arthropoda > Insecta > Hymenoptera > Apidae > Bombus > Bombus pascuorum. The sequence goes on along the minus strand of NC_083492.1, from coordinate 484,873 downwards.
GTTAAGCCATCGAAATTATGTTAATGCGCCGCGCATGTTAATTGGCCTAACAATTATGGTAACGCGCTCGTTTCACCTGATACGAAGCATCGCACAAATTTTTTATGTTAATTGCACGCTCTGCTCCATGCTAACTTGCGATTAGACGCCATTTCTGCGTTACATACGATTTGCGAGTCCGCCATCAATTAACCGCATCTCCTAACATAGCCATTGCATACATTTAACGTTATGATACGGATTTTCGGTTGTCAACGTTGTCAACAATGTCATTGTATTTTTTTTTTTTTTCAAATGTATCACTCTTTGAAGATCGTGTTTTGCGTAGCAGATAACTAGGAGACTAGAGTTTCGTAACCGTATCTATGAAATAAATTTAACGTTATAAAATTTCTAAAATATTCACTTAATTTTTGTACTGCAACGAGATCGAACAAGACTCGGGAGAAAGAGGCTGAAAAATAAGAAAGTTAAATAGGTGTTGACTATAAATCAACAAATTGTTACACAAAGTTACAGATTTTGTAGTTGCGAGTAAGACGAGTAATTTGTAGCGAAACAAACTTTCAAAGTAATGGATACGTCAAAAGTTACGACAAGATATCGAAGGTATGTTTGACTTCTATAGCACGGGAATACTGCGTAAGGGAAAATGGATCGTCCACAGTCCGACGAACTTGGTAGCTGTGCACGTGACAGCAACTACGTCTCTTTACAACTTCCGTGCACTTCATTTTAAAGCTCGATATGAAAAATAAAGTTATTGGCAGAAATATCGACGTTAAAAGTAGAAACAGTCTCGCAAATAAGGTTTCTTTTTATACATTAGCGAAAAACCTATCTTCGTATCCCGAATACCGTACTAAGAAGAATTTCAACGCTGATAAAACCATCTATAGATAGAATTCCATCTGCGAGGAAATTAATATTACAGTGGAAGATATTTAAACATCCCACACAGTTCTTCGAGCTGCTCCATTTAATTAAATTATAATAATCCACTCAACGCAGAATGGTGTTTTAATTAATTAGACATTGATAATCACCAAAGGTCTACTTGCTGTCTGCTACAGCCAACACGGCGTACCATTTAATTAATCAGTTTACTAATTTCTGTAAACTACTTCAATTAGTTTACAAATACTAAGCCGTTGAACGCAACCGAACTTTAACCGAATTAAATCTTTATAGTCGTTGGCGATTAATATGTTTTACTCGTCAACGAAATATTTACGAAGGAAGGAAATCATCGACTCACGTATCACGGTAATGAGTGACGATCGACACGCTTTAAGCCGCGAAATCGTTAGACAAATCATTAGCGTGAAATCAATTATACAGCCGGATTCGTTTAATTCCAATAAACAGTGGTATGCTATGTGTGGTTTACTGATTACAAATCCACATAATACGATATCCGTGTGCTCCCGCTAATGATACCTACGAATTAAACTAATACACCGCGAATTCAGCAAGCGATTAGGCTAAAACGCGTTCGAAGTAGGTCAGTCCATTCCATTCATCGATCGTTATAATCTTATCTATCTCAAGTATATTCGTATATTCTTTCTCATCTCTCGTTCGTTAAAAGAAAGTTCGTTTGCAAGATAATTTCCACAAAAATTAGAGCCTAATACCATTACGAGGCGATGAATAAATATTCGATCGTATTAACGATCCGACCAGATGGACGTCACGAAACAGCAAATCGAATCTAATTAACCTCTGTTCGCTCGATCAACCCCCTGAATTCCGAGTACTCCGGATACGAACGTTTGATACAAACGACGTCCGATTTAGTACGATTATCATGGCGTACAGAATATTTTGCATACTATCGCGGAATATCAATTAGACGATGTACATACATGTGACGTACAACGGGAGAATATTTCGAAGAGAACGATCGAACTGTGAGTAACGAACATCTAGTTAGGGAAGATTAGGAGAACAGTCGATCACTGAGAAGAAGATGAAATTGAAAGTTTCGTGTCGTCTTTTTATTCTATCAAATATAATTTTCATTATTTCGTCGAAAACTGCAGGACTCTGAGGCATGCCTAGAATCTTATTCGCGCTAATATACATATTTTCTATCGAACAGCACAGAAATGGACGCGTCGAGTTACACGTACGTACGCTACGTACGCAACGAGACAGTCGTATTACAAGTAATTATAACGTACGATCGAACGAGCGAACAAACGAATCAACGATGTTAATTTCAATTACCCGTTTTAACAGGCGAAACCAGGCCAATCGTGGCAATCTCCACTTTTTAATTTCCCATTATCACTGGACGTGATCGTTATCCCTGTAGCCGACCTCCGCACCTCTCCCGCTCTGTCAAACGCTTAAACGGTGCGAAGAAACGAAATGAAAATTCGCTTTCCAGAGGCTGTTCCCGGATCAAATTCCCGAAATGTAATTCGTCCCGTAATTCGGTACGTAGCTCGGAATAATTGATCACTCGGCCCGATCATTGATTACCGTCATATAAACAAGTGGCAGGAATTTCGATCACGTATTCTCTCTGTGCATCTGTGTGCGCGTTCGCGATTCTCTACGCGTATACCTACGTTTGTAACGTCGCGTATTTCGGTAATAGCCGGACCGTCCTGGTGTCGCAGTTAATTACGACAGAAAGGATTTCGCTGTGCGCCACCGCCGCGTCGGCCTGGATTTTCTCTTTCCGGACAATTCGACTTGTCCTCCGGCCGTAGAAACACACGGTCGTCCGCATTTCCTGCTCGAAGCGCGCAATTTCACCACGTAACTTCGACGACGCACACCGCCAGTTTTTCTTTCTTTCTCCCTCTTCTCTCTCTTTTTTAATTCTTCCGCTTATTAGCCTTGCTACGTCGCGTCGCGCTGACCGCGCTTCTACACCGCTCTCCCCACTTTCCACAGTTGTTTCGTCCCTTTTGGACTCGACTTGAATAATTTCCCCGCTTTATGGCGGTTTCAGCGGTGCACATGAATTCTTTTGCCGCACGTTGCCGAGTATCGGACCAGTAGTTGCGGTTTTCGCTATTTCGTGCAACGTCCGAGTGCTAGCTGACTTTTTAACGAATTTAAGTTTGGTTTACTCCGCTTGTAATTAAATGTTATGAAATATTCAAACGAGAATCGGTCTCAAGATTCGTAAGATTTCCTCTTCTATCGTGGAACGCTCCGATAGTTCATTATTTTTTCATACTCGATTGTTTCGTCTTTCAAAACGAATTTAAATAATTTCTCTGCCCTTTTTTCTAATATTTTTGTTACGCGTATACGAACCTTCTTCTGGCGAAAGAATATTTCCTTAAATTCCTTTGTTCGTTTTTCTGAAACGATTTATTTTGCTTTGAGAAAATTTCAACAATTAATTTTTCTTCAATATCGTCTCGTTGAATATGCATGAAAACTTTATATGGAATTTCCGACTAATTCCTTTTTATTTACCAACGTGTGCGACGTCTCTCTATTATCCTAGCTAATTCTATCTTAATCGATTTCATACCATGAAATATTTCAAGCAAGCGTTTTACTCTAAATTGACGTTGGCAACTGTTATAAATATACAAATTTCCTACGGATGCACAGAATTTTTTATTATTCGGTATACGTCTGCAATTAATCGTTACGTTGATCGATTGATCCATTAAATTATATAAATTAGATGGCGAGACGCGTCTCTTGCTAAATCGATCGTTTAATATTTATGTCAAGCTATACTTGGGACAGAAATTTTTTAGATACGATCGCACAATCTTTCGTGCTTTTCACGGAATATTTTGTCACCGTTCGTTAAATATACGCTATAGCAGTCGAGGAAAATTGGAGATCCTGATTATGTCAAAGATTTTCTAGGTATCGGATAACGATAACTCTAACCGTCGTACGACAGATTTTCAGCCAAGAAACAAAAGAGAGAATAATTCTAACAGGCGAAAGCCGTATCCGATTAGCACGAAACACGATGAATCCTCGGATGCTTTGAACCGGACGTCCTTCCGGCGTGTCATAGCCGATGCGCTTGAATCGCTGGGGGAACCCGTTAAACGATTTCTATGATATCCTTCCATGGACTTTTGACGTTCACGCGCAAAGAATCTGCCAAGCAACTTGAATGGACACGCAAAGAAACTCGGTTTCGCAACGCTGCTAAAATGCCAGAGCCATAGCTTCTTTCTTTTTTCACAACGTGCGTCCTTTGAGACTTTAAATCCACGTCAGCCTTTCGCGAAAAGTCAGCTCGATAACTTTTCCTTTCCACCTTACTTTAATTCCGCGATTCTTTTCCTCAGCTATGCTCGCAACTACGCCCGAAACGTCATCTATAAAATTATATGGCCGATGATCTTTCGTAAAAGAATTTTATCCATTTCAAAATGCTTTTTCGTTATAAACGTACGTATTTATTACGACCAACAACTTTGATTCGTCCAAGCTTATGGTTTTTGGGGGAAAAAAAAGATTTGTAAAGATATCCGTTACCCGTTAAACGTATTTACATTACGTTTATCGCTACCATATCGTAAAAACGTTAATTGTCGTGTATTTCGTCCGCTATGAGTTGCAAAAACTTGACGAGCTACTTTTTACAAAATCTAGAACGATAACACGTTAAAACGATGCGTTGCAGTTTACCTTGGCAATTATTTATGGTGTCAATGGAACCGCTTGATGAATATGCTTTTTTTCCCGTACGGGTAAATAGGGATAAATAGGAAGCAATAGCAGCGGGACCAAAGCGTAGCAAAGAAGGAGAGACTGGCAGAAAACGTGAAAGAAGGTCATTAGTAAAATGAGATAGCAACGTAGACGTTGTTGCATGATCAAGATGGATGACTATTACGAACAATATTTTTGGTTAAGAGATAATTCTATTTTCGCGCGTAGCTCGAGAATCTGTTCAACTATGTTATTTCGAAACATATTCTAATTGTAACTAACATTCGTTTGTTTTAGCGACGTTTGAATATTTTAATTTAACTTAGAAAAAGTTCACCGGAAATGATGTATAATCGATACCTTAGGGATGTATTGCACGTGTTTCCAATCAAATTGACAATATTTTGAAATTTGCGAAATTAACGTTCTACGTTTCACGTAATCGATCTCGCGTGATATTACTTTTCGTCAACAGCATGGAACATTCTCACCAAACTTTGCAACGAAAGAAAAAAGAAAAAAAAAAAGAATAAAGAAGAAGAGAAGGAATGGTAGAAAGGAAGAAAATTTTAGCGCGTTCTTTCGCGTTTTTCCGCGATTTTCCGCGCGCGAAAATACCAGTCTCGATACTTTTTTTATTGTATCAGGTCGTCGTCGTTCGTTTCGAAATATTTCAAACCCGGCTGATCGAACTTGTACCTTCTATTTTCTCCGAAACACAGGCAACCCTGTTTTAATTAAACTGTATATGTCGTCGGTCGAACAAATTCAATCCCACTGGTTTATCTAGGACCGTGACCCACATTGTTCTCGACGGTGTCTGCACTCTTGCTTTCGTTTTTTCCCCCTCTGTCTTTTGTTAGCTCTTTTTATTATTTTATTATGCCCTTGATACATATGATCGGCGATTGACGCGAATAAACTGGTGGAAAAGCGTTGATAGGCGAACCTCGAATCTACGCGAAACTTGATCTACTCGTTATACGATTTTATGATCGACCATTGAATTTTATGAATATGTTTGTACAATCTTTTATGAATTTTGTCGCGAAGCAAAGCAGAAATTACAACAACTGGTATATGTTTCACGTGCAAAAGCTAATAAGCTTTACGATAAATAGAAATATCACTATGAGAATTAGTTAACTACGAATTCCTAACATCTTTGAAAAGCTTCGTTGATTTCGAGATGGTTTACCCAAATTATCGATAGATGTCCCAACAATTCTTTCAACGTTAAATATTCTAACGATAATACATACTGGCTCGATAATTGAATTTCCATACTTCTAAAAAATTGTTTATTTAAATCTACTAACGGAGAAAATTCTAAAATTTCTAAATCGATAAATATCGTCGCGCGTTTCGAATAAAAGCAACAGCCGTGAAGAATTTTGGCTGACGGTTCGAACGTTTGAACAGCGAAAAGAAATTCAATCGAAATATTACGTGATTGGAGAGGGTCACAGTGTGCGCGACCATTCGATGCGTTTCTTCGAACGAATTACCGATTGCACGCCGCGGTGCGCCGGTTATCCTACGGTCGAAAGGTTCATTCGTCGACGAAACATTCGTTCCATCATTTATACGTTGCTCTCTTGCGCGATAAAGTTCGTTGCGTTCCCCAGTGACGAATCGTTCTGTCCAATCTGTACCCAATCAAAGATTTAACGACGCTGCACGAGTGAAACATAAAACTATAGACCGTACTATACGTTTCATCCTGTATAAGCGTCGAAGCATTCCATGTTCCAGATTTTCGGTTATAGCTGCTCGGAAACTCGATAATTTTATCAGCTCAGATAGAAAATTGTGAAAATTTCTACGCGGATGTACCTATATAAAGCACCTAGCACTTACATTTTACAAAACGTGATACCTTTCAGTGGCTGCGATCGTATTATTCGAAAAATTCATTTTTTTCGTAGTACGTGCTTCGTACTTTGGTTTTTAACAGATTAATTACTAAAATACAGTTTTTCCTCTCAATAAGCAACTCGCGATCCTCTCTTTTCTATTTGAGCTCGTCGACGGAACGAGAAATCCGAGAAGGAGCCAGAGGTTCGTGAAAGCGAGAAGCCATAAATTTTTGTGGTCGAACGAACAGTCGTGAACATGATTTAACAGAAGACGAATAGAATACGCGCAATGCTTTTTTTGGTATTAGCGATCCTCGCGTGTTATACGCTACTCGGCCGATCGCTTTGCGATCTGCCGCTATTCTCTCTTCTCCCGTTCGAGAACAAAGTCAAGCCGAATAGCATATTCGTCTCGCGATAACTAACCGTACGGTCTCGAGCGTGTTGCTTATTTCCAGCAAAGGCTGTACAGATAGGATCGTTATTTAGAAGTTTACCCCTATATACGTACGTGAATATATATATATATGTATTCAACAGATTGAGTTTCACGACATATTCGAACATCATGAAAATCAGCGTTGAGGAGTAAAGCTCCAAGTATGTAATTAGCAAATATAGCTGCCATTTTATACGGTACATGTTAGGAAGACAAAGAGCAGTATCCGTTAATGTAAGAAAAATCAAGCAGCGGTTTATGTAGTGAAATATAAAACGGGATGTGAGTTATCCTTTCCACGAATCAATTTCTCGTTGCTCTTCACCGCCAGTGGACAAATTGTTTAGTGAAAAGAAAAGAATGCACGAACCCAACAAAGAGGAACAAGTAGCAAAAGGACGTGAATCGATACGAAGATTCGGTCTTGTCCATGCACAGTTGGATAGTCAGAAACGTCCGTGAAACGAGTTGCCAACGTTCAGCAGCTTTGACTGCACTTTTTCTGGGTAAAAGCGAGCTGCTTACCGATCGTTTAAATTTCGGATCACTGGTTCGGAAATAGAGACCCTGTATGCCATTAAAACTATACGGCCTTTCAGATCGGTCCACTTTTCTCCTTGCGCCCGGTTCTCGTCGATCCGTCTTTGCCCTCTTTCCAAGGTAAAGCTTCCTTGACTTTTCGCGAGATTCCAATTAATGATTCCAATAGGGAGGAGCCAATGCATGTCCATTCACCGAGCTGTTGCTATTGTCTTCCAAGTGGTATAACTTTGAGCTCGAACGCGGTGTATAAAGATCGGAGAAGTTTGGCCCATAGTTTAGGGAGAATGGTAGTATTTTAAAGAAAATTCTCGATAGAGCCAAGTAACTTGTTCGAGACTTTTAACCTCTCTCTCCTCTCTCTCTCTCTCTCTAGCTTGCTCTTCGAGTGTTTAGTAATACATGAAATATTCGAAAAGTAATGCCTAAGCTAAACGAGAAAAAAGTAAATCGCGTAGTTGGAAGTCAAGTTACAGAAAAAAAGCAAGCTAATATTATTCAAACTGTGACGTAAGTTTATGTATTTGTCATTTGAAAGTATATCGTGTAAGAGTTTGAAATATCGTAAAAGAGGGTAGTGAGAAAAATTTAAACGTGAAAAATTTATACGTGAGACGTATACGTATATAGCTATTTAAGTTCAAGTCATGAAAAACATGTTTCTTCCATCGCGTTTCGTTACCCTATTAAGAATATTAAACTCCTTACATCTTTATAGAAATCAATTTCGTGGTCTTTCGTCCCGGCCACGCAGAATTTCTGTTAGCCTATACCAAGATATTTCCCGATACATGTCTAGAATGAAAAAAGTCCATCGACGAGAATATTCTTTTCACGACCCCATGGGATTAATAGAATAACTGTGCTACCTCAAAGAAATCCTACATCCTGCTCTACGAAGCAGAAAAATCGTGTGCCTGTCGGATGCGAAAGCAAGCCACTTTTATCGATTCGAGACATTTTCGCTACAAAACTGACACTCTGCGTTTCTTTTATTTATGATAAAAAATATGTGTAAATTTACGATATTACTATGAAAATCTCCGCAAAGAACAAAAGGCACGCGTAAATCTTAATTTATATATTATAATCTTCTTCGATAGGATTGTTCTGTTTTCAAGAAAAGGAAAGCAAAACACACGACCCATATTCGATACGTTTGGAAACAGGAAAGCTCTAGAGAATCTAAAGGGCGGATTTATTCAAGACCACTGCTCGTATCAACGTGTATGCGACAGTTAATAAAAACGATGTCGTTGCATGACGCGGAAAAATGGTGAACTCGGGTGTATGGGACGATAATCCGCTGTAGACTTTCGCCGTTGTGGTTGAATGAATATTCACGAACGAACGCTTGGGCAGATTTTCGAGAACAATAATTACAGGATCGCGGTTGTTACGTATGTCGAAATTATGATTTCCGATAATGGGAATATTCGGTAGGAAATATCGAACGTTAACGCATGCATTGAAAATCGTTATAAATGGCTGTAACTGACCTTTTAAAGTGATCGTAAACCAAAGTTTGTAAAAGCTGCTAATTGCTGATACAATTATCCTTCTACAGCGGATTATTATTAACGCGAAGGGTCATGAATCGAACGTTAAAATCTGTACTAGTGATATCGCTGGTAACGCACAGCTACATTGATTATTTATTTATTTATATTCTGTTAACCTAATCGTTTCATTTATAATGTTCTTTCAGCCAATTTACGTTAGGGAATTCTATTCCATCTACGATTTACATCGTCATTATGAAAACCAAGTCCAACGATTTGCTCGACGTTATTCCCGACTTCTTTTTCTACGCAGATCTTGCACAATTTTATGAAGTGTGGAGAGATTGAGATATTTTAGAATAACGTCATAGAATAAAGTATTCCTTTCTTTGAATTACACAACTTCTTCATTGTCCTTGACCAAACCGACGATTACCTATTTCACTTATTTCTTTGAGTAACGCGGCGTTTGCGTAATTTTTACATTTTTTTTTTTTTGTTTGATCGCTTGATTCTTGCTGGATTAAATCGTTAGGTTCGATCTAAGCTCGCTGCGTTTCTCCTTATTTTCTTCGCTTTCAAAGTCATAGTTTTTGTACGAGGAAATAAAATAACAACTGGTTCGGTAAACCAGTCACGGAGTCACAGTTGATTTAAATCCATTTGGGTAAACTCAGAAATAGCTCGGTAAGAATATTTCATGGCCAATATTTCATGAAAATACCCAATATGCCACGGTTTTTACGAAACTTTACCGAACGTACATGTTTCCTCGTCTTTGTATTTATCTTGCGAATTTGTTTTCACGGAATGGCTCTCGTGTTTGTTGATGTTTTACCGTATCCTCGTATCTTCCAGTCCGCCGTGTTTCTTATTTTCTTTTAGAGTGGACATCGACGAGTTTCTCGAGAAGGCATTACCGTGCCGCGAACGTGTATTCGCTTTTACAAGCTTTCTGTTAGAAAAACGTGTTTCCTCGAAAGAAAGAATCGCCTTTTTTCGACATTCGTTCGCCGAAGCTAAAATTCTTCTACGCCATTTTAACCTCTAGAATACTTTCCATCTCTATATTCACCATCGATCCGTGATCGATACCCGGCACTTATTGCTCTATTATCCGTCTTCCGCGAAAACTTTGCTTTATGCGATACTTTAGATTCTCTGATACATTTATTAAAAGAATAAAGAGCAAATGATACGATACATCATAAAGTTATCAACGATGTAAATTGAAAACACTTATTACGCTGAGGCTTATAAATGCCACTATTCTATCGCTGACTTTTATTGAGTGAACTACGTTTCATGGAACCTTTGTACGCATCTCTCTCTCTCTCTCCTGTTTACGCAATAATGCCCTCGCTGGGATATCGTACGCGAACTACTGTCCCACTCTCGAGGATGGTTTACAGGCAAGTAACCTATAAAAAAACGAGATATATTTTACGAGTAGCGTGGATATTTTCAACGGAGAAATAAAAACGCTCTGCCGTCGAAAAAGCATCGATATTACGGGATAAGAGTTAACGCCATTTATACAGTTTCTATATCCTTTCTTCTTGTCGCATAAAAAATATTTGCCAATCTTTGTGCTCCGTTACCTCTCTTCATCCGCCATTTCCCTCTCCTATGCATTTGGTTAAAAGATTTTGCATCCTCGACAACTTTTCCACTCTTTACCGTTTTTTCGTTCCATTTATCCAGGAAAAATTCATAAAAAAGAAGGAAAACGAGAGGAGATGGACTGGGTAGCTCTATGATCTTCCTTTTATCTAACCGGAGAATTTTTCAAAATGTTTTGCAGTTGGATCGCGAGACTTTTGCGCGACACCTTCGCCATCGCAACCTTCTTTCCTTTCATCTTAAATTCGATTTAGCAGACGACCCGACGACGATACGGTGTCTCGCTAGATGTTTCGCTGTTGTTTCCAATCTCCCTGTTCCCGTTGTCCGTTGCCCTTTATTGTCGCGAATCGCGGAACGTTAGCACATTTCGATATTTCGTGCTCGAGGCCGTAAAAAAATCGACGCTGAATTGAATTTCGATCGGCCCGGCACGCCGCGCGCGCTTTTTTCCTCCGGCTCGATCGAGGATCATTTTTCCGACTCTTTTGTCGGGATTTAGTCGACGAGGCCCGATTTTTGCTCCTCCCTGCAGCTTCCAAAATTTTTTCCATCGATACCCCCGCTCGTTCTTTTGTTCCAACCTCTTCTCTCACACCGTTTTCTTTTTTTCAACTGCTCGATCGAGGCAAGAAAGAAAGGAAAAAAAGAAAATTCTTCTCGTGGAATGGTGATTGCTGCTAGACCGGTGTACTCGCTCGAGCAAACTCCACCGGGGAATATCGCGCTTTTAACGCGATTTATCTTTCGAGGTTGAACACGTTTAACGAGTTTTAACTCCGCTTCGCGACTTGCTATTCTAAGCCATTTTTCCGGACGTAACTTTCGGTCGGTGGAAGCGGCGCAATGCGGTATTTCCTGTTTCAACGAAACCTATTGCGATTTGCAAAGATTAAATTTATTCAACGGAATCTATCGACGTGCTTTCAAGCTCGTTACCTGAACCGATATACCGTGAGTGAAATTTTTAGATACACCTACAGTGGACAAGATTATTGTTCGTTGAAAATGACTAAAATTGCTTTCGTTCGTCTTTCGAAGACGATCAAAATTAGAGATAAAGAACAATACGATGTAAGTTCTCCAAGAATAGTTTTCCTATTCTTTTTTCTCTAAAATTACGACTATGGGCATTTGATAATTTCGGTAAGTCTTAATGTTTTTAGATTAGTCTAATCTAATTAGTCTAGATCAGAGATATATAAAAGTCCTAAGAGTGCTATTAGAAATGCAAGAAAACTGATCGTTCAACTTTTAAGAAAGAAGAAACAGTATTCATACACCGGCAGTAAAGAAGTTGGCCTACTGAAACACGCTTGCCTCGACATATCTACGTTTACGACACAGAATGTACGCAACAGGCAGCAAACGCGCTAAAAGTGAACTAAAATCAGTATGCTATCTTTCATTACGACGTCCTGTAAGTTTCAAAAGTTTCAACAATATGCAATTTTTACACGACATATTTGCAACGAGAAATACGGTGAAAAAGTCCACGGAATGATCATCGATACCTGTCTTTGAATCAACTAGTTGTTTTTACATGTGCAGACCGTAATTCGTATTCTTTGAACGAAGAAAAAGAGGTCTCTATCCTGCACGCGGAATCGCAACAACGAACGAACGAACGAGATAACAGGGTAATTGCATTACCCAGCCGCAGATACGTGATCGTTTAATAAAACTCAGCCATTTACCAGCTCCGTGTTGTACTTGCTAATTATCTTTTACTAGCGATTTGGAATCGACTCGCCAAACTTGCAAGTTTTTCCACCGCTTGATCCAGCGAGCAAACTAATACGTTTTTGCGGCGACGGAATCACCCTGACTGGGAATAACGATAGAAGAGATACGCTGACTCTGCGGCGTGTCTTTCGGTTAGAAATGAATCTTAAGGAGGAAAATTGGAGGAAAGTTTGCCTATGCAAATGTGAATACAATTACCGTTGTTTCTTCTATCAATCGTTGAGATAATTCTCAAGAGTCTGGTTTGAAATGAATTAATTATTATTAAACGTAGCAGGAACTTGGTTCGTGTTGCGTAATAAATGTCGTTTAGGAAATAAAAGATATCAACGAACGTAACTTGTTTAAAAATATAAAATTCTAATTAAAGAAAGAATCGTGACAATTGGGAAGATACGCGCCATGTTATTTTGTTAATCGTAAAGTAAGTTTGTTCATTGACTTCCTTGTTATTTCGAGATTAATATTGCAAAAAAAATATATATATATAAACGAAAACAATCATAGAACGTTTTACGATATTAAAATGGCTAGAAAAAGATCTCATCGAAGAGCGATATTTATCGTGCGATAGCTTACCGTGTATTTGTTAGAGTTTTTCCAATGTATAGTGTTATATAAAATACATGGAATGCTGGATCAACAGAACTGCTTTACAAGTCCTCTTACCTTCCATAGCCTTCTGCTTCTAGTAGCACAGCTAGCACGATCAAAGCAGGTTACATCAAATAACTCTAAATAATTAGATAGATCGGCAAACACCGCTTGCTTCACCCATCCTAAGCTACTTGGTTACAGGGTAGATTCCACGACTCTTAACCAAATCGTCTGTCAAGCTTGTTTAATTTCGTTCTCCATCTTCGGTCAAAGTACATTAGTAGCTGCTTAAGTAACTTAAAACATTTTAAATATTTTAATATTCGACTTCGTACGACGCGGCTATTGCAAATCGTCGAGCTACGAAGTGTCGGCGATACGACCGTTTAGAGTTTAGAGGATGCCTGAGGTTCTGGCGGCACGCGATTCGACATCGCATTGCCAAAGAATAGAGACACTGCACCGCGAAGCGAGGCAGACAGCCATGCCTTTTGGTACGAGAACCGTGACTCTGTAACAGTGAGAGACGACGCTTGAACTTTGCCACTCGGAATCTTGAGGAAAAATAGATCTTGAGTAAGAAAATACAGAGTTCGAACGCTTGGAACGAACACAAAGCGGCCTTCGTTATCCTCGGCTGTAGAAAAAGGAAGCGTGAACGCTCGAGGCTGGCATAAATTTGAAGTCCTCCTCCGTATGGTGTGTCATATGCCGGGCCTCGACGTTCTGCGATTGCGACGCCTGGTATTTTCCGCTATTCTTTGTACGATCATCGATCTGGACGAGCGTCCAAGTAAAATCACGCGAGTTCGTGATACTACTCGGCTTTGGTATTTTCTTACGCTGACAGTGTGATTATTTTTCTAACATATCTCTAACGCAAAAGCTTCGATGTATCGTTCAATTTCCAAAATGTAAGATGTTTCAAACAGTCCTTTGGAACGAATCTCGAAAATAAAGTGCTTCATCGAAGGACGAAACGTATACTTTGCGATCTTGATACATTCGTCAAATGTCAATTAATGGAAAACGACATGCTTTGTCCGTCATTAAGCAATGGTATAATTCTAAAGTTACAGAATCAGCTTAAACGAAATTTGTTGTACCTTAAGAAGTTGTAGAGTTACTGTGCAAATTTTTTCGAAGGTGACGACGGTTGTCATCCTTGACGCGTTACTCTGTAAAGTTGAATTTCTGTCGTTATTACTTTTGCAACTTTGAAGACGTTTCGTACAACAACGTTCTGCAGGGGCCTTTATAACTAGTTACCAAAGTTTCTTTAAATCGGAGAACGTGATGCCCGGTACCAGTAACCGATAGTTTGCGAACTTACATAGATCTGCTGACATTGTTTTGCTTCTTTTAACAAATAATAATCACATTTACTTTCCTCCTTTTTGTGTATGCGTGTGTCCTTTACTCGATTTAAATGTTAATTGGCCCGAGAGCTTGTTAATCCGTTTTCCCTTTTCGTTATAACGAGACGTTATTAAAAATAATAAACACGAGGGAAACAATCGAGTTGAATATATTTCCCACTCTTGTTTGCCTGTAATTCCTCGTTTTGTCGTATCTTGCGATCCCAATCAGTTCGTTAAAACGATTCAAATGTACTGATAAGCGTTTAATAAAATGTATTTTCGCTTATGCTAGCATATCGGAGAGAGTTGACTATCTAAGCTGATATATATAGAGTTGCACAGCTGATGTAACGAACGTGAAATTTAAGGATGGCGGAAACGATCCGCGAAGAAAAACTAACAGCTAAATTATAATAAATTACATACGCAGCAGCGAGAAGGACGTTGTCTTGTTACCATCTGCTTTTGTTGTAAAAACAGTCGCTCGTTTATCTTCCACGACAAATTAAGTCTAATTACCAGGGTATGATCGCGCGTAATTACGTTATGTTTCGTCGTTGCTTAATTAACGTAAGTTCGTTCGCGGGATTCGCCATATTCCTAACGTCCGCGCCAGTCGAGAAACATTTATTCTTGAGTAAATTAAAGTTATTCGTAAATGCGTCGAGTAATGAACGCTCTTGTAAAACGGAAAGCGAATAGTTGGCGTACGAAGGGAATTTCGAGAAGAGGCAGGGAACAAAATTGGAAGAAAACGATATCTCCTTCCCGTGTAAACATCTCTTTGCACGACCACGTATCGACTTTCAAGATTTTGCCAAGTTTCGTTTACACGTAACGTTTGCGTACCAATAAACGCAAACAGGAAGTAAATTAATTAGCAGTCAAATATTTTCGTTGGTTAAGACGCACCTTAGGATGAAGTAGCGGAAGTAACTTTAATGATGTTATTTGTGTCGTATACGATGGATTCCGTGTGTATCGAGACTTAACGAATAACAATTATTTGTGCTGATCTTAAACTTTGTTAACGATATTGCATATTATATCGTGTATATATATACGTATTCAGGATATAAAGAAATGGTACTTCGTGAAAACTTACCACGAACACGAGATGGAATGTTGGTCCGATGTTAGAGACAGCCTAGAACAGAAATAATTTCTTTTATGCAATATTTGAAGAACGGAGGATCGTAAATTTATATAAAAATTGTAAACTTGTTTAAATTAATCACTATTTCTATGATCCATCACGCTTATTCGCATAATAATTCCCATAAGCGCTTCTTCTTCGTTAATAGCTTCTTCCTATTTACTTCAAATTTATTTGAAACACTCGCGATATCTCAAATGTCGTTGCTATTTACGTTTATGTTATTTAAGCAACGAAACTAAAAATTGTTAGGCTTTCTGTCACTTATTAACAAGTTTTTTAAAAATGTCTAGCCACGGTAGCGAGTAGAGAGTTAAGAGTATAAATTCGTGGCTGGCGAAAGAAGAGTAAAGGATGAAGATGGCGGAGAACGGGAAGAGAGGTGCGAATTTACGAGACAGGTACGCGGATGGTTCCATGCTCTGCTTTCATCTGGAGCAACAACAATTCCGGGGATCCGGTATGCTGGACCTCTCGTCACTTGCAGACAAACAGTTTCGGTAGTTTCGCAGCTCGTTCACGCGGTATGCGTGTTAGCTAGCGTTCTTGCACACCGGAACGCACCAGATAACGCTGACCTGAAAAACTATGCAGCCCGCCATAGATCGTCATTATCTAGAGGAACAGCCGGGGAAAGAGACCAGGGAGAACAGGATGCATTTGTCCCGTTCTTTCCGGAGGACGCGAGAACCGTGTATCTCTTTCGGTGGAAGAGCGTTGCTTGAATATGCGGGATGAACCCGTACATATGCACACGCGTACCAAATATGTCAGAAGATTCTGCGAGCGGAGTGCATAGACGCCGGATCCGATCCATTTATCTTAGATATTCCGGTTTTAGACTATCTTCAAGGCAAGTTTTACGACAACCAAGAGAAAGGACGATATCGTTTTCAATGGGATCTAGATAATCGAGATACGCCACTTACCGACATAAAATCAATAATTGCACGACATTTTTTGTCGCAACGTTAAATCGCAAAAGATATTGTATTTAAAGCTAGCAGTCGTATATCGACGGACCACGGAGACGATGAAACTGCGAGAAAAACAAAGTCAAATACAAAAGTTTGAGACATTACAAAGCTTTCCACGGAATACATACATATATGCACGATCGAGTTATTCTTTCTTTGAATTATAGTTCGAATAATACATCGTATTTGCCATGCATACGGGTACGAGAATTCTCACATATTTTATACCTATTTTCTAATGGATCAAAAATAACTACCCACTATACGCGAAACGTTGAAGTGGATTTTTATCAAGAAAAATAAATGAAACGATATCGCGCAACGAACTTCGAACGGATTAACGAGTTCTAATAGGGTTCTCGTAGCATTCTAGTAGCCGCAAATTCATTTAATAAATTTCGTCATTTTTACCTCCGTTCAATCAAACGAATGTAAATGTAATAAATGCGATATCGTCTCCATAAATTCCATTTGCTCGAAGGAAAGAATTATCTGTATCTTTGCAACCACCGTGCAATAATTTTGTACCTTCTATTTGCACCCCATGCGTTATTACTCTTTGCGCAGATAGATTCGATATTTATTTTCTAGAAAGCAAGAACATATAGAAACATTTGAACATTCGAGACGCGTATAAAATCGCAAAGTACTACAAAGCGCGACGAGGGATGATGTAAATTATGGGAGGGCGAATCTTCTAAAATCGACACGATAGAAAATATCGCGCGACCGGTTAAAAACCGAGACACGGGGAAACCAGAGATAAAAGAAGACGGCGATGAGAAGACGAGAAGGAATCGTTCGATTCTTTCAAAGTCGTTTAGCAAATACACTTTCGAGCTTTACTTTGCCCTCGTTCGAAGAACTGCCTCTCACCGGATTGCGAGACGAGGCCGGAGGAAAGAGATGGAAACGGGCTCGCCACTTTGCTCAACGAATTTTCTACCGTGCGGCGAGTAGTCGTTTCTCATTGTCCGTGCACGCAACTTCGATCCACGCTAGATTTCGCACGCTTACGACCATTGCTGGGAAACATCTCTCGTGCAATACCATCTAAAGAATCGGAGGAAAAGTATTTCCTCCAATTCGTAGTTGTTCGCGTTTCAGTTTGCCGGGTTGCTCTTTAGGAGATACACCCAAGTGTATTCGGCAGATTAGTGTAAAGAAACGAAATTATTGTTCGACGGTTGGATTTTGTTGGATCGCGGATGATTTATAAATTTAAAGCACTTGATCGTTATCGTGTGAATCTTGAAATTTCAATTATCGCAGATGATAGAAAGTATTTTCCGTAGAAGTAGAACGTTGAAACGGATAATCATTCTATTCCGTTTCCCAGTTTTTGAATCGCTCTAACGATCTTGCTTTGCTCTGTAGATTAAAACTACGTTCTTGAAATTTATTATAAAGGGTTTATTCCGAAAAATAGCCGAAATAAAGAAATTCAATTTAGCGTCGTTCCATGTTTCCGGACAGCAGTAGTAAAATGTACAATTATTTTATAAAAATTTGTTCCTCTGTAGAATATCGTTTCAAATCCGCTTTAACGTTTGCATTTTTAATTACATCTCTGAAATTATTTTAAAAACTTTCATATTTCATAAAAACTGAATAAAAAAAGACTAATCTTTCGTCTTAAAATTTTGTCACTCCGTTGAACTGCTCTTTACAATCACGCTCTCCCTAATTCTCATTTTTCCACAATTACACACTTCTTCCTCGTTATTTCCATATCCCGTATTTCCCATTTAAATGATAAACAGCCTTAGCGACCGAAAACAGTGGTTTTAAACGAACGCGCATAAATAACGCAATGGTTTCTGCGATTCCGGTGAGCGAGAATACGAGAAGGGAGGGAAAAACCACGAATCGCGATGTACGTGTACGAGACATCAGAGCAACTCCAAACACGCGGTTTCGTTCGCTTGTACATCTGTAAATGTGCTTGTCAGAATTTCTGTCGCGTTTCTTCGAATCCTTGCACAGTGCAGAGATTGTTGCTGCGGTGTTTCACGTCAAGAGTGCTCGGAGTTCGGAGCTTAGATGGAAGGAAACAGAAAGTCACGAAAAGCTTTGTTTGGTTTTACCTGAACTTTGCGAAAGGGGAAAATCAATTGTAAGTTGCAAGTAGCAAAAGTATCTAAAGTCGGGGGGAAAATATATTGGCATTATATATCCGTATAGTGCACGTATTATTTCTTAAATAATTGAAATTAACATCTACATTTTTGTCGAAACAAATCGTATTTGAAGAAATTTCATTGATATCCATTTCCACTTATTTTTCTTTCCAACTGTGACTTTCAACACAATCTGTTTCAATAGAGATTTCTAGAAATTGCAGTTGGGTTTCAAATTCTTGATAGTTTAGGGGACTGTAATATAAAATGTTTAAATAAATATATTATAAAGTGTTGCGCCGAAAGAAAACAGATTAATAATTATCCGTGGTAATATGGTTGAATTAATTATTGAGATAGAGTGGTTGGATCTGTTAAAGTGTAATTTTTATATTTAGCCACCCATGCACATTGCAATTCATGTTAGGATATAAATGGATGCTCGTTTAGGTACAACTACGGCTTCATTTATCATTCTCTTTTCTCGTTCACTTACATTCATTGGATTAACTATAGCTCCCTGCAGTAAAGGAAAACGATTATAACTCGAGGAAGGAAGGTCTCTTTACGTGTAACTGCCTCTATTCGCCGCTCATCCATTTTTCAGTTATATCTATCGTAATAACATCGTAATTTATATCGAAGTTAATGAAAATTGAATAAATTGGAAAAACTAATAAAAAAATATACGCAATAAATTAAAGCAATCAGGACCGAATAAACACCAAATAAGCAAAATTTATACGACTAATTTTTCAACCAAAGTGTAACCTGTGATAAATGACCGATAAATATATTATGCTTACATGATCCTTTTCGCAATATTTGTTGCAACGTCCTAAAAAAAATTCTATGTAGTATCAATTTAATCTAATAGCAACGTGTACGTTGCAAGTACAAGCTAGTATCAAACCACGTGTCTTAATGTCTTAATTAAGAACAAGTTCTGCCATCTCTCTGTGATGGAGAGCTCAAGCTAAATGCAATTCGCCAGTCGAGGTCAGTAGTAGCTGAGACTTCCTTGAATATCTAACACAGGATATGGATTGTTGACCATGGCTCTCACGATAATCTCATAGAGCAAAATAAAATTTCGTCGGCTCTCTGGCTTCCGTGGCAATAATATCGACTGCCGGAAGTAAGTTATGACTACGAAATTAAGGCAGAATTAAAAGAGTACAAAAGATATAAAAGATAACAAAATTTGATCGTCTTAGGGGCGAGTAAAATATATCCTATATAAGAAAATTTAGGTATCCGTCTGTTTACAATAGGAAAATATCAAAGTTAGGTATGCGTATGATTCTTTCACATCCAGAATAGTATATTACAGGAGAGGAAAAAATTTAGGTTTCCAACATTTAAACCGCACTGTACTATCGTTCGAGATTTCTCAGATTAAACAAAAGATTTGTTTGCTGAATTTATCTTGGCATACAGAAATAAATTCAATGTTTGAACTACATCGAGTTTGCTGCAACAGCGCAAAATAAACATTTACCCAATCCCTGTTATTAGTAACCTACAACGGTATCATTCCTCAAGCTTACCAACCACAAAATTGTTTCCTGCTCCGGGAAAAGAACACCGGTATAAAAGATAAGTAGCGAATTTTTATCTTTCTCGACGAGCGAACCGCTCAGAAAAAAGCAATTAACCTCTCATCCTATTTCTTTTTGATATCTTTGTCAACGCTGTAAATTATGGTCGACCATTCCTTAGAATAGCCTTCTCATTGATCTCCTTCTTTACCCGTGATATTTAAAATCGACCCACGTCGATAGTTAAAAATGGCAGATCTCGAATATTTGTCTCACGTTCCCCGAGAAATTCTCCGCATTTTCTACGTTTTGGCACGATCATTCTTCGCCAAAGTGTCCATACTCGTATTTATATCGATTCACCGGCACGAAATAGCATAGAGTCTGAGCAATCTCTCGCGTTAAAGTTGAGTTCGTTTAAAGCTTAGATTACGGACGAGCCGAGATCGTTTAAATATCGAATATACACCAAACTGAGTTTTGAAATCTATTTCTGAAATTTAGTCCAGTGAAAAATCCACTTGATCAAATTCGTTACATTCGTTTCCACAAAATTCTCGCAAAGCTTCGCGTTATTCAAACTCTATGGATTTAAGTTTTCCAGGCTGAATTTAAAAGTATGGATCTTGTTATCTTAATGGTGGATCACGCTATTATTATATATCACGCTGGTTCCGATCGATCATCTCATTCAGAGATACCACCATGGCTACTAAGCCCACGGAAAGTGCAAGGGAAATCCCCGTGATTGCAGGCTTAGGTTACAATCGCAAGTAGTATTACGTTCTAGGCTTCATCATTTCGTTTCCTTGACCGCTAATGGAATTGATTTTCCCATTTCCACCTAAAAACTAGTGCAAGCGAAACGATTGCATCGAATCCGCGTGTATCAAAGTGTCTCTATACTTTTAAAAACTCTACTAACTAATAAAACTAATAAAATATTATCTTGCTTTGTACTTACAATTAATTGACATCTATTTTTCTGCAAAAACGTACGAATGCTGTTACAAAGTTCTACCAATCTTGATACGTTGTTTCGTTACGATTCTCGTGATAGAATTATCTAGTTCTATGGAGAGCAGAATTTCAATGGAATTTCAAAGTAAATCGAAGAGTAGGATGATATTTCCGGCATTCCTAGAGTTCCCTTTGTCAGGATTTTCCACGCGTCTTGTGTGTAATTAAATTATTTGAACGTGCCTGTGATATTGACCGACGGGCGCGTTTCAATTTTCCACGGTGACGAAATCGGTCGCGCGTCGATTAAAAATTGTCGAGCACCGAGCTGCGTGAAGTTGGTACCCTCAAATGCCAACTTTTATAAAACCAAGCTGCAGTCGGTTGTCCACGATTTCACCACATTCGTCCAATCGAAATTTTCCTTTATCCACTCTTCAAAAAAAGAAGTTATCAGCTTTTTAAATTTTCATTTGGTGACAATCTTTTTTCGAATGGCGGAGAAACGAAAATTTCGATCGGATAAATGTGATCAAATCGCGAACAAACGAACGCAGTTTGATTTTTGTAAAAATTCGCAAGCGGGGGGCGACGGGGTCAACTTCATCCAGCTCGTGCACCGCGCATCGAAAACGCTGACAAACGCGGCAAATTATCGATCGATCGTGACAGTGACTGCACGAGAATCAAGCACGCGGGAACTCGACCGTTTGATGCGGAAATATGCCAATATTAAACATCGCCACAATTATCGTATATCTATTGGGGTATTTTTAATTCGTTTTGAAGCAGTGCGCGGGCAAAGGGAAAACCTTATCGCAACAATTGCCGATACACGTCCGCCATTTCTGTCAAGTTCGTGATTTAACGAGTAACCGTGCTATAGATTTCTATCGAAACGACGATTCTTTAAATCATATTTAAACTCCATAATTTTCCAACGGTTCCGATGCTTCGATTACTTCGATAAATCATGTTCTTCCTACATCGATATTGTGTTAACCGTGTCTATAGTGCCTGCTTTGTTCGTTAATAATAATCGGTTTAACATACAAAGCGATCAACAAACATTGTTTATTATGTTTGCCGTGTTTTAACAAATATTGATCATTATGGATAGACGAACATTTGCGGACCATCGACCACGCATTCATTCACCATTAAACTCGTTAATAATTATGCAAACTCATTATCTCTAATGATCAATGCTTATCCAATATGTTACAGCCTGATGGCTTTAATACAGGATGATAACTTGATGATCTTAAATACTATAGGAGTTGTTTATGACGTGGCGGAACTGTTCGAAAATAAGTTGGATATTATTAAGCGAAACTATACGATAATAAGTATTAAATTTCCACTTAATACAAAAATTAGAAACTATTTTACTATGTTCTACTCCGCGTTAAATATCTTTGAGTTACATACCAAAGTTATTCTCTGGCGCAATCAGCACTTTGTTTATCACAAGCTACCGACAACTAAATTACAATATCCTGCGTAATAGAATTTCAGACATTCCAACGAAAGCACACGTAACATTCGCGCACATATCACTACGATTGTTCTACCGACGCGGCTCATCTCGTTTAATCCACCGTGAAATCACCGCGTTCAATCGCTTTTAATCCAATATAAAGAATCGAACAGATACAAAGAAAACAACACGATTTTATTTAATCTGCGAGTTTCAATTTGCTTTTCCTAACAAATAAAAATCTTACTTTCCAAAACTATAATACTGCTATGATCTGCTGAGACGCGTCGTTTATCGTATCATTCTAAAGAGGTTACCGGCTAACTAACAAGTGCAGCCAACTTAATATACGTGTCTGAAGCTTGGATTGCCAACTTAACACGATCATGATGAAGAATGTCCAAGTTCGATTGACAGAATCAAAGAAACAATCGATCTTTATCGAACTCTAGAATATCGATTTAATAACGAAAGCGATTGCAAATATATTCGTAACGTTGTGTATGGCGATAAGTGGACGTGCTGGAACGATCAGTGTAATTAAGTAAGTAATTAATTGTTGAAATATAATTCAAAATAATACGCGATACATAAAGACACGACGAGTAGATAGCGGATTTTTATGTAATTATCGGTACGAAAAAATTAAGCGATAATATCGTATATATATTCGTGATTATATTTGATGGATAGAATCTCTGCTTAGATCCCCTTTTTCTAATTGTTTCCTTAAAAATATCCGTTTGTATGGATATCCATAATTTAACAATTACCAAAGAAGTACAAATAGCGTATTTCGATTACTTTTCAAAATGCACGTAATTACTTGAACCATGTAAAAAATGGGTACGTAACTTGTATAATAAGAGAAATTAAATTTAATACATCTTGCAAAATCAAAATGGCGCATTGGGAGTGCAGCTTTCTATCGAAAGTATAATACTTAAAAAGGGATCTGATCTTGAATTAAAACCATCTATAACACACGGAGCGACGAGACGGTGGTACTTTTAACTCGGTTTCGTCGAACTTTTCGCGAAGATTTTATTTACGGAATTAAACAGCCGTGTCGTTACTTGTATGGAAGTTGCGCGTATCGCGAGAGATTCGGAAACAGGAACAAAATTTCATTCCGACTCAACTAATTCGGCCATGTAAATACAATATTGGCTGGTCGCCTCGATCCGCAGGGATTCCAACGAACCGCTACGCCAATCGACCTATTTTCTGTCCCCTGTCTTCGGCCGATCCTTTTCGCCGATAATGTTGCATCGCTATCGAAGCTACGTATCGGTTTACTTCAATGTTCGTGGAAAATGACAGGTTTCCCTTTTTACATTGTCTGCCAGTTAATTAGTTCCTACTCGCTTCTTACGAAAAGAATAAATTGACGATTTTTAAAATTAAGGCAGGTAATTGGCAATGGAGTTATCGATGTTCTGTATCGATATTGTATATTTTACAAGCCATACAACGGACCAGAGTGAAATACAGTTCTTCTGTATTCGGTATTCACAAACAAAGTATGTTTCAAAGCAAAGTTGATTGTTACTGATTACAGAAATCACATGGCTAAAGAAGCCTCTTATTTAACATAGAAACTGATTTATTTATTTATCGAAATGTAAACGATCGATACAATACGCGCTTTAAATTCCGATAAATTATTTAGTACATTTTGGCAGTTTTTTTAGCAGCCAGTTTAGTAAGATAACTTGTTTAGGTCAAGACTTTTGTATCCGTTGTATCTATCTATTTTACTTTTCTTCTATGGTTATTACATTCGTGAAAGCCTCGCCCGCCCATTTAAGCTTTCCAAAAATTGTTTTCATCGTAGTACTTATAGCTTTGCTATAAGCTACATCGTATATACCGTATATCGCAACTAAAACGTATCGTTTTACAGCAGTTACGTAACTATGTATTTTACGAATTGCAATCGCAATCTGTTTTTTCTATCGTAAGAAGAGTTTTAGCAATTTCGATAATTCTTTAATTATCTATAATAATAGTATCTATAATAATAGTGACATAACTAACAAAAGTAAATATTTTCATTCAAATAAGGAAGTTTTAAACAGAAAATTATTAAGTACTTAATCGTTTAACAGTGATATTTTAAAAAACCGATAAACAAAATACATTGTACATAGATACAGATAGTTATGTACGTAAAGGTATAAATAATTATATTTTATCATGATGAATCTCCATGGCATGGAAGATGAGAATGCACTAGTAGAACAACGAGAAATATTTCTTTTTCACGATTCACGAATTTCGCGACATTTAATACAACACGTAATTAAGCAACGAGAGACATCTTATAACATGAGAAACGTCGCGATAATACGTAAGACACGAGCCGTATCGTAAAACTAATGTTGAGCGTGCGGTACCGCGGCAGTGACTGAGAATATAACGACCTTTCCTTGACGTTTCATAGCGTCTTTGTTTATAGCCCCCGTTTTTGTATTGTGTTGAACCCCTGCTCGTTCAAGCCCCGTGGTGGAGAGCCGAGCCAAGTCGTGATAAATATTTATACATTTTATGACAAGCTTCTACTATAGAATATATCATTCACGAACATGTTTATTTGTACAAATTATTTCGACCAACTTTTAGTATTTTAAGATATTACCACGTATTTAGAAAATTACTATAGAAATATCTTTACTTTATTTACGATCTTAATCTAAATTTATACATATGATCTTTCGACAACTTTTAAAATTACATTGCACAATGTATACCTAATATGCTATTATATCATAAAAATAATACAATTGTAAAAATCGTATTAGAAAAAGAAATCGGAAGAAAAAGACAGATGAAGTTAGAAATATTTTGCTGGATGAAAATTATAGGTAAAAAAGGCATACATCTTTTTTATTTTCGTACGTGTTTATGTATATACGATATTTTCCTTTCCAACTTCAAGATTGAACACTATATAGCGTGCACGTCAGCGGTCAATTAGGAAAATGAAAGTTCTATTGTGCCACGTTAATATAATAAATTCTTGAGCGAAACATTTTTGCCGTGCCGAGTTCCTAAGTATTTTGCAGCAATCGTGGCATTAGTATCATCCAACACTCCCCGGGCAACGCCACATTTATCAGATTTTCCCTGCAAATGGACCAATTACACTTGTTGTCACGATCGGAATTTGATTCGGATAAACTCGCGCGGTACGCGCACCTGTTTCAATTTGATAGTTAACCCCGTTCGTCGACGCAACTAATTTAAGCATGTAAATAGGATATTGGTCTGCGTATCGAACCCACAGGGATGCGATAAACTTACCGAACAACACGATCCATTCCTAACCTCTGACTTCCTTCGTTGAATCTTCAATTACGTGGATTATTCTAGTTTAGCGCTCTCGGTGAAACTGGCGTTAAGGCGAGACCATCGAGCATCCTCGACATTGTGTTCGAGTTTATATCTGAACTTAATATTAGTCATAGCAAGTATAGAATGTGTAAAGGTGAGCTACGTAGCAGATCATGATGAATTTTTCTGCATGATGAATCGACCATGATGAAGCGCAAAAAATTAGAAATTTACACTGGATAGCGTGAGTAGCATGAAAAGAAGGATAGTAAAAGAATAGTACGCGATAACAAGGAATAAAGCTTGACGAAGTATAAGTAGAGGAAGATGGAAGGCGGTAATCCTAGATAAAACAGAATAATGATAGGATAGAAGTTGAGATTAGGCAAAATGTCAAGAGATGAGACGAATCTGAGACGACTCGTGGAACGAATTGTCTTGATTGCAAATGTAAAACTTGTAAACGTTTCGAATGAGTAGCGATCTTTTTTAAATGAAAAGGAAGTTCATTAAAGGAAAAGGAATTTCCAAGTTGACAGACATCCTGTAAATCTTGCATTCGACGCAGTATCTTCATTTATAAAAATCAATCAAAATTCTCGTATAATGACAGAACGGATAATCCCATTTCACGATTAGTTTTTCCACGGGAACGAGAAAAGGCGAAGAGAAAAATTCTAGTGTGAGACAACTCGGGAAAGAAAATAGAGAACAGCGGAAAGAGAAAGTAGAGGCGGCCGAGTCGAACACTTCTTCCTGCTTGGAGTTACAAAGGTCTCGCAAGTTGGCCGCAGCATTCAAAGGAAGCACATAAATCCAAAGACACAAATGACTCGTTCTAAAGTGATTTTATTCTCCCTGTTCGACGCGTCTCCTATTCTTCCTTCGAGCCAATCGTGCGACGAGCCAAGAACGAAATCCTCCTACGAATTCTTTCCTCTGCTACGAGCGACACTTTTATTTCTTTTTCACCCGTTTCCCGTTCCGCGAAACGAAACAAAGCTAGAGAGATGTTCCTGATGCTCGATTTTCCAACGCGTAAACACGCGGACGTGCACATTCGCTGCAGTTGCTGTTTCGTGGTGTATTTCAAGATTAAGAATTTTCACCTTGATACAAGGACACTAAGTAGAGGCTGTGAAAAGCTTGAGGAAAAGAAGGGAAAACCGAACGGAAGGTTGCCTCGAAGGATAGGCTACAAGGAATGAATGTAAGCGTTGCAGGGGTTTAAAGGGCCAACTAAGTGGGGGAACGCAACGAAAGAACTTCGAGAGGGACTTATCTTTCTCGGTGTTTGAGTTCTAGCAGGCCAAGTAGCTCGAGAGATTTAAAGATTCCTCGCAAGTAAAAGATTCACAGAAATATGGGAAAAATTTGAAGCTTGCCATATTGATCATGTAAATCTAGTGTTTTTAACTGGAATATTTAGCGTTCGAGTTCTTTTCCGTTTAAACGATAAGGCTTGAAAATGTTACTGTCCGATAGTTTAATATCTGTCCTGAATCTGTTAATGAGAAGGAAACAAAAATTACGACAGAGTTGAACTCTACTGTACAGTATATATAGTATATTCTACAGAGATTCTACGACAATTAATAATTTCTAAATATCCACCAACATAAATTATTCCATTCTTAGACTTCCATTAAGCCACCTTCTAAAGACTTTCTCTCTCGGTAATCTCACTTAAATACTAAAGCACCGATCTCTATCGATTAGTAGAACACGGATTTCTTAATTTTTCATTCAGTTGGGCACAATAAGTTTGTTCTCGTTGAGGCGGAAGGAGCAAAGTACGAAACACGGTCGTGCACAAAAGAGAGTAATAGCTTACACGAACTCGAAGTTCTCCCCTATCGCGGAGGGTTATTCTAAAGGAGCTTTCAGCTTTATTAATGCTGGCACTAATTTTCACCGACTCCGCTCTGTCTCTTTTACAGCCATCTGTCACCGTTCAACAGCCTCTGACACACTCGACATCCCGCTGTCTTACATTGTGAGAGCAAACTGTTCACTCTCTTTTTGACGGCATTTCGCCTCTCTTGCTTTCTGATTTCAATTGGACCGGCTCGCGTACGAAATGTTTTCGTTTGTCGTGTCAAGCTTTGCCGATCTCCGTGTTTCATCGCGTGATGTGTGTCGTCGAATTACGAACACGAGGATATTCGCAAGCATACGCGCACAATTTAATACAAATTTATTATTCGCACGAATTAATTTAACAGGTATTTATTATTTGTATAAATCAATTTAGTAGAAACGTATTATTTGTATAAATCAATTTAATAGAAATTTATTATTTCTATGAATCAATTTAATAGAAATTCTTTGTTTGTAACAAATTAATACAAATTTATTATTTGTAAATGCGAGGATGTTTGTAAGCACATGCGACCAATTTAATACAACTTTATTATTAATTACTCATTTCCTCTGAAATAACAAATTATATTATATTACTTATTACATTACATAAGATTGAAATAAATGTGTAGGTATAACGCGTTTAAGGAAATTTTCCGTTGAACACGAGGAAAATTGAATTTTCTAATATAATTGTTTTTAGTAACGACAAAGCTTTCCTAGATAAGGTTTTGAAAACAATTTTGTAGCCTATACGAAGAAGCGCCAATGATTGTTTGATACTTACCTAAAAGGTTAAAATACTTAATATGTGCTGTAAAATAGTACTTCCATTAAACACACTTATTCAGCTGATTCATCGCGACGGGTAATAGCAGTACCAACGCTGTAAGTCCGGTTCCATCGTTTCCAGTTAGCATTTAAGAGGAAGTTAAGATGCAATTTGCGGTCAAATGAGAAACGCCGATTTCACGTCGCTTCGTTTAATTCCCTTTTAAATTTTATGCCTTCCCGTTGAATCCTTTCTTTATTTAAAAAGCACGTTGATTTCGGTAACGTAAAATCATGCGTATTACGCGAACTGGTTAATAAAAGATGGCAGAGCACATGCTACGTAAATGCAAACGAACTTGCATTTAACGTATCGGAAGCCGAGATATCGCTAGAATAAAAGCCACCGAATGATTTTCTTCATATTTTAATCATCGTTTCTTTTTATCGAAAGAATAAATAACGTGGAGATAAAATAAAAACGAGGAACATAGAAGAAGTTGAGAGAGATTTGACGAGAGAATCGTTGACTCGAAAATTTTCATCAGTCCGCGTCTTTTGTGCGGATTTCGGCTGAACAATGCTGTAAGATTAAAATCTATCGGCATCGAAATGTATGAAATTTTAATTTTTATCGGTTACCTATCTTTTGTAAAATATTATCATTGCCGTCGTGAAATTTTATAGCGATTAATATTGTTTCTTATGCACAACGTATAATTACGAATTTGTTACGTTCTCGAGTGAAATCTCTGAAAAATCTTTTCATATTTCGTTCTGAAACGTCGAACGAAGGAGAAAGGAGAATACTAAAGTACAAGGAGTTTCTCGGAGCATTTTACGGGAATACTATTTCTGCAGTGGCCATAATGGTTATAGCCAAATATTTATCCATGAAACTTTTCAGTAGTATAGCCTTTTATGTCTCTGGAAATATCTTTGATAAAAGTTTTCCTTCTAGAAGTAAATATTTGTTCAATTTACAATATCAAGCTTACGTACTCTTAGAATCGATTTGCAAAACAAATTAGTGTATTATAAATTCATAAAACGTTCGTTTGCTATTTACCATGGACAAATTAGACTTCGAATTTGAAAGTTCGAAATAGAAATTCAGTTCTTAGATTAAGGACTCGACTAGTAACTTTCCAAAGGTTATGTAAAATTCAAAAGAATATTCACAAGGAGTATGCATCGCCTTTCTTAAGCTTTCATCTCTCTTTTTCAGCTCCTCTCTTGAAAACATCTCGAGAAGAAGAAGAAACTTTGCCTATTGTGCTAGCCGTAAGCAGAAAGAAGTATCCGTCTGGATTAAATATTTTAAACTTCGTCGCTCCTGAACTTCAGAGATTCTCGAGCCAAATCAACGTGACGAGCAGTCGATGGTTCGTACAACATACATATATTAAATCGGTGAAACTTTGTTTCAATATTTTTTTCGTAATAGACTGCAAAACTTTTTCTCTTATCTTAAACACAAATCTTCGTTAACAACACGCTGAAATAATACACTGACTCACGAAATTGTATAACATTTCATAAACGTATAATATGTGTTATAATACGTCTAAATATACGATTATTATTACGATTATTATCAGTAAAGTTTGAGATAGATTTAAAAATCTACACACATAATACAAAAGTTATTGGCTTCAAATTCGACCAATTTAATCATGGCAGTAGTATTTAGTTACAGCGTAAATGAAATATCAAGACGTTTTATACGGCACATACAATATACGGTGACGAACAAAAGTATCGGCACAGCTTGATTTTAATTATAGCATAGCTGCAAATAAATCGAACAGAGAACTCAATATTCGATTATTCGTTTACATATAACGACATTCATTTGTATTTTATTCGGTCTCCTATCTTTAAAAGAAAGTATTAACAAGTGTAAAACGAGTCGTAGAATCCAAGAAACGACTGTTGCAGAACCAAAAATAATAATAAATTTGTTTGAAGAAAGATATTCATATTCCATTATTGGGAATTTAAAAAAAATTTAATCGCGTCGTCATTAGAAGCGTAATTGAACGATTTTCTAACACAGAAACTGTAGTAAATGGTCGGCGATCGGGTCACCCAGAAAGGTTGAACGAGCGAAAAAAGAGGAAAATCATTAATATCGTGAAAAATGATCCCACTGTCTCTTCCTCGGAGGTCGCAACAATTAACGATGATTTTAATAAGGATGTCCATCCCATAACTATTCACCTTCACTTATAACCGTTGAAAAGTGCCGATATTAAAGTTGCGAGGCGGAAGCCAATAATAATTAAAACACAACACAGAAGCGTTCTATGGTATAGTCGTGAACCACTATACATTACACTTTACAGGCGGAACGTTAACTACTATCGTATGACGAAAACCATGACAACGTAATCAGCGTGTGTGTCTCTAAAAAACTATTGAGAGTATCAAGGTAGTAGTTACACAGAGCGAACAAGAGTAACTCTCGACCTTGCGTTATCTTGCTCCGCACAGTGGTATAGTCTGCGTTAGGTCAGACGGACGTTACCGCATCGCAACGTACAAGTCCAGCTATTTGCCTCGGACTTGAACATGTTCCGTCTTTCTTACGAATGTTCCTACAACCTGTCATGGTCACGCGAAGCAACACCACGGAATTGAACCTGCCTTCACGAGCAACATAATCGCGGCTACGGATGCCGTTTTCTGGATATCGTGATGAAACTCGATCGAAAAGCGCTCGAGCGTGGATACTGATCGTGATGCAGGATAAAAAGTGTTGGCGAAAATGTTGGAAGGAGAAAAGATATCGTTGCCGAGGGAAAGGAAGGAATCGACTATAAACGTAGCAGACGCAAAAAGCACTGCCTCTACTCTCCGAGTACGCCATTTATGTCCAAGTATGCGCGCATCCGTGGCCGATATTACCAGCGCTCACATCGGGATCGATGCTTCAGAAAACTCTATTTTTACGCGCGCTACTTTAATGTTTCATTTATTTTATACACGAAATGATGAAATCGAGGGTTGGTGTTTATTGGAAATTTATGATTTATGCGGTGAAACGTGGCCTTTGTTAGTGGCTCCAAACGTAGATAGTTGTTATTTTTTCTTAAATTTTCTTAAATTTTTTCTTATAGGAAATATTTTAATAATTACCAAATTAAATCCTATTTTCAACGCAACTTGTTTCTGTCTCTGCTCGACATTTATCTATTATATTATTCGGATATACCGGCTTGATAGCATCGCGACAATTTCCGTTTATCACCGCCATATGTAACTACACCAGGGTTGCGTAAACAGGGTGTGAGAAACTCCTTAAACTCCGGAGCTTATCTCGCGTTGCTTCAGAGATAGGCGAGATTCCGGTAGAAGCAAATAAGTTTTAGGCGTGTTACGCTCGTTCGAAACGCGCGGTCGAAAAAAGAGTAACGCGCGCGTTCACTTTGGAGAAGTTTCGAAAGTGTCTACCTTTTATTAGCTGGTGATAACTGGCGGTTTATGCGCGTCGTTAAAACTTAATGTTGCACGCTGGTCGAGCTTCGTAACGCGCAGTAACCTGCATGTAGGTACGTTCGAGCACGGTATCCCGATCGTAATTTCTCCCCTTTTCTGCTTAACTGAGGTTGCATCGAGAAATTCCTTCGACCGTTTTTACAACTTTGATACCTTTTCAAGGGACGAAGTGGACGATCGAGTACTTGCATTTCAATCAGCCATTCGCAATCTGCGCGAAACACTTACAAATATCGAGAGAACGAAGGCGTTTCGATCTGCACGATCCTGCACGGATGTCACAAAATTTGCGAGTTTAAATTTGTCAAATGCAAGTGCAAATAAACATGTTTTTATATGGCTCGGAAATTAAAATCAACGAATCGCTGTGTGGCAGGAATTTTAACAGCGATTCGTTCCAGTCGAGCTGAATTTTCTCAATTACGTAAATTGAACGAAATAAATTTCTTGCGCGTACGAATTATATTTAATCTCCGTATAAAAATGTGCGTGTTCGATATCGTGTTAAGTACGCTATGTATTATCATTGATACGAACGCGTTGCTGGAAATTGCGCGCGATATAAATCGTACAGCGGGGCTAATGGTTTTAGCCCGAATAAACGTTTGCGGAAAAGAGCTTAACAGAGGATCGAAGGACACAAATTATAAAAATCAAAATGAATCGTTTCGACGGTCGCGATATAAATGTTACTACTTAGGTATCGCTTATCCTGGAAGAAGGGGGTGCTACGATAAAACGTTATTAAGACATTAAACTACGTTATTATGTACGATCGATCTGTCGTCATGAAGGCAGAAACAAGAATTTAGGAAGCTCTATGTTATAATCACGTAGAAACGTTCGTGTGCAGCATTTGTGAGAAGTAAATGACTAATTCGTTATAGGTTAATTCTCCGTGAAATATGGCTTTATTAAATAAAAAGCGAGAGATTCGTAAAATAAATCGTTTCTTTTCATTCGTGGTCATGCGATTTTATTTGCAATTGTTTTAATCAATTTGCATTGTCAAATTCTACTTTCTACGGCATTGACGTTATGAAAAAGAATTGCAACGTTCCGTTTAGTATTCTTCTCATCGATATTTCACTATTTCCATATACATATAAAAGCCATCGACAGCTCCAACGAGTATAAAACTAAATCGTTACTTTTAGTTCAAATTTCATTTTAATAAACATAAAGTTTTACGGTATTTTGCGTTTGATACAAAAGATTTTGCATTTACAGATATAGCGAGTATCTGAACAATATCCCTTAATTCCGATAGAATTAAAAAATGTGGGAATTCGCTGAAATGCCCACACAGCGATACTAGCGGTTCTACAAACTCTCGGAAACAGACTGCATTGGTTCTGTCATCGAATGGCATGTCGTTTGAAGTGGTTACCCATGATATCCAAATCTCCGTATTCGATTCCATTTTCGTCGAAAGCACAAAGATTAGAGGTTTCAACCGTGTAGCTGGCTTGCCGCGAGGAAACTTTGCATTTTCCAGTTCCCTACGATATCCATAGTTCTACGATGCGTCGGACCTAATACGCGAATACGTGGCTATTGCGAAAGAATCGTATTTCGGTCGTCGAACGAACTATGAAATTTATATTTCATCGTCATTTATAGAAGAGAAGTTGGACCGACGAACGCGACATTTTTCATTAACATTTTTCTCGTCATCTCTTGTTTCGAGCAAGTTTTATGCTCTTCCGAAATTGAGGTTTATAAAATTTGAAGTTCCTAGAAACGTATTAAAAATGGAGAATATATTCTGTAAACCGATGGAAATATAAAACTTACGGAGTGAAAAAGATTGATAATATTCCCACAAAGGTAACGAATGTTGAACATAACTGTCCTTTTCAAATATATCTTTAATGTTCGTACGTACATGTTCTTGACAAGCGAATTAACGTAGTGTTTTCATTTTATTAACGGACTTATGTTCCAAGCACACTTCGTCACATGGAAATTGAAAATATCGAAGTAATTTAGTTTTTTGAAGTTTTTACGTATACCACTTTCATTTCCGGATAGTCATTTATCTCGGTCGATGTCCATTAAATCTTTTGCCACTTAACGTCTGTTAGACGATTAACGCATTATGGCTCGTCCCAGTTTTAGGTTAATTAAAATTTGCTAGATCGATATCGGCGCGAAACTTAGGATCTCCAGTGTCTATTACTTTTCTTACTACTTACCAATTTGCGTACTTCGTAATAGAGTCGATAGAGAAGGCAATTCGGTATAGTTACTCTGATTCTTCTCATATTAATTTAATATCGTCAAATGTGATCTTATTTCTCACTTTCTCCATTCTCATCGATTCAAGGGTTAATGCGTGAACGGCGTTCGACAGTTTCACGTAAAACACCCGAACGTAAAGAGGAGAATTTTCCTAGCTATGGCTGGAAACCGTGGGTAACAGGTTCCCATATAGGGTATTAAGAAGTTTATTGCATAAGACACGCTACGGGCAATATCCAAGGTTGCTGGAGGCAGGCTCGATCACAAACAGACTATCCGAGAGAGTTGCCACGCCGGTTCAGATGTGGCTGGTTTTATAGCTCGATAACGGCTTCAGGTAAGAGCACTGTGTGGATCTCCTTGTCGCTACTTGTATGCATACGAGCAGCCACCACGTACCTATGTTTTATGGTGCATAGAGAGAAGAGGTTCGATATAAGAAGCAGCGGAGGTTCGAGACTTTTGAGAGATCCTCCACCACCTTTCTTTTCATTCTTTGTCTCTCTCTCTCTCTCTCTCTCTCTCTCTCTCTCTCTTTCTTTCCTCTCCTTTTCACGGGAATTTTCTATGGCAACGATGACGCGTGAATTTGCAAGATTGATTTTACGTCGTCTCACGGAAAACTATAAAACGAGGTTCGCGTGAGAGACGTCGTTCCGAGAAACGTAATGGGAGTTCGATAATTCGAAGGATTTCCAATCGAGATGCTCATGAATGTATGTATATCGCATAACAGAGTAGCAAGAACGAAACACGCGGCGAATCCGTGAAACAAAGACGCGCGAACGAATTAATTTGTCCCGATGATCGATCCTCGTCGAGGGAAGACGCCAAGTAACGGGATCGCGTTTCTCGCTGAAACTTTAATTGCTTGCTCTTCTGTTTCACCGGAATTAGCATATCGTGGAAAAGTATCGAGCGCGGTGGATCTTTCGGTGGTGTAACGGCAATCGCCAGAGGGATGTCGCGCGTAACGAAGAAATTGCTATGGCGGCAAAAACTTGCGCGGTCTATGATTCCCCGTCTTCGATTAACCAGCGAGAGACATTTATATCGATCGTAAAATTAATTACCGTCGGCGAAGTTTAGTTTTATGACGACGTGGCTGGAAAGAAGCGGCCCCACTTCGCGGACTAAATCTCGCTTAGATATTACGTTCGGTCTATTTGTCAAGCAAATGCAAAAACACCTTGTCCCCGTTCTCCTCGCCAATCTTGCTCTCTTGCTGCGTATAATCGTTCCAGGGTCGTTAAGTTGTATCTTTAATGGACGAACGAAGGGTTTAAAGAGAGATTTCTTTCGCAATTACTGCTTAAAAAATTGATGTTATTTTCAAAACAACAAACTTGTAAATCTACGCGATGATAGTCGAAAGATGACACAGGAAACAAGCTTTCTGCACAGTGCACGCTGGTAATTTCGCGATGGTCGATCGCGTGCAATCGATCGAGGCGTCGAACGGAGGTTTATTGAAATACCATCACGAATCGAGCAGAGAAGAAGCTCGCGGCTGGAATTCCAATTTCGACCCTTACAGATGACATCGTCCCTCTTAACGATTACGACTACGCCTAATTACGTCGCCGTCAGCACATTCCACGATCCTCTTGCGGCTCGAAATCAAGCACCGGCGATTGGCCCGTGCTAGTTGCGCGAGAAGGGAATACGATCTGGTAATTGCATTTTCCCCGTTTTTTCTGCAGTAGTGATATCTAAGTCCCTCTGGACTTTTCGTTTCACGCGACCAACATCCGAAGATCTAACCGGATAAATGTGGAAAATTTTACCATACAAACTTACTCGATTATACGAAACTTCTCTGACGAAACGATTTAATTTTCGAGTAAATGGCCCTTTATAGATTTTATGGAACTCCGAACGAGAAAATATCGAATGGAAAAACGAACTGAAAAATCGATCAACTTCTTCCTATCGATGAAATTCGATACTCGATAAACGATCGTGGCTTTCAAAGGATGTAGATTTTATTCAAATACGTTGTTCTCCTCAGTCTACGAAATAAAAATAAAAAAGTTTCAATCCATAATCTGTTTATAGCTTAAATTGTTTGCAATTCGCTGTAACCACTGTGATGTTCGATAAAGGAACATTTGCTGGAAGAAAAAATTACGGTAAAAAATGTCTATAAACGTGGTTAAAAGATAATCGTAAACAGAATGTGATATCTAGAGAGGAATAAAACTTAACGGGGCGTATGTATTATGAAATGTAATAAAATCTACGACGTCTTAAAGTTGAAAAAACCGGAGAACAATGCGTATTAAATCGGTATCTATAATCGCACACGAGACCATGATATTATGAACTTGACGCTTTTATAACACTGATTATATCGTATATCGATAGAATATAGCTTAAAGTTTTTAAATTCACAGATTTTTTATTGCGTAACATAGATTGTAAAATTGGAATGTCGACAGTGATATCGTGTCAAAAATTGGTTCATCGAGGCGCCCGTGCTTTCAAACTAACGAAACGAAACGGAAACTAATTAAGGTTAGGCAACAAGAGCTCCATTACGTCAAGATACAAGGTACATAGACATCATCGTACACTTGGATTTTCGATAACATCATCCCTGCATCTCCAGATACTTGCATCTGAGTGGATACCTGTGTTTAGCTATCTACGTGCACTTTGTTGGGTTCTGTTCGTTTTATTTCGGTTACATCGATCCGTCTATTCTACGCTAAATCGGCCTGCATCGATCGTTAATGCATATTACATATATATGTCTATTTGAAAAAGGAATTTTTAACTTGTGTCAATTTCTATGTAAATAGCAATTTTAGATAGCCGGGAACTGTATTTTTCATAACAGTTTGAGCGCGAATAAATTTAAGATTAAAAATTATAGAAATTTCTGCAATGTGAGACGAAGTGGCCAACGTTATGACAATGTCTAGAGAAGAAAGTTGCTCGATGTTATAGTATAAAGGTGATACGATCTCGTTTACCGGCAAATTCCAGAATTTCAAAGAAAATATCGCAAAAACTTATAATAATCGTTACTCGATTCAAACTTCATAATTATCGTGTTACTCGATCTAACGACTGAAAATGTATTCAAACACTTTCCGCTTTCATCCTCTATTCGCTGCTGAACATTAGGTAAAATCCATTGGCGGCGTCACGTAGTTTTCCTCGTTACACACTCACTCGCATTTCGCGAAAACGACTAGGAGTTCCGGTTCGAAGTGGCTGGTCGTGTTTAGCTACGGGAACCTCGTTCACCCGTACTCTTGTCTCGGGTTAATCTGTCTATTGTTTCCCCTCGGCATGACGTACTTCGCATTCTCGGTAGGTGCGCCTAGCTGCGCCGTTTCCCACCTGTGAGCATTCAGTCAGTCTCGCCTCTGTTCGCTCGCGTTTATTTATCTATAGAGACCGAAGTGGAGTCTCGCAACGTGGATACAATTATCCGACAACCTTGCACAAAGGAATACTTCACCGTGATGCTGCTTACATCACACCTGTCTACACAGTGATCGATGTAACTACTTAGAATCGTATTTTGTCCTATTGATGCTATTACGTGGTTGCTAAAAATAAAACTTCAGTTTTATGCAACTTCTCCGGAACATCGCATATTCAAAATTTTCACACGATGCGAAGCATCGTAAAAGTAAAAAAATACAGTATTATCCTATTTAGATATATATGGAAGTTTCGAACCTTGTAAGCATCCAATATAGAATTTCCATGCGTGTCGATACATCGTACATTAATAATTTTGCAGTCAATTTCTGGTAACCTAATCTTCACGCTATCAAAAAATATCACGTTCGATATACTCTCTCGTCCCTCGCGTGAGCTAACAATAAGATTACACCACTACGGTATAACCAGAAAAGCCATCAAAAAGCCATAAAAAATGTTTGAAGTAATTAACGCTGGAAATTCGGGTGTAGCACGACGCGTAAACAAATCGAGGATGGTCGATTCACGTGATACGCGGAAATTTCCCTTTATCCTCCTCTGAATTATTACCTTTTTTATTTTGTTGCGCGTAAAAGAAAAAGGTATAGTTGGCGTATGTTTGCGCAA
Source organism: Bombus pascuorum (assembly GCF_905332965.1). Lineage (NCBI taxonomy): Eukaryota > Metazoa > Arthropoda > Insecta > Hymenoptera > Apidae > Bombus > Bombus pascuorum. Next base: position 446,533 of record NC_083492.1, on the reverse strand, counting down.
AATAAACGTTTTGTGGAAAAACATACCAGGGAGAATAAGGAGGAGAGAGAGAGAGAGAGCAACGGAGAAGCACTTTGGACGAAAGGGTTGCACTGGGAGCGATTTTGAGGCGAAAGGATCAAAGAGGCAGAAGGAATTCAAAATGGATGAGTGAGAGGATTCTTTGTACTCTTTTCTGGTGCACCGGCTCTGCTGACAGAAGGTTGCAAGGATTAATCATTTCCCTTGAGAGTTCCCGGCGTGGCAGGCGCACGGTAACACGGTTAACGTCAGCTTCACCTGAAAAATTGGAATACGCTCCTCAACGCGTGCGACGACAAAAGAATTAGGTCATTAGAATGGCAAGAATAGAAAAATTCGTCTCGCGAGCCGTCTAATTAATAATCTCTCGTGACTAGAATTCTTGTCGTTCTGGAACCAGCTGTTATTCGCGTTCGCTACTGGTGCCATCTCGCTGAATTCTCTTATATATTTCGTTAATATGCGTATTAATGCGTTTCATCGTACTTCCGACATCTCCTGTCCAGCCATTTTAGACGAGGATTTTTTTAAATCCACGTAGAATAACACGGAACGTGCTCTGATTTTTGGAATAAAATAGAATGTTGTTAAATTAGTTCTTCGTGTACCGAGTTGGAAATTTCAACTTATTTCTGCAGCCTGACACACATGCTGCGTATCACGTACGACGATTATCAAATTACTTTGCAACTAGTTTCCCATACTGCAAAGTTATCGGTGTTATCGCGTGTGATACGTGTGTAACGGAATTCTCAGTTTCATGGTATACGAAATGGTATATAAAAAGAAAACGGATAAATACATTATGCGAACGACAAAAAAGGACAGGATCTGACGGTTGCGTGCTTTTTTTCAAACAAGAATGATGATTTAATCAATTTCAGATGGATTGAAAACGAAGAACAGGATAAACTGATTAGAGACGAACGTTACGGGTAGAATGAAAATAGAGGTCGAAGTTGGAATAGACAGAAACAGATGGAACGATTCGGAACGGGTTCACCTTCTTCGGAGCTTTTTGGTGGAAACAAGATGTTTTCTGCAGCTTGATGGCAAGTACAAGAAGGAAAGGGACGTAGATTCGTAAAGTAGATTCGCATAAAATCACAGCCATGATTTTTAACTTTTCAAATCAAAATCGAATACATTGGCGATCAAAAATTCTAGGACATCTGCTATTTGTAACAAAGTTTTAATCGTTAGATCGATGCATTTTGAAATTCAAATTTTACTATATCTGTGGCGACTTCTTTTTTTACCAAATAAGGTACGAAGTAAAATAAATTCTTCTATAATTATTTCCAATATTTGAAGCAAATAGGTAGTAAAACTGCCGCAAAACATTCGATCCAGAGTGATTCTTTGGTTCTATTAAAAATGTTTAATTTTCAACATTTCGAAGATCAAAGATCTCGAGGAGTCTATTAAGAATGAAAATCGGAAGCAAACTTAAACACACGTATGCGCTATGAAACTGTTTTTCCGATACACGGAAGCTCTTAAAATCCTCGGTTGTAAATTCTATGATGTTGATGAACTGCAACACGGAGGTCTCAGCTCGAGTAACCCAGATCCGGTGGTCGGTTAAGAGCGGTGGAAAAAAGGGGTCGCGTTATCGCAATCGACGTTTTTCGCGACAGCGTTGCATGCGGCCGCGTACTTCTCCTCTAAAGTACATATGTCAGTCGCGTTATCGGTCGAAACGAAACGATAAAGCGCGTCTAACGTCTCGCAATCGGCTCCGCGTTGGTGACGGACTTTCGCTCTCGGAAATATTTTCTGGTCGCACGAAGGGACGCGGAAGACCGCGAAGTAACGCTTGCACGAAAAGACCCGCGCGAGTAATTAATTTTGCAGCGTTTAACTTAATTTACCCTTTAATGCCGACAGACGGCTGGCCGGAAAATTTATCTGGGAATGCGAGCTTTCAGCTTAATCGCTGTGCGGATTCCGCAGCGGTTACGTCCGACTGCTTCGAAATTGCCATCCCCTTCTGGAATTCCTCGGTATTTTTTCCTAAATTTTTTCAAACCATTGGTAGCTTTCGCTGAAAACGTAATTAAAAAGAAGAAAGTACAATTTCATCTTAGTACGTTTTATTTCGACTGTCGTGTTTACGGATTTTTAAGAGAAATTTACGAGTGCAAAAATCTAATAAACGCGTATAGCACGCAAAAATATATGTAACATCCAAAATATAGTATTCGTTAAAATATTTACTGGTTTGAAACAAAATTTTAGTTAGGTCCGATTCGTTTAGCCGTGTTCATAAAAATATATACATCGCGCAACACCCGCAATTTAGTTACGTTGCTTTGACGCGACCGATTCGCGAAACAACGTTCTTCGCATGTTATAATTTACTCGCTGTTATTCCGAGATTTAATTTACCATTATTGTACGAGAGTGAGCATGAAAATCATAATCGTTAAATCGTCGTGTCGTTCCGATTTCCAATGGCGATTCGGTTTATTTATCGCGTAATCCGAAGTCGTCAAAGCGATCGTCTATGCACAGTCGGCCGTGATTGGAGTTTATTGTACGAAGCGTTCGATTTGCGAATATTTCGAATTTCTGTACGAGGGGCACGTAGCCTGGATGGGGGAAAGATTGCTTCGACGATAATTGCTTGCGTGCTGGACGACAATATTTATCGCATTATGAAAATAGGTGGGACAACAAGTAGTTTAACGATATGTTGCGTTCTACGTACGGTATATACGTCTGTTAGGTAATACGTATATCGATTTTCGGCCACCCGCATTTCACGAAGGTTCTGGGGAAAATGCCGAGATTCTTTACTTATTGTCAGTCCTGTTGCCAGAGGGTTCGTCGCTCTCCCCGCTTTGCCGTCAGATCCTTCTGGAAAACCGTTATCGCTTTCCACGCGTCACGGAGCACCGTGACTGTGTCCCCCAGTCATCGACTCCCCGTGCACGCGATCCTCGGCGATGGACAACAAAGAGCGCCAGGCCGCTTGTTGTCACCCCGAAACTCTTAGAACCGCGCTAGTCCTTCACAGTATCGCCACTCAAAACCGCTATCGAGATCGACGACACGTTTACGGATTCAGCTATCGACAACACGCACAACACTCTTGAAAATGAATCGACATCGCATAATGTACGACGCACGACGTAAGGTGCGTCGACTTTTGTCTCTTGACACGTGTATCTCCTTCATAGAGGAGTCGACGTATCGATCTAATGCGTAAATATATTTAAATACCAAATTTACTAGATTTTCGTTCTTTCGTAGTACTAACTAGAAGAAAACGTGATAACTCGATAATAATCAACCGTTGAACTAGAATTAAAAAATTGTTAAACTGTAGTCAAAATTTATTCAAAAAAGTAATTATTATAGTAGTTGATTTGAAACCATCGACCATCGTACCTACATTTTTGCATTTTTACACATTTGAAACATAGGCGGAAGCGAGGTATTTCTAATGGGCTAAGTGTACGCGTGTGAGTGCATAGAACAGGGAGGAAAAGCTCATTCCCTTGGAAATGTGACAAGACGAATTAAATATTAAACTGTGGGGTCATTGAGACAACTGTTCACAGCATTATTATAGCAATTCTTAAAACCACAATTTCCCGGCCAGCACGTAAATTCCATGAAATATTCAGAAATGTAATCCGTACGAAATGAGAACTGTAATCGGAGTAAGATTCTCGCCACGTGGAACTGCTCGTGTAAATCACGTGAAATGTTCAACGCCGCGATAGTAAGACCCTGAATAAGTGACGATGGAAGCGTCTCCAGTGATTAACATTCTAGCGTTGAACAACGCGATGTAACGCCGAGTACATAAGCAATTCGAAAATTGAGAAAATTACTACTTTGAAAGTTTCTTGTTGCACTAATTGACGATTAACGTTGTATTTAGTTAAAATTCGTGTTAGATGGACCTTAGATCCGAAAGGGAAGATTCTTGCAAGTTATATGAAAATAAGAGAATCTTTCATATACGTAGAGTACGTAAAAGCGATGATTTTAGAAGAAAAATGCGAGTGAAAATGTATGTGAAGTTAAAGAGGGCCAGAGCGGTTTACAGTTTCGCTGATTCATCGTTCTATCGCGCGATCTACCTTTTACCGTATTCGAACATTTCTATACGTCGTTCGACTTTCCATCGTTTGTGCGATATCACAAGCAAGCGACCGAACGAGCCTAAATTTTAATTCTTCTCAGCGCTCGATACATCTAAAAAGAGTCATTTAGGAGGACAAGCGAGAGGTCTAGAATGCTTCTGATCGTTGCTTAGGGTGGCAGCCTGTTTAATTAGAAAAGTCGTTTACATGGTCGCGTGGTTAGACCAGCGTTGATCACGGTGACGAGCACTGATTTAGATCTCGGGGCACGATATTGCAGCAGACTGTGGAACAACTGGCACCGCACCGGCAGGAAACAACGTTCGGACTAGGTTCACCGCACTCCACGCTATCCGCGCTACATTCTGACGTAACGTATTGCGCCGAGATACAATCAGCCCCGGCATTTGACACACACCCGTGTCTCAAACGAGCAGATTGTCGTGCCTCGAAAGCGATCGAGACTCATTGTGACCCGACCAAGATATTTCGGATATGCAACTCGCTTCTTCGAATCGTGTCTTACGACCGTCGTCGCCCGGGTCCCATCCATTTCGCGATTAACATCCATCTTGACGACTATCTTTCATGACTCTGTTGCCTAACTCGCCGAGCCGTCGTATATCGAGCTAAACGCCAGGTCGTATACGGTTTCAATTTGTCCTATACAGGGGTGGTTACACGCAACTCGATTCAACTGTTCACGTGCGCTTGTTTTTAGATACATATCGATCGCAGAATATTTTCGAAATACGTTCCATAATCCGTATATGTGAGATCGATCCGTTGTAGTTATGTACAATACAATTTTATACTTTGCGTGACGTTAGAAAATACGATGATCTAGATTCTGAATTAAAATTTGACAAAGGTACGAACGTTGAGTATGAACGAGTAACTTTTGAGTGAAATTTTGATAATTATTTACAAGGAGGTACACCTCACCGATTTCGATGATTTTTTAATATGCCGTAGAAATCAATATTTCGAACAACCTATTTCTGTATGTATAATCGCCGCTCGGCCTTAATTTTTGTAGACTTTCTGCCGATAGTTGCGCCTCAAATCCAAACCCATACAAGTTATAAATAAAAGATAAGAATTAGGCTCCACTCAGACGGCCGGCAATTGATACTAACGTACACGCTCTAATTATTATTATATACTCATAATTATAGATATTATAGATAGAATTCGCTGTAACGATACAGACAGTTTCTTGCCAATATCTCGGAAACTAGGGCCCAGCGATGAGTAACGTGTATGGGGGAAAAGTTGTTCAGAATGATGTCCTTGACATCGAGTTCATCTAAATCGACGAGGTGTGCTTTTTTGTAAATAATTAGCGAAATATTTAATTTTAACAATCGGCATCTCGCAAAAATTGAAAAATTACCGAATAAATCACACCTGTTACCATCCTAAAACGTTTCTGTATCAAATCTTCACGAAAATTCGCAATTTTTATGAATCGTTGGCTCGCTTTAAGTAAAAACAGATTTAAAACGATCGTTTCTAAAAGACCGTTCTCGTTAGCATGTACATGAATAGAAATTAACCGAAGCACGTTCTTCCTCGAAGCTTCCCTCGAACTTTTCGAAACTAAACAAACTTCCCTTTCTGTAACTTTTCGCCGCATATACGCGGTTGTATTTAGCTGCATTCTCGCAATAGAGGACGAAACCGGGACAACAATAACCGCGTGATAACTCGCTGCTTTCTTTCTTTGTCTTTTTTTTCCTTTTCTTCTTTTTTTTTTCTTTTTTAAGTCTACTTTGAATCGAAGGGGTACGCGAACGTACGACGTACAATATGCGGACAAAAGGAACGACTATTTCCAGGTCAGATATTCTCAGACTCTTATTTTCGCTACCTTATTTTTATGTAAATCACGCTCGGAGAAAAATTTAAGGCACCGAGTCTCTTAATCGATTCCAATGGGTGAACCTCAACGCCGATAGCGCGTCTTGATGACGCTTTAAGGAGCTTTAATGAACTTCGTTCAGCCGAGGCATTGGCTGCGTTCGGAAGAGGGCTTTGCGCGTCGTCGGAGAATCTTCGATCGTTCTGGAATAGTTTCTGACGATGAATTCTGAATACCAAGAATCCGATGGTCTTTTAACGCCTTCGTCGCCAGAAATCCGAGCTTCCTATTCACCTTCCGTCATTTTCATTTATCGAAAGTATTTGTCGACTTTTCGATATAACGTTCTGTGGAATTTAATTAATCAGTTAGTGCTTTAACGGCCCATACAACATCCAACTAAAGTATCGGCACTGTTCAGCTTGAAATAACACGTTACTTTAATCGATTCTTTTGTAAAATATAACTCGAAGCATCGCTGTTCCGTATAATAATTTAATTTGTCTATTTCCAAAGTAACTCTACTCCGCGTAACACGTGTAATATTTTAAACATTTACGCCGCTATTCTAAACGATAGTAAACCTTATTCATCACGGAATAATAGAGGTTCGTACGTTTTACACGCGAAATAACTCTGTTTTAGTGGATAGCGCGTAAACGAAACACATTTCTGCTCTTCGCCTCTATTTTCTTATCTTTAATGAAAATATTTCTCTCATACCCGTTTCCAGAGAGCGAAATATCCTCGCGGTGTAAACTGTTAAGTAGTTGAATAAACGCTCCTCTACTTCTAACACAACAACGATAGATGTTCAACTTTTCATTCGATTTAAACGATACTTTCGTTGATACATCGTATCTCCTCTATTTACATTTTGTCACCGAGTCATTAAAAAAGTATAAGTCAAATTAATCCATATCGACTATTCCATTTCGCTAAAATTCATATTTGGTGCACGTGCAACGCGATCGCGTGTCTTTAAATCGCGCATCAGAAATTGAAATCGGTGTCGATAATCGGTGACAGTCGGCAAAGAACGTGTGTTTCGCGACTAAAAATAATGCAATCACCTTCCAAATAAAAATTCCTCGTTAATAAATTATTAATCCACCGTGATGTAATAACAAAAGCTATTGGCAGACGGGCTAGTCCAATAAGCTCGCAGACAAAACAAATCGCAAAAAACAAAGGATGAAATAGAGACAATTGTACTTGCATCGCACCGTGCATATAATTGTCTCATGATCCGAGCTTTGTTCGTTTCTGGGTCGCTAGGCCGCGGCGTTTCGATCGTTCTTTTATTTCTCGTGTAGTCTCTCGTAGTTGTCGGAGTACGGCGTAAAATTTGAATCAGCCAGCCGGTCGCGCAACGAGTTCGAAGAAGAGGAAAGCAAGCTGAACGAAGTTGAAAGTCGACTATCTTCGCTTACGATTACGATCGCCTCGATACCGTCTCTCTTCCTACCTTACGTCGTCGAGTTATACGCGCACGTGGAGCTGAAACAAGCAACGCCATTTAAGCTCGATAACTGGCAGTAACGTCAGACGCCAAGGTGTTTGAATTCTTGTGTGAAACTCTTTTCCCACTTTCTTCTCCCTTCCCGGCCTTTTTTCTAAAGAAGCTGTGAATTTTCTTTCTTCGCGTTTAACCCCTCGAATGAAAATTTCGAATATTGACCGATAGTTTTTGTAAACGAAGCGTTAAAAATAAAGGTACCAGCGATATTCGTTATATACGTAACGGTATTCGTAAAGAATAATTTTTTATTCGTACATTTTCTGTTTCCTTTGCAATTACGTTTCATCGTACCGAATCCAATTCGAATCGAAAGGCTTTGCTAATAGCACGTTCACCCAAATGCAACATTTAATCTTAAATGTATTATACGTCATTGTACGTTTCGTTTCTCGTTACTCGTTCACTGGAATTTTCATTGAAATTCTCGCGTTACGATTAATTTAACTCAACTGGAGTTTTTAAATGTACATATGAACGCGAATTCTCCTCAAATTTGCGACGATTATCCATTGTGGAGGGAAATTTCTACATTTTATAAATATATATGCGCATAATTATTCTTTAGTCATAATTCATTTCTACGATGAATGATTTAAAGGCTCGACGAAGCGAACATGTACGTTTATTTACGTTTTATCGACGAGGCTAAAAACTTGGAAAGAATCAACTCGGAAGAAACGAACGGTCCGAAAGAAACGATCAACGTGCGAGTAAAGGGAAAGAAAGGTTCGATGTAAAGCGTTTCGCGGAAGTTCTGAACGACACGGTAAATATCTAACCAAGTCCACCAGTAGGAAGCGCTGTACACAAATTGCACCGCATCCATTTCCTTTACTCTCGTTCACGAAAAATGATGACAGTTCTCGCATTCCTTTATCCGCACCTTCGATCTCCGTGTCTGCTCTTTTCCTTTTCTCTTTTCGCTCTTTCGATCTCCTCTCCGTCTCCTTCTCTCTCGTCGCGACGTTTGACTCCGATCTTTCGCCACAGACAATCGAATAAAGCTTAAGAGATAAAACGGAGGATAAGTAAAAGACAGAGGAGCTTTTTTCGATGAAAGGATCTATTGAAACACCTCGACGTTGATCCTGGCTGTCGTCGGGAAGGAAACACTTTTACGGAAATGTCATCGTCGACGAAAGGAACGAAGTTTCCAACGGGATTTCTGACTGAATTTGACGAACCTGATTCTATCGCCGATGTCTTTCTTCCTTACTTCTTCTTGCCTCGTCTTCTCTTTCCCTGTATCCCTTTATTCTCTTCTCTTTGACTGCAGCTGAGTGGAATCGTAAAGAGAGTTTTTGAATGGTCTGTTGAAATTCTTCGTTTCTTTTTCTGTTTTTCGTGCCATGATTTAAGCGAGAAAATAATGGTCGCTTTCGTGTTACGCATAAAGAAGACTATTGTAACACTTTTAATGGCGGAAAAATAATACAGCGGTGTTTGCGATATAGTAAAAAGAAAACCAAAAAATTAATTATTCGTCTATAGAAATTTTTTGAAGAATTATTCCGCTCTACCGTGGTACGTGTATTTGTCGTTAAAGCGAAAAGTATTTAATCGTAGAAGGTGAAATATAATAACGAAAACGGTCCTTCCGCCGCGTGGAAGAAACAACGTACAGTTAAAACAATGGAACACATGGTATATTCGAAGGAACAAGTAGCTCGCAACTCTGGGCAGATTTACGAGCAAAATCGCGCATTGTTTGCCAAAGCGGTATCAAATAATCACACGTAACTAATTTCTGTTGATAACAAGCGCAAGACCGGCGCACCTGGAACCAAGCTGTAACTGGCTGACGCGTTACTTTGAACAATGAGCGAGAGATCGCTCGTTACCGATTTTAACGACTCCTTTGCACGTGCGACTAGCCACGCGACTACAAAATCCACCGTCGAATATGGTACAGTTTCTATTCGCGCTCGAGACGTAGCCGCGTACGACGGACCCGCCGATAAAATCCGATCTTTAGCGAAACATTCCGCGTCCGTAGGCACCACTTTTCTCGCGGAAACCTGCATAATTTATGTCGAACGATTTCACGACGAACTTTGTCCTCGATCGTTGCTTATCCGTGCTCGACGGATGGAATTTGGAATCGTTAGGCACGCGGAACTGTGTCAAACGCGGTCGCTGATCGTATCACGGTGCGGCGTGTCTCGTTGGTTCAAAGGTGACGCTCACCGAGAAGATGCGCTTCAGGCTCTATGCTCGGGTAACAATATCGGAAAATTGAGAACTACCGCAACAACCATAAAATTCGTCCTTCTTCCAAGCATTGTTAAAGCACTTGGAAGGTACACGCAATTGCACCGACTTAAAGTGTCGTAAGTTTCGCGCGATCGCATCAATGCGTTCAACGAACAGACAAATTTTTCTAATTTCAGTCTGCTGCTTCGCCACCGTTTTATATCGTTCGCGGTAACGAAAGAAATAAAATTATTTGACAGGATGATTTCCCATTACCTGATACTAAAAGAATCGTTTGACACTAAATTACATAATTTAGGCAATAAAGAATAATAGCTTGTTAATATCTGATAGTCAGGTTAAATTTCTATCGCAATTTTCCGTATGTATTGTATGCTTGTTCAAGGAAAAAACGACTACAGCGTGAAAAATGAAAGTTATAACGGCCTTGTCGTTTGAAATTACTCGGATAAGGTTTTTTTGACGTTGAACATCTATATAGAAAAATAATGCGGACTTTGCAATTTCATTCTTGCCTGTGACATAACTTTGGCTGATGTCCAAGGGCGGTTACCGCTTCGCGGATGACGCAAAATTCTTGGATTCGCGTTTCTTTCCTTCTTTCCATCTTCCCATCCCATTTCGCTTTCATTTGTTTTCATAAAATCGCGTTACGATCCTCCGCTACGATATTCGAAAGTCGAAGGTTTCATTTTTGCCAGCGATATGTTACAAAAAGGCGTTCCTATCGCAAATCTCTTCCATCGTATTGCTGTTTTATAACAAATTATATTTCACGTTTAATATGAAATACACAAAGAATAATTAATAGGAACGAACCAGAGGAATCATAGAACACGTTTTCATATTTTCAACCCGTCGAGAGTACCTTTTTCATGAATATATTTTACATTATGACGTCTGCGTACGAGGAAGGAATATTCTACCTGAAAATAAATAAATCCGACAAATCGCATTAGACATAATGGATTTTTGATAAACTCGGGCTGTTTGAATATTCTTTTCTCTCGTGTATTTTTGAAATGCATCACGGCCTATATGCTTTCGATGTTAGTTTTCCACATCTCGCTAGCAACCGATAGATTCGAATATGAAATTATTGATTTGGCAGTTATTTCTCTGAAACACAAAACCGTACTGCCATAGCTGTACCTATTGCGAAAAAGAATCCTGGATGAAAAAATTATTTGAAAAATCCTCTGAATAAAATATAACTTTTCAAGTAGCCTATTATATCGTATGTACAGTACGATAAAGAAATTGTATCGTCGATCAAACGTTGTTCGTTATTGGTACAGTGTCAACTCGCAGAATAGTATTCTTGCCATCGTACAACGTTCTCTTTTTCCAAGACTGTTCTTCCATTTCCGGACGTCAACTCAAGGAATCGAACACACAGCGGTGAATTCCAGATCTTTCCAAGCGAATTCCTAAAAAATCATGTACGACGCGAACGTCCCACTGCTTTAGTTTTTTGTTCCTTTTTCTTTTTCTTTTTTTTTTTTTTTTTCAAGCCACGCGTCGCGACGTGAAATCTCGTTGCGGGACGACTGCTGTTGCGTCTCTGTTTCTTAATTACGTTTCGCTGTATCGTCAAGTGCGAGACGAAGCTGGATTTAATGTATCGCGCAAGGGAAAAAACCCAATTCCGTGTCTTCTACGTTAGTTCGATTCGTTAAATGCATTTGACAATGGAAACTTTAGAAATCGAAACTGTGAAACTCCACAAGGATCTGTTATTGATTTTCTCCATTTTAGGTGATTTAGGTGATCGACCCTGTTCTTAAAATACTAACTTCGATGATAGACATTTTAAATATATCGAGAACAATTCGATTTAAGAAACGATGCCGTTTACATATTTTACTAGTCTCATCAGGTCGATTCGAGGTTAGTTTCTATCGATCTTCAAAGTTAGTCTTCGGTTAAATGATCTCTATCGTTTCGTATAATCCGTGCACAGAAAATCAAATAATATTCGGTTACGATATAAACTTTTTTTCGTTGACTCTGTTTCGTTATTCGATCTCATTGATCCTATTTTTATTTCGCTACATCTGTGCCTCTTATTACATCATTTTCTTTCTTCGTCCCTATTTCCTTAATATTTCAAATCTCTTTCTCACCCCTCGAGTTTCTCCATTCTTCTCTTCATCCAACTCGCATCAATCCAAAATTATTGCACAGCTGGCCCCGCGATCGACCAACCCAACGCTCGAAATTCCACCAGGAGGATTCTACCAACAGATTGCCGTTCAATTCCAGTTCGGGCAACTGTCTGCGTTGGTGCTTGAAAAGCTGCTAATTACCATCGATTTGCACGCAAGCTGGTGCAACATGGCGCACGTCCTCCGATGGAGAAGCACGTCTTCGATAGGAGATCCCGTGGAACCAATTCGAGGACGGTCGAGGGTGGTCCGGCTCGGCCTGTAATCATTTGGCTAGCAATTTGCGTGGTCGACGAGGTTGCCAGTTTACCATTAATGGCCTCTATATGCGTGTCGACGACGTAGAACGACCAAGATATTCCATACGGTAGACGCCATCGAATTCTCTCGTTTGCCCGGTGTACTTAGATAAAACGTAAATTACGCTGTTCGAGAGGTGCAGACTGTAGCGTATTTGCGCGGTACGCTTCAACGGGGCGCAGAACTTGAAATTACGAATCCAGTCGGGTACAACGAGAACGCAAATTGCGAGCGTTTTGCGCGAGAGTTTATCGCGAGTTTGAAGCAGCACCCCGAACTCACGACCCGAGTTGCGTAGCCCGCTCTTTGACGATTCGTTTTTGGGCCACGAGGACGAATCCAGAGCAGAGGAACCAAGTTGTTCTCCGTTTTCGACCGGCTGGTTTTCGCGCTCTGCTGCGGCTTTCGCAACGCCTTTGCATCGCGCAAGCACGGACAGCAATTGTCTCGAGCGGATGAACAAATTTTCCACGTCGCTGAGATTTTGGCATTTTTGAATCTCGTGCGTGCAATAAGATCAAAGCAGGTTTTCGCTTCCCTTTGCCTTTTTCTTTATTCGCGTGAGAATCGAGGTACAATCGTCGATATCTCTAAAGAATATAGACGTAAATATAAAAGAATAAGTAGCCTCTTTTACGAAGTTTCTTACGTCGAGAGCTTTCGACTAGTTTCGATAGTTTCGATAGTTTCGATAGTTTCAAGTTCGATGTTAAGAACCGAGCAAGCTCGAGCGTATCTTTAGCAGTTGCGCCAACTTTCGCGATATCGTTATTCGAGAGACAAGTCATGGTCGGAACGTTTCCTACGAGTTACTTCTTCAACCTAACACATTCTAGTATCGTACTTAAGTTGGTGGAAGAAAACAAGTGTTTATAAAAAAGTTGCTTCGACGCAGTACATAGCTATACTTAATATTACATGTCGAATTCGCCATTTATAACAAATGTAAGTGTAAATCTTCGTGTTCTCTTTGCGTTATATTATAGAATATAGCTGGACGAAAATATTCAACATGTACGTATTAGACTGTATAAAGCATCGCGTCAGTGCATATCGTATAATACCGTAAGCTGTATACTAACATAGGAAACGTAATGCTACACCACACGCTAACTAGAAAACACAATATCATGCTACGTGGAATTACTAATAAATCGCTTTAAAACAACGTACAATCTCGTAGTCCATTGTTTGTCAAAACAACACATCCACGAGCGTCTGGTATCAAGAGAGAACACGCTCAGCTTTACCATGCCTCAGATCGATGCGAACAATGATACACGCTGTAGTGGAATAAATGCATAGGCAAAGCAGGAGAGGGGACGATCTTTACGGCGGACTTAGCTGCTGCCAAATCTCTTCCTCTGCCAAAATTCTCCTTGTTTCCTTCAAGATTTCCTTGTCCCTCTCTCGTGGACGGCTTCCGCGAATGTCCGAGGAAAAGCACGGATTTACAAGACCGCTGGAGTCTGCAGCTGGATTTCGAAAAAATCGGTAGCGTATCTACGCGCTCTTCCGGTCTCCCATGTTCTTTCGTTGCCTCGGTTCCGTCAGCTAAGTATGCCCGAGAGTTGAAATATCGCTATGCCGCGCTGGAGGAAAGCAACGTCGGGACGATTTGGCGACGCGCCAATTCCTGACTTTTCCGATTACTCGCCGATCGTCCAAACGAACGCAACCTTGTGCGGATATGGACAATTGGAGCAGGCCTCGAACTCAAGTCGTCGGCCAAGTACGCGTAACGAGCTGGAAAAATTCACGCACTCGTGAAACGCGTTTCACTATATATATTCCAGCATTTTCGTTCCAAGCTCCTTTACCATGTGCCACGATACAGACATTTATTTGATATATTTTTCATAGTCGTAATAACCGAAGGATACTTTTGATTTTATGGCGTGGAAATCTGCGTATTCTGAATGAGAAAGTTGCAACAGCTGACAAAAGTTTTGCGATATTTGTAGAAACTTTTACGAATATGCGTGCGTATCGCGTTTCGTTCGAATCTTTCCAACTATTGTACATCTTATTTTGAAATTTCATCAGCACCGTAACGAGACACGACTGACGCGATTAAAAGAAGCCTCGATATTCAATAGGATTGTCTTTATCGTTTATCGTGTGTTTAAGATAACTATTCGCGCTGTATACTAAATATAGCGCGCACATGCGCGTCTGTGTATACTTGTGGTAAGTAGAATCGTGTCAGTCGTATCTCATCAAGGTATTAAGAAAGTTGAAAATGTTTTATGTAACGTACGATATACGCGTTAAAACTTTCTACGGTACTAGAGTATTACATAGAATATTATTACAGCGAAAGGTATTTTAAACATTTTTAGCTTATTTCGTAGCAAACTCATTTTGGAATTTCTATAAAGTTCAATTTTTAATTCTCTCAAAAGTTCACTGCATTTAGTGCACTAGTTTCACTCCATTTAGAAGTTAAAGTGTTTTTTATTGCTTGGCCTTTGTTCTACCGATCGTACCTTTTTCTGCTTTCCAATTTCGATTTCACGAGAGTTTTCTTCTCTCTGTCGTTGGTTTTTCATCGATGTTTCTTTTTCCACTTTTCTACTATTCGCAATGGAAAGTCGATCGATGTAAAACAAGAGTAATCAAATGGTAAAACAATTAAATCTTCGATATCGGAATGATTAAAATCTTCGAGTTTTAAATTCCTGATTTTACTACGGTTGTCAGATTTTTGTGAAAATTTCTTGCGAAAGGCTGCCACGTTGCAGCTTTTCCTCTGTCTTTTCGCAATATACTCGAACTAAACGATATTCGTTGCTCGTATTTTCACCGTCCGAATATGCGTCTCTTGTTGATTGAAAATTTTTCTACCGTAGTATTTGTACATAGGATTACAAAAGAGCTGAAAAATTTATCATTTCGGTAAAACTACGTACAAGATTTATAGACAATGGGAACGTTTAGACGTCGCCGTTTATTTAATCCCTGTTTCAAAATCGTTTCTACGACAACGCGTAATTTATTGAAATACAACTAGATTGATCTTTCGACGCGATAGTCGAAGAATGCATGCTACAGAAATTTTATTTTTCGAACGATTTATCGAATGTAACGAACGAAAAATCGGATATAACGAGATCCACAGAGCCGGCTAATTTCACCGATCTGGTTCTGGCAGATATCGTCGTCAGATATTACGTACTATCGTTTGCCAGATTACGTGAAAAGCTCGGACTTATCTTTTTCTAAAGCTACGGAGATTCCCTTGCACGCTGTTCCATCTTTCCCATTCTAGTAGGTATCCTAGCTTTTCGTTTGCTTCTAAGCCGGATAATACAATGATTTGTCGGTTAGACTTGTTTCCCATCGTACGGTTATCTTCGCGACGTTTGTGCACCGTTTTGGCCACTATACAAGCAGGTCATATCCGATTTGTGAAGCGATATTGATTCATGAAAACGTAACTCTCTCTGTTACTACCAGGAATCACATAGCGAATACGAAACATCGGTTGCGTTTCTTCTTATAAACCCAATAATAATCGTTTTGTATTCGAGAAAATACTCATTGCTTAAATACCACATCTTGTCACCAAGCAACGCACACGCAATTTGAAAAATATACTTGTGCAATTCTCTCAACGCGACGATTTATATAAATTTAAATACTCTAAAGTTTACTTTAAAAAATCACCCTTTTACACGGAATACTGGTGTGCATCACTTGCAACTTTCAAGTTGCAAAAATTCAACTTTCTTCGAGTTCTCTTACGTTAAAGGATATACATCTCACCATGCCCTGGATACGTATCACCCTGTGAGAAAGACCCTTTGAACCGTCGATTCAAGATCGATGATTACTGTAATAACGTAAATATGTAAAATTTCGAACCGAAATAGAGTTTCACGCGAGGGTCTTGTCGTCCGCCATATTCATTAGTTCTCTCTCATTCTAAATATCCAGTTGCATACGATTTCGCGTTATCGTTAAATTTCGTATAATATAATCTTACATTTTAATTCAATGGAAAATTATTTTTCAACAATGGCGGAAACGGATACAATACATACGTAGATGTGTGTAAATGAGACGATCTCAGAAAAATGATCCAGAGTATACCGTGGATAAAATGAAATTACCAGGTGGACTGCAATGACCACGGCACCAATTAGCGTGGCATTAATTGAGTCGGGCGTCGCCGGCGAGTGACGTATACATACGAGTTCCGGTTCTCACGTACGTCGGTTCGTGTGCATAATAAATTTCCGCTGCGTCGACCTTTCGGCTACAGCAACGGCGCTGGCAATACCATTACTGTGATTATCGTTCGCGACCATCGGTCTCTCCATGGACGTCCATCGGTCCGCGCCACAAAATCTTTCCATCCGCCGATATTTATCCAGCTATGAAATTCCAATGTCAAATAATATCTTACAGTTTACGAAAGGTGATGAGAAGTACGGGCGATTTGCTTTCCGAATGCTCGATTATCGAGCTTGATTTTGTTGGTTTGCCGAAAGATAGCTAGGAAAAGTAAATTTTCCAACTTTCGCACGGAAAATTATCAATTTATTTAAGGATAAAAAAAGTTTAGATAGAAAGATCTTTGCGATTTGTGCGTTTCTAGTAAAACAGCTGCTGTATAAACGAAGGAAAAGATAAGATCAATTTAACGGAAATAAAATCCCGACGAAACGACCGACTCAACTTTGATTCCTATGGCATTCCAAAGATGGACTCGATTTGTCACGAACGTTCCAATGTTCTGGTTGTTCCGCAATTTTCCGTAACCGAATATCGCTCGTTTTCGCTTATCGGTTAACGCTGGTCTCACCCCTTTTCTTCCACCATCTTTCACGATCTTTTCGCGTCTACACGTTTCCTTTTTCCGTTAGTTTCGTCGCATCGCTTAATACCGTCGCTCCTAGTCACTGTTTTGTTCGATGTGTTACGATAACGTTGTTTGCGTTAGGATTATCTTGTTTCGCCCCGGTTTATAGGATACCAGGAACGGCCGGTGCTTTATCCAGTTTAGCGGCAAAGCGGTCCAAATAAATTCGGTTTAGTCCGATGGGACTCTCTATTCTTGACATTCCGGTAAATTATCCTTAACGTATGGATAGGCGCGTTCCATGGTTAATGCAAAATACTCGTATATAGGTATTTATCACATGATATATAATATATCATATATCAACATACAGTGTATCAACATATTTATCTTACAAGTAGATAGGAATCTAAAAATGTAAAAATTTTACTTTATATTACAACTCCGTATTTGGTTAACGCACGCGTAAATGCACGCCTTCGAATCCATCAGCCTTTAACCAGAAGCTGCAGAAAACAGTCGTCCGCGTCGTATGCACGACGTTCGCCACGTTATAGGAAAAGTCAATGGCGCGCGAATACTTTGGAGAGACGCTGTTGGAAGTTTAATGGGGTATCGGTGATCAGAATAACGGGAAAGAGGAAAGGAAATCGTGGTTGCTGAAGCGTCTACAGTCGGAGGAGGAAAACTCGAGAGAGGCAACGAAAGAAGAAAAACAAGTAAAAGGAGCCTAGCACGAGAGGGAAAGAAACCCTTACGTATACTTCGTATGCTTAACCGATTAAAAGGTTCAGATTACTCGACAATCCCACAAAAATAGTCGAATTCTTTTAGATTGTTAAACATCGTATACATTTACATTCGATTATATAGGGTATCTTAACGTGAAATGAAAGCTTTCACCGCAGTAAAAATACATACACATATATGACTTCTAAGTCACGCTGTAGAGAGGTAACCTGTTGACTTGGTTTTGCGAGTTTCTCGATGAAATTTAAGTCGGGTTGTCGTAGAGATTACTCAGTTATTGGAGAAATTGTTTAACTCGTGCCACGCTCTCCGTTAATTTCTATGTAACTTTTAACGCACGGTAACAACAAATGCGAATCGAGCTAATCACGTTTTCTTTAAATGGAGAATACTCGAGTAATTGAGGGTTCGCGCAGCATCGTAGTAGGTATAACCTGCGCTTGAAACAGGTGATCTCTAACTTTTGACCGGAAACGTATACAAGGAAAACACGTCCGTTTCAAGCGAAAGCATCAGTGAATTGAATGGAGAGGATCAATGCGTCTGGAAACAGCGGGCGTTGTGCAAGCGTTGCGTGCACACAAGCTTCGGGAGAGCATCCATCACGTATGCAGAATCCCTTCAAAGAGGCATTGTTACTTGCCGGAGAGGATCGATCAAGTATCGTCGATTCAATGAACAACTGATTAGCAAGCCGGGATAGCGTGGATGTAGCCAGTCCGAACAGTTATTTATCGCGTGGTCGCGACGCGTTTCATAGATACTGGGCCAGGGAAATATTTCTTGCGTGACATTCCATTATTCCTTTCCAAAGTTCTGTAATATATGCGTTGAATTTTAACGTTAAAAGATAGTGGCCACCCTTTATCGAAAATATATATCCATAATAGTTGATTTATGCGGAAAATTTAAATATCTGTCAATTTTGGAAAGACGTGTAATATACAGGGTGGGTCCGTTAATTCCAATTTTCTGTACAAAAGATTAACTTTCCCCTTGTCCGTTTTCCTTTTTCTTCATGTAAACACGAAGGTATGGTCGCTGTGATCGCTTTCTCAAGGTCGTGCGAATATTCGATCTTTGAAAATTGCAGGCGACTTCTCCGAGTCATTTCACTGTTTCGAAGATTCTGACAGGTATTTGATACATCGCGGAAAGGTACCAAAAATCTCTAAAATTTCGTCGATCATTCTCCTCTCTCGGTCTTTCGCAAAGCTATAAACTTTCACATCTAGGCTAGTTTCCATCATTTTATAGATACAAAAGTTGATCTTCCCAGTGAAGTAACAGTTCCAGTAAGGACACTTGATCTAACTTTAAGGAACGAAAGTAGCCAACCACATTGTTCTATAGATCGACGAGAAGCACGGTGAAAAGAGTAGCGTGAATGAAATCAAGTGGCGACCCTTGATCCGTGCACGAGCGAACAAGCGCGGTCCGTACACATCGACGCGAAGCCTATTGTCGTGGAAGAGCGAGGGCCGACTAGCTCGAGTATCGGTTTCATTCAGCGACGCGTCGTCCGAGCGTGTCTGACAACGGCTAAAAGTTATGAAAATGAAATTCAACGGTGCGAGGTTAGATTTTCGTCGCGTTTCATCCGAGCGATAGAAAGAAGAAGAGAGAAAAAAGAAAAAAGAAAAAAAAATCAAAGAAATCGGAATGACGAAGAAGCAAGGAAAGGAAATGAAATTGGATATTGCGAGAGCCCGGAGATTCGAGGGTCGACTTGAATAGCTAGTGATCACCGATCCCGAAGATCGTGGCCCAAACTTCGTACGTTCCCGTGTCCAAGTTCAATTTCTTACGCGTGCATGCGGCATTCGTCGACCTATTGTCACCGAGTAGAGACGCAATATCGTCAGCTCCGGTGAAATATTACGTTGCAGAAATAGCGAAGGCACCCGTCTCACGGCCACTTCTTACTTCTCCGGATAGATGCCCGTTACCCGACTGGAAAATTCAGGTAACCGTCTTTACTTCAGCTTCGGCGGTGGAATATTTTTAATCTTGGCATGCGTCGAACATAGCGTCGGATTCTTCGTTTATTCGTTCGATGAAACGATTGAACGTAATTTGGATTACGTGAATGTTTAGGCGCGTTGATTTGTTTGATTTGCTCCGTGGCAAATACCAGCGATAATAATTTATCGTACAGCATAGGAAATTCTGAAAATTCTCGCCCAGGTTATCGAAGGATCTCGTTCGAATTATTCAATCGAGATTCGATTCAACTCGATCTTTCGATCGATCGATTCATTTTCTTCCTTTAAACTAGAACCGTCGTGCGATTTTTAGTAGATTCCTCTCGAGAAAATCCCTCTACCGACATTAATACAAACGGTAATAAAGTTACAACAAAGGCTCAATTATAATACCGCGTTTAACTTTAATTTCAGAAAGTTAAAATCAGAAAGTTTAGTCGTATACAGGGAAACGCACTCGTGCTTGGAATATGGAAAGAACGCACAGTTAAGAGTAACGAACGAGAAAGCAAACTCGTCCAGATTGCTTACGATATGGAGCGGTGAAATTTGTTTTAAAGATCTGCAGTAACGCTGTTTGCGATTACGCGTATCTATTTCATCCACTTGCACTGTCTGAAACACTTTATTTACTTAAAACATAAATACAGCAGTTACAAAGGCCAGACAAAGATACGCATAACTTGGTTACATCGATTCGAACAACCGATCGACCAAACAACGAATCACATAATCAACGACGTCCGTATATTGTATATGCAATAAAATTAATTCAATAAAATGATTGCATTTCTGAAGTTTAAATTTGCAATTTTGCACGCTCCGAGTCTTCGTCCGCAGCATGCAAATAATTACCGGCATATCACACAGGTAATGCATAATTCCTTTTGCCATCGCATATTCCATATTAACACGATAGTTTTCATTTTGGCTCAGCTTCAAAGGAAAAACCTGGCCGACGTTAATCACGTTTCGCGTTCAGTGATTTCAATTAATCGTATCGAGTGATGCTGTTTCTGCCCCCGTTTCGGTTTCACCGCCGTTCAGCCAACCCCGTTGGACCACGGCTTTCGCGCTCGTATTTTCATGGGATTTCGCGACAGCCCGGGCACGTGGCTCAATGATATTCTCGATTGCCGCCCGTTAAACGCCGCCTATAACCAGAGGAACTTGACCGCTGTCGGTAGTTTTCACGGGTCCGTTCGATTCGATCCTGGATTAGATTTTGCCGTTTATCAGAAAGCTCTGCGATCGGTCGTTTCATCGTGACGCGCGCTGCGTAATTCCTTGTTCGAACCGGTTTCTTCCTTTCGTCGAACGTTGCCAGTTTCTTGTTTAATCGGCGGAATAATCGTGGAGAGAGTCAGCAGACTGAAAAACCTAGCGGAATAAGTTGAGATTTTTAGAATTTCGATTTACTCTATCGATTTGGTGTATTTCAGCTTTCGAAAGTAAGTAAGATAGTTCTGAAACGATGAGAAAGCTGATCTTACGATTAAATACAAAGATACGTTTCGCGTGTAACGGTGTTGACAACATATCGAACGTTAAAATTTGGTCTTTTATAAAACACGACCTTTCGCAAATTGAACTACTTGTCAAAATTCAGGCTTTTCTAAACCCTGCCACTTAATTATCGTAAACCTGCGAATTTAACGGAAAACAGTAAACCGCGAAATAAAGCTAGAATCGTGGCCAGAAACGACGTTAATAAGCGGAGTAGAATTTTCAAGAAGCAAAGTTTGCCTCTTAAGAAAGCTGTTGTTGTAGCTACTTTACTCGAAATTTCGCGCTGCGTGTGTTTGGCTTGCAATCGCAACGACTTTGAGTATGAAGTTAGCTGGAAAAGGGTGTAAAGGTAGCTGTATAACGGTTACAGAAAAAGCATATTCAGCGAGGAAAATTGCAGGCATAAAGGGAATTCCGAGATCGAAGGTGCACGATATTATATAGAGAAATACACGGACGTAAGCAGCGGTTCGTCGGGAGAAACGAACGAAATTCTCTGAAAAGAACAATACGCCGGGATTTATCAGAACACGTTTCATCGTCCGGAAATAAAATTATGGAACGTTGCCTTACTTTTGCACGGAACTTACACGAATGTATTCCCAAGCTTTTCAAAAATAATTTCACGTAATTTAATCGAACGTGAAATCGTGCGACGAACGTTTCAGTTAACTTTATTTTAATTTTGCTGGAAAATTGCGAAATAAATCAAACAATTTGATATACGAAAGAAACTGCTGGAAAATCGTGGAATGAATTTTTGTACAAAATTATAAACGCGTGCATACGCTGCACGTGAAAGGATGTTTCAATGATACCAATCCGAAGCTTATTTAATCGATTTTCTATGAATTTTTTACACAGCTTTTTATGAAACGAAAAGATACGGATAAGATGCTGAACAGCAAGGTTAACGGCATAAAAGCACGAAACAAAAACGACAATTTTTAATGGCTGAAAAGCTCGCTCTTAGATATAACGTCCCTTACGTATAACTCTTTTATGACGTAAGGAAGCGATAAATATCACGTTACAAGCTAGCAGCTTAGAAAATCTGCTTTTTTTCCACATCACAGCGCCAACGACTCGAGCCAGGACTCGAGTTTATTGCGTTGCGAGATAGTGGATGCCAGCAGTACATATATATGATAAACTGCGGCTTGGTTCCTTATTATACGCTCTTCAAGATCGCGTCTTCAATTTTGTAGATTTTAGAACAAAGTTTCTTCGAGTTTCGTAGCTATTTCGTTCAACGAAATAACTCGAAATAACACCAACAGGACATCCGATCCGATTACAATCGAATATCTTAATAATCCGGACCTAAAACTGACCTCGCGACCTACTTCTCCTTTATTTTCTAGTTTACCGAAACACGCGCCTATATTTTCTTGGAAAATCTAAATCTTATAAAGTTACTTGATTTTTCTAAATACATATCGTTTTTCACCCGATCTCTCGATTCCAAACACAACAAACAAGTCGCAGCGATCGGAGAAACGCGACGCAACACAGATTAAATCTCGTTCCTTTCGAAACAGCTGCGTATAAATTTCGATTCGTAATTCCGTTAACGATTTTACGCTACGTTCGAGTTTTTGATCGACCGACTAAACCGAGCCAGCGGCCATTCGAGAAGTAAAAGAATTAGAAATCGTAATGGGCGAATCGTATGGATCTGAATTCAGGATTCCTTCGATCAGAGACGAAAGTTGCCTGATTCCATAAATCTTCTCCGGTGAGTATCCATCTGGTAGGCACGCGATTATTTTTCCAGCTGCAAACATATATGTCATTTCGATTAATTCGAATCGTTTCGAGGGGAACGATCGGATCGATAGGGGTCAAAGAGAAACGGGCGCCGATGTAATTGCAAAACGCCCTCTCTCGCATCGCCGCGACGAGCAGTGCGTGAATTACGACTTGACCGTGATTTCGTCGTTTTTCCTCGATTTCGGATGCGTCGCCAATTTATTATACGCTCGGTGAAATGGATCGAGCCCGAAGAAAAGCTTTCCATCGAATGGATTCGTTCGCCGACCGTATCTACCCACCGTATTTTATAATCTTTTTGCTCTCAACACGTTGCGTATGGTACTCTCGTTATCAGTTTTCCCATTCATCCCGCAATTCCTCTCTTCTAATCCTCATCTTACTCGATTGTTTTTATTCGTAATAAGTGCGCTTATTTTCATTTCGTTTCATTCGCTCGACCGTTTAAACGTTTGAAAGTTGATCGAATAGAATTTTACCGAAAAATTCCAACGGTTCAATTATCGAATTAAAGTAAAACGAATCGATGAACATCGTCTTTCTTTAACCATTAATCCGTTACATATTTAAATTTTAGCGAAAGATATTTTTCGAATTTTCGCAAAATCAAGGATCCTGAAGCAAAAAATATACGGACGTCGAGTTTTTCGCTAACGTACTCTGAAAATGGATTTCTAAGCAAAATTGAAAAGTTCGTCAAAGGAAATGGTTGCCGGCCGCATTCTCTGTCGTAGCAGTTCAGAATTTCAAAAGAACAAATTTCAAAATCGATTTCACGTGTATCGAGTTTTTGGAGTCAGCGTTATTAAAAGTACGATAAAAATCAAATTTCATCTTCTGATTAACGATTGTGCGATCCTTCGAGTGGCAGGTTATAAATTCCAGCCTTTAGAATCGACGCTTCTCGATAGATTTAGTAAAATTTCGTTTGTACGCAGTTGTTTCGGTTACTTGATTTCTGTAAAACCTGGGAAAAAGTTCGGACGATGATATTTATCGTCGGCAAGGATCAACGCTTGACACGATTTAACAAAATTACAACTATTTCGTACCGCGATAATAACAATTTAATAACAATGTACCACTAAAACTTGCTATTATTCGTTCTTAAACCATTTACCAGAATAAATTAGTATACAATAATACCGGAAACTTTTACCATGTTTAATATTCACTTTACACAGAATATAATACTATATCGTAAAGTTATAATCAATTTATTAAACGTAACACACAAGCCTGTAACCGTTATTCCCACTAGTTCGCTAACTTTTATCGTTCGAATTTAGCCCGTTATAAAATTATGCAACTTACAGTTTAGTTAAAATTCCACGTAAAACGAGAAAATCGATCGCAATTTTGACGTGTATTTTACTTACGGTGCTATTTATTTTCCTAAAAAACGCTTCGACAATGGCCCGCTTTACGTAAATGCGTTTCGTTTGGATAACGCGCGCATGAGTTGCAAAAATAATTTCGACGCTTCGTGTCATTATCGCGTGACATTAATCCTTGTCACGACGAGCAGAATGCTCTATCTATGGAAAATGTTGCATCGAACAAATTCATAATAGGAGGATTTCGTTCGTCGTATCATCAGGCTTTCACGTCGTTTTCTGACACGTATTCCCGAGATGATATGGAAGCGGCGAAAAAAGAAAGGGGACACCGTTAAACGTTGCACCATACAAATATTTCGATCGATTTGAAACGATTCAATTATCTCGAAGCCTGCTCAAAACCGATCCTGATGGAAATTGCGCGCGAAAGGAATTTTTTAAAACGCGGATCGACCAATGTTCCCGGGACTCGCAGTTTCATCGTAAAATCGCAATGAAGTTTTTACCCAAAGTAATCGTTGCATTACGGTGTTCTACAGGTGGAAATTGTTCGCGATGAAACGCGTACACGTATTTTTCGTACAAATCTCTGCAAACGATAAAAGCTTCGTTTAATTTTGTAACCACGCCGCGTCCAAAATTACTCGCCTTTTCTTCCGAGGGTTTGCAACCGAACAGAAAAGTTACATTTCCTTGTCGACGATGCCTCATCTTTCTGACGTTGCTTACATTTCTTGTTACATGTAGAACCGCAGATTAATGGGTATAATTTCTGAACGTGTTGTTAAGTATACGAGAATAGTATAGAAGCATCGACAAGAAGATTGCGTCAAAAAATACAAATTTCTGTTATATCGTAGCTGGAAGAAGTTACGACACGACGGTAGAAAGAGTTCAAGTTCGCAGAAAATATGGCTTCCGTTATGCAAGAAAGTTGCAGTCGAAAGAGATTTGTATACAGGCAAGACATCTTGCAATTACGCTCTCTCTCTGTTCCCTCTTTCTCTGTGATTACGATAAAGCACAACAACGTCAACTAAGGTTTCACCCCGCGTACGTTTCTCATCAGTCAGAAGATGAAGTTGGCAGGTGGCTGTTATTGTTACTTACACAACAACGTATACTTATTGTAATATTCATGCTCTGAAGGTAATTTCATCGCTATGCAAAGCAAGAGTGCGTGAGTTTCGAAGCGACAAGAGATAATGTGGTAGAAAATGTTTTAACCATAGCGCATCCTCTCGTAATTAGAGGATTATAAGGTGTTGCATACCTTGCAAAACAAGGTAGTAAACAAGTAACATCTAGCGTGTTTTTATCGTACGATTTAACAACAGCAGCTACGCTAATTCGTAATTGATATATTACATTTAACAAGATTACGATTTAGAAAATAATTACGTACTATAAAACTTGTAAAGAATATAAGATCGCGTGCTTGTCACGCGACTTTCGATCGTAATTTCTGACAGCGTTCTTTCGAGTTCCCAAAAACTACGCGGACTTTGACTGGAAAGAGTTACGTTTCATACCAAAAGTATCCTAGATAATTCATATTTAATCGTTTAATCTTCGTTATGCGAAAATATTGTGAAGAATAAAAATGATCGTGAAATTATTATCGTATATTTGCGATATTACGCTGACGAGAGGAGTTTAAAACGATTAATCGTTGAATTGAAAGAACATAAAGGCGATAATATTCGTCGCTGCGATTGAATGCTCGATGAGAATCAAGAATTGGCGCATTCGTAGAACATGATGAATGTGGAAACGAACATAAATCGACATGGTGAATTCTAGCGAAGGAAACACACGAATAAATCTCAGGAGATTTATATCGAAGCCCATTTGGCGATCGTTGGATAATCGTTGTCCGGATTTATTACTTTTAACTGTAATGCTTATTACGCTCAGACATTGGCCGCGATTTAATCTCGATTTTTAAAGCATTTTGCGAAACGTCCCACGGCTTTGAAACGACTTTCAAATTTTTTTTGGTAACCGTTGTAATCTCTATTGGTACGTAAAAATTGTTTCACATACTATAAATCGTTAAATAAAAACGTACGAAAGAAAGAGGAAAAAGATTCTTATTCCTGGTCTTGGATATGACGCACAAACATAACTGTACGTAACTCGATAAATAAACTTTCTCGTTATTTATTTTTGCGAAAGAAATCAAGAACGAGTTATGTTTGTCCAGGAAGAAAACAGAACATGCCAAGATACGAAAGAAACTGGTCTGCCAGAAGCCAGTTCTACGGCTCCGCCTTTTGTATCGGACAATCGAGTAGAGGTGAACGAAAAATAGCCACGAAATCCATATCTTACCGCGAGTACAAATTTGGTCAAAATGTTTTTGCTGTCCAACCAACACCACCAAGACAATTTTATGATTAAAATTTGTAAAAAACTTTTCATTCTTCCAAATCCAATGGATTTTATCATTACTAAGAGAATTCCGCTGGATACGATAGGTTCGAACGTTTATCTCTCTGAAAGATGAATAAGTCTGTCTAATAAAAGAATCTTCGTCTTCTTTTGCGCATTTAATAAATACGTTAAACGAAATGATCGAATTAAACGGCGAATAATAAATAAAATCTCCAATTTCATATTAATTAATTATCACGTTTTCGTAGTACTTGCACGATAATGGAAAATATTTTACTCGATTCGTTCATGAGCAATCACGAACAACCATCAAAATATTTGATCGCGTTATCTTTTATCCGGTTGTTAGGGTTCCCACGATGCCTGTCATAAAAGGTTACGCACAACGAGGATCTAGGGAGGAAAAAGTTTCGGGGTGACGAACGTCCGTAAATAAGAATCGAGCGCATAAACCACTTCCTGACCCCTCTTCTTCGGTAACCTCACGACCTTGCGTCGTATATCCTATAAAACAATAAGTCGAGGGAGAACGAAACTTTCTTTCAAACCGCTCCCCGTTCACTTTTGTTATCCTTGGAAGTTGAATTACATCTCGTAGCTATCACGAGTACTGGAAAAGAAAAATAGAGAAGAACGTTCCCCTCAGGCGTGATGGGTCAGACCCTTCAAGAATAAACATATTCTCGGTCGTGTCGCTCTTCTTAACCCTGCAATGCTACGCCTATCACACCGCGCTGTTAGGTATTTATTCGCATTTTACAACTTCCAAAGTTTACGAGTTTATGATACGAGGAAAATACTTTTTACCAATTCTTCAATTTCATTTTATAACTACGCGATTGATATTTAATTCTAAAAAAAAAAGATCAAATTACATACTTATGTACCTGTAAGAGTTCCTTCATTGTAAGTCGTACAAGCAAGTAATAGCAAATTGTGGCCTTATGTGAAATTTAAAGACTAAACGCGAGGAGTTTAGTACTCGTTACAATATCTAGTGATGGAAACGAATCTCGGCTTACATAGATCTTCGTAAAAGATATAAACTTGCATAAATATTCGCACAGTCTAGCTACGAGAAATAGAGAATCGGCGCAGAGACGTCAGAACTTCATCTTGCGAACGTAACACGACTGTGGAACGAGGTACCCGGTGCTTGTATACTAGGATCGAGCCTGCTTTCACCCCCAGAGGAATGTCGCTTCATCGAATGAAGCAATCGCAAAGTGAGCGACGAAAGAAAGGCAGAAAACCAAGAGGCACGCGAACGTTAACCGTGTTCTGTCCCAATCGTGTGATCTCTGACTACCTGTTAACCGCTGGAGAAGCGGGTAGTATACGATATCGGGTGTTGAAAAGCGCAGGCCTCGCTGTCGCGAGAGACTGGCGAAAGAAATTTGCATCGTGAAAGGAGCACCGTCGCGTGCGAAAAGATAGGGAAGAGCGTATGACGGGTGAGGTGGCGAAAAAATATTTATTGCCGCGTGAAACGACTGGTAAGTGTAACGACCTCCGGCTACGTTACGGCAAAGAAGCTCGTGATAAAGAAAAGAGACGTATAGTTTGTAAGTGGTGGCATTTATTACGCGGCTTAAACTCCCGTGGAAACCCGTATCGTCCAAGTCGTTAATATTTCATTAGGGAAGCTCGCCTTTTTCCAAGCCGCGTGGTTGGAAGTTAATAACGAGTCTCGCGTTCGTCGCCACACATGCGCCACTCCAGAGAGAGAGAACGGCCGGCTATATATTTTCGCAGGTGGCCCCGTCCGCCTACAACCACCTACCATAACCCTATATTTCGATAATTCTGCTCGTAAATTATGCCGACGTTCCAGCGAAAACGTGCTTCCTCTGTGGCTAATAAACCGTCGATGAACGCTCGCTCGTTCGATAGATCGAAACGGACACGGCCTGCTTTCTTAGCTACGTATCGTTGCCGGCAGCGATTTCGGCGATCCGAAGAATGGTCTTGGCGGCGTTGAAAGAGATTGCGGGCAAACTTCTCTTCCGAATTTGGCTGGTTCGTTTGCCAACACCGAAATTAAATTACCGAAAAGCTTTTCTCCTGCCGAGACTTTCATTCTCCACTTTTTTCCGATTACGTGTTTTTGAGATCGTGCGAACTGCGTTTCTCCTTTCCATCGTCATCCAGAGTTTTACTTCAAATACGTAATTTTACGTGTTCGTTTCTTAAACTCTTAAGTGACCTACCGACGGAACGTAAGCGTTCTGAAAATACGAGGCGAGGAAAAATACACGCGGAATATGTATCGTTTCTGCAGCTTTTTCCGGGCCTCGTTTCTCATCCCGCTTCGTGCACCAGGATCGCGATAACCGCAGTGATCGAATAACGCGACGGCTCGATATTTGTTGGTGTTCGTACGCAATTCAGAAGGAACAGCATCAATCGTGGTTATACTGTTTGCGGTCACCGCTAGAATTAGTAGCTCTTGCGGTCACGCGAACGAAATGGCTCATTCTACAGGACACAACAGGTCGTTCCACTCGTGGTCGCAGGTAAAATTAGTGCGGCTCGCGGTCGTAGATCTGCCGTTCGCTTTTGATCTGGAATAACCGGCAACAGTGATAAGTGTTCTGGCATGTTTAAATTCGTCCGCGAAACGTTCATTGTTTTCCTTTCTCGCAAAGAACGTCTAAACGCACAACACCGCTTATCTTTATTCGCAATTAACTCTAACCCAGGAAAGAATGGCTCGCCTTAATCGAGCCTAAATACGCTTCGGCACGCGACTTTCAACGGTGCTCGAGCATGCTGCAACGGATATCGGTATCTTGAACTCGGGTCGAAGTGTGAAGCGAACTTGTACGATCTCGAGTCACGCTAAATTTCGCTTGTTACAACGAACCGCTCCGTTTCGTTTGCCATTTTGTTGGCTTCGCCGCGACAGATATCGTGTAATTAGTTAGCGACTGGAACTCGCAATCAGTTAAACCACTTCCACTTTATAGTTTGAATTTTGCAACTGGGATTTACAGCGTTTCCATCAGGATTGCGTAGCCAAGAAACACGTAGAATTTTTCTGTAAATTCTCGACGCATAGATCGTACGATAGATCGTATCGCTAGCTTAATCTCAGAGTATCTCGTAGAACGGTACAAGTAGAATTTTCATTCTTCGAATGGCTACAAATCGATTTCAAAATATCTCTGCTCTCGTCGTCTCTTCCTCGCATTTATATCTTCTTTTCAAACTTTAAAGTATTTTATTCGCGAAAAGAGCGCGACACGCTATGATCTAAATACATCGAATAGTAAAAACAAATATTAAACGATTGAAAATAAAAGAAATATTTCGAATTTCCGGTACTTTGTAAAATCGTATTTTTCAGCACGTTTCCAATGTTCTTCTCGATTCGGAAATAACAATTATCGTATCATCGATTCTCGAGGTAGTAAACGGAGAAGAAACGGCGAAACTATGCCGGCGTACAATCAGTTCGCATCGGTGTACAGTGTATACGCGATGCAGGCGCCGCGTGAAAGGAAACGAGGATTCGCAGCGGCTTGGTCCCGCTTGGCCCCGCTTGCCAACGATAGAACGGAAGGGAAAACAGGACGAAGAAAGACGTTTCGTTCTTCTCTTTTTCCTTTTTCTCCGTTGTAACGAGGGCCATGGAGCGTGACTTCCTCGTTTGCTTACGTTAAATTCCACGGCAACGTTGCCGTTGTTGCGCTGCCGATAGTTAAATTTTCCCGAAACTTCTCTTTGCTTCTCTTCGCGACGAAAACGCGGCAAACTCGCTTAACTAATTGATTACTTCGCTCTCGACACTCTCTGCAACTATTTACAGCTGTTCCAACTCTCGGCTCGACCTTTGGTCATTTCTGATTGTTAGCTTCGCAGCGAATCTTCGCCTTCGAACTAACGAACGAAAGTCAATGCAACGTCGCTAGCTCGTAATGGAGGGAAAGACGAAAGAATGCTTGATGAGAAGCAAAGTTCAACTACGCTTTTGTTAAAAGACTGAAAGATTAACTCGTTTAACTGCAACCAACCGTCGTCGAGAAACTTTCGTAATTTGTTTAAGTTTTTCCAGCTTTTTAAGCTAAATTATAAAAGTGTAGTTTAAGGCTGTTGGTTTGCATGGTCGGGTAAACGATGGAGGGTCATGATGGTTGTCGCAGCAACGTTAAACTTGGATCTCTAAAGTAATATTATAGGGGATAAGTTTCACGGATGACAAAGGGCCGATATCGTAGCCCTCTTGGCCTTCGTAGCCCGTTTTCTACGCGAAACTTAACAACGAGTTATAAAAATTTGTTGCCGCGTCGCGTCGCAAGTTGATTGTAAATCGCGAGCCATTCCTTTCGTTACGTTGCTAAGCAACGTGTGTTTTTAATTTGTTTTCGTATAGTTTCAACTCGCGTTACAACTTACTAATAGGTTAAAATTTAATTGTAAGCATTCCTAGAGATATTACTCTAGTCTATCGTAACGCATTTTTCTTTTTACGAAAACTGTGATCGAGACGAACAAACTCGACGAGCCAGAAGATCGGTTGCTGCCGTGATATCGCACCTCTGTGCCTACGTTCTACCCGCATCTTTGATTAATCAGTTCAGCCGTACGACCTGGCGCTGTCCTTGGGATCGATCCACGATGAAACGCACTTGGCAACGATTATAACTCCTCCATTCGTTACCTCTGACAATACGTTCGAAACGCTCTCTAAGACGTATTATAGTTTCGTGCTTCGAAGTGATCGATAAGACGTAGGAATTACGAGGAAACTGACGTAAGTGGGATATTTCGTGCTAACATCGCTTCGCTTGCTTCCTCGCCATACAAAAATCTTTCGTTGAACGTTAAGAAACGTTGAAATGATTCGATTTAGACGGTACAGATTCTTTTGGAAATTTGGAGGTTGAAAGATCGCTTTAATAACGAACGTAAAAGATCTTTGGATCGTATATTTAGCTGAAACATTAAACTATAATTGAAGTTGCAGCGTCAAACGAATATTTGATCTAATTATCGATGGAACTTTAATCGTTTCGAAACGCTTCGAGAAATATTAAATATCTGATACCATTCGACGTCGATAACGATTGCTATTTAGAATAAAAACTATATTACGTTAACGTTTCGAGGATTTCCTCTTTATTAAGAGAGTAAGATTAAAGAGAACGTGCAGCGTGGATTTTGGAGCGCTGGTGGGCCACCGTTTCGCGATGACTGCTAAGCATAAGAACATATTTACATACCTGTAGAAACACTCCGTTAGCGTGCTTACCGAAGAAACGTTTAAATTAACTTTTTATTCTATTATTATCTTGAAATGAAATTCCAGTGTAATAACAGCAGAAGGGCAACAAAAAGGAAAGAAGGAACAGACAAAAGTTTGATAATTGGAAAGGTCGATAAGCAGATAAAAATAACTTTTACGTTAATCGATGCCTTTGTAACGGATAATTAAAATTTCACTACGAGCAAAGATGGCAGAAATTCGAAGAAAGAGATATAGATAAAGAATCTTTAGTCGGCCATCTAATTTTGAAATACATCCTTCAAGAAGCGCGTAGTAATCTGAAAATTATACGAGAATATTAAACGTTAAATCGATCGTTCAAAATTCTGCTTTAGCCGGGTATGTCTAAGTTAAGGTTCGGTTCTCGGCTAGGTCGACTTAACGAACGACGTTCGTTCCTCTTTCACGGGAACGAGCTTTAAAAAAATCCAGCTGAGAAAGTTTCTTCCTCACGCAACATCATCTCTTTGCTATGGTAATGCGGGGGGATAATTATGGTCGGGCGATTTCGAAGCGCACGGAAACTTTGCACTTTTAGCTCGTTAATTGCATTTTAATTCGTTCGCTGTCCTTAAAGCAACCACGGTTTCTTGGGCCGTAGAATCGCGGGATACGCTGCGAGAGAAAATTCTAATTCTCCCCACACGGACATCGATGCAGATACGGCGAAACAATGCACGAGCAAGCCTTTTAGTACGTTTAGTACGTTTCCTTCCGCGTGAGCGTTTATCTTATTAACGAGCCCCCAGAGTTTACCGTGACACGCTCGCAATTAAATTTATTTTTCCTCGAATGCACGCGCTCCAATCAGCGAGATAACACGATTACTCGGACGTTATCGGGTACTTTTGTGTGTTTCAAACGTCAGGCGTCATCACACCCGAACAATATAAATATTAAAATAACAACGGATGCAGAATTTCACTGAATTGCAGATAACGCCAACAGGCGTATGCATACATCGACACAATCGTTTGCGAACGACAAAATTCTTGTCTCCGCTTGCAAACGTAAACGTACGACGAATAAAGTCAAGTCTCCTCGGTTGTCGAAAGAACGATTATCCGTCTGCAAATTCTTTGCTTCGGAATGATATCGAAAGTGTGTACGAGGATCGCTGCTTGTAACGTCTTAACTTTGCGTAAACTATAAGCGACACGGAAAGCGTGATAATAAGAAATCGTGTTGATCATTCGGGGTTGTTCGCACCATCGAATCATAGCGATCGGATTCGCTTAGTCATCGAGGCAATTCCTAAATCGATCACGATCATCGATCCGACGAGAAGTAACGAATAGTCGCTATATCGCTCAAATTAGCCCAGTTTTAGCCTCTTTCACGGACCGATGCCTCAGAGGCATTCGATGGTAATCTGTACGGTCCCCTAACCAAAGAAGCGAGCTTACGGTGTAACGCTCTCATTTATAACTTTTAATCGAGTAGGAAACTTTCTGTCCGAGCTGGGCCAATCGTTGCGACGTGCACCGCTATTTCACTAGAATTGTTTAACTTGGATCAAATATCGTCCACCTATATGCCACGGCCAATTACTTTGTTTATCCCATTCCTCTATGTAGTTCGAATCCTTATTTCCTTACCAAAGTCTAACAGAGAACTCTAGAACTAAAAATCGATCCTTCGTTCTATTCTTTACACAAAATTTTTCCTATTATTTATACGTAACCACCATCTGTAATAACAGATAGATAGATTCCATTATCTGCTGGCAACACTTACCATAGATCGAATGTACCGTATGTAATTTCATGCGCATACGGAATAGTACAACGGCAAATAGAAAAAGAATCAATTTTACGTCGATCGTTCATCGAGAAGACCACTTTCGTACGAGAATTCGTGTTCGTTTCGCGTTAATCTGACTTGGCTTTGATCCTACGAATAATATGTCGGTTAGCTCGAATCGGAGATGGCATAGTAGATAGCAGGTTTCTTAGGAAAGGACGAAAGGCGGACGACGATTCATTCGTTATATTCTATCAGTGGTACAATACAGAGAAGGTACATCGATCAGAAGGGAAACGGGAAAAGGCTGTCAGACATAAAATACGGTCAGCGAATTTTATGTACGACCGAGCAAATGATAACAAGAAAACCTGAACCGTCTGTCGACGTTTAATTAACGATGCATAATGTTCCGAGATTTCTCCCGAAAGTTTCTAAGAATATCTTGAATATCGTAGAAAGACTGTTTCAAGGCATAAGAAACAAATAACAAGTCGTTGTCGACATGACGTTCGAGTGTTTTCATCGTGTTCGAGTTCTGTAAGCTAATTGAAGAATAATAAGGTTTCTGTACGGCGGATAACATCGACTTGCAAGTTGGAGAGTAATCGTAGAATCGATAACAAGATCGAATTCGTAATACCGAAAGTCTTGATAGAGAAAGAGAGAGAAATAAGATGCAATGCCAGAAATTAATAAGCATCGAAACTTTCAGCTTTCGCTTATTAACAACGTTTCGGTAAAATTTTCTCCTTTCAGATGGAAGAATACGGAATGAAATGCGAAAGCATTGTATTTGTGATTAATTTCAACGACGGACATCTGCCGCAACGTCTCTTCGAAAGGAATATTATTAATTATTTTACGAGGATACTTCGCTACGTGGTCTATTATAACGTTATCTGTAACATTGAAAATGTCGAGTTTCAAATATATTCGATACCGCGATATAAATTGATTCGAATTTATTGTCTCTTTGTTACTTGTCTCGAAAGTCGGAAAGTCTTTTTACGTG
This sequence comes from Bombus pascuorum, assembly GCF_905332965.1. Taxonomy (NCBI): domain Eukaryota; kingdom Metazoa; phylum Arthropoda; class Insecta; order Hymenoptera; family Apidae; genus Bombus; species Bombus pascuorum. Next base: position 411,756 of record NC_083492.1, on the reverse strand, counting down.
TTCATCTGTTATTTGTTTCAAATTCTATATGGCTGTTCGATACCAAATGCGTTTCTCCATTTTTCGTAACAAAGATAAGAATCGAATTTCTGTGAGATTGCCTCGTATGAAATTTAATGCAGTCGCGACGAGACCAAATCTTTTCCCTGATGCGCAATTTAATATCGAAGGAAATGTGCACTTTAGACACTTTGGGGAACACTCGTGCATATCCGTGGAAGCGGCTGAGTTTTATGGAAAAAGTAATATTCGAAATAAGATTTTGACCCTGAAAAAGTCCGAAAATCTTGCGTGATATACGTGCGGTAGACTTTGTCGGTTGAAATAAGTTTCAAACGACGGCACTCGAGACACGTTGATTCTAATTTAAAAAGTACTTTGTACGACTCCCGTTGTATGGAAGTATACGAACGAAACTCGCTATGAATTCTGCATCTTGACGATATCTGAAAATTATAAGAGCAAACGAACAACTATTTGTGTAACGTGAAATTACGAAGAATTTGCATTTGATCTTTTTGAAACGCTCGATCGTCTCGTCTTCACCGCCTTTTGAATAAAGTGCAGCGCAGAATAAATAATTCGCTGATCGAAACATCAATCTCGATCTCACAAACGTACCGTATCAACAGCTGCAATTACGTTGCTGGTTGCACGATGTACGTTGGATAGTGCGCGTGTTTACACGGAGTCAGACGAAGACCGATATCTCGAGAGCGAACAGGATTCAAGGATTCGAGGATTCTAGGATTCAAGCTATGTAATCGCTTCAAAGCGGTTAAATAAATGACGTCGTTTGTACATCCGTTGGACGAGGATCCATGTATAAATCGTGTTCCATCCCTGTTCTCGGAGAATAAAGGAGTTAAGGGGGTTCGCCTGGTTGACGAAGACGAGCGGTTAAACGTTGGACCCGTTGGACAGCGAGGGAAAGGAGTTCCGAGGGAGGAGCCGCGCACGATTGTCATTTCCTCGTGAAATTGCATCTTTGGTTACTCTGTCGTTCCACGGAGTGACCGTATGTGCACGGTAGCTCCACCAGTTTCCAGGACAACGTCGGATTTAGTTGGAGTATCTGGGATAAATGTCCTGTAGCCAGAACTAAAGCCTGCGACGAACGACGCTTCATTTCGCAGTCGTTCGCCAAATCTACCATCTTTTTCATGGGGGTCCCTGCACTCGGGTAATTCCGGTTAATGAATTTTCCATCGGTTGGCCACCGATTCGCTAACGCTGACAGATGGTAGCGCTTATCCTGCCCGAGCTTTCGTCTACGCTGCCTATTCTTAGGATTCTTCCGTCCGTTAAAACGGCTAGCACGATTTCTTCGTTCGACCGACGCGCTAGGTAATGGAAAATACGATTCGCCCGCTTGATAGCGTGCAAGAAGTCGATCTATGCGCTATGGAAATTTGGATTTTTCAATAAAGAATTCGTCGCGGTACGTCGAATAAGTGTACTGGGAAATCTCGTCAAAGCTTCACGGTTTTATAACTCTTTTGTTCAAACTGTTTCGACGGGTAAACAATTTCAAACACAGGCGGGATCTTTCGACGTCGAAACGAACTTTACGAATCTTCGTACGATCGTTCGGCTACGTAGAAACGTTCGAGAATCGGATTCCTCCCGTTGCTAAAAAAATATCATTGACCGTCACAGCGTCCAACGATTTAACGTTTCAGCGGCAAAATCTCGATCGAACCGTATTAAAAGCTGTTCGTTCGCGATCGATCGTATCACGGGCCTCTTTCGCGTCGGTACGCGATCGATTTTTCCATATCTCGTTTTCGGTTTCACCGACTGGTTGGTCCGATCGTTGATATCGGGGCGCGTCGGTCAGCCGCGAAATCGCCGAGCACGAGCCACATTTATCAAATCCTAACAGAATATAAATTTCTATTCACTTATCGCCGTCGCGTTTGAAGGTTTTAGGTTTGAAATCGACGCGATCCTACGCGTTTAAATACATATTTCGCCAAAATTATGACTTTAATTCGCACAGTTTCCTTTCGATTTAATTTTATCCGTCATGAACGTCGAAGATCGAATCGATGCGAAATCGAAACACGATCGACTTTTATATCGAGTTTCTGGAATTTGAAGGCTCCAGCGTTGGACAATTTGGAAGCGTCGCGGCTATTAGCACGCCGATATGCGAGGAATTGGATTTCGTTGAATTTATCGCTGAAATATTCGGACTGGTAACGAAGAACGTAAGAAGAATAGTAAGTAACGTAAATATTTGCGTACCTCTTATTCTACAAAACGATCGTAACTGTATAAAGTCACTGTGCAAAATTAGCAAAGTTTTCGTTCGCTGTATAATATTACTATTCTAAAGAACTGGTTTCCCATGTTCGATGAAGATTAGGCGCGTAACGAATGCAAAACCGAGGACGGTTTTGTCGTAAGATAGCTGTAGCTGTGGATTCACGGACAAGGTGATTTTTATATGCCGGTATCGTATACACCCTATCTATCGTATATCGAAGGAAAAGGAGTACGGCGTGCCATATCGCGCGTATCTTGTCGCGACCACGAGAGAACGAAAGAAGGAACGACGAGACGTCTCGCTTTCCCTCGCGAAGCTATAAATCCAAGCTCTCGATAAAGTCTACTCTACCCGTACGTACCCTTTCCTCTCTTCGAATCCTTTCTATGTGCCCGCGGGAAACCACGCTGTGATCTTTCCGACACTATTTCTCTCTTCTCCGTTCCTTTTCACTCCATACCACGTCTCCGTGTTACTTCTTCAGCTCTGTTTGTCTTTTTCATCTTTTTCGTCTTTTTCGTCTTTTTCGTCTTTTTCGTCTTTTTCGTCCTTTTCGTCTAGCTTCCGTACTCCTCGTCCCTCTGCCGGTCTTCTCGTTTCGTCACGTCGTTTCTTTTCTTTCCCTATAAAAATATTCCGCCGCAATTTATTCGTTTGCTGGCCCCGGCTCTGTTTTTCCTCTCGCACTTGTCTTCATTTTCGCCGTTACGGTTATACAGTCCCCTCGTTTCCGGCCCACGCGATTCGTTTTTCTCTTGTTATTCACACGACCGAGTCTCCTCTCGTATCGACTACCTTTTGTCAAGCTCGCTTTCATTTAATTCTCCTCGTTTCTTTCATTTTATCCCGTCATATTTTGTTTCATTTGCTTTTCAATTTGTCGTTCTTCGTTCGTTTACTCACTCTACCTATATTTCTTTCACTTTCTTCCCGCGTCTACTTCGTTTCGTTATTTTAACGTTATCTTTACGTTCGCTACTATTCTCGTCGCTTCGTCAAACTTTTGCACCCAGTTTTACGATACGGACACAATTTGCTGTTTTTGACAATTAGAATTTCCATGCTAGCTTGACTTCTCGACGTTCTTCCATTTAATCGTTTATGTACTGGAAAACTTGAGATTCTAATTAGAAGTTGCAGCGGCAGAGTTTCGTGTCGCCTCTCGTCAGTGATTGTCGCGTCACAAGCCCTCCAGAACTTCGAACAGAGGCTGTAGAATCGCGGCTTGCTTTCTCAAGTTAAGGGAACACGTGCGATGTTCGGCTTTTGGCTGACTTTTCGCTTCCTTTCTTACCCCGCTTTCTCTAAACGACACCCATGCACCTTCCATCGCGTTTAGATCAGAGTATGATAATATCGGAGCATGTATAATCGAAACTTTGTAAACTAGAAGAAACCGCAAACGAGAAAAGTACCACGAAGCAAATTAGCTATTAGTATAAAATGTTATTTGTACAGCACTACGTAGAATTTTTCGTACATCTCTATCGTTAAGGTATTTCTAAATCCTTCTTGTTCGTTCGGATACTCATCGACTTTTGCCTTTCAGCCAAACGCATTTCCATTTCTTTCCACTCTAGCGCCTTTATGCTTTGCAATTGTTCGACCGTTCGTTCCCTTCATCGGCTAAATTGCCTCTTTTCTCGATCCTGCCTTCCGACCGGACGGTATTTCAGCGTCGCCGATGCTTCAACTAGCTTTCCCATACCGTACAGAACCGCCTGCCGGAGTTTGCCTTTTCCGTCGCACAGATTCCACCGCGTTATCCTGCGTACGATCGATCGTTCTCATTATCGAGAATCATGCTGCCAATTCCGATGCGTTCTACTCGATTTTATAGCGTAGCGCGCCAGAGATCCGCGACTAACGATTTAGCGCTGGTTCTCGAGCAGCTTTTCAGCGGTAGCGGGAAATGATTTTTCAACGAGTTCTTCTTTCGAGCGAGCGACCGGGCAACAGCCTCCCAGCGAAACACAAATTTTTCTTTCGCGCTCGATTAAACCGCGATAACGACGCTCTCGTTCGTAAGTGTTTTTAAACAATCGCTTCGAACGAAGTGTCGAGCGGAGATAATGGAAGTAAAACAGCGTAATTACGTGGACGCCTGGAAGAATCGTACGGTGTTAATGGAAAAAGCCGTAGCTCATCGTCCTCTTATTTCGGTTTAAACACGCGACTATATCCTGGTCCCGTTACAAATTGATATCGCCGTGTCGGTTTGCTTTCTCCTCCGTTGGGTATATTTGCACAGCTAAAGACGACGATAGTCCGTGAAAGCGCGTTTTTAGCGCCTTTTTCAACGAGTTCGACGAAATACTCAACGCTTTCGTTGATAACTTGTTTACGAAAGCGCTTCAACATTCACCGTTTGGAAAACTTTTGTGCATCAGATAATAACCGATGGTCCACGAGGAATGCGTTAAAGCCAAGTTACGATTGTGAATCGCTCGAGTGGTTCGGTCGAAAAGTTGCAGACGAATTTATGGGTCTTCGATAGTTCCGAATCTCTGTGGTAGAAAATTCCATGGGCAACGATTTTTTGGAAGATTCGAAAAGTTAGAAAGCCGAAAGTTTTGAAACTTAAAAAGCGTGTAGGATACGTATATTCTGTTACGGATTAAAAACAGGTTAACGAAAATTGCCCCTGTAAACGCGTTACGTTATCGCGCGTCATTGCATATCCATAATATAATTAACCGGTTAATTAATCATCGTGAATTATTATCGGCAGCTGTCAAACGTTTTGCCCCGCGTAACCATAACTCGGAATCGATGATTCACAGAATGTACATATTACTAGGTAAAATAAATATATATATATATATCAAATCGAAGAGAAAGTACGACAAGTTGCCACAATTGATTTAGTTAAGTTCCATCGTTTACGCCTTTTAGCGCGCGACGATACTCGACGTAACAAATCGTTTTAACCAGCAACCGTGAAAACCGCTGTCTCAATCGATAAAAATCGATATATTCTTAGGCCGGTTGATAACAAACTGTTTTACTATAACTACAACGACCACCCAAACTAATTACAACAGATTAAATCACCCTGCAATTACCACTTCGTTACGTTCTATCCCGGCGCGACGCGACGGTGCGGCGGTACGGCTGTGCGATCGCCGCAAGAATAACCATTAGTCTCCGTTAGAAGCAAACTCGGATCGAACGCATCCATTATGTTCGTTTAAGCTACGTAACTGTTTGGTCTCGAATCGGCATGGACATGCAGGGAGATACAAATTTCAAGCCGGCACAGTTTTACGTCGTCGACGGTTTTATACGCGGCAGCAGCTTGTCCTTACCCACGCGTATCGATCAACCTGTTACACGATCTGCCTATCGTGTCCCTCTCTATGTCCCTTCCTTTATTTTATATGAATTCGAATACATTTGCTCGCGAAAGTATTCGAACGCTCGTACATACTTTCTATTGCGATACGCGATACACGAAACATTATGAAATTTCATTAGCACCGCATTTTGAGCCAATTATCGCGATTATATCGATGGACTTTGTAATAATATCGTATATAAAGGTACGTAGTACAAGTACGTATATCTGATAGAGGACGTTAAAGTATCCAAACGGTCAATCGTCGATTATACGAACGAATCTCGACATTTTTATCGCTTGTTGCGTGTTTAAGTAATACATTTACATTAATACGCGTCGCCGATGAAAATAAGTAGATAGCTAGTGGTATTAGATATCGATGAAGACCTGTCTACTTATTCTCATCGCCATAGTGAAATTTCACGATGTAATGTAATTTAATTTACACGACACGCGCGATATACACGCGCGTGAAAGTTTTCTTCGACGAGCGATCGAATATTTTCGCGAATGCGTGTAACGTGTAGCTACGTGTGCTCGTGACCGATTTTCAGTTGTCGGCGTGTGCCCGCTCAACTAGAAGCGAATGGACACCGGTGATATACAGTATAAAGGGAATCGTAGCAAAGAAAGCAAAGCGTAAACAGGCTTACTTCCTCGCGGTTGAATGGACATTTGTCTATGGAAACGGCTTTGGCCGGTTTCCAACCAGCGGCACATCACGGTCGACCCAGTCTCGAGATCCGCACCAGTCGATACCGTCCGATGTATAGTCGTGCTTCTATCACTCGCCCGAAAAAACAGGCCGAGAAAAAGGCGGAAGAGAAACGGAGAAGAATGTCGTTGCGCTATGTTCTTCGCCCGGAACTTCCTTCAAAACAAATCGCGTAATCTCGGTGTTTTACGAACGAACCGCGTTGCAACCAACGCAACGTCTCCGTACTCCAGGGATGCGCAGTACGTATGTATTTCTAAATGCTTCAGCGAACGAAGACGTGCCGTTGTCCGCCGTGTGTTTTTATGGCGACAGCTAAAATATATTCCTGCATCTCATACCTATCTGCTGCTATTTCGTACGCTTTTATCTCGGCAACGGCTGCTTTGCTCTTTCTTTCATCGGACAACTGTTATCCAACGTGAGAAACTGGAATCTTGGATTACATTGGCAAATTAATCAGAACAAGATAGAGGAAAGTACTGATTTTTTTAACCTGTCTTTTTCTAGATTTTCTTTCGCAGTTTCTTCGTTGCTTTCGACGTGTGGCATAAAAAGAAAAACTTAAAATTCTCTTTGTTCCTTTTGTAAAAAATAAAAATAAAAAAGTAGTAGAAAGAGGAAGTAATTCTGTTTTCACAAATATCGTATTTCAATAAATACCCCAATAAAGTATACTCTATTATTGCTTGTAGATATTCTGAAACTTCCCTTTTTCCGGCATCCGAGAAGTATCATTTACAACTGAAAAAAACCAACGGACCAGTTCGTAGGGTTCAAACTCGAGAGCCTCTCCTCCTTCCTTCCCGATTTATCGAACTTTAACCTGAAACAATCACATCCACCCTCGCGATAGACCTTTCCACCGAGTTACCCCGACTGTTGTCAACCGCTATCAAATCGCTTCCGAATTCCATAGCACCAGCATCGTTTGCCATAGCAGTAACCGAAGGATAAAAACGATCAAAGTTCGAGTCTTTGGTCGTCTCTATCTTCCGAGCAACAGAAATCTTCTCCTGCCCGACTAACGATATCGGATAAACGTAAATATGTATATAGGTTTCGATAAATAATCGTCTTGATAGATATTCCTATATTTATCGAGGTAACGCCAATACTCGAATCTTTAAAAATAACCTTTTAAACCATAATAGATATCGTTCTTGCTAGTAGATTCCTTAACGAACAAATTTTCGACAACGTTATTGCTATAGACCATCCGCGATTGCATCGGAAGCTACGAAAGAACGTCGTCGACAAAACACACCTTTGTTCTTTGTCAACGGTGGGATCGCACGATTCAGATACCTCGCTTCCGATGAAAGATAAAGATCGAACGAAACGACTTTCGTGGAGTGCACTTGGTCCAAGTTTCGGATCAGCCTTTGAACGTTCTAACCTTGTTCGCAAGAAGGGCAGAAAGTCACAATAAAGGGGTGTCAAGCCGGGATGTTCGAAAAAGGGCGCGCGTTTACCGAATCGTGACGGGCAAATTTTCCTGCGGTAAGTTCGGTATTGTGTTCGCAGTCTCGAATTGAGGAGAGCGCGCGACCAGAAAGTGGGACATCGATTTTGAGATCTCGACGATTCGGCATTGCTCGGTGGCCACGGGAACTTTGCAGGAAACTTTGCGCCGATTATAAGCGCGAAAACTTCGAAAGGCCAGCCGAATCGCTCTTAACCTCGTAAATACTTCTTTAATGCGCCCCCTCCTCCGCCCAACGAATTTGTATTTTCATTGTCGAACCGCACACTACCCGATTTTTCATCTAGCCTCGTGTTAAAAGAACCCAATTATAAGTTGAACAACTTTCACGATTCGATGTTGGCCAAAAATACGAATGGCAGCGCTAAGGGATCTAAAAAATACGCGGATCGTTCCTTTTTCCATTTTTCAACCCCTTCTGCACAATTTTTGAGCGATTCTACGTATATCGTTGGAAGTTCGTGTCAAGCGTACGGGGGTAGTAGGCGATAAGATATAGCTATACGGTGAACTTTTGCGAAACGATATAACGCCAAGTGTCTTCTTAAGAACTGCGCTTCCTTAACCGCGATCCAATCAGTTGACGGCCGTCTCCGGATTGACTGGCTTCGTGCGTCCTGTTCAGGACAAAGGGATCTCACGCGTCAAAAGTGACGCGCACATTTTATTTCTATGCTCCAACAATGTAATTTTACGAAGTCGAAGAAATCCATCATAGTTACATATACGAAGCGGTAGAACTACGTTTTCGCTAATTCTCTCGCAAATCTGCTACTCGCGAAAAATGAAATTAGGTGTCAATAGCGTGAACCGATCAACTTAACAAATCGAAAAACAGAAAAAATGGCATTGTAAATATTATTCCTTGAATTTATCTTGGAATTTGTTATTATTTATGTGATCCTCCTGCTATAGAACGAATTCGCAAAAGTAAGTACATAATTTGTTTCTTTTGTTTTTTAAATCGAACGTTAAATCGTGTATTTGCGTAATAAAATTGAGAAAATGATAAAGAGCGGAGTTTGACTACCGAGAGGCTCGTACGTATAATGCTCGTAGCTACCTTATGCTACGAAACTTCTTATGCGAAGACCAGCGATACGTGTATCGATTCCTATAAACTATAACGATGCATAGGGTATAGTGCGGCGTGTACAAATGTCGGACACGAGTCGCGTCGTTAATTGACTCATCGCGATGTTCATCATTTCCGATGAGACAGTTTCAGCGTAGAGCGTCAGTCGCGATAACACTAGAGAATGATCAACACCATTCGAGTATGACAGATAATTATCGACCCAGACCCTTGACATAGTACCGCATTTACGAGTTCATCGGTGACCAGGTGTCTCGAAAGCAACAGACATTGGTTAGATGCAGTTGCCTGTACACGCGTAAACAGATAGATCGATACATACAGCTACGAATGTATATAGCACGGCAACTTGCTTGTATACAGTTTATGTACAGAGATCGATGTGATTTTCGCGGTAATCGAGCGATATTAACGATCGATTTTCGAATTAATCCAATTAACGAGTATCTTCTAAATTATCCTTCGTGAGAAATCGATACGAGCGTTCTGTGATTTCAAAGATACAGATACAGAAGGGAGAGAACAATTTTGTAACGACTTTGATATACTAATTACGCATCCTAACAATTTTGATTGCAGGTTAACTCGATTCCAAGCACAATCGCGCTCGCGTACACACACGCACGCACACACATACACAAATCTGTTAATTGCATCAAGCTCCCTGATTATCCTCGCGTTTAAATCGCATTAATCTGCAGCAGCAAGGGCAGCGACTGTGATATTACCGCATCCTTCCTGCTGACCCTTTCGCACAGCTAGGGCAATAGGTCGACCTGTTTGGAGTGCTTAATTTGTAAAACGGTTGCAATTGGTCGCTATTCAACCTAGCGAATTCGTTACACTGATAAAGGGGCTGTCATCGAAGTAACGGACGATTCCAAACTTTCCAACAACTCAAATATTTCGCACGCAAACCGTAGAACTGTGAAAATGAAAAAGAATCACCGCGAATATAAAACCTACAAACGAATATTCGTCGATAAACGAGACCGTAACTGGATTTTGACATTTATTAGAGAAATCGTTTGTAATAAGAATAATTCGCTCGATTATCTTATTATACAGTGGCTACTAATTGTAGATAATTATTAGACTGCGAAGTTTTATGCATTTATGGGAGATTTGAAGATGTAGAAATGCGTAGAAGGCACATAAGATGCAAAAATGTATAAAATATGCAAAGTGGAGTACTCGTTCTAACGTATAGTAGATAAAAGTATTCTTTACCCAGGTACCATTTTTTTCATTGCATATATTCGCAAAAATCTCAACGTATATAGATATCCGCGGTCTGACAAATTATACGTAATAATTAATCAGTCCAAATATTATTATTAGTATTATTTAGTAGCACTTTTAATTCCGTATAACTACAAAAATTTGACGCTGCGGAAATGAAATCTGATATCTGATGTCTAATAAATCGTTCGTAAGTTTGTTAAGACTTGATACAATTTAAATTGCATAAAATAGAGATGGGAAAAGATTTCTATCTCGATCATAGGTATAATATAATACGTAACAATTTACGTTGCATATGATTAAGCGAAGCTAGGAACGAACATCGTTTATGTATTATTTTATTCTATGGAGTGGTTACGTATGCATGGAACCGCTATGATATTACACGTGCGTTACAACGAGATTGCGTAAGGTAGAATAATTGGTTATTACTCGCAGCAACTTTAAGCTGATCTCGTATATGCGAACCGCAAATGGAGAAATTTTGTGATTTGTTATTCGTATAATTTCTTGATTGTCCGAGGAAACGATCAGTTGCGTATCTTAGCTTGCGCCGCGTATTACATTTTGTACGATTAATATTCAAAATAGAGACAAAACTGATTTGAAAGGATGAAATTATCAAAGTTAAAGCTGAACATCTGTGTACTTACATAAGAATTTTATAACCAGAGCATGTACCCTGTCTAGAAACTACGAACCCAGTAGGATTCAATTCCTTAGATTCCACGAATTCTCCTCGTTCTCCAACTTCCTCGATTTTATCGTTGATAGTAGACCACGCAGTTTGACAATTCTTTATTATATCCTAATTTTCATACTTACCAGGGACTTCTCTTTACACGTCCACCGGTACGAGTTACTCTAAATTTACCATTAAATTACTTGCTACTAAATTTATTCGAATACTCGAATGTTCGTGGGAAGATCACGGAAAAAATCACGTTCGTGTTTCGCAACGGAGAAATTTCAACATTTTAAATTACCTATCTTTCTTTTTTATTTGATTTTTGTATACGCGCGTGTGTACGTGTCTTTGCCAATTTCTTGTACATTTCAACAGTATCGATCGTCATAACGTTATAGAGACAAAAGAGTCGTATCTTTGGATTTAACAAATTTTGCATTTAACAAGTCCCAGATAAGAAATTGAAAAATCGACAGTAATAGATACGGTATCTTTCCCGTGGTCTTCGGATATTAAAACTTGCACGACTTACAAAGGCGTAGCGAGTGTTTAGCGAAAACAAAAGTCGAACACCTATAACCTCGATCCGTTTTATAGAAATACTCGGTCATAAGCACAAAGAAAACAACAAACTTTATATCCGAGACGTTAATGGATTTTTCATGGTTCTAGAATGAAACAATCTTATAATCATGGAATCATGGATCTGTAAAGAGAAGTGTCGCGGCCGTTATTCGCAATGAACGAAGAAACGATTTTCCGTTAGGCAAACACTAAACATTAAACGTGTAACTCGTACGCTTGTATTCATTCGGAAGACGTGTTTGGATGGTCGGGCTTTTCGCCAGCCGACGCGGCTGACCGGGCGCCATGCCGCTCGAACAACCCAGCGTTCCTTGCTCTTTTAATTAAAGACTGCGGTTTCAGCGCAGGATGAGCATAGAATACCGGATTCTTCGAGCAGCAGGGATTATAAGCTTCCACGTATTCTGAGCACACACGTTCGTATGATTTGCACGATAACGGATGGAGAGAGGTTGCGCTAGAGAACTCTTTTATCGTGTTTCTGCTTCCTCTCTTTGTTCTTCCCACGTATTTTCAATTAATGCCAAAGCGATCACACGAGTCACTTTTTGAGTCGGCTTCACGCCGAATTTACAACTGCGGTGAATGGGCATCGCGTACGGTTTCGATAAAGCGAATCGAAGAGCTGTCGTGTTTCCGTTTCAAAGACGCCATACCGTTTACCATTTATCACGATTAACCCGTTAACCGAGGAATTATTTGACCAGAAACATGTCCTGCTCGCGTACCTTTCAATCTGTATGGAAATTCCGTCGCTCCGATTCTTGTTACCGAAATATATGACGAGCGCAGCCGAAAGGGATGATCGCGAAAGATAAAATAGCAAGGCCTCTATAGCGGAAGTAAAAGAATAAGACGACAGCTATGTTCTATTTCTATCGAAATTAACTTTACACGCGATCGTTTCTACAAGTTACGCGCTTTATTTCGTTACATCGTGCAATAATAGGTTTCGCAATTTTATTACACGGTTACAGGATTAATTTTTAATTTTTAAGAAACAAATGATTTAATCCATAATTTTGCTTGTCCTAAGAATATAGTACGAATAATTGTAGATCCTAAAGTAACTTTAAAGAAATAGTGCTCGTACGATTATCGGTCTTTTGTACTTTCAGTTTATGGAAATTCCGAATGGTTCGCTTAACGTTCCTTTAAGATACGTATCTATAGTTTGACGGAATTTAGAGCAGTTACGTAGGTGACCAACGAAACAGATTATTATTATTATCCTTCGTTAATATTTGACACGACCAGGTATCTCGTAACGATTAAACGCGAGGATAAAAATACGCGACGGTTTGATTCACGAATAAAGAGATAACTAGAAACATGTTGTAATCGGCGATATTTGAACTGCGTTTAACGACCGCTTAACAGGTTATCCGTTGCTCTCGTATCGCCGTTATGTTCGATACGTAATAAACGTGAAATGTATCGTAACCAGTCGTCGATCTTGAAACCGCACTTAGTAATTACACGTCCACATCGATTATCGATGAGAATAATTAATTACCTGGCATTCGAGCGTGGAAATAATCATGCTGCGATTTCCACGGATGCTGCGAATAACCTCGTTTTCTTCGTTTAAAGCATTTTGCTTGGCTATCGTATAAAAATTTTGCCGTTCTCGTGGTCACTCGATACGCGGAAAATTATTTTTTCCGCGCCCCGCGATTTGAATCTCTTACATTTATCGACTATGTCAACTTGTTCACCACCCTTTCAATAAAAAAAGCAACTTTTTCTCCAATGAATTCTTATTAGTAAAGAATGTTTTTCTACTTTTTAGAATCTTCCATTCGCCAAACCTTCGATAATTTACTATTCTTCTAATTTACGGTCGGTGTGTAGCTTCTTTGTTCAAATATAGACACGGAAACAGGAAAAGAGAATGCCAACTGGAGGACAGAGGGTGATCGTAGGATGGTACGAAGGTTGCACGAGTTTCAATATCAATGGTAGAACGCGTATATTTGACGAGCGAACAACATAAGCCCGCAAAGATCGTATCGAGCAACATTTCGCCGCTCGATGCGTCACTTCGTAAGCTGCAATAAAGACCACGCCGTAAAGAAGCCAAGAGTCTAGCCGCAAAAATTTCCAGCTTGCCAATTTTCCGGGAGAACTGGTCACCACCGACGAAGATCGCTACGAGTTTCATCTAGGAAGTTGAACCAGCTCGAGGAAAGTCACGGTTATTACGTAAATTGATTCGCGAGACTGCGCGTCTACGTTGTTCATGGAATCTTTGCGATAATTTTCCTTAATTATTATTTTGTACGAAAAGAACCTGTTGGGTCTGGACAAAAATGTAATTGTTAAGACAAACGATATTAGAATACCTCCGATATTTTTATGATTTTTCATATATGAATACCATGACACGTAACATTTCTTTAAGTTAAACGATGGAAACATGTACGTTTATCATTGGGTAAAAGGATAACTTTGATAACGTAAGATTAATTGCCAATGTACCAAATTTTAAAATTGTTCCTTCGTAGAAAGTAAAAGATGCGAGTTGTCGTGTTTTTCTCCTGTAGCCTTTACATATGCCTATGTCTGGACAATTAGAAAACTGCACGTTAATCGTATAAGATGAAACCTTGTGGAAAAGATTTTCTTCTTTGGATTAGTGGTACACGATAGAATTGATTTTATCACAGTTTAATTTTGAATGCGATTGGATACTTATCATCCGTATTTTAAGCAGACACGTTTTTGTATACGCCCCGCAAGGGGCACTGACTGACACTAGTCTATCATCGAAATATAAATGACGAGTGATTGACGTAGAGGATATTTTTAAAAAAGGAAAGCTAAAATACGGATGACGCTTATTGTTCATGTTCGATACAGGGAATCGTTTTCTGGGGATTTTCTAACTCTATTCCAACCGAATACGAGACACGTTTATATACCGAATTTTCGTGTCTCGAAATTTTATAAAACACGCGGTATGTTCTCGAAATTTACTCGTTGATATCGGGTTGAATCTTTATTAAAAATCTAAAATTGGTTCGGTGGCTTGAACGTCAGGCTACTCTTTATAGCCTGATCTTTTCGGAAATATTATTTTAAGCATTGTAAAATTTATTCCGTGCTCTATAAACATAAATTCTCCTTACTTGAAAAATTATGTAAAAAGAAAGGGAAGAAAAAGAAAGAGAAAAAGGAGGAATACAGCGAAGGAAAAGATTACTCGAAGGGTAATTTATGTACGCCAGACAATGCGAACGACAGACAAAGAGCCGTATAAATCTTATGGGATTGCCCGTTTATATTTTGAAAATTTATTCGATTGCTGGAAGAGAAGCGGCTTCTATCGGAACAGGATCAGGAAGAACCTAATGGCTGGAAAGGGAAAGAAAAACGAGAATAAGTTAGAGAACATCGAGGCTACTATGTACCGCGACGAGCTAAAAAGTATCGTTCGTGCTGTCACGACGTTGTCGCTAGCTAGTTCCTGAATTAATATCGCAGACTTAATTTTCCGCACGTGATCCGAACGCCAAAAGGATGCATGTCGTGACGTTTTCAGGTCACCAAACATCCCTATCTGCCTCTCTCTCTACCCTTTGCTCGCGTTCGCTCTATTTGGATTTTCTCCGTCGCTCTTTCTACGATTTCCCCGGTGGCGGTTGTTACGAAGGCTCTCGAGTGGCATGTAAATCGGCGCCCCGTTAGCAAGGATAACACTTATGGCCGTGCAATAGCCATTCCGAGGATTCTGGATAGGTAACGGTGGTGTCGCACGCGCTCCAGGTTTCCAGCGTTTAGAAACAGTTCCCGTGCCTTCCCGGATCTAGTTTCACGGGCCGGTAACTTGTCGTTGCCGTAACGACCTGATATCGCCCAGAAACAACGGCCGGAACAAACGAAACGGCCCCATTCAATTGGAATTAAAAGTCTGCACGCTAGAAGTAACCGCTTGAAATTTGAACGTTCCTAATTGCAGGACAACCGGCCTATCCGCAAGGCTAGCGTATATTTAAGGAGAAGACTGTGATAATTTGCACAATTTGAAAGTAGAATCGGTGTTGATACGGAAAAGGTAGAATGAAATTTTAGATGACGCTGATGCTATCCGTGTAACTTTGAATTTTATATTTATTTCTATATATCGTATATTTACTAGTAATAAGGCGGAATATAACGAGTTTGTACAGCCTGATCTAGTTACGATAGGCTGATCGTGTTAAAAGGCTACTAATCTCGTGACGATAACTGCCCCAATGACAGGCCAGCACACTACCTACGCACGATGACAAGCGCGATCACGCGTCCGTATCACGCACCTTGATACGTAACTAACCAAACACTGCACGATCATCTACACGTGCCTTCCGTCAAGAACCAACAATATTATTAACTACTACCAACGATATTACTAATACTAAAAATAATCAAAGAGAAAAGTATAAAGCACGACGAAGAACTAACAAATCGTACTTTGTAACTGGAATTAATTCACAAAATAGCGGCGTAACGTTTCTCGCGAGTAAATTTTGGAGAGAGTGTGTGTGTGTGTGAGAGAGAGAGAGAGTTGAGAGAGTCGTCGAAAGCCTGGGATCGCTTTAATTTTCTTGCTATATTATTCAGAGGTGAAATTGTTAGAGTTTGCTTCCGTTGTTATGGTAGAACTATGATTCTGAACCGGCGTTGGAAACTACATCGTGACTTGGTGAATTTACTATCAGCGTTTCGTGAAAATTCGACACTTGTTCGTTACGAAACTAAGGATATCTGTACGCTGTCGTGTTTGATCAGATAATTGCAATGGAACCGATCTTGAATAGAGTATCGTGAAACTGGATCATATCTGATCGAACAAGTATCGTTCGACTCTCTGATTTGTCCGAACGTGCGTTCGAATGTAATTTTCTTATTAGTCCGGCAAATAAATCAGAATTGTTGGTAGTTGGAAATTTAAAAAGTCGCCGGGCAATCACCTAATTAGACGGACGCGACTAATTAAACACGATAACAAGTCTAATTAAACAAGTAAAATTGGCTTTACACTCACGGAAATGAAACGATATTCGCTAGCATTTAATTGGTAACTTTAGTGCATAAATATACGTACCTAATTATGTACATAGAACTAGGATAAAAGTATCGTCTAAAATAATCACCTTTTATCATTATATATGTTATTAAATAGAATAAACGAATTTTTACTTGTACAAATTTTGTACGAGCAAAAAATACTGTAACGCTGGATTTTATAGTGCTACGGAAAGTATTATCTTTTAAGAGAATCTCGACAAAAAGTTGTTATTTCAGAGATACTACGCCCCTGATTTTGATAATATACGAGGCTTATGCAGCCAGAAACTTAAATGCAAAATATCAAGAGGACTCGAATAGAACAGCTTGTTACTCCTACTCGTTCAAAGATAAAAAAGTTTTATTAAAATTCGTATGTATCTCATTTAACTTGGTTAGAAAAGAGTCGTAGAATTAACTTTCGAGTGCCGCGTATTTCAAACTTTTATATAGGTACTTATTCTCCTTCCGTGATTCCTTACTTTTTCGTATTGGCTTCTGTCAAAAGGAACGTCGAAATCGAAAGTTTCGAGCGTATAAACGTCCAGAAGCGATATAAGATCGAAAAGCCAGTTGTCCCTTCAAATTGATGATATTTGACAAGAATATATTCCCTGCATGACAAGATTCCAACATCTTGGAATTTTATATTTTATACCACTCGTGAATGAAATTGACGATTGTTCAAGTGGATACGCCACGTATCTCAAGATTATACGTAACTCGTAGCCCTAAAGTACCGATAAAGGATGAAAATCGCAAGACGATAGTTGATGCCGGCCAACGCAGAAAGTTAAAGCGCAGAGGTGTTACATAGAATAGCGATTTCTTCGATCGACAAAATTCAGATATGCGAACCAAAATGATCTTGTGATCAAGATGAAAAGCGTCTTAATTTCCAACGACGCCTGTCGATAAAGTCGGCGCGCTTTGGTACCGTTTTAAAAAGTTCGTAGACCTCGACTTTCATTTTAAACGGCTTGCCCGTGCTTTTATCGCTGGCCTGTATTTCGCCCTCTCGCGAGATGAACGCCTGGTATAGTTCGTTTCCGGATAAGTGCTGTCGCTTTCCTGTTCCCGGCTCCTTCCGTCCCTTTAAAAACGCATCCTCGTGTTTTTGGGAGAGTGATTCCAGCCAGGACCTCTGTTTAATGGGACCACGCTAAGTGGATATCGAGGACGGTGTTGACCTCGACTGCTGTCAACTGCAAACCTTGCGTGTGTGTTTCACCCTGTTCGCTTGAAACGTTGGACGTTGCTCGTGTACCGCGCGATGAAACATTTTCGGATTGATTCGTTCCCTCTTTCGTTCCATCTCTCCCAAACTCGCTCGATCTATCTCCTTTTCGTCCACCAAGCCAACTGTCATCGTTGATTTTATCCTATATCTCGTTCGCAATACGCGCGATGCGTCCAAGATCTGCTTTGAACTCGCAAATGCTGCCAGAGTATTCGTAGCTTTTACGACTGATAGGTAGGTTTGCAGGATTACGCGCTTTTCCCCGATTCAAGAGTGCACGCGTTGACCGGTAATTTTCTCCTTCGGATCTGACAAATTCTAACCATGGTTTGACCGGAAAATAGCTTACCCTTTATAGAGATATATCGTTACATCGACGTATCGGATTTGTTTCCAAAACGATAGACTTCTGTTGCGAAGAAGCTTCTATCATTTTGCGGAGAAATCTAACGCGGAGAAAATAGAAATCTAACGCTCGATTTAAGTTTAACGAGTTTAATTAAAGTTTCAATAATACATTCCACCTTACCAAAAGTATCCTCTCGTTTGGCCGTGGCATTCAATATATTTTTTTCGCGTCCTACTTACATTAAAAAAATGTCGTATCGTATTCTTCTAAAAAAAAAGCTCATCACGTTCTTCGTACAAGTCCGTAGTCTTCGCATAGTTCGCGTACTTGCTTCTCGTAATCGAATATCATTTACGGTATAAAAGACAGTGAACCAGTGTCGCTATAGATGTTAAAAGAATCTAATTTCCCGATTTCTAACCGATGAAAAAGGTGTCGACGAGCATGCGTGTGGTCGCTCCGGAAATTTGACGAGCCATCCGCGTCTTTCTGTCTCGCGATGTCCTCGCTGCTCGAAATTGTAAATTATTCCGCCGCTGTACGTCGCTGTATTTTCCGCGATGTACACCGCCCAGCGGAACACCCTCGCCTCAAGATGAATCGTACCGTTGATGTAAAACAAGCGCCACGGTCTTTCCACGAAATGAAATATGTATCGCGCGAAGAGCGTGCTAAGATCTTTCCTCTGTCACCCGAGTAACGCGAGACGAGGTAACTTTCTGCCGTATTCCACGGCCGATTACGGTTCGGAATATAGAATCCTAACTCGATTTTCCAGATTATCGTTTTTACCTGTTATCGTCTATCTCTGTTTTTCTTCGTTCAATTAAAAATATTTAGCCGTTGTTTGACCAGCTCATTTGCCAAATCAGTCGCAAGAACAAAAGTGGACATAACCACAAAACGAAAGATAGGCACGAAACGATGAAATTACACATATCGTTTTTCAAAATTCCTTTTACGATATAAATTGAAATTAACATCGTAGAATGTATTATTACAGGCATATCTCTCATCTAACGACATAAAAAATGCATAAATCAGTATATTCTTGGAATACTCGTTATTACTATTCGCTGCAATTTTCGCGCAGCAAAAAATCTGCGTTGCCCCTTTTGATAAATTAAGCAGGATTTATTTTAAATGCAAAAAGATAAGTACTCGTCAACTACTTTGGCACTAAAATTTCAAAAATGTGAAAAGGTAGAAACAGCCACTTTGGCCTGCGAACAGCTCGTTTCATAACAACCAGCATAATATAACTTCGCTTAAAAGGTGGAATATTATTTTCATTGCGGTGTGTTTTCGTTTCGCTCGTCTATAGCGAGCTGAACTCTAATTAAAGTACAAAGTACAAAGTGGCGAGGCTCCCTGGCGTTTCTCAATGGCGTTGGGGACATCTTGATCTCACGAAAAGCAGCAGATTTTAAGAAAGGTCCACGAACGCGTGGACCAATGTCTGGAATTATATAATCGCGCGATATTGTTGCATCGTGCATCCGCATAGCGAGTTGGCATGCAAAATTCAGGAAATCGCTGGAGAGTCCTTCGAGAAACCCGCTTACATTCAAATCTCTCGGAATGATCACTTGGAAAGAGAAATTAGGAGTTCGTGTTCGGCATAATATCAACTCCGAGGTTCGCAACTTTTTCAACGGTCATGATCGAATTACTTGGACATTTTCAACCCCCGTTAGTACCGAACTTTCGAACTTGCCAGACTTTCCTACCTATGCATTCCGATTTGCAAATCGTTTCTGTTAACGCACACATTTAAATCGCCGATTATTTTTAATAGCCATTTTCTCGCTTTTGTACCATTTCACCGTTTTTTTTCCACGTTCAATTTTTTACCACTTCCATTTCCTTCGAACAAAACACATTTCGCAAAATTATCAACTTTTTATAAACCGAATCCATCTAATCCAAGTTATTTGATGCATCGTTTGAAATCTGTAAAATTAACTATTTATTATATTATGTCGTTTTTTACTATTTTATTTTTAAATTTACTATCGATCGCAGAATTTAAAGTTATTCATATTTCCAATTGAAAGTTATTATATCGTTTACATGAAATTACTAATATGTAATCTTCGTTCACTTGTAACGAAATAAACTTGAAACGTTTCGCATTTAGCATACGTTCGTAGAACGAACGTACTCCGTTTTTCGGTAACGTAAATCTTGACAAAAAGAATTGATCGTTCAAATTTTTTACTCCGCGCGACCACCGAACGTACGTTGAACGTTTTCATTTCTTCCGTTGGCAAAATAAATACACGCATGCGAATCTATCGAAGATCGATTATGAGCAGGTCGACCGTTCTATGGACGCACCTTTCGCAGGATTCCACGATACCAAACAATTTCATCCAATAACGTTATTTTTACTTCTATCTGCTCTAGTCGTGTAATATCTGTCCTATGAAATTTCCAAATTTCAGTAAAAAACATGTACAACTTATTCGTTAATTCGTACAAAACGTAAAACAAGATCCTTTAATATTTCTCCAAATTGTTTTGTTCGCAAAATTGTTTTATTCGTTTCTAGATAATATAAGATAATTTCATAGGAAACTTTTAACTATAATAACTTTGATAATTTAACATCAACTATAATATCCAAAAGAAACGCGTGTAATAACAAATATTTGCATCAGCGAGTTTTATTGATTTTAATAATTCATCGAACGTTATTCTCCGGAAAACACGTATGATTTTTACTATTTCTCTATCTCAGCACTCTTACCGCTGATAATTTCCTATAATCTGAGCATAGTACGATCAACGTCCAAATGCTCGGGTAGTCGGTGGCGTTCACGCGACTAGAATGAATTAATTTCCGGTCGATTCGTCGAACGAGGAAACAGTCGCGGCTATATCGCGAAGCAGAAGTCTCAATCACGACTTTCAGTTTGAACGTAAAATGTGAAATTTAATTTTGAATGCCCCGACGATAGCAGGTTCTCGAGGTTCTGGTGTTCGAATAGTATCTCAAATAATGAAATCTACAGGCAGTGTCGTGTATATCGACCGAATGAAATATTTGGAAATCATAATTTTATCATCGCAATCGCTGACGTGTACACACGCGTATAACGTTATCACGCTAATGCGGCCAAAGTAAGAAAACTTTTCCAATTGGTAGTGCGTTAGTGCTTCGTTCATAGTGTATTGGTACTCCGGTCCCCACCCGGTTCGCAATTAAGAATTCAATTTCGATGAAAGCTTCTCCGGGCAAAAACTCGACTCGATCTAGCCTGCTTGACATTGCAATCATCGTTTGACGAGAATTAGAGCAAGCAGAAATTTGAAGCTCTCGATCAACCGTTATTTTAGATACTTCAATCCCGGTAATCCCCGACCAATCGGTCGTTTTCAACTTATCAAACGTTTCTTCGTGAAAAAAAAACGCTTGCCGAATTTTCATGTTCCACTGCTGTTTCGGACAACCAACAAACGAACAGCAGAGAACTTTTTTTTGTAATAAACGAGAACGATAGAAAAATAGACGTTTGCGAATATTCGTTCAAAGTTGGAAAATGAAAAGCTGTTTATCGCAAATTCGATACCTCGAATGGGAATAAAAGTTGCAGAAGGATTATTCACAGACAGAGTTTAATCGATTTCACAGTCATCGAAGTTGCCTTTACGTGAAAAAGTGCGATGCAATTTTCGCGTGAAAGCGAAAGGAAATAATATTTTGTATAAAAAACGGCACAAATGGAAATATTTGGATCGCGTAAGAGTAGGATATTTAAAAGAAGGAAACGTCGCGGCGTCGCGTCGTCGGTGAGTAAAAGTTTTCATGGAACGAGAACGTGTATCGCTTATTGTAAAATTACGCGTATTTACGAGCGGAGATGAGTACGCGAAATGGCACGGCACGGCGAAATAATCGCGGAAGAGCCGGATATATAGGCAAAAACGGAACGTGTGCTTCGAAACCAACGCGCGCGGTTCCACTAGACCGCCGCATATTTTCAGCTTCGTAACAAGCACAGTTGGAAATTGTCGCTTTTAAAATGTGCTACTCCCGTGACTGTTTGCTCGACAGCATGGAAAATACAGTTGCTAATTAGCGAACTAAGTGACGCTTGCGAAGGAATTAATTCGTTTTAAATGAAACACGAATCGTGCCCTTTTCACGCGAACAAGATACTTTCTTTTCGACGATGGTCGCTCGCTTCGTTCTTTTCGTAATTTCCCACCTATTTTCTTTCGTATCCTCAATTTCATCGTTTCAAGAAATATGCGTATACCTGGATTCGTTCGCGATAATTGTTTTTCTTTAAGAGAGCGACACTGGAAATTTTCTCTGGCTTGCAATATTCCGTATACAACTTTTCGAGTTTTATCGTTTCGTAATTTATTCGTTTTTAATGAATTTTCAGTGGCTACGTATCTTTCAGTTCCTTTTTGCTTACCGCGATATCGATGTTAATAACGTCGACGATATTAGAAACCAAGTTTCGAATTAAAACGGAAAATAAGTTGTGCCGGACTTCAAATATCGTACGTTGCTCGAAACTTGCTCGAATCTTCCGCTTCAAGTTCCTTTCTGTCCCGTGTCTCTGTGCGTTTATTTCGCGTTTTCGAGATATCATCGTTAGAAGCGAACAAGCGTTTCGAGAAGTTGGTCTATCTTCGCTCGCACCACTTCCTCGCACTCGGGCCACTCGCTTACACGCCTTTTTGTTCACCTATCCGACGGTCAGTGACAGACACGACTGAGGAGAGACGGATGACTTTTCGCATCAGGCGACGCACTGGCAGGAAAAGAAATAGGCCGAGACGCGAGGTATTCGTTCCCCGCTATTCAACGCGTCTTTATTTAAAAACTGTTTATACCTTCGTAATATCTATCGAAGCGTACCATCTATTTCGATTTATATAATCGCGAGAATTAATATTCTAGGATTTTTATCCTAATCTCCAACGTTACGGTCGTTTATCTCTTTTTCTTTAGTACCGTTCCTTCAAACAGCTCTAACAGGCAGCAGAAATTACTCGAACGTATCGCACGACACAGCTCAAACAGCTCGCTCCTTTCGTCGCCTTCAAGAACAGTTTCTGCCGATTCGCTTTTCGCGTGGGGGATATCGCTCATCCAAGAAACTTAACGCAACATCCGGTTTGCGTTAATTTCCGATCAACTTCCGTGATCCTCGAAGCATGGAGCACCTGTCAGAGACTTGGATCGGCAGACTGTGCAGAAATCTAGAATGCAGTTGTCTCTTCTATAACACGCATAATACGTATATACATTCGAATAGTTTCGAATACCATGGTGTTTCGAATTTTACTTTTTCCGTAGAATCGTTTAAGGATACGAATTCATCGAGTCACGAACTCGTTTTGCCTAGAATCGAATTCCTTGAATTACAATGTACGATATTCGTGATACGACATATATATATATATATATATACACTGCGAGGTGCAACGCGTCTCTGCGGAACGACGTGTAATTTTTGCAGAGTGAAAAGGGACGTCGCGTCACGCGATCTGTTTCACGATGACTATCGAGATACGGTAATTTGTACGTTTTCGTTCTATAATCACCTGGTTGCATAGATAGTATGTAACATAACGTATTAACGTTTGAAATTACAGACTCGTTAGCTAAGTTTTAAAAGTAATACAAATTTATAGGAATGCTCGAAACTCGCGGTAGTGGCAACTTTGTACGCGCGTCTCGAATCCATTAGATTCTCCCTTGCTGAAACAATCGGTTTACACGTTCTTTGTTTTCAGCTTAACCAACTAGATGCTTTCGCTTCGCTTCATCGGTCAAATAATAACACAGGCAATGGATTCAGCGCGAGCACAGTAGGTAGGTAACGTTCATTTGATACGCGTACCTGTTAGATGCACTTATAAGACGTTTGACAACGATAAAATCATCGTTATTGCGCTTACAGTGCAATACTATGGACTTGACATAGAAAACTTTTCGATTTGCGCTGTAATACGATTGATCAAATCTGAAACGAATCTGAAAATGTATTACGGCAATTAATTATCCAATAATTCGTTAAAGAGCATGCAGTGTACTAACGCGTAAATTTACATACGCGCAACGTTATTAAACAAACGTGAACATAGTAAGTTGTCGTTTCGCGTAATATATAGAGGTTCTGGGATATGTGCCGAGCGGTCCCTCGTAGTCGCAGTTCTCTTACCAAAGAGGCATCGATGCCTTTCCCGCTCCGTGGCTAGATCCTTTAGATAAAGTTTCCGTTCTTTGGCAATGCGATGTCCCATTGCTTGCTATCGAATTTCCAAACATTCGCTCGAGCACCCTTACCAACCCCACGGTCCAATTACAAATTACGGCAAGGCTAAATAGCGGCGGGCTGTGTTATCTGTCACAATATCGTAAAGAAAATGCGTTATCGCTGGCACGTAGGTAGTGAAATATAAAAAAAATACGTTATACAGGTGTAATTTGAAAGGAAACGATTTATTACGTCGCTATAAAGTAATAATTCAATTTCTTCAAACACCATAAAGTTGTAGAATCTAGATGAATGCATAGTAACGAAAGAGAATATCGAGGAAATACTGAAATATTGGAATACCATTTACAACCGTAATATGAATTCGATAGAATAGAATAAAATAAATCGACTAAAAAAACAGAAATTACACGTGAAATGCTGCAACGTTGGTCCTGAATTGGTTAATCCATAATTAAACCGCCAATCTGGTGAAACGAGATCGAGTTGACTCGAACGGTAGATATATCGCTTGATACGGAAAATAAAAAGTTCACCGATAAACCATTT
Organism: Bombus pascuorum; assembly: GCF_905332965.1. Classification (NCBI taxonomy): domain Eukaryota; kingdom Metazoa; phylum Arthropoda; class Insecta; order Hymenoptera; family Apidae; genus Bombus; species Bombus pascuorum. The sequence goes on along the minus strand of NC_083492.1, from coordinate 386,894 downwards.
GGCGCGAATCCAACCGAGCTCTGTCTCCAGGATCAACGATCTCTCTATCGTTCACCTGCGTTCGTTCCAGCTTCGTTCGCCTCGTTCTCACGCCGTTCGTCCATCAACTCCAAACAGATACAACAAAAGTTCTCCTACCGATTCCTCTACGCCGATATCTCACAAATCTCTTCAAAACCCAGTACAAATAATTATATGTTCCTTTCGGAATCAACGCTCGATTATTTCATCTCTGTTCTAACGAGAGACCAGGTTCGTTCTCGTCTTAACAGCTATGTTAATAAATAAAACGTCAAATTTTCAGGCACTGAAAATCCAAGAATCGTTGCATCCTGCGAAGCTCACGGCATACTTACCTTTTTTGCTCGTTGCTTCGTTGCGAACATTTTTTTCGAAAGAAAGTTACACAAATTTTAAGCGGAAACATGTTTTATGGGCCACCCTGTATAAATGGAAAATTTTGATCGATCGATCCTTTCCTCGAACGAATTATCGCGTCTTACATAAAAAATCAAAATATTCTAATACCTATGAACGAGAGTTCCTTATATTTCCCGCTATGTCGCATCAAACGCCGGATAACCCGCTTGCCGGACATTTTCATTCGATCGGTGACTAGCGAATACCGCCAGAGATATTTCATCGAGATTCCAGCAGCGGGAACGTTTCGGTATTTCATTGTCATGGAAATGGACGTAAGATCGGGCGACGTCGCGTCGTGCCGAAAGGAGGGCCACGATTCTTCAAACGCGAATTCTCCGTCCGCCTGTTTCTTATGGCGTGGTTTCAAAGAGGCTACCGTGTACCTTTCTCCCTCACTCTATCTCTCTCTCTTTTTGGGAAATCGATTCGCGTCTTCGAGGGATGTTCGTCGTGGCAGTTGAGTGGATTCGACGCTAAGCGCCGCTCGGATAAATAATGCATGAACGGGACATTTTACCTTGTCCCGCGTAGGCTCTTTGCTAGCCGCTGCACGGTTGTCGCGAAAGAGACGGCTTTTAGCGGCCCGATCCTTGATAATCTTTCGCGTAATGCGTTCGTCGATGCTTCCTACACTTCCAGAATTAAGTCAATCCTCGGAGAAGAATACTCGAACGAGACACGCTTCGCTAACTCGATTGCTTTGACGTTCGTTCACTGATTCGCTAGAATAGAGTCCTTGATGCAGCGTTTAGATCCAGCAAGTCCGATCTTTCGTGACATCAAGATTCCTAGCGTGTTGTGGTAGTACCTTCCCAATTTAACATTTTTTTTACGTAAAATTTTGGACATTCTACTTAACAATTTCGCTCGCAAGGAGATCGTTTCTTTTATTTCCCCTAATATACCAATGCCAGACTCACGAAATACCATAAAATTCTAAGATATCCAATACGAATCTCTATGCAATATAAAACGTTAAAAAATTAAAAATATTAAAACGCAAAAATCGTGAAAGTCTCTCCAGTTGGTAAGAATTTCTTGTCCGTCTGCTACTTACCAAATTTCGCGCGCAAGATTCACGTATCGTTGGTGAATTATCGGAAAACGCGTGGTTGTCGACTTGCCAGTTTCATTCGTAGACACGAACGAGTTAATTGTCGTGGACGGATCGAAAAGTTTGGGATTGAAGGCGGACCTTGGCTATCCAATTAGCGAAACTAGAACGATATCGCCATAAAGAGAGGCTCGTTAAACAAAAATATTAAGTCTTATTAGAACTGGACGGATGCCAGTGCTCGAATAGGTATCAATGCCCTCGAACCACGCCCACCTTCCCATTTCCATTCTCGCCGGGTGCAATCCTACAATGAGTTCGCGGGGCACGTATTCGTGAACCGCATATTCCACCTGGCGCGATGCGTGCACAAACCTCGTCGAATCCCCAGTACGGAAAGTTTTAATACTTGCCAACAGAATCGAGAATTTTGCAGACCACCGCTGTTCCCTAGAATTATTAACATTTCCACGTTACAAGATGAAAGATCGAAACGTGACACGTTATCTCGCCAGATGCTTGACTATATAATTCTACAATTTCTCGATAACAGGCATGAATTTCGCTACGAAATTTCCACGCGATCCGATATTATTTATCATCGGTCGGAGAACATTTCTTAGTTGAAACACTCACTGTTTATGTACGACCTGTGCGAGTAGCCAAAGATATCTCACGACGGTGGAAGCTTTTCGAGTGTGCAGTATGAATATTATGTTTGGAATGCAGGGATCCTAGAAATGCGTGTACTTATATTTCAAAGGTAAAGTGGCGGTCGTAAGTGCACTTATTCGTGTATGTTTGGCTTTAGAGGTTTTAAGGGCGAATGGGAAGTTTAACGCGAGAGTTTTAACGCAAGGGTAAAGAAGGAACGAGTAAAAGCTCTGAATGAGAACTCGAAGAGAACTCGTTCAGCGAATGTATTATGTTCGCATGGACAGATTAATTTACGAAAAATTTTAATATATACATACGTATACGTATACCTTTGGCGATAGAAATCTTATCGTTTCCTTCCTACAGCGGAATATTTCGTTACGGAATAGAATTAGCGAAATTAATTTCAAGGCTTTCTTAAAAACAGAACTACGTTACTAAATATCTGTCTATTAATTCCGCTACTTAGAAAGTCATCTCGAAATATTTCCTTCGTCAAAATAACCGTCTCGAGGAGAAAAGCTAATTGCAGAGTTTCGAATAGTCGGATAGAAGGAACGCTTTCATCCTTCTTACAAAGCTTTAAATAGATTCTGCTTTAACGGGAAAGTGTTTCCCGTTGTTTTAAGAAAAAGTACATGATAAAATTAGAAAAATTGCAATATTTTTCCTGTCCGTCTTAGTAAATCTCCATAAAACGGTGCTTTAAGCTTCCACTAAAACCTGATCATATATCTTGACTAACGCGCAACTGCATTTATACTCAACTTACATCCTTTTATCCATTATAAGGAGTACATTTTATATTTTATGTACTTTTTAGGATGCTTAAAATAGAATCTACAAATTTTATCGTACGAACCAATTTTGGCTCCGAGCACCTCCATTATCGTACTTTACATATACCAAGTATCGATATTGACACGCTACAAAAATTAATTTCATCCACGAGCGTTGAGAAATGAAATTCCACGCAAGAATAAGTTAATTTTATTTCCAACGGAGAAACTTTCGCAAGCACATCGCGCTTTAATTCAAATAATCCCTTTCGGTTTGCTAAAAATTGCAAAATCGCCTCGTAATAATCGACCTCGCTTTGAAAGCTATATGTAACTATAATATCACTCGATTACGCATTTAGCGTTCTTAGAATTACTATAGCGATATTCGATCCCGATCGTTTTAACTAGCCGATCGCGGTGGCAAGGGAATGGCGTCCACGTCACGTTTCCGCGCCAACTTCGTGCTCGGAAACGAAGACGTTGATCCCAAATGCTAATGACAACGCAAACAACCGAAGATCGAACGCTGCAACGTGGTTGCACCTCTCGCGAAAATTGCGCAACAAGCCGATATTCGATGCACGATAAACAAGTACATAGCTTAGAGGTTGGAATTCAAGAAAGTAATTTCAAAGTTAACAGAGTTTTCTTTGGTTATAGCACGTCTGTATTAGCCGTTTCTGATAAACGAGCGACGTAATATCGCGTTCAGCCTGACCGTTTGGCGTTTTATATTTAAAATGGTAGCGCAAGGTATTTACCGTAATGTCGGTGTTTCAACGTGGCACCGCACTGCTGTGGTTCAAAGACTGTTTAATTTTATTGTCTGGACGCTTGCCATCGTCGAACGGAATGGAACGAAACGGTATCAAATTAAGCACACCGCCTCGTTTGCGTAGCGCGTGTCCCCTGTAAATTAAACCGCCACAAAAGCCTCTGTGTGTTCGTTAACGTATACGCAACTACGATCGCTTTCTTTATTTCGCGACCACTCGGCGCGCGTACACGCGCCTAACGAGACGGTGAGTATAACGCGGGTGTCCGTGAAATTTACGTCGATTCAACCAACAGAAATGCCTTTGAACGATCAAGTTATCGACAAACAGTACGTATCTACGACAGTTTCATTTCTTCGTTCTGTTTCTTTTCGCCTTCGTAACAATTGCAATCGTATGCATACGCGTTTTATTATAGCCACTGTACTTATCGTTACAACTTTGCCCCTAAGTAACATACGATAAAAACATTTATAAATCGTCAACAAGCATAAACGTATTTTCTCAATTTAAAACATCGTATAGGTACACGTCGTATATCGACTTCCCATTTCCTTTTCTATTATGTATAGAAATTGCGGCATTCGAATAAATTCAAAGTGTAGCGATCCGCGTTCTTTCAACGCGAATCAGAGGGAAGTCGGTTAACGTTTAAGGTCTAATCGGAATTTTCGAAGCGGTAGGCCAGGCTAAACAGCGTCGGTGTAGTTTTTTAAAATTCATAGATAAACCGGGTATCCCGTAACGCGACAGGGACACGCCGATAACGTCTGGGCTCTTTCGCGCTCTACTTTCCAGCGGAATTTTTATTTCGAGCCGCGCATGAAGGAAAAGAGGGAGGGAAAAAGATAGTCGGTCGGCTATGGTCGCATTGGCGTATTTCATCTGTTATCGCGATCCGGTACCCGACCGGCTTTAATTCGAATGAAAATGCCGTGGCAAAGGCAGAAAGAGAATGGGGGAATGAGAAGGTCTCCCTAGAGATCGCAGCGAGAATCGCGTCCGGCTGATTTATACCAAACGAAAGGAGAAGAGGTAGCAACGATGATAGGTTTAATGCAAAGGAATCCGTCCACTCATCTCGGCCACGAATCTCGTAAAAACATTGGAAACGCGATGAATTTACATCGACGAAGAAACCAGGGACTTGGCCCAGGGCTTAGATCGTATTAAAAAACGTATCTCAAAGTGGCGAAAAGATCCTGCTTATTTACATGTCTATGGGTATTCGAGTCTTAGGAGTAGTTTCTTCTTCAATTAGCAATACAATTAGTACGGCATTGGTGATTAATTTGGAAGGAACTGCGATCGAACTAGACGGGATGGATCTAGCGAGATTCTCGAATTTCCAGTGAATCGTAAGACGAGAATCGTGCAGGCAAATTGATTCGAATCGGCTGACTAATTCTTTCGCTTAAGTGTTAACCGCGTTAAGCCACGGGATCGAGGGGAATTCGGTAGTTTCGGAGGTGAATGCGTTCGTTATATATACATCGGTGTTAATATGAAATAATTAGCAATACTTTCCTTTCAATTTAAAAATTTCTTTCTTCTTTGTAGAACTTTCTTTCCGAGTCTTTCATAAAGAACGATCCCTCTGTGTTTCTTTTCGTTATCTTTAATATAAAATTCGAAATCAAAACTACGCTTGGTTATACTTTCAGATGTAATTGTCGCAAGATATTTGTTAGAGTTAGAAGAGTTTCTAGAAGCGATCGAATCGTACCTCATCGTCCAACCGTCTCGTAAGTGTAAGAGATAAGAACCTAAAAAAAAAGATAAATGTCTAACATAGATCGATGCCGATGGAAGTTGGAAATAATATTTCACAATGAAGTTTCCACGAAGATTCTCTTTAAGGGAAAATCTTTCCGGCTGATGTAGAATCTATTTATGAAGGCGACAGACAGTATCGAGCGAGGCGTGTATCGTGCCACGTTGAACCGTGAAAAGAAGACTTTATTTATCAGCGTGAGACGATTCACGATTTACAACCGATCAACGCATTATATCTAACAAAAAATATATGCTTCGTTTCGCAAGAAAATCGACTTGGTTCGCTTCGTAAAATATTTTACGAGGAAAAGGTGGTACAGGAGCATTTTTCTCGTCACATCGAAGCTTACACGTACACGTATCGTACTCGTACACCCTCGTTCACAGATGTTACGATGTTAAACGTATGAGCTGTTTACAGTCCAAGGGTGCAAAGAAACGTAAGAATCGTCTAACGGTTTATCTCGTTTTTCGTCATAAATATCTTGATACTTGCGAACGGGATATACGTATATCGACGAATTCCATGTTCTCGCTGCGATCATTACGGTCATTTACAGCTACGTAGCCGATCGTGGTTGCAGCGTAAAAGGTGATGAGCAACGCGACGGCACACGAATGCGAAGGCGGAAAGAGAAGTGAATTTTTAACTCCAGCGCCGCGAAACAACGAGAGGTATTCGAAAAGGAGGCAAAAATGCGAGGGAACTCGGTGAAACCGGATGAAAGCCCGCAAGCTCGAGTTGGTGACGCCTAGCAAGCGGCAAGCTTGTCGTTCTCTCGTAGCAAGACATCGCGTGAATCCGCAAGCAAGCCAGAGCGTGCATCAAACATTCATCGGACAGCCACGCTCGAAATGGAGTCTTGGCACACTCGAGTCGAGGCAACGTTTACCGAGCTTCCAACTATTTTCGCTCGCTCGAGATTCACTTCGATTCTCGAGAGCACTTCGATGCTTCCGATAGTCGAACCGATTCTACCCGCTTACTTGCACGCGTATTCCTCTTTCCTAATAGGGATAGATATACGCGCTCGTCATTCGTTCGTGTAAACTCCTTCGGCATTCCGTGCTTTTACTCGCGTACGAGTTCTCTACATTAATAGATATTTTATGCAGTTACACAAGGAGACTGTCCAGACTATGCAACTAAAACGTAGAACCAATTCGAAAACCGCTTCTTTGAAAAATAAGCGTGCGTAGAATTTTTTGTTACCATTGTAATAAAGTAAATTACCCCAATATATTTTACAATGTACTGAAGATACGAAAATCAAGATGTCCAGTAGAAAACTTCAATTTGTTTGTTGTCGCGATACCAATCCTAAAATATTTCCTTCCGTTTTGCGGAAGCGTTTAATTGTCGGGTACATAGCTGCAAATATCACATTCAAACAATCCCTATAATTGCCACCGATTGATTTTATATTCTGACCTGCGTAATTCCCATCGTTCGTCAAATTTTCTTTCTTTGTCGAATAATTTAGCGCCGATGCATCGCCGGAATAACAAAATATCCGTACATACACGAGACTTTGCTAAATTCCCACTGTCGTCAAAAGTCACGCGTTTGATCTGTAAGTTTCGACACGCGTTGCGGTTTACGTGCAAACACGTATCGATTCTTCTTGGTTTCACGCGCCTTTACGTATCGTTATTTGCCGTCATCGAAGCATTCTCACCGTGTTCGCAATTCAGCGGTTCGAGTATTGCTTTTCTCAGCGATTTACTCGCTCTGAACAGCCACGTTGGCACCAGGATCCCAAACCGGACTGCACATCGCTGGCTGCAACGAGCTGCGTTCCATGAATTCGCACGGCAGCTGACTCCTCGCCGTCTTTTCGATACGCGCGCTATCTAACTTGTACCTCTTTTTTCTGATCCGCGATACGTGGATCGAGTTAACGATAAAAGCACCTGTGTGCCTTACGATAGACGCTCCACCCCCGAGTTATCACCGCGTAAACGTACAGAAATTTTTAACCCGATACATTGGCTACTGCCGGTGTCTTCGATAGCTTTGATAGATACGTACGAGAAACTTCGTTTCCAGCAAGATATTCAAGAATATTATCGACGTCCCTGAAATTGGCTTCGTAGACTGTGAAATAAGGTGTTCAACGGTGAAATTTGATTCGCGTTTCGATTCAGCTTTAAAGAGCGCGCCTCTTCTTTGGAGATAGAAAATTTTACGAAGACAGCGTTTACAGCGCGTTCTGCAAGATCGGAAAATGACCAATTCGCTTTTAAGTTGGTCCGTGCTGACGATTGTACAATGAACGCCCGAGTACCCTCAGCGTCTCAGCAGCGAACAAGGTCAGAGTCCGCTAGCCTGTGCTCTAGCAAGAGAGAGGGCACAGCTTTCGACATCCTCACCTGGCTTCGCTGTCTCCTGCTAGCATCCAGGCAATCGTAATCGCGATCGCAAGACGTCGGGATACCTAGCCCACACATTACGCGCCGGATAAGGGCTTAATTTATAGCGTCCTAAAGCGTTGACGCCTGCCTTTACCCATAGCCGACGAAGGCGACGAGGATCAGGCAGTTACCGTTTGCATTTTCTTACATTTCTTAGCACTGCGATGCGACACGACTATCGTCACCTACTATAGTATTAAAGATCGAAAGTCATCCGAAGCTATATAGAAATTACGAGACATTTATTCCAAACATAAATTAAACTAATCGATAAATTAAATTGTCGACGAAGAATTAGTGCACAACGTAAATAATATATAGTCTTATACGTACAACTAATGCCAAAGTCGTGGTTTAGTCTAACAAGGAATAATCGAACCGACTATCCAAGTACTTTAGCGATCATCGCGAAATGTATGCTTCTGATAAATATCTTGCTAGTTCTTGCGTATGTTTACACAATGCGGTTAAGGAAATTTCAAAATGTTTTTTATAAAGCATACATAAAAGGTTTCTAAGATATTGGGACGCTTTCGCGCGCCTATTAGTATGCGTACCTAAGATGCGCATTTTTATGAAACTTGTAGCAGTAAGCGACCCAACGCGATCAAATAAGATCGTCGAGTGTGAGCGTATCGTGTCTGGCTGTGATCATTTGCACTTCCTTATTCACCGCGGCTGCATGAAAATTCATTTTTACAGCGAATAACGCGCCATGCAACGTTTCCGTGTATGCCCAGCAAACAATAGATTCTATTCACGCGTTTCATGCGGTTCAACGTTCGATTTTTGAATTTCATGCGTTTGCCATCGCGTTTGCCATCGCGTTTCCGCGAAACGGTGACTCACGGTTTTATTCTCGCGAAATATCAAACGCGTATCGTCCATTCGGTCGACAGATTTAATGCGCAAAACAATATTTCGTTGTAAGTATTTCCAAGTACGATGAAACGAATAAAAAGGCGATGCAATATAGAGACGCTTCGTTAATGCCCCTAGCTTTCATTTTGTACATGACACTGTACGAGAAAGGAACAGCAAACAACTATGCTTTTGCAATATGCATCGCGTGTAACGTTATACGTGATTAATGTATTCCACGCGAAACATCGCGCTGCACGCGTGCTATCGAAAATTTAACAAAAGACACGACTAAACAGAGACTGCGCTTTCATTATTTCGTGCGTGAGAAGCAAACTGCGGATTTATAGCGCGTATAGCGTGCCTTCAAATTAGTAAATCGAAAATCATTCGTCAGAATGTTTTACAAAATACGAAGGTATTTTATGATAATTTTGTTCATTTTTTAATTTTCACATTATTTCGATACTAATAAACCAATAAAGCGTAATTTAACGTAACATAGTCGCACAGAGGAACGACCTATTCGCTCTAAAAATATGCTTAACGATAGTATATAACAAATCCGTGAAGTTTCGTGCAAAAACTAACGACGTGATCAACGCGTGAAATATTTAATGCGTTTGAGAAATCAATTTCTTTTTTATGTAAACATTTTTCAGGGAAACTCCGTAATGAAATTTGGAAAAAACAAAAAATGTGACTTTTGTAGCATCTCTATCCGTCGTGATCTTTGTATATAACGTACAAATTTATAAATATGAATTCGTTCGAAGTAAATCACAATTGTATTTCGCATGCATCTGACAGACAACGTAACCACGATTTCCGCAGGATTAATTAACTTTTTGACTACGAATATGAATATTTCAAGATAAATAACGTAGCAGAAATACGATAATCGATGGCAAGCAAAAGGATAGAACAGATTAAAAGAAGACGAAGAACAATCGTTATTAATTTACATTCGTTAGTCGATTAATTTGATTATTTATTGAAATATTCACTGATAATATCCACTACCATAAAGATTTACTCTGTCATTTGATAGGAGAAATACCTTTCGATCGAATTTAAATTCAACTTCTAACCTAAGGCTCGACGATCTATTATCAACGTCTATCGCTAAATTTCGACAACTTCTATTCGAAAGTTAGCAGACGTGTGTTCGTATACTCTATACTTGTGAATATCGGTTGCTTTTCCAACTGTCTCGAAAGTATAGGGTCACATGCCAGTTGGCAGTTAATAGAGCAGGACGTGCAGCGAACAAAAAGTTCTCCATGATCGAATCAAACGTCGGAAGGAATTTCATCGGTAGACACGCGCTCGTTGTTTGACTTTCGAGAAACAGTCTTCGACTTAACGATCGAGAAGGTCACCGGTATCGAACGAAAGATCGTGCACCGGCCAACTAAATCTGGCACAGAAAGTTTCTCGTATGTTTATCGGAACTGTGTTGGACAAATGAAAATTATCGATGAAACTTAAAAGCGGTCGCGGCAGAGGAATTTGAACGTGAGAACGTGAAATTTCATGATCTTAGTACGTCAAGCTATCCCGATATTAACATAGCTGACATTGTAATTAACATTCTTCGATAAAATTATAAAATTATCGATATAATTGAACGTTTGTTAAAATAGTTCGATTGCTTTCGAAATGTATATCCTATTGGCAACAAAGTCACGATAGTCGGGTTCGATCACGGTGTTGATGAAATTTTAAAATGTTTTCTACAACGCACGCGTTACGAGTGTTTGAACACATTTACGAGCAACTATACGTAGGATATTCAATTTTTTGGAATTGAAACTTGTTATTTCTGGAAAATGAAGGAAAGTAGAGCACAGTCGGGGAAGCATTGTACCCATTTCGAGCGAACAATCGCGTCGGATGAGAGGAAGATTCGAACATGGACATTGCGTTACATGAAACCGAATCATCTTCCATCCGCAAAATCGTCACGGATGCAAAGTTCTTTCCTCAAATGGAATCGCACGCTTTTCCGCTTTCGGTTAACCTGCTTTTTCGGCGCGGCGAAATCATCCGCTTTTCAGCGAATTCTCCTTTAATGAAAGGTATTAAACTAAGCGGCGAGAGAGACCGGACGACCCTTTTCCCCGAGGGAAAAAGCTTCGCGTTCCTCACGGTTACACGCTTGTCCATCATTCTCTGAACCTAAACGCAGTTGCAATTAAACGACCGTGAAGAACGATCCATCCCAGTGCTCGCCATCTTCGCAGATAAAAATACGTCAACGACAGAGTGTTCGCGATGAACGAGAGCTTGTAATTACTGCGAGTTGAAAATTACGCGAAGGGAGAGAGAGAGAGAGCGGGGGACGGAGAGCATGAAGTAGACACAAAATTAGAAAATAATAATATTTTAATCCTCTACTTTGTCATCGAAATATGGAGAATCACAGTGCGATTTACTGACACAGCGTCTTGTATTTATTATTTAAAAAATTTCGTTATATCTTTTAAAATCATGAAAACGTCACGCGGCGAAGGATAAAGGTAAAACTTAATTAATTATGGTAGTTTTATTGTAATTAGTAGGATGATGCTTTTAACGGTTGAAACATGTGGTTCAATTGAAATTCTCAAAGTCCTAAACTATACCACCATGATTTTCACCTCGTCATATATGTATTTACGTATCGCGGGATTCACTCGGTAATTTATTCGTAGGATAACATATTTAAGGGCTGCTAGAAAGATATTTTTGTATAAACATAATGCCATGTTCGATATAGCGATGATATTATGATTACAAGATTAGCCTTAACGCGTCTATTTAGCATACACGCTGACATTTGAACAGCTGCTCTTATTCTCTCGCTACATAAGCATACTTAATTAATAGACACGCGAATATTATCACGTGGGAATTTCAAGCAATTTAATCAGGTTAGATAATATTACTAGACATGCTACGAGCAAAATCCAAACAGAAAGGAAACTTGTCAGCTTGCTAAGAAGGAAATTGAAATTATTTTTTATCGTAGACGCATCGTAAATAATAAAGTTTTCACATTACTACAAACTAGATAAACTGCATAGGATATAAAAACCTTAGTTGCTTTCAGGCGCACGTGACGATCGATTTTTATAAATTATCGAGACGCAAGAAAGCGTAGAATTTATGCGAGAGAAGCGAGTGGCACACAGAGAATTATATTATCTGTAATCACAGTGGCCACGTATTTCGTTTGATTAGTTTGCCATTCAATTGTTAATTATTTGTTTGAGAATCAATTACGTTTAAGCGTCGGTATCCCATTAAAATTTCATTAGAAGACACGTATCATATTATCCGCATGGTTCACACCGAGTTAATAAAATTTCATTTAGCGAACTCTTTCAAAGGTGACGAGGAAAGCTTTTCTTCGTACAACGTAGATATATGCTCCGAGTTATGATATACTCCGTAATGGAAAATTTAACAGGCCTCCCTCCCTTCGCAGAAGATATACAGAAATTAAAGGCTGGAAATATTATTATTTTCCAGATAATCACTGCTGCAGGCCTCGTTCCTTAAAATGTTTTTGCGATGAAAATTTTCTACTAATTTCAAATATATCGTTGACAGAACTAAAACAGTTCAATAAGCAGTTAAAATACGAGATCTACGATATTCTAACTATAACATTACTCGCAACTTGAAGTACAGTCCGACTTTTAAATCAGTACGAACAAATTACAAACTTGCGACTAAGTAAAATATAGTTCTGCAGTCCCTGTTAATCAATTTTAGTACACACAGATTGCAAATATTCCGTCAGAAGGCAATCTAATGTCGTCACGAACATAGGAAGCACTTTAGGTTAGGGTTAGATTGAGACAAAATTTATGGGACAATGGGGTAGACAAAGCCGCTGAAATCTAAATAATAGATAAATACATATATGAAATACGTAAAAATGGCTTTTTCGTTTTAAAACCTTCACCAAGGTTGCTATTCGATCGACAGACGATTTAATGGTGCGCCGGCGTTATAGCATTTCTGAGCGGCGATAGTGATTCGTGGAAACTTCAACACCCCAGCGTGTTAGTCGTTTACTATGCAGCGAAATGTCAAGGGGAGAGACTAATCGGGTGCACTCTGAGCGCACCACTCTGGATGATGTTCTAATTGCCGTTATCTACTTTGCTCGCGGGGCGACACGCTACCAGGCAATTTGTATCCCAGACTGTGAACAGAGCAGCGGAACGAGCGTGAGAAGAGCTCTGGAGGTTACATCGATTCCGAAGGATAACACGTAAGGAGAAGAGGCGAAGGAATATCCGAAAGATGCTGGCATGCAATAACAGAAGCGTAAAATGGGAGAAACACGAATTTACAAAGAGAACTAAAGAAAATCGGAAGACTGTACGTTTCGTATTCGTGCCTATAAAGAATATAGAGCGCGTTTCGTGTTTATCGTTACAGAAATATCGTTACATTTTCTTAGAGTCGTGAAAACGTATCGCGACGGGGAATCAAGTTACAACTTAATCAATTACAACTTTTACGAGCAAAATGATGCTTCTAAAAGTTGAAATACTTACGCGATTAAATTCAAATTCTCAAAATGCTAATTTAACGAAGCTTCGATCGTTCTATCGTAGTATACTCGATATATCGTTTTAAATCTTGTCGTATCGTCGGTTGCTTCGTGATTCGCAAAGCCTAACCTTTAATTGCATCATCTTTTGACAATGGAGAAAACGCGGTACGAAAGAGAAGCCGACGAAGAGAAAGAACTGCAAGTGGAATACGAGAGGAAGCGATAGAACGACCAGAAGGACACCGAGCTGCACTGGAACGGACTGCGGAAAAGGCAAGGGGTGTGACGAGAGACCAGAGGAAGAAATTACACGCGACGTGCAGGGCGTTTTGGTAGAATGCGGGACACGGGAAATTTGCTGATGTTCAATGGGGAAATTATGCGAGGACGGGACGAAACGAGATTCGTCACGAAAGTTGTCTGGACTGTGGACGCGATCGTCGTACCGTTAGCAATTCAGTAGATGTTCTTGGACGATCGGATGCAAACTCGAGCCGTGGATGTTCGTGGCAGCTCCGACTTGCCTTATTAGCATACCAGCCGATAATCACCTCTCGATCGACGTATTTATCATTCTGCTCTAGTTTTCCTTGATAATACACCCACCACCGCCCGTAAATTCGTTCGCGAAGAAGGAGAGCTCGTAAAACTTATAAAAAACTCTCGATTAGCCTTGTTCTTTATTAACGTCGATCCGGCCAAGTTTTTCCCTGATGTCGGGGACTATTACGGCGTCGTGGCATGACACAGCCACGATCCCTCTCGTCCATTCCTCTAGTTTTCAGCGTTTCCCGCCTTTGCCTTATTAACGGGGTGTTTACGTATCGAAGGTTTCGGGTAAAAGAGGGTAAACGAGAGGCAACGAATGCTCGTTTATGCGGCAGGGATATCGAACATCGATAAGTGCCACGGCTCTGTTCGACTCTGGCGAACACTTTAACCTTTATTTAGCATACCTCTTAATCCAAAAGCTCGTGTGAGAATTTTTATGAGCTTGAACTCGATATCGCCCCGGTATTTTTACAACTTCTCGAAACTGGCAGGAAAACAGTTGTTTTTCAATAAGCGCTCCTCATCCTCGTTTCTCAAATAGTTTCTGATTCTTTTGCGTAGAAATACAAATCTCCTCGCTGTGTGTCATTCAAATATCTAACTTTTGGCGAACTTACAATTTCATGCCGGAAACGCTTTCCATCTATTACACGAATAAAATATATTTCTATTAAATGGTCAAGCCCGCAAACTCAACAAGATCAACTTTGTATTTAACAATGAATAAAATTAGAATTTTTCATCGGCAAATTCTAGTCGCGTTCTTTATTATAAGATTTAGAATTGTCAAACGAATGTTTAAGTTATAGAAAATGACAAAGTATCAGTTGAATTTAATAGCGTTATATTTTTGAAAATAAACGTAATAAGATCTAAAACTCTAACGACTATCACTATTTAATAGTATTATATGGTTCTAGCATTTTGTATGTACTATCAGCACCGACTCCCTTTGCTTACCTTTTTGCTTGCTTGCCCGGCGGGAAAACATTTCGAAACGAAGTAAACAATTTGCACCGTTTGTTATCTTGATAAAGTTAATATTTATGATACGTTGGAATTCGTATAATTCCGATACGCGTACACAGACAAACTTTATAACGAAAAACATGCTGATCGTGTTTTTTCGTTTTACAAAAAAGAAATCTTGTTTCGAAAGCGTCGCAATCAGCATTTACAATTATAGGAATACCGATCGGATCGTCCATAACGTCACTCGTCAGAACTTTTTATTAATGTTCGACACACGAATGGCATCCTTGTAAAACGCAACACCGTGTTATTTTAACATAATTTATCATGTCCTCGGTAAATTTGTCGCGCGAATCTGTTGTTCAAAATACCATACGTTATATCATATATCGTGATACACATACGTACAGTAGCGGACAAAAGTTTAAGACGATGATTTGTAAACCGGATTACAAACATCTTATACGCATATTGTTCTTCTATTCGGTTTGTCTCTTTGGAATAACGTAGCTGTATGTTTGACCTTCGTAACCTCAGACAGTCAGTTGTTAAATACAAACAATGTAGGAGTTACAACAGTTAGTTACCGCCTAGCACTTGGAAACAGTGGACATTAGTTTAAGACGATCTGTGTAAAACGTGAGTACGAGTACAGTTTTTGAACATTTTGATTCTGGAATGTCAAAATCATTGTTTAGTGTACCTTTTATTGCTTAAAATTCATTTAGGTAGGAACAGACTATGGGTAAATCAAAGAATTTACTTGAAAACGAAAGGGAACAAATCGTAAGGCTGCGAAAGCAAAGTAAAACCTTCACCGAAATAGCAAATATAGTGAACAGGTCAGAAACAGCTTGTAAACAAGCTTGGTATAAATGTTTAAAGACAGGCATGTATTGCGATCAACCGAAAAACGGAAGACCACGGAAAACAACACCGAAAATGGATCGCCGGATTCATCGATTGAGCGAAAAGGATCGTTTTCGTAGTGCAAATAATATTGCTGCGGAGATAAACTATGAAAACGATACACAAATTAGTGCTAGGACTGTTAGGAGAAGATTAGAAGACTTTAACTTAAGAGGACGAAAACCCCAAAAGAAACCACTGCTGAGTTCTAGGAATCGAAAAAGACGACTTGCATTTGCTAAAGCTCATAAGCATTGGACACGTGAAGATTGGCAAAAGGTATTGTTTTCTGACGAATCGAAATTCAGTCGCGTCTCTTCTGACGGGGTACGGTACGTTAGACGTCGAATTGGCGAAAGTTTGAAAACACAGTGCGTTTTAAAAACTCTTAAACATGGTGGTGGCAACGTTATGGTGTGGGCGTGTTTTTCTCGAAGCGGCCCTGGTCCGATATGTCGTATCAATGGAATTATGGACCGTTTTCAATACAAGGACATACTCAAGAACACAATGTTACCTTTTGCACGCAACAATATGAGTGATGATTTTATTTTTCAAAATGATAATGATCCGAAGCACACGGCTCGGGTTGTGAAACAGTTTTTTCAAGAAGAAAATATCACCGTGCTGCCGTGGCCGTCCCAATCACCAGATATTAATCCAATCGAGAACTTGTGGAGCATCATAAAAAAGACAGTACAAGGTTATAAACCGAAAAATTTGAATGAACTTTACTCTACAATTGAAACAGCTTGGAGTAATATTACGGTAGATCAATGTAAAAAATTAATAGATTCAATGCCAAGAAGATGTACCGAAGTGATAAGAAATAACGGATATTGGACAAAATATTGAATTTAAACAAAAATTGTGCATATTTTTTTACCAAAACTTAATATTTTTTGTGTAGTCTTAAACTTTTGACCGACAAAATATTATACAGATTTCGTTCCTTTTTTTGTAACTTCGCTACTGAGCAAAATATCAAAATGAAATTTTTTTTCTAAGTGTACAAACAAATGTACAATTAGTTAATACCAAAAGTAGAACACCGTATTTATATTTTTTATGGAAAGTAAATCAATTATTTATTTCTTCCATTTCGTCTTAAACTTTTGTCCGCTACTGTACATGTATACGATAATACAATGCTCACCAGTTAAACTGTGCGTTGACGAAACAATAACGTTATTCTTAATTAACATAGAATATTAACATATCGTATATTCGGAATGATTATGAATGTTTCGTATCAATAGCATAAATTTTAAGAGCTTCGTTAGCAGATGTTCGAAGACATCGTAGACGTATTGAAACGATATTTTATATCTCAACAATAAGCAGCGATAACGTCCAGTTTTTGCAATTATATACATTATACTTATTAATAGATTGCCGATTCTCATACGTTTATAGGAAATTCGAAAGTGCAAAATTGCACAAAATATGAGGATCCACACGATATGAGAAGATATATAAAATATACAAAGTATAGTGCTTCCTACGATACTTGGAGTAAAACAATTTTCTACCAAGTGTCTACGTCTTTAATCGTATATTCTGAAAAATATGAATTTGCATAAAACTACACGGTCTACTTATCGACGTGGTTCGTCTTTCGGTCTATGGCTTGAAATCTCAAATAACGTAACTCGCAACAACGCCGATCGCAAATGTATTTGGCGTTACTCTTCCGCTATGCTTAACAAGAAACTTGCAACGAACGAAAATACCGTTTAAACCAACAAAGTAAGATAAGACGCGCGATTCAGCGACGTGCATCGAACCGATTTCGCGATTCGACGGTTCCAACAGCTCTGTAAAACGCTCGTAAATTTCCTCCATACAATAGAATTCAATTAACGTCGGTGACGATGGAAGGATCACTTCCGTGGTACGCCACACACTACTAATAAATATCGTTCGCTGGAGAGAAATGCATGGTAATTGACATTCTCGGACGAAAATCAACGGGCTAAACGAACTGGATCGACTGTTCGATAGAAAATTAACGAATACTCTGATTGATGCGCGAGGCGGAAGAAAATATTTTTTCTCGGGAAAACGCGAGTAAAATTTGTTGGATCGTGACTCTGTCTTCCTATTTCTCACGTACATACGCATATAAATTCATCGTTTGTTTTGATTTTCTAAAATATATCCGTTATTACGTTCAGCAATTACGAAGATAACAAATTGCAAATAGCAATAATTAACAGGAAAAATGATGCGACAGCATTTGTCGATTTGTTTCCGATTATCTAGCTAAATGAGAACATTGCAAATATAGAGCGCTATGTCCTATGCAAATTCCTCGAAAAATAGTAACGAAGCGATTTCAATTTCTTGTTAAAATCGACGTTAATTCAAAATGCTTTGCTCGAAACTGTTACTTAGGTGCGACTCTTTGACCACCGAGAGTAGTTTTAAACGAAATTGTTCGTCTTCTACATTTTTAAACATCGTGCGAGCCGCTATAACCGACTTTCTAAATAGATTTGCATTCGAAGGAAAATTCTTTCACGAATTCTTCAAATTTCTTCCATCTTGCGGTAACAACGAAATAGCAATTTCCAACTCTGAATCATCGTGACATCGTGACATTTCATGTTTCTAACATGATAGCGCGATGTCGTAGCTTGCTCGCCTGAGGAACGCCTGGAAATCCGTGCGACGCATTCTCCGGTAACGATTTTTCATTCTTTCTTCGAAACGATTTCAACAAGGCGTTCCTCGCTTCTCGTCGAACTCGTAACTCTTTCTGTGGTTTGAGGTATGTACGTGCCGTGTTCGCCAACTTCCGCGTAACTACCGACATAAATCCGTGATCATTGTTTTGCGTTTTTCATAAGGCTCGCATAATTCGAGATCCAAACCAGTAATACCGCGGCGTATTCTTGTCGTAGACGTAGATTAATCGTACGAACAATTATCAGGGAACAACGAGAAACTTTCGCTTCGCGGTTCAACCGTTTGATATTTCGATAGAGGAATTTAGTCGTTTAACGACGAGAAGTGGCTTGCTGTTGTGATTATTAAAATGCAACCAGCGCTTTATTTTGCCACAATTTCCGGCCCTTAAGTGGCAATTTTCCTTTCGCCGCAATGCGCAAAAGATTGGTCCCCTTAATACGTATAAAGTTCTTCGATCAAAATACGTTTGGAAAATTTGAAATTTCCATCACTTGTACGTAAAGTGAGCGAACTTTGTCTCCTATCGTTTATCGTATCAATTAGTGGACTGCGGATTTTTATGCTTTTTTACACTTTTACGAACTATGAGTAATTTATCGATCAAATATTACAATAAATACTCCACAGTCTACCAATTGGTATAAAAGATTACTATACAATTACATATAGGAAATAACGAAGTAAAAAGATGGAAAAATAAAAATTAAATTAAATAAAAAATAAAAGAAATTAAATAAAAATAAAAGTTGTACTTAAAGCAGAGAGATTGGTTGTTATATACGTAAAACAGCGATGTTCGAACACGTTATGGAGAGCAGTGTTAAAGTTTCGTCGATCGATTGAATTCGATAAGCTTGCAATAAGATTTTCTTCTTTCTTCGAGGTAACACAATTTTAGAACGTTGTTCCGGTGAAAATATCTTTCTGCCAAGTAACGTTCGTTTTCGATGTCAGAAATCTGTCAGGCGAGTGACTGACTTACCGAAATTACCAGCAACGAACAGGAATTCAATTATTCTGACAACCACGGTACGTGTTACGTAGAGACGTCGAACGCGCTCGACGTTATTCGAAACGGTTTTGCTCGCGTGCAGTTTCACTTTCTACGACTTCAATCAGCTCGTGTCCACGTTATATGCAACAAGCTAACCGGCAAGCAATCGCGGAAATTTCACGAAAAAGTTCAAGAATAGGAATAGAAGTGGAGAAGGGAAACGAAGCGAGCGGGGAATGGAATCGAGGGACATCGCGCTCCGCCGCACTCAGCCGCGCCACGCCGCGTCGCGTTGCAAATAACACGGGAAACGCTCCGCCGTTTTGTTTTCGCAAATGGCAGGCAACTTTGGCTGTTTACGCGGAATTGCATGAAAATTACGCCTCGTCGGAGGAATGTACGATCGAACTTAACGGGGGTGAGTGCCGCACCAGGTGAAAAAGAGCGCGCAACTGGCAGATTTACAGCGAGGAAGAACGAAAGGAAAACACAGTCCGCGTTATGAGAATCTCTCTGGTTACATGCGCATACTGTGCATACCTACCGGTGTCAGCGAACACGTTAGTTTCGCTCGTTATAAACAAAAAATGATTAGTTTGTTTTTGGAACTTGCTGTGGGAAACGAACAGAAATTGTATACTTCGTGAATTGATAATAGCGTTTGATGTAATATAAATGATTATTAATTGTAATAATTAAATCGAAATATCGCAACGAATTATATGATTAAAACTCGAGCAACTGCGTTCATTATCCACGTACCCTACAGATTTATTTATGTTCTCTAATCGTTGCGTTATTGTAATCAATACGCCGATTGATATTTCCTCGACCGTTGTTCGTGCAATCTAATTTAATAATTTATTAGATCGATTGTTCGTTGCATTCGTATAAATGTAGAACGTATAACAGTGGGCAGCGATTAATAACAACGATTGTCAATGTATATCCACACGTGCGATAGTAATAATAAATGTAGATTATTAAAAATCATATTTAAATCGAAAGAGGATAAAGAGAGAAAAGTATCATCGCGAACAATTATACACGCATATTTGTATCAACATGCGCGTAACAAACGCGAGATTAATCACGATAGTTGAAAGACGATCGTCGAACTTTACTTCTCAACTGCTCTTGCTCCTCCGCATTCAACTACCGTTACGGAGCCCCTCATCTTGCGTTGCTACTTTTGTCGCTACACATTCGCTAAATCTAATCACCTTTATTTATCACAGTTACATAGCCATTAGCCTAGTTTACAGCACTCTATTTTGCATCTCACGCTACCACAACAGTGCATAGAGTTTCTAGATCGTCTCTCGTAAGTTGGTACTAATTCTAATCAACGGAGTTCTGTCGAGTCAGCTTCGCGGTAGCTCTACAACTTGACAAATTTTTTCCTAGTACATATTTTATGCATCTCCAAAAGTACTTTACGTCCATTTTTAATACATCTTTGGAAAAGATCTAGTGGATTATTTTGAGTTGTTCGATATTTCAGAATACCAACGAACGATAAAGAATCGTTCGACGAAACAATTATATCAGATCGAATCTTACAACACATTTAACAAATAAAATTATCAAGTAGAAAATACGAACGTTCGTATTCGTTTAAAAGTTTGTTTGTTTGAAAGTATAATATTTCATGTTTCCTGAAAGAAAATGTTTTCTTTCGATTCTTGCTACCGATTCCTGTCGATTCTGCATCAACAAAGATCACTTTTCTCTTCCGTCTTGCACTAGAGATATCCAAACCGCGCCAAAAGTTTTAGTCGCATCTGGATTCTTCGCAAATTTATACGTCGATGTTTCCATATTCTCGTGTAAGTTCTCTTCGTAAATATAAGTAGTGGAGCGAAAAAACTCGGGGCTGCTAAAATACGTCGGTCCATGAATCCACGTTAAACGAATATTTATAATTCGTCTCGATACGCGTGTTTCGCTCTGTTATATTTTAAATCTCATTTTTCAGCGGACAGCGTATACGAGGCGGTTCCGCATCCCGGTTGTAAACCACTGCACAGGGGATGAGAGAGTTGTCTCTGGTAACGCATTAGAAATATCAAAATGTGCGCCACACCGCAGCATAAAATATGCTCTCGTCAGCTACTGTTCGGTCACCGTCAACGTGAAATTAGTCTCTATTTTGCAACCCAAATGCGAAACACGAGAAACTCGTTGCAAAAAGGGGGTTAATCGATGGTGAGAATATTAAACGCGGATTTCGCACAGGAATCGTTGTCGGGCGATAACATTCCAGTTAATGGTATTAAAAATTGTCTATATAAACAACTGTGAAAACCATTTCAAACGTACATCTCTATTTAACACGCGATGAGCGTTGTATTTCGATGCTTCTTTTATCATTTTACGTTTTACACTGTTACGTATATTATACCATAAAAGTATCCAAATGTTTGCTTAGTTCTTACTTCATTTGGAGTATGTTTCCAAATTTCAAGCAAAACTTCTTCGCTCGAAACGTTGTCTTTATATTATATACCAATATATACGAATAATAGCGATCGAGAATTAATCCGAACGAAGACTGGTTTCTCTCGCCGAAGTAAATGTACGTAACTGAATTTCGAAAGTATAATGAAATTACTTGTACCGTAACCGGATTGCTTGGTTCGTATATGAAAACTGTTGCTCCGAAAATATTTCAAACTTTCGAATCGGGACGATGTGTACAAATATTTCAAATTTACGGGCGTATCCGTCTTTTCGGAGGGACAGCATTTCGTGCATCGATCGCTGACCGCTACGATTATGGTAATCGTATCCGGCGGTTTTCGACGCGATATCATTTCTACCGCAAAATTTCAACATCGCACGCTCTTCTCTCCCCTTACTTTAACTCCGCCAGCTGTATCCTTCGTTGCACTGCGATTCAAACGTTCTACGAAAACGGTTCGTTACTTCTGCCACGAACGTTATATCCACGTAATTGTCGGCTAGATAGGAGAAAGAGAAAAAGGGGGCATCTCCAAATAAGACCAGCTATTATAGGGTATTACATCCACGTACATTCTCTTCCCTGATGCAAATGCAACAAATAGCCTGACCGGTCGTATCACCGTACGATATTCGCGAAAGTTATCAAAAGCAAAAATATAGTCGAGCAACGATATTAAATGAAATTGCAGATAAAGCAGTAACCGATAAATTGTGAACGAATTGTGAATAAAAATGTTAAAAGTAATTTGGTTTCTTCGTATTTAAGTAATAATGAAACGTTCACTTCAGACGATACATAAAATCAAATTTATAAATAATTATATTATTTCAAAATATTTTCTAAAGTTCGCAAACCTTGGCGAGAAACGTTTAATATCGGAACTTTCGAAAATGCTACGTAGGCATTTAGCATTTTCTATGTAAGCATTTTTTGACATGTTCCATAGTTTCCATAGTCCCATGCTCTTCTTACAGACCATTATAGTAATACGTGTAATTTGCGCTCTATGCGTATCACGTATCTCTATCTTCTTCAACTTTCGTCGCACTTTTTCATAATTGCTAGAAATGGTTCGATCTACGCGAAATATTCTACAATTAGCGAAAGAATGTTAGTAAAATCGAAAAAAAGATACAAAGACAAGTTTCATTCGCATATGAAAAGTCCTTCTGGGCTGAACTGCGTTCGTTTATTTCATCGCGCGTTAATTAACGCCGAACAGAAATATTGTGTAATCGTATCCAGAATGCGGCAAGTGACACAATTTCGTGATTGAACGCCGAGTTGTTTTACAAAACACATTTTCATCGGGTGTTTTCTCGCATTCGACTTTCAGCAATCTCGCCGAAGAACAAAGCTCTGCGAAACATTATTGTACGATTGAATTCTCGTAGATCCGAGTTCAACAAGAATTCTCGGCCAGCGCGATATATATTCGCCAAGTAATAAATGCAACTAGCGACAATTGGAAATTTACGTACTTCGTTTCGTGTTTTACTCGTTCCTATTCTACGACTCTCGTTCAAACTGCTCGTTACTTTCATAAGGTCAATTATTATCATCCTCTGCTTGGAAGAAACAATTTTTATTCGGTCGTATTAAATCGCCGAAGAAACTCGGATCGTTCGTGACAGAGAGGTAAATAAACCTTCGGAAATGAAACATATCGAGATACGTGGTCGATCTATAATCAAATATAATTATGATTAAACGATCTCTGAGATTAATTGCAACGTGACGTATCTTACTTCGTCAAGGAGAACGATTCAGTGAAAGATTGTAAAATATTCAACTCAACGTCCAACACGATATTGTTAGAATTGTTACGACAAACGTGTTTATTAACACCGTAAGTACGATTTGCTACGTATAGCAAAGTTCGGTGCATGATATGGGAAAACGTGTGTCGTGTAATAAGATATAATGCCAAAATGGTTGTCGCTTCGACTTGAAGAATCGACAGGTGCACATTCTTATTTTCACGATTGCTCGACTCGTACTACTGACGCGCCAGTAGAAAGAATCGCTTTTATCGGGTGGGAAGTTCGGTCGATCATATTTATGGGCTTTCGTGCATGACCTACGCTTAACTATACCGGCGATTTCACGCGTGCTGCTATAATAAATTTCTCCTCTGATATTGGATTCGAGACGCCTGTTATAAACTTAATGTTCCCCTTTCCAATGGTTATGCCTTCTTGCGTGCAAGTTCTTTGTAACGTCTGATACGGAGATATTAGTAGATGCTGTTGATGCTCTCGATACGTCTCTTTAAGACTTTCATAAAATAGGGTATAAAGGTTGCACGATGTCTCAAAGTAATCTTATTTACAACAGAATTCGATAATATTTCTTTCGTGCGCTATTTTAACCAAGAAAAAAGGAGAAGTCGAGGAACAAAATCGTTGAGTAACAGAGAAATAAGATTCTACTTACGATAGAGAAAAAGAGAGAGAGAGAGAGAGAGCGAGTCGTGTAAACTCAAGAAATTTCAATAAATCATAACCAGCTTGAGAATTTCTATATATTTATGAAGTGGAAAAATATATAGAATGCATATGACATGTAAACATATACAGGGTGTTAGATAAAAAAAGTCCAAGTCGAAGACTTTGAGAGCTTATAGTACTTACCACGAGAAGTAAGTTTAAATTATATTCATAAAACGACAAAGTTGCATAAATATCCGTAGCCTGATCATACCGTTAATTTAACGAACGAATAAGACGATGATTACTATGGATGCATTTCGATGTTCGGATGTTTCATTCGGCGTAACCGTTATTACGTTGACCACGAATAATCCTCGTTCGACAGAAATACCATACAAGAGGACCTAAAGCAGAAAGTAACTAAGGCAGAAAGTCTCGCCGTAGAATTTATGTGAGAAAGAAAGAAAGGTGGGTCGAAGAAAGATTATGCAAATGCCTCCTAACGTTTCTTATAACGAACGTCACGAAGAATGATGATTTACATCGTCACGGTTGAATCGTACATCGCTATCTTAAGCCAATTTCAGTACGTTTGCCTTATTATTCGTGAATCCGTAACGATAGGCACGATATTTGCATCGAACAGTTTCTCTTCTCTTGGTACGGTAGTGTTTCTTTGGCGTGAATTACCTCGTAAATCATCATGGCCGCGGCAGAAATGAAATTATAAAGCTTCGCGTCGAATCGTTTCGATGTCACGCGACGATTCGTCGGCTAGCAAGCGGCGCAACGGATTAAAAATTGCAAACGACGAGAAACTGGCTGATTCGGGACGCGAGTCGCGCGAAAATTCCATTCGAACGTAGTCGATTATATTTACGGGGACGGGAAAAAGATTTACGGGAATGCCGCTCGACAAGGACCCGCACGAAAATATTAATCGATCACGCGCACGCTCGCCAATTTGGTTTCTGTTCCCAGGCGTAAATTCTCCGGATCGAATATTATTTAACGAACATTATTTAGCCATGTACGAACGATTCCGTTTCTCGTTCACGAATATCGCATCGTAATTATTCGATATCAACGTTTTTACCCCGCAAACGTCCATTGCTCGTGACAAATTTATCTGCATTAAAATTAACGCGTTTTTCTCAGTCGTACAATCGTAAATTTATGAAACATCAGGGAGGATTGACAGAGATTTTACCGAATACGCAGCTTTCGAATAAATTTATTTTTTCCGATGAATATAGTTTATTCCGTTAAGATACTGCACGTCCCATCGTTTCAAAGGCTAAAATTAATTCATGGGAGCTGGAAGAAGCTCGATAATATTTCCTATTTTTCTTTTTAATTCGTTGATTAAAAAATTTAACCTTCGTTCAAACTTATTACTACATTTTCTTTGCCTAAATTTTCTGTTTGTTTTATACGATAATGCACGAATGTAACGGTCAATGGACTTTAAACGATTCTCAGTTGAATCGCAGTTATTACAGAACGGAGGAATATCGCGGAAAAATTGCATCGTACTGCATCGTACAACGAGGTTGCTTCCAATTGATTCGATTTTAATAATCGGCAACAAAAACTATATCGGTGGCGCGCTCATCGAAGCGCGCATTTACGTAGTATACTTATGCAATAACATTTAATGCACTTTAATTGTACCGCAAATAATGCGAATGCAGTTTCGAAAGACATATACACGTCGATTGGAATAACGATGTCAATAGATATTCACGGGTTGAATATTTCCAGAGGAATTTCCATATATTTCTAACCACAGAGAACATTTTTTTCCAGGAAAAGCCCCGCATATCGATGCTGGTTTCAGACTGTATCGGGCCTCGATACATCTTTGTTTACTCGATTGTAATTCCAATCGTCCGAAATATTGCAAAATATAGTAAACACACGCGTTTCGTTTGTCGTATGTCGCTCCAAAATATTAGCAGAAAATAATTCCGAGTTTGTAGCAAAGATAAGATAGTTATCGAATATTGGAATTGTAATTATGAAAAAGTAACGTACGGATAATTGTAGGATTTCGGTGCTAAGCAATATAAATACATACTAAAGGAAACAAAATAATGATTGACAACCTACATACGAACATGTATAACTGATATGGGTATGGAACTGCTTTATTCCGTAGTAAGATCCGCAGCGTCAACAAAGTACATACACGAATTTTCCATAACCAATAACCATTTGTAGGTTTGATAAGTTACTATGACGAATAGGTGGACATCGAGAGCCATTTTCACGCGCGCATTTGAAACAGCTGAAAATCCCCGTTATCGAAATCGTGTATTGCGATCATTTTCGATTATTTAAATATCTTTGTACGTATGTATCTTGTTCGAGACGATGAAAAAATGTATTATCGATCGGAATAAATTTGTTGAAGGAACTTGATAATAAGCAAAGTGTTCTTCGCTTACGTCGACAATGAGAACTAATTACCGGTAGAATTATTTACAACAGATTATAACACATTTTTCAGATTCAACCAGCCGTAAAACGACTAATTGTAAATCGATACTTTTGTTCGGTAAAAATGAAACGAGGTCAAACGTAATCCAATCCAATGTAAGCCAATAAGTAGCCAAAAAATACGATGGCATTTAATTTACGTTTGGTACATTTCAAAGTACACACGAGGTACGTACAAGTACGTTTCTGTAAGTTACAGTTATGCGTTCGTACAGAGGATGCAGTATACAATTCGGTATTTACGTGTAAAAGAACTACCGTGTATAAACATAACGCATTGCTCGTTGCTGGAATATTTGTCTCACAGAATCATAAAACCTAGATTCTTCCTTCCTTTCTTTCCATATAATTTCAAGCAGATTCATACGCGTGCATACAACTGTATCATATATGCATGAAATGTCGCCATTTGCCGGGGACATATATGATATATATGTATATATATATACTTACGTTTTCATTAAATTTTTTCATCTGTCGCGGTACTTTTAACATCAACTACGATGTTATCTTTAATTAGGTACAAAGTTGGTAATTTACTTAGAATCCTTGTTAGCAGAGGCAAACGAGTCTTTATTTGTCAACTTAACACCTTCGTGACAATTTTCTCTTGTAATCAGATTCGTATTCGTATACTCGATACAGAAACCACATTGTTTCGTACAATAGACAATTTTTCATACAGGCAACGTGATATATTTGAAATTCACTTGGATATTCGTTTAAATTTCAATCTAGATTCACCAGGACCTCGAATATCGCTTGTCGAAGATTTAAATTAGTACCATTGTAAGGAGAATGATTGTCGATAATATTAATACATATCTGATATGTATTCCACCGAAAAAATGCTTTTACAAGTAAACGTATTGTGTTCGCGTTGCGATTGCAGAATTTAGAAAGTTCATGAATGTCTACGCCACGTTACGATCCCGACAATTGACGAACCAACAAATTTTTGCTGCATTCCATCGCGCAGAATAACCGTTTGTTATTAAACTAGATCTAGGTAGCGCAATTGTTTAGCTTTCCTGTGCGTTCGGCCGATCCTACTAACACGCGCGGTCCTACATATTCCTAAACTTCGTCATATCGAAAATAACAGCGTAAAAATATTTCTATCGCGGCGGAAAAAGCAGAAAAATGCGACAAAATATATATTAAGAAACGATATTATTTCTACGTATATCCGTGAAATTCGTATTTTCAATACTGTGGAAAAACACGAATCAGCTGGGAGAATCTTCTATTTTAACGTTTTCCCCTTAAAAAGCAGAAGCGAATGCTTTTCCGAATCGAAAGTACCTTCGGCAGAAAATGGAAACAGCGAAGATGTCAGGATATATGTTAGAATATATGTTCGTCGTACAAGTGCGGTTCAAATGAGCACGATATAAAAGGTGTATGCTTTTCGAAAGTAGAAATATCTGGAACACAAAAGAAGGGAAACGTTAAAACGTTCCTGCAGATGTTATTGTCTCGTATCTTTCGATGAAAATCGGAATTTTTGTCACGTATTGAACGAAACATTGCTATTATAGCACAATATTAGAAACATCCTTCCATGCAAAATCTGAATACGTTAGATGTCGTAGATCTTCCTTCTGCACATGGAGCGATATTTTACGTTCGCTCGACGTACAGTCGTCTCACGTTTGGCAACCCTTATTTTCCTCGAATTACGAGCGCTTATTTCTGCTCGAGTATCTATTAACAAATCGTTTGGGACAGGAGGCGCGTGTCAGTCGCGATATCTCGTCTTTAAATCGTTTCCCAAAGAAACAAGTTTTCTCGCATTACAGTTCGCCATACCTTGAAACGGAAACAGGAGGGATCGTAAAATATAAGCCATTGTTTCGATTATTTTTCCTTTCACCTTGCATCTTTCCCATATTTTCATTCCTAAAAAACGATCGTTAGCTTCCTATTGATATACGTACTACTTACATATGCAATTGTCTTCGTACGAATGAATGGAATTTTCGTATTGGTGGAAGGCTGTTAACAGATTTTTATGAGCTGTTTGTTGTTTCTCAACGATTCTCGCGAATGTAAATATCGGGTAACATACATACATCGAAAGTAATTTAATTTCGAAACGGATCTAGGTGTAGTAGCTTAGGGCTGGAGAAATTTTAATTTGGAATTGACTTTAATTCCGATCTGGAATTAAGTAACACCTTAGCCGCTGTAGAACGTACGTTCGATACGCGGTATATCAATTTCTTTAAATATTTCTACTGTATAAAGTCTCTCGAGTCTCTAAGTATTTTCTACGCCAAATTCATACGACTATATTAACTCCTGCAAGATAGGTAAATTTTAAATTTAGACAGGAAATGTTTAGATAGGAAATTATAAATGACAAATTTTGTACAGAATATGTTGCAAACATAGGGATTTTACGTTTTAATTTATCACAATTTAGATGATTCTTCGTTCAACACAAAAGTCCCTTATTAAGTGAAAACAAAAGTATATCGCCAGCTTTAATCGTCCCATTAATGCTACTAACTGTATGCTAGAAAACAATTTCACGATTTCCCTAAGCTTCTTTCACCCAACTCTGCCGTAACAAAAACTCGTTAATTCTCGAAACACCTTCGTTTGCCTAATTTGCGTTAGGACACGTTATCCGTGGTTATCAGGCAGAATCGAGTGGAAAAGCCGCAAAGATCTTCTAGTTGGGCCAACATTTTCATCGCTCTTCGGCGACTCTTTGATCAATCGGCAATCGAATTCCGCGTCGATTCGTCGATTGCCAGTTAGTCCCTTACGAATAGACATCTCGTATATATATATATATATAGTTAGGTGTTTGCTGGAGTCACGATCTCGTTAATTCGTACGCCGAAAAGCTCGTAAGCCCGGACAAATGGAGAGAGATGGAATAGAATGTATTCGAATTGCAAGCTCAAACCGTACGAATGCCAGTGGTTCTGTCCGATTCAAGGGATCGGTAGCAGAAAGGGTGGTGGCACAGTGCGAAGGGACTGCCTATAATGGATGAATGGTGGGGGTCGAGGTGGATAGGGACGGGATATACCAAATGGTTCTCCGCTTCCGTCGAATCGTCTAATCGTACGTACCTATCTCGGACGGATTAAACGATCGAACGGGGTCAGAGCGTCGAGCATGCCTGCTCTGTTCTCCAGCCCGTAAATTGCGTCATCATACCGAAGTACGCGGCTGTAATCGCGTTCACGTTGCTAGGGCCGAATCTTTTTCCCATTTTTCGTCCGATATAGGCCGTGCTAAATAGACTTTCCTTTAAAAACCCACCACCTTTCGACGATCGAACGGTTTCCAACCGCGTACCTTCCTGAATTCCAGCTACAAATGCGATTATCTTTTGCTCTTCCCGCGTTATGCAATGTGAATGATATATACGCGGTTTATTATCATTACGATTATTACTTTGAAATTAACTACGACCTTGAAATTGTAACTACTATAAGTACATACATTGAATCTCGACCGAGTCTCTGGACCAACGCTTTAGAACTGTGATCGCGCGTTGCTGGAATTTTTGGAACACGCGGTACTCGATCGTCTAATCAGGGCCTCTGACTTTGTTTCCCTCAGATTGCGAAGTAAATGTAAGTATCTTGAATCAAATACATACGTACGATGTATTTTCTGGTGAGCCGAAGAATTTTAGTAATTAGTTTATCGGAGCCGAGAGGCTCTTTTTCAAAAAACTTTTTCAAAAAACAAAAAAGAAAAAACGAAAAGATGTAAACGAAAGAAGATACAGGCAATGTTGCTGTAATACTATCTCTTAAAACAGAGATTTTCCTTTTTTGTTAGATGCAATTAGATCTACGAATAAAAGAAAAACGCGTTTTTAGAAACATCCAACGAACGAGGAAAATATTTTTTTCAGCCAATGAAATATGAAACGACAAGTTTGAAAACTTCGTTCTATCCCTCTCGTTCATTTCCGTACATCCCGTACGTAAGAACGAGAACCGTAAGCAAAAACTTGACTAATCTTTACCAATCAATCTCTTCTTGCGAACGTTCGATCAATTGTCCGTCATTTTTCAGCTTTTTCTTTGACCGAGACAAATAGTATGTTCTATGCACGCGAACAATTGGCCTGTTTGATATTATTCTGTAAAAGTTAAATCATTTATGACCGAACAATTTTGTTAGGAAAGTAGCATTGGAAGTAATTTCTACGCGATTTTAAGACCTGGACGAAACCAATTAATCAGAATAATCTAACGATATACAGTTGCCATTAATCTTACTAAAAATTTATCTTACTAGGAAAAATTCATTACTGTAAAGTTTCCTTCTAATTAATAGCATGTAGAGCTGCTCTAGATGAAAGTGGATGATAGTAAATTAAACACGAACGAGTACAATGGAAAGAAAGTAGAGACGAATTGGTCGTGAAAAACAATTAGCGATACGATTCGTTTGGCAAATGCCACGAAATTTCTTTCTTTTCGCCGCGATAGCAAAGACTTTCGAATACTCGGTCCACTGGACAACCGATTTAATCCTCGATGAATCGCAACCTGCCAGAGTAGTTTGCCAAAGTATCGTTCGATCGGGCGATAGCTCCAAAGTTACAACTTTCTGCCTCGTTTTATTGGACATACGATACTCTACTTTACGATACGTAAAGATAGAGGTTAATGGATACAAAGGAACATATAGATCGGAATAGCGGGACTTGATAACAACGAGTGGAGAATTAAAAATAAAAATATCGAATAAAATATGCAGGACAGAGACGCGTAGATATTTGACGAATCATTTTCTGAACGTATATGAAAAAGGTATCCGATACTTTGCAAGTTGATTATTCCTTTAACGTAGTAACCTGTCTGCTAACTTTGTAAAGTAATACGAGGACTCGTGCAATTGGTAAGCCGATTAAAAAATGTTAAATTCCATACTAGCATTTTTTCCCGTTGTTCAGGATAACTTGGAATCAAAAATATCCGCTATCCATTCCCCTATACAGTAAATTTCTGCAAACTCAATAACGCTCGAGAAAAGACAAGATTCAGCAGCGTACATGATATTTTTGCAATCAGAATCCCTCGGTATATATCCGAAGAGCTACCGCACGATATAAAACATTTGCTGCGTCTTCAAACCAGATTTACGTGAGCCATGCAACACGTTCCAGCCCAGCCAGCGAAATCTACATACATCCAAGTACCGCGTACGTGATACCGGTGTCAAAAAGAAGCTTCAACCTCCTCGACAAATCTCCAACTACGTTCCAAAAACACCCGACAATTCTATCATTTTCTTAATATGCTATTCGGTTCTTAAAATTGGATAAGCGAATCCCGTTTCCATTTATACTCTCGCCGACCGCTCGCATAAAAACGCAATTCGTCGAATTCGAGTTCAAAATCGATTTCTAATACTCGATTGCAAAGACAAACCGAATCGCAAGTCGGATAAAACGTATAAAATGCAATAAAACGCAGCATATGGCTGTTTCACGATAGTTTCCGCAAAGTGACTGTTAAAAAATTGTATTCGATCGATTCGAAATTAAAAAGGCTATGAAAAATAAATAAATCGAAGATAGTTTCCAAATCTGTCAGAAAAACACATTACGTATTAAAAAAAGAAGAAAATTGTCATTGTTATCTGCAATTTGGAAATTTCTAAAAGCACGTTTTTACTTTACAAATAATTAAATATCTGCACACGTACCAAAAATAATACGATTAATTACTGACTCGAAGGTAAATGAACACGCTGCTCCGTATTTTATCACATCGAAAATTGCTGATTCACACAGAATTCGCTTCGGAATCGCTGGGCTTTGTATCGAAGCATGCGCCGAGTTCAAAATAGGCTGACAAGGAATATTAAATTTCTTCGAAACCGTTTTAAACGATTCGCCGACGTGTTCACGATGTTCTATGGTCGGTACGATTGTGATGCAAAAACGAGCCGTACACCGGAAACCTGTCATAAGTAGCGGACAATTTTCTCCTAGTGCGCAACCACTTCCCCTATCGTGTCCGGAAATGGAGAAAATAAGAAGCGGTAAAACAGGAGCAAAAATCCAGTGGGACCAAGGTCTGAAACGAGAAAGACGGATGAACGCGACGTAGGTTGATAAAAAAACGCGGCCGAGAAAATTGAAAAGAAACGAGACGACAGGGAGAGGGCTGCTTGTAGTAAGAAAATTGGTTTCACAATGAAATGGTCGATTTTACCGTGTTGTTCCTGTCGGTGTCTCGTGGAAATTCCATTTCGCGTAAAGGTCGATGATAAACACAGAGTAATTACACGAGACGATCTACCGATATCGGCGACATTTCGTACGATGCAACGATGCGGAGAATAATAGAGCGATACGCGCGGTACAAAACCTTCTTTATCGAATGATCGATGCGACGAAGATTGCGTATAGTAACGTGAAATAATACTGTCATCGATCGATGTAAAGAACGTCTAAATCACAAGGAAGCCAAGATAATAATTATCGAGCGTTTTAAGAGATTCGATTCTACTTCAAATAATTTCGATAATTTAAATACCAAACCGTGGAACGCATACTATATGAAAATGTCCAGAATGTGCAAAGCGAAATACACCTTGGTATATTTAGAGGATAAAACGAAACGTAATAATTATCCCATGCCAGTAAATGTCATTCGAGTTACAACGCTATATGTACGTTAATGATATCAATCTCTTCGTCGTAATTTAGGTCACAACACCCCGACTATCCCATCATATTCATAGAATGTAATAAATAACCTCATTAATTAATTACAAACGGTACTATTTGGCTGGGTGTGGAATAAATTAGCGGACCAACCGTGATTAGCAATAATCAATTCGGAATTTCCGGCTAACTCGTTTGTCCAACTATTCCTTTTCATCGATGCAGCCTTAGTCGTTTCGCCGCATTAACACACGATAATTACGATCTTGTAACTTTATACGCGCGTGCAATGAACCTAACGATCTATTGACATAGAATAGAAGGGCGGTTTATTCGACCAACAGTCGAATCGATGTTACTAAAATAACGAGATGTAAATAGTATATAAAATAACAGAGACGTAAAAATTTATTTCAAAATTGTTAATGACGTTTATACACGTTTCTCGAGACCGAAGGTTACGCACTTACGTAGACTGAGATGGCTCATTTAAATAGATTCTGAACGCGTTTCAAATTTAGTACATCATCGATTAATCCTAAATTATTCAAAATGTGTATTTTTAGTTTTCAAAATACGGCTTCTCTTAATAATTCTATTTCTGGCTTTAACCTATTGATTAATTATTATTATTATTGGCGTCAACTTATCGATCATTCGTCAGAGACGTACGCCTTGAGTCTAACAAATTATTTTCATTTTCATAATGTGATATTAAAGTCAGAAGATCTTGTTCTCCTGTGATCTTCGTATATGTAAAGACAGTTATATTGGCTACCATCGTTTGTTCGCGGTGAATCGTAGCACACAGTGGTTA
This sequence comes from Bombus pascuorum, assembly GCF_905332965.1. NCBI lineage: Eukaryota > Metazoa > Arthropoda > Insecta > Hymenoptera > Apidae > Bombus > Bombus pascuorum. Next base: position 352,598 of record NC_083492.1, on the reverse strand, counting down.
AAAGCATCTCCAAGGAGCAAGCAAGATGCTCGAGTAGCAACGCTGTTGAACGACAAAGTCCGAGCAGGTTGATCACCGGGCGTGCTTTTATCGGAATTTTCGACGTTGACGAATTCCCGTCGGCGGTGACGTATGCGCGTGTGCCCGCAGCGAGGGAAACACTACGAGAGTGATTAATCATCCGATCCTTTGACAAAGGCCGGAAAGCTGGCCGGATTTTCGCAACGAAGGTGTTTCCTCTCCTGCCAGCCGTCGACGAAAAACGCGCCGGCTGCAGTGGAATCAAAGAAAGCAAAAACAACCGACCCTTAATACGTTTATAATCTAGCTCGTTTACGCCGACTGCGACCCCTTTCTACACTTCTCTGCCTCCATCGTCTCTACCGACCCGTCTCCGCCTTTTTCTTCCGTTATGCCGCCTCGCCTTCCTAATTCTAAAATAACTATGGTATTTTAGAATTTATCCACTACCTTTTACATACCTTAGCCGACAACTGTTTCTCGATGATGTAATTTAACGTTTGCAGATTCTTCGTTGATTCTCTGATAACTCGTCCAGTTGCTACCAATTATTCAGTTATTCCAATTGCTGGAATATTATTTGTGACTTAAGGATGCCTTACTCGTAATTGGAGTATATCAAATTAATATATAGTGGAATCTATCAAACTCTAGCAGCTTTCACTCTTCTGCTTAATAAAACGTAGGAGACAGCAGATTTTCATGTATTACATATATATTTAAATTTGAAAGCGCAAAATCGCACGAAGCATAGTGCTTACTGTACTTACGCTGGTAGGTAAAACAACTTTCTACCGAGGATCTACTTCTTTAACTATACGTTTTGCTTGGAAATAAGCAAACACACTCGGGACCGGGCCAGTGGCTCGTTACTAATCGAGTATACTATTCGGCTTGACTTTGTTCTCGGACGGGACGAGAGAAACAGAGTAAACTGCACTTTCAGGAATATGAATTTGCATGAAAAATCCACAGTTTATTTATATTCATAACTAATAACCACGATACAATTCTTATTAATTTTTTAATTTTCTATAAATTGGGTATTCTCGATACTTTATATAGAATAAATATATCGAACGATTTAATCTATTCGCACATTTAAAGATACTTCCATGTAAGTTGTACCCAATTTGACTAACAAAACTGTCCTATCCATCCTAGATTGGAATCGGCAAACAATACAGACAAGCTTAACAACTCTATTCAACGTCTCTCAAGATCCAACAGCTTCTGAATGAAGCAATCCTGTCTTCGTCAATGTTGGCAAAAACTTTTGCACGACGAGACGTCCATCCTGAGATAACAATTCGCCGAACAAAACCATCTCATTTTTCCCAACGATCGATGTGTCTGTGTGCGTCCAATAAGAATTTCTGGTTCCATTACGTTCCAGCCACTTTCCGTTATTTTTCTGTTCGTTATGCTCGTGGTGGCAACACGAGCATCGTTAAACTCTCGAAAATCGATAATCGCGTATGAAAAGTCGGCAAACGGGTTCAAATTTCTTCATCGTCATTTGACCCAGACGAATCAATAGCCACAGACGCGTTTGTAATACAAAATGTCGATACGAAATACGTGCGGGATATTTATATGGTGGATTTCAAGCACCGAAACGACGAAGAAACTTGGTGTAGAAAAGTGTCGGTTTGAGGCTTAATTTTCAAGTTACGAACAATTTAACTTAACTAAGCGGTGCGATAACTCAGCTGACGCAGCTTTTCCTCTATTACTGGATGGGATCAGAAGGCTGCTCCGCTCGACAGTTTGTTACGCAATTTCTTTTCGCCTTGAATATCGCACGATACGCGTCGTCTATGCTCGAAGCTGACCATCTAATTTCCACGTATTGGCAACGTTACGCTGATCGTGTCTTCTGAACGAGACTGACCAAATTTTACGACGCGGTGAAATTCACCGAACTGAGCAAACTTGCTGTTGGTTTTCCGCTTCTGACTCGATTCAAAAGACTAAAACTGTCTTCCTGATCTCACCCACTCCCTTCAGGAGCCACCCTCCTGATCGACAGTCTTCGAGGTTTCTGATTGGCCTGCTTTTCTAAAAACAAGCACCAACGACTTGAAAAATAAGCTTCGAACGACATTTTTGTACCTGAACTTTTTCATCGTTTTCATGCCTAAAATCTACTTCATAAATTCAGATACCCACATATTTTAGGATACTCTGTATATGTGTACATACACGACGCTACTAGACTAAATAGAATTGATAGGAATTTCAATTAGGCGCGCACGTTCGTGGCATCGGTTGCCGTCATCACGCCGATCATCTCGCCAAGTTCACCGAGAAACTCGAGTTAAGTTGGACTTTTAATAACTTTTTTTCGGTGGTTCGCCCGTCGAAATCGACGCGAGTTCGTCGTCCCTCGAGGAGAACTATCCGACCACCTTCTGCGCTCTCTTCGCGTTTCCGCTTGGATGGCTAAAGTTTCCCTCGGGTTCTCTTCCTGTTTCCTCTCATATCCGCTACTCGAGCATCGTGTTTCCGATGTCACAGAGAACAGAGCTCGGAAAGAGACGAAGAGAGAATAGAACAGACTCGTCACATTCGCGAGGTATCGACACCGAATTTCGGGTCTTCGAATCGTTCAAGTACTTGGCACGAACTTGGGATTACAAAGCGATTGATTTGGACTAGTGGGTGGGCTAGTATTCGGTTACGATTCGCAAGTCGAAAGACTGTTGTTACCAAGTTATTACACATCGATATTTGATCGTGCAGAGACTAAACTTGCAAATTCCGTGATTATTATCGGTAAATCGGTAGATTGCCGATATTCAAAAATTCGCATTTTTATGAGCACGTTTAAAGAAATAAAATCTAATCAAAGACTTTTCTCAACCAATAAATATAATACTACTGTACTTTGGATACTCTATCTAATATCTTTGTATATTCTGTACCTAGATTTTGTGTAATTTTAAACATTCACGCTCTAGTAATTAATTTAAAACCAGACCCACGAGTATGGTCGTTTAAGTTGTTTATGACGTTTTTTCGTTTTGGTATTCGATCTGTCGTATCTTTTTAAGATAACGAAAAGATTGTCCGCGTGCAAAAATTCGTACTTACTTTCGTAATCAGACTTTGGTGAGGTCGTAGAAAAGCTACTGCCTCTCCGATTTCCATAATTTTGAAATGCGATCTTTATTGATAAGAAAAAAAAAAAAAAAAAATAAAGCTCAAGCAGTTATATTAATCGTTTCTTTTATTTTTTTTTTGTACTGAATTTAGACAAACTCCACCCTATACACATATTTGACAATAAGTTAGAAAAGAGACGCAAGTTTTTCTTTTATATCGCAAAGTTGCTTTTATTCCCTTTATACGATTTTCTTTCACTGTTCTTGGGCCCCTAGGTCTTTCTTGCTTTGCCAGAAAAACAACGAAGACGGACGTAGGACGCGACAAGAACTCGACAGCGTGAAAAAACAAACAGGAATCGGCCCTATATATACATACAGCAAGGCCCTGAATATTCGAACATTGCGCGTCTTCGAGACGAGTTCGCCAACGTTAGCCAACGTAGCCTTTCTTTATCAGACGCGATCGTACATTCGATAACGTTGTCCAACTATTAAAACCGTTTTAGGATTTCTCGGGTTCAGGTTCTATTCCCTTCGATCCAATTGGAACAAATAACAGTTTCATGGGAGCATGGATCGAGAAACGGCGCGGTCTTTGCAATAATTGGAAATGTAAATAAGCTGGAGCCTTCGCCATCGGGCGGGTTACGTCTTAATTTGAATTTTAAAGTTACGTTTAACGAAACGCTCGAAAGCGTCGCGTTATTGAGAAAAGACGAAAGCGACACGCCTCTTTTCCAAAGGTACTTATCTCGCAGATGTTATTTACACGATTTCTTTAACGAGTTCTGTCTATGAAAAGTTGACAACTCCAGCTTGCTCGGCTCCACGAATACGTATTTCCGAGTTCGAATGGACGGAACTTGGTCCAATCAAGTAACACAAACCTTCTTCTGATTATTTTGTGATTATCTCTATCAACTTGTTACACGGTATCGGTGTATTCTCGGAAGTTTGTTATCGAATAGAGAAATCTTCGTTTTTAGACAATTGTAGCTCAAGGTACTATATTGTACGGTTGGTGTCGAAAATATTTGGCAATCTGAGTATCTCCTAGTCTGTTCGTAATATATAATATAATTTTCTACCATGTACTCGCTCTTTTATTTTCAAATCACCAGGTAGATCATGTAAATTCATTGTAAAGTAAAATAACGAATATTTGCGATAGGACATTCTTGTTCGTTGATGGTAGAATAATTTAGCATAAAATGTATTAAATGTCTAACGCGGTAAGATACTTTTGCGACCAACCATGTATATATCTAGTAGAAAACATTACCCACAACTTTGATTACTTTTCCAATTACCGTTTAACCATCCGTCGAAATATTTGTTACACTTCGTCTCGATAAATTAAAGTCTGCTAGTTTAATTAAATTAATCAGAGTCTGCTAGATATATATTTCGATATCTCGCTTAAAAAGGAATAAGTAAATTTCCACAAGAATTCTTCCTCTTTGAAAGAGATCGAAACTCTATGCAAATAGAGGTTTCGATAAAATGGCAAAGTATTCCGGTTAGTGAACGGAAAACGTGCGTGCTGTTTACCTTTGATGGATGGTCTCAAGGTACGAAAACAGTGGACCTAATGCTTCGTTCCACTCGATCCATCGCAGAGCGGTTTCTTCTCGTCGCGGATGCCACGGTACTTTCGATGCTCGATCTTTGCGCGTACGTGACCAACCGGGAACTGCTAAGAGAAACCGAATGCAAAACCTTCAGCAAAGTCCATTATCCATCGTGTGAACCGTTGAAGGCGTTTCTTTTATCGTAACCGATGAACCGAGTTACCCGAGTCGTTCGACTTTATTTACGTCTCGATACGGTCAGGCTCGTTCATCGACGCTTGTTCAACCTCTCTTTCGATCATCGGATCACCCCGTTCCTCCAACTTTATCGTCTTCTTTTTATTCGAATCTAATTCCGAGAATCGAGCCCTAAAAATCAACGAGAAAAGAACGCTTCCCACGTTCGAACTTTTCGAACGCGTTAGTCTCGCAAGCTCTTCGTGTCAATTTCGATTCGTCACACTTTCGTTTCACCACACTTTTCGCGCGAACGCTACAGTTTCACCGCATCATTATCCCTGTCACTTAGTCTCTCACTCACATTCGTTTCGTTCGCAGCCGATAAACCTTGCGCGGAACTCGTGCTCGATCGCAACATCGAAACGTGTCGACCGAACGATGTCACGCAGCTCGACGCGGGACCGAATGCCAAAACGAAAACAAAGGAACGTGCACGACAGCCGAACGTTCCGTTAACGCGCCGAAAACGTGGTGGTAAAAAGTATTTTCGGGCTGCGAAGACACCGTATTCTCGCTCGTGAGGCGCAGCGCACTTCGCAAGGGGCGCGGCGTAACTGAGCTCCACGAACCAACCCACGTCTCTCTCTCTCTCTCTCTCTCTCTCTCTCTGTATCGCGCGCGCGCCCTCCCCCTCCTCTCTCTCACTCTCTCTCACTCTCTCTCTCTCTCTCTCCATCCGTCGACCACTTCTATGCTCTCCCTCTCTCACGCAAGCTCTCTCCCTCGGAGCTTCGCTGTCTCTGTTCGTTTCACCCTTCGGAGGTCCAGTTCTCCTTTTCTATCGCTTCTTTCAACCCCGTTCGTCCACCTCCGTTTCTGTCTGTCTTCTCTTTCTTGCCCTTCTTTTTCCGCCCTTTCGTTTCCTCGCTCTTGTCCGCCTCGCCTTTCTTTTACCCGCTAAACGTGCCTCGATCCTCACCCCTGTACCACCCACGCCTTACCCCAGTTGGTCCGTGCAGAAGCAAGCCATTGCGCGAGCATATTTTTCCCTGACCCCCATACCAATGCCTTCTCACCTGATCCTTCGACCAATACTGTCTCTCTTCTTCGTCCCCTTCGGATTTTAGTCGCTGTTCTTCTTTTCCTGCGTGTCATTTGCATTACCTCCTCCCATCGCTGTTTTCTCTTCGTTCATTTCTCTGTTTATAATAGCGAACGAACCGCGCTCTTTCCCACTCTCCCGTTTGTCCTACGCGTTCCTCTTTTCTTCTCGCGTTTGTTCTTCCTCCTCATTTTCGCTACTATTACCCTTCCCCTCTGTTCCCGAGCATTTCCTATGCTCGCGAACGGCGGTGAACGTCGTTCGGTCGTCGTCGTGCCGCTTTCAGCGCGCAGTTTTCAACCTGGTGCCGTGCTTTTTCTCGTAATTCGCCGCTTTTGTTCCTTAATTTTTTGCGTTTGCTCGTGCCTCTATCGCGTCCAACGACTGTGCCCTTTCGAATAAAGGAGAATAGATCGTTGTTCGCCGGTCTTTGTTCTCGTTAGTCACATGTTCGAGCTTCTTCGTCGTTACTAATGCCGGACTATGTTCTCCATCGCTGTCGCTTGTATGCTTTTAACGTAATTAGTATCGCGTCTCCTATGTTTTCGCGCGTTATTTAATTCCATTGGCCGATGGATCCCATGGTGCGGTCTGCACCGATGCATAAATAATTACTTTTGTCTGCTTCTTTCTAACCATGTTGCGAGCTTTCTTTCTCCGCTTTCTTACCGAAATCAATTCTGCTTTACGTTTCTAGCTCATCAAGAATTTAATTTTAGTCCGATATACGGATAAGTTTTAGCTACAGAAATCGTATTTTAGCGCGACATATTGTTACTCAGAAAACACGACTATCCTTTCGAGAGATGAAATGACACTGATTGAGATTTAAGAAATATTTCATCAAAAGAATAAATTTATGACACGTTCGATGGAAAGCACGTATGAGACGTAAAATTGAATTTATAAGATAACAACAAAGTGTTTTATCGTATATCTTTTGTAAAAATTGAATTTAAATTCATACGATCCGCTAAGAACCAGCATCGCGTTAATACAACTTTTCATTTGCACAAAAGTTTCTCCACTTTTTAGTATTTCAGTTATCAAAGCGACTTTCAAATGTTTGCTTCGTATCTTTAAACCGCCATTTCTTTTTCCGTCTGGATTCCATAGTTTTATCAATTTTAAAAGATTCCAGCGTTTATAGCACGTAAACGTAGAAACAGGAACAAATAATAAAAAAGAGCCTGTGTATTCGTTAATTGATATAGATCGAGAAACGTATATAAGTAATCGTATATATGAAACGATATGCATCGATGGAACTAATAACGATTTGACTTCGGTAGCGCAACTTTGTAGGTTAATCGACCCTTAAACTGATTTCTTCGAGCAGCTTGTCTCCACTTCCCAACTGTTACGAGCAAAAAAGCCAATATATCAAGTGTCACCAAGCATCTTGAAACTTCAAAGCATTTTTGTGCAGAGATTATCAATTCGAGCACCCTCGAAAGTATGCGAGATGTTAACTCGCCAAGTTCGTGATTGCCTCGTATCTTTATACAAAATTTCATCGCTGTAACTCTTCGAATCTCTGTCAAGCTTCTTTCTTTGTATATTGTGTTATAAGTTATAATTATATAACTTTATTTTCATTTTTTCGTTCCTCGGTTTAAAATGCTTCTTCCCCCTTTCCATAACCTTTTTCTCGATATCTAATAAATATTAATAATATATTTTTTAGGATTTTATCGCTAATTGTAATTTTTCTCGAAATCTATTAAACAATTTTGCGATAACCATTTTCACTATACCTTTACAGATTTCTTGTCGTATTCGACAATAAGCACTTTTCCGTTGAATTACATTACACCGTTTGGGTTGAAATGTATCGACGAAAGATAATACGGTGTATATTTTAACTATTTACAGATACATATTCATTTCTGATTCGAACGATATTCCAAATAAATATTCCAAACTATAAATAGATATTCCGAAACAAAAATATGTTACATCACGCGTGAAACCCGTAATTGATATTAATCTACCAAAGCACTCTGGGTAAGCAGAAACATTTTTGCGACTAGTCTATCGAATTTCAAAGCTATCGCTCTATTTCCCGTAAATTTTTCGACGAACGATAGGTTCAAAGTTTGTCACGTACGACGAGCAGCGTGCTCGCAGCGACATTGGAAAAAAGTTGGGAAACGTACGTATCGTTTTCGCTTCGGAACAGCGAGCATCGTCGTTCTAGAACGATGCTTACGACAATTTCGATAAAAGCTAACTGCTCGTGGTATTTTGTTTTATTGGTGGCTCGGCGACGGCGACCATCAAAGAGACGACTCGTTGATTGATCGACCTGTAATGCCTATGGGAGTGAAAAACTTAGTCTCTGTCGTGCCGTCTGCCGAGTTCGGGAATTAATTTCACGAGAATCAGATTAGCCTCGACCGGCGGTCGCTTGGTTCCACTTGGACATACCATCGAATGATCGAGTGCCGCTTGGCTTAAATCGCCGCCGATTACGCTGGTACCGCGATACTACTCCTCCTGTAACGGCTAAAGTGCGCCGCATAACACGTTATACAACGATTATAGCTTCGACAGCATGTAATGGCGAGGCTTGATTTACGTTAAAGGTTCAATCACGGCCCATTTTCATTGCACCGCCCCCCCTTCCTCTTGTCGGTTCTACATTCAGATTACTCAACGCTTTTCAAGCCTATCGACGTTCGTGTCCAGCCACGGTTAATGGTTAGCTTTCCAACAATTCGATGGAAAGACTATACATAGATATATTTGACAGGGGCCAACCTATGGACCAAGCTATAGGATGCTGCAAGATTTTTCTACGAATAAAAGCGACGCAGAAGTTTCATTATTTTTATGTTGTTCAATATGAATACTTTCGATATATGACAGAATCTATAACGAGTAGATAAGAAAGAAAGGAAAGAATCCATGTACGTATATAACGTGATTCTCCATCCGCTACCGTCATCCGATGTTTAATCAATGCAACAAATAACGGCCGATCCTCTCGCTGGTTAACTCGACTCGCCACCAACATCTCCATTTCAATTTACATTGATCGAAACTTGAAAACCTTTGTCCGCTTTGAAATTTCAGACATTATTTCGCGGTGGAAGAAAGATTAAACGAACATGTTTTAATTCAATTTCAGTTGCCAACGGATCGAACTTACGGATAACAAAAATTTGGTCCGTACTGTTCGTCTGATTGATCGGTACTAGACGACAAACACGTTGCAACGTTTTAGATTACAATATGCATAAAATTGAAAAAAACCTGCAAACCTAGGACAGATAGTAGATTAATAACAATAAATTAATAGACTAGATATAGTATACGTAATAGAAAATAACTGTAAACTTTAACACTTTGAATATCACTGTATACGTTCAACGTGTGACAACAGCGAGAACAGTGGAATAAATAATATTGCTCGGAAATAAATTGTTATACTTGTTTGTTTATTCGAATAAAGCGCTAATATCTACTGAAAGAAGCCAGAACTAATTTTGTTCTGTCTCTTTGCTTGTCTTGCTGTTTATATGTGCCGGTCGGCGCTACACGCTCTCCTCCACGCATAACTGAAAAATTCATAACAACGTTGAACCTGCTATACGAGAAGTATATACACGACGAAATAGTATATGAGAAATGAACAAAACTTTCGCTTTAAATCTGTATCTCTGTGACTCTAATATTCGAAATAAAAAATCTCGATATCGGGCGACCAACGTTGGTCGACCGATGTAAATGTCTTCCAAATAATATCCATAGAACGTGAAAAACGCGAAATTTCTGCCACGTAGGGACCGTGGTTCTTTTGCCGTGGAGCGTCGAGCGCAATCTGCTACGTCTGGCGAGAAGCAAATATCCGAGTCCCACGATAGAGGGAAGCCACAGAAAGCTTGGTAAAATTTCAAATTTCATCACGCCGCAATAGGTGCGCCTATATAAATATTTTATGCGGTCGAACGGCAAGGGAGATCGGCGTGCGCACCATCCAGGGTTCGCATCATAAATTTCGTATTTCTGTGTCATCTCTTTTCATCGAACATGCCCGAGGACATGCACTAATGGTTGTGGAGAATCGCGATGCCAGGTACTTTCCAAAATAATATAGATATCGTGTATAAATCGATCACCGTTAGTTTCGTTGTTTGGTTCAATAAAATATTATACCCTTTTTCGTTTTTCGTTACGGGGCAACGACACAAAATGCACATCGATGATTCTCCACTTGTTGGAAAGTATTTGCCAGTTAAATGGATCATACGATTAAATTGTACAATTTTGTAAAATAGAGCGATAGGCGTGCTATGTGAAAAATGCTCGCTCTAGACTCTGGAGCGTAAGGTAAGTATTAGAACGTCGATTGACCGCTACAATCAATGGCGTGTATCAAGGATACCTGTTTGGCGTAGCACCTAAAGCTTCGCCCGGATCTTTCAACGATCTTTCGCTACTCGATGATTTGCAAAAGGAAACGTAGAGTCGAAAGAAGGATTTTTTTAGAGAATTAAGGGTAAGGGCTGTAAGAGAGCTTCGAGTAAAAATTGGTATCGTCGTCGCTTACATCGTTCTCAGTTTCAATTGCGTTTCAACAAATTTCTGTTTTAACAAATCGTTCGAAACGTTTATGTAAAACGTTACTTTCAGTTAAAGAATATTCACCGCGTCCAGAGATATGTTTCTAGTTATCGTTGCTACAAATGTTCGTAGTTCGAATGGAACGAAACGAAAGATTCGTTCCGTTTTGCGTAACTTGTCATATATCGAGATTTTTCGAATCCTTTCGGGGGCGCTGACAGCTTCGCCCCGGAGTCATCGATTTAACTGCGGCGGCAGAAAATATTTAAGCTTCCGGAATGTGACGTGACATAAGAGCTCTGGTAGTGTTGACAGGTTGTCAATAGACAGATATTTCTTGCGGCGTTGCAAGTGGCATGTTCGTACGAGTCAAACTGTGGCCATTAGAGGATAACTCTGACCATGTGTGCATCTCACGACATAAACTAACTGGTGCGCCGATAATCGTAAATATTCTTTAAAGTCAGGTATATTTTGTCTAAAAATCTACTTTCCCTTTGATGCCCGTTATCCCCCAAAATATATTTTCCTCGATTCTTAATTTAAACCTTGTAGTTTTACGATTTATCAGATTTATTGTTCTTTAATTAATATCAGTATGTACTATGTACTTTTCTATGTCTAAATTATATTGAAAGCTCGCAAAGTATTTCGTCATAACTACATAAAAATTTGTGATTTAATTGTGATTGACGGCTGGAATATTATATTAACGTTACTGCTATACCGACATGATATACGACTATACGAGAATTACTGCGTTTAAAAAATTCTTTTAATCTATACAATTCGACGTATCCGAATCAATATTATTAATAGAATGACTAAGCGATTAAGAGGTTCGTGTTTAAAAGCTGCGCTTTATTTTCTCGTCTTCGCCGTAGAAGTAGTAAATCATTCTCTTTGCGAGGAGAAGGGCGGGAAGACTACTCTTTTATGGTACGGCAGAGCACGGTTTCAAAGGTGAGTAGAGAGAGCCGAGGAAGAAAGGCGACAACGAGTGGGTAAACGATCTACTTTCTGACGATACCTCAGAAACGCTCTCCTTCGACTATAATAAGAAGATACAGTGACCAGAAATTCCTTGTCCGTGGAGGGATATTTATAAATCGAAAAAAGCATTCGTTAAATAGGAATTTATCTTCTCGGAAGATATTTCGCGACTAGTTCGTTTCCGGTTCTGTACAATGTTGCGCCAACGTTAACGTTCAATGACAATGTTCCTTTTCGTTTCAGCGACGCTGAATACGTTTTCTTCAAATATTATATCAAGACAAGCAACGATTATCGACAACCGCGTAAGACGTCTATTAATCGTTGATATCGTTAACTTTGACTTTACGATTGATTTTATGGCATAAACATTATGTTCTCGATCCAGTTGATAATTTCTCTGTATAATTTTTCGAATCACGTAACCGGCATCGCGGCAGTTTGATATTTACTTTTACTATGAAATAAGGAGTAGAACTCTAAAGGGATCAGAAAGAATAACTGTCCCGTGTTTTCACTCAAAAGAAAGATGAAATATTCGCGAGGATCCAGACGTTTATCGTGAAGATAAATTGAGGTCGATCGAGATTGGACTACGCGTTCATACGTTTAAATGTATATAAAGCCGTACATTTATCAACGAATCAGAGTATTTCCTTTTAAATCATTCTCGGTATTATGATTTAAAGTTTTATATAGAAATTATAAAATGGATTTACTATAAAATGGCTGGATTTTACAAGGAAGCCTCGAAATTCGAGTTTGTCGGAAGCTTATTTTCAAGAAGATCGCACAAAGAATCGTAAATCTCTAGACAAATTGTAGGATACAACGATCGTAATAATTTTGTCTCTGCATTTTGGTAGAATATGCGGTTGATCGGTGCGCGACTTAATGAAAAGCTCGTTAAATGTCATAAAAGTAAAAGGGCAGGGAATTTACGTTAAGTATCTTCTTGCCTCGGAATTTGGTTTCAATCGTTTCACCAATCGTGAAATAAAAAGTACGTTATCGCGATATTATTCCATGAAATAGCGAAATTCCTTGTCGCACGATGTGTTCGTTAAATTGTACGCGACAGGGTGCTGGAAAATCATTCGAGTTCGAACGAGACGTTGCAGGTAGTAGGAAGGTTGGGAGCCGGAATGGATGCGGTTTGAGAGAGGCTGGTCGGTTTGCCTCAAATTTCCGACATTGCACCTACCTTAATGTCGTTCCTGTGCGGATATTGGACGTAACAGGTACGTATATAGGTTGCTAGGCAGGATCTACGACATGGACCAGTGTTCCCGATATAGCCGTACCCGTCGCTCGTCCGCGAATCTGCCATACCTATATGGACACTTTATACCTACGTACACTCGTACTTGAGCGTAGAAATGTAAATGGTCAAGGAGGAGAGGAGTATCAGGGCGAAGGAATAAGGCGAAAGATATTACCGGATTAGGAAAAATTGGGTTTCTCCTCGGATTAAAATGTAACTACCATACGACGAGATGAGAATGGAAATGAAATTGCTACTTCGTTTGAGAACGATATTTCTCCCATGGTTGAACGATGTGTATCGCGTTTACTTTATCCATTACGGAATACGTTTCACAGTGTATGGGAAAATGAGGTTGAGCAGCGAAAGTGTCGGGGAATTTATGCGACGCGACGCTATGTTACTCTGTTATGAGCGTTTTAATTGAAATAGTATTTTAGACTAAACTAAGTAGGTAGACAGCGTTCTCGCTGTTATGAATTCTGAATTTGCCCTCTTTCTCCCAAGGTAATTTGAAAAAGGTAAATACATTTGTTGCTTTCCGACGTTTCGATATTAACTCTTTCGCTACCGCCGTTTAGAGAAGTAGTCGTTATTCATAGCCCAAGTTTCAAATTTTCAACTGTTACATAATATGACATATATTTTTACACGTAAACGTAAGAACGATGGAACAGACAATTCAATAGCAGACGATAATAGCAGCGGTTTCCGCTGTATAAATCATTTGTATTTTCAAATTGGTATCGCGACATCGTGGGATCAAATTAATGTTTAATTTTTTACCAAGTATTTCACGAACGTCGTAAATGATGAAGTTTGTTAAATGTTTACTTTATAAACGAATGAATTTTCATGCGATGCGAATTACATTAGTTTAAGAAATTTGAACGAATGCTAACGAGGCTTTAGTCGGTACATTTATTTTTAATCCTTCGCTCTTTTTAAGTCCTGATTATATAGAAAATATTTGAAAGAAAAGAATTGCGATAAATCGTACATTTTGAAACTTTTAGTAAGTAACCGAGGGAAAATAATAATCCGAAGTAGGTCTTAAAGAAAATGCGGAAAAGTACGGAAATGCAAAACTTTCACAATAAGAAGGAATGTTTGTTACGCAGAGGAGCAAATTTATATAAATCACAAGTTCATCGAGCTACAGATAAATGTATGGGCGGGGAAAAAACGATTGTATTCGTGGAATCAATGCATCCCAGTTGGCCACGGAGTAATTAATTAAGTAACAAAAGACTATTGCCAGCGGACGACTTAGACGAATCATTATTCATTCGGAAGGGATGAACCGTGGAGGCTTAACGATGTCGTAGCGACAATTTTCTTCTTCCCCCACTGATATCGGCGAGAAACGATGCTCTTAAGGGACATTGTTCAGCGACATGTAACAAATGCTTCCCTTTTTCCATGGTTTCCGTTCTGCCTTTCCTGCGATCACGCCTCACAGCCGTCTTCTCCAAGTTTCGTCGTTAAACGAAGATTTACAAGTCGCGGTTAAAATCAATTAAGCGAGTACCTACGGTTTAATTTCGCGCCCTCGTCGAAGGAAAATTTGTTTTAAACTGGAATTTCGGCTGATATTTTATTCCACGCTCTATCGAGTCCTAAGGCGTAACCGAAGTACGTACGTAAACTATTAAGCATTGGCGACAGCCGGACAATGAACATTTATTAGAAAATTGATCGAATACTTTCTGAAAACGGTTCGCCATGCGAGATTTCAAATATATAATGTACGTTTGAAAGAAGAAAACCGTAATTTACGAATAAATTAAGTAATCGAATTTTATCTTATTAATTAAATATTAATATATTTATTATTATTTTATTATTTAGTATTATTTTAGTATTTTAGCAATTAAATCAGATGGTACTTGCTTCGATAATTTATTTTTACTGTTGGAAAAATTATGTAAACGATGTGTTAATCGATGGGTGGAAAAGTCGGTCAAAATCGTTTTCGAGTAGGTAGATCGTAGATTCGTTCTTTGCGATTCAATTTCACGAAACCTTCTAATATGTATTCAGTTAAACGAATCGATCGATTTTACACATAATCCGAATTGATTAATATTTCCCCATAAATCTAGCGACTGGAGTCGTGATTATCACTTAAAAAGTTTCACCCTTTTTTCAGTATTATAAGATCGTTGGTGAATTCTGCGATCACGGATTTTCTGGATCTTTTCTCTAAGTAGATCTTCTCCCCGAGGACACTATTCCGCGACGTCTGACTAATGACCGTGCTTTTCTACTTTACCCATTTCGCCGAACAATTCTCTAGATGGCTTATAAAAATCATTCTCACACAGCTCAGTTTTCTTCGAATAAATCATTTGTCGTTACTAATCGTGAAATAAAAGCCATACCGATATAACGTTCGTTTATCTTAACCTTAGTCTTTAAAATTATCGAAAAGACAGTACGCTTGAGACGAATTTTAATCACCGAACGCAACTAAGCTTTACAAATACTTTAAATAGACCTGTTTAAACAGCCAATGTTCACAACGTTTTTCAAATTATTATATTTCTGAAAATTCGATTGAAAATGTGTCTTAGGTTCCAGATGTTCGTCGTTACTCTCTAACAAACGGATCTCTCTCAACCTTTCCGCTCGATCTCGTTACAGAGACCACGCGAACAACTACCAACTATCGCTATCGCGATCCAGCATTTTCCGGTTAATCCGTAGATGTACAGGTACAGTGTCATCCCGAAATCTGGTTGTTTGCAGCCACCTTCGAAAGTCTCGCTCCATCCTGCGCGTAATTTCTCGCTTTCTTCGAGCGTGTTTTCGCTACCAGCGAACAAGCTGATCCTCGGTGACCCCTCGAACGCGTCTCTGTCCGTGTTTTACGCGTCTCGAATAAACGACGTTTCAACGAGAAGCGCCCAAGGCGATCGCAGACGAGTCGAAAAAGAGTAAAAAAATTACTAGTTAGCGACGAGTACGTTGGAAAGCCACCGACACGAAGAGTGACGAGAACATGCTTCTAATTGAGAGCGTCGTCTATTCCGAGAATAACGGCTTAAACGTCGCTTCACGTTCTCTTCTCGTTCTCGGTTTCACCTTCCGATGACAGAATGGTTCCAGGGGAAAATGTAGAGGCGGTTTCGTCGAGTACAAGCGTTAACGACGTTCCAGAAGGAATGTGAAACAGGATATTGGGTGGGAAAAATATCGTAAAAATTCCTGTTAGGTTGTTGTCTACGGAAAGAGGAGTCAGAGACGGGAAGCGAGGGAAAGGTTCGTTAACCAGTAAAATTCTAATTAGATCGTGGATTTTTATGCATTTATGAATAATATATAGACAAATGCGAAAATGCGCACAGGATGCGCGCGATATACATGTAAAGGTAAAAAGATACGACTGGTACGTACATTTTCCGATTTTTATGCCATTTTGTGAGTAAAAGGAAGCAGAATTTCGATATGAAATAGTTGAAAATAGCGGAAATGGGTTACTTAGGGACTCGTTAACTTTTGTGCGTGAAACACGAGAAAAGTAAGGATTATAAAGTTTGTAAATTCCAAGGCTGTGTAATACGCATAAATATTTCAATTTCATCGAAATTTTAGTTGAAACAAGGAATAAAGTTGCAGAGAGTTTTACGTGGTGAAAATTAGGTATATGCACTTAGCGTTAATGTGTATTGTGCGCGTAAATTCACCGGTACGGCTTTAAGGTTGTGAAATAAAGTACTGCGAAATGGTTTCGTACTTTAATTTACGTAGTACCAAGATTTATGGCTTGGAGGAAAAATTTACCTTGTACGAAGCTTATTTGCATAAACGTCAATAAATAAAGGATCGAATTGCGTTTTTGACGTGATTGCGAGTTTGACGTGATTACATTTCACGAACGATTTTACGACCCACACAAGGTAAGAGACAAGATGGAAAAATATTTCGATGTTAATGGAATATCTGAGAATTACAGGCGTTCGAGTAGGGCGAAAGAATAAAATTTTTACACGGAAAACGAGACGGAGGAACGAAGAACGATGTTAAATGTCAGCGATTCGCGATCCAGCGTGGCGCGATCGAGTTAATAAATAACTTGAACGTAAAAGATATTGCGATCAGCGGAAGTTAAATCGAATCGCCAACTGTTAGTCTGCCAGAGGTAAAGGAGAGAGGAAAATAAAGCTCGCAAGCAGGTATACATTTTCCGACGAGAATCTTTGTCGATATTGCACGAATACTCGTCGATCAACGTAATTGTCTACTATAAACGAACATGGCACTGTGTTGATATCGATGGAGAAATTGATAATTATTATCGCATTACCTTAGGAACGGAGATTAATATTAGATGGTAAACGGTTTGAAGGAACGAATTCTCCGTTTTAATCGGTTTAAGAAAAATACTCTGCACGATGTGGACTACGATCGTTACTTTAAATTAATCGAAAGAAGTAATAGGCGATACAGCAAAGAAACGCAAATTAGGGTAATAAAAAGGGTAGATTCGGTAATAGTTTTGGCGTCTAGAAAGTTGGCAATCATTTGCAACGCGCAGTAGCACTTCTGCAGATTGCTTTAAGTAGAACAACCAAGTTAAACGGAAGAATAAATTATAGGAATGATCACCGAAGTAAAGCGAATTTTTCAAGCATAAGAAATGGAAGAAAGATCTCAATTTTTCATTCTGACTCGTTCTAGGTGTTTTATGAATCTTTCTGTTTTTGTGGAATTTACGAAACGTGACTAATCGTTACTTCACGGGGCATCGATCCAACGAAAGATTATTTCTCCAACGACATTAGATTGCCTTCTTATCATTTATGTCGTGAAGATGATAGTAAAAGTTTAGCGGATATCCCTGGAAAACCTGGCGACGGAACTTTCAAACGAACCCAACAGTAGCAAAACGGATTATTACTTTTCATTATCAGTCAAAGTTGGAAAAGTTGTTTCATGGGTTTTAAAGTCAGTGTGGCGTACGCGCAACAACGAAAACTTGTAGGCATTGCCTCGAGTGGCTGGCAAAGCGTCTGAAGTGTTGATATCTCATTACCATGGAACTGCGAACGGCGAAAGTATGTGTTTTGATAAGCAACGTCTCGCAAACGTCTACCAGGCATAACAATTACGCTGCAAGTTATATATGCATGGAGCGAGCGCCAGCTTCTTCGTATAGTTACATCGGCGCGATGCCAAGCTGACGTAAAGCGGATTAATCCATTCGCTAATGTCGCATCAACGGAACCTTCCTGAGACTCGTGCCACTCGACGCGACGGGATATCAGGACGAAGCAATTACTTTTCCTCGTGAAAATGTTTATCGCCGTTCCTAAAGTTACACGCTGGCAAGAAACAACCGAGTATCCTTACGTACTACGCTCCATTCCCACTTTGCTTCGTAACACTATGTTCTAATCCGTTAGTAGTATCTACAGCTTGGTATACAGTGGCTGACGAAAGTATTGGAACGTCGACCGCAGGGTCTTTTATTAATTCTTGTAAAATTTCAAATCACTTCCAGGATATATACATATGTACAGAATACATACAAAAGTTACAAGAGTTTTATCGCAAAGACAAAGTTGACGAATAATTAGTGTACAGCGCGAATAGCTTTAATAGCTAAGTATGTATAATCTGCGTTGAAGACGGTCTCGCCGCTTGTTCGTGGTTTGCTAATATAGCGAATATTTAACCGTTCAAATACTTTGATGATCTTTGCGAAACGTAATCACGGTGGTCGTGTCTCGTTACGACGCTAATGGAATTTGAAAATATTTTACATAATATATAAATAAAATGTTTCTAAGATTGTTCGAATACTTTCGTAAATCCATTACTAAACAAACAGAATTATATACGGATTTGTAAAATATCGCTAATATTTCGAACAATGTTTTAAACGGTGTTTCAAATAACGTTTCGAGCGATATTTCCATTAATATTTCACACAACGTAGAAGAAGGATGCAGATGAAAAAATGGGGCACAAGTGGACGACTGGATTCGTATCGTTCGTATCGTCTTTTTCCGTTCTGGCGTTCAATCTGAAATGTTTCGATTAAATTATTCTATCCTATGATTCGTTCGTCATAAATTGTTTGTCATTCGTATTCGTGTTCAAGACGCTCGCAAGAATGCGAGTGGACTGTAAAGACCGCGCAGAATATTTTCCATCTCGTGTTCTCTTTTGTTCCCCTACTTAGCCGGTTTTTCGCTCTTCTGCCGTAGTTTCTTTATCTGTTAATTGTTTGTTTCTAGTGGATATTGTGCCCGGACCTCGTAGTTGGTTTTGGGAAAGAACGTAGCGGTTTTCTTGTTTACGTTTAAAATGTGACAGTTCCGGTGCATTGTTCTCAAGGTTGTTTTATTTTCTTCGTGTACTTTCGTCGTATCGTGTAGATGGGTTACACGTAAACGAGCGTGTTCTATTTGGCGCTAGCATTGTCTATCCTTGGTACCTCGTGCGCGCACGAATAACGCTTGCCTTCGTTTTTACCTATATCGTTGCCATCGTGTAAAATGAAACGAGTTTTCGCGTGCAACGTAGTCGTCGTAGGAATGTCGTTACCGAATGCGCTGATCCGCTGCGGCCTGATTTCAAATCCTCTGTCAATATACAGTCGAATAGAATCGAACCAACGAGCCGCGTCACGCTATTCGCTGATGCGTTTCACGATATTAACAGCAAATCCGTTTTAGAAAGCAATTCGACGCGAATCTACAATCGATCGCTTGATTAATATCCATGTAACTGCGAGGATGGCTCGTTTTTACATTCGAATCTATCGCTGTGTACCGATCCACTTTCCGCTCGTGTCAGTATCCTCGCTACATGCGCTCTGCGAGAAGCGATTCAGACGTGGAAAACGTTCGTGTCATCTTTCATTGTCCACCGCTTTATTTCACCAAGTTGCAACGGAATTTCAATTCCAAATCCTTTGACGTAATTTAGCAACGCAGTTATTTGCAAATTAGAGCAGATCTCTACATCGATCGCAAAGTGACGAATCGAATGCGAGAAAATGAATTTCGTCAGCGTTGCGTCACGATTATCGCCATGTTCCAATTATTACGAGCAGACCGAAATGCAACAGACCTGTGAAAATTCATATTTTTACAAATACACTGGAACCTGAGCAGACAATCGTTTCGTTTACCAAAAATATAACTAAAAGTATCGTACCATAAATATTTTATATTTTACCCATATTTATATTATAATATCTTTGCATATTATTTGTATTATATTACTTTCTATGCACAGTCTAATTACGAGTATCGTTCGAGTCTTTTGAATTTCTCAAAGTTCCGATCTTGTCTTTCCTTGCCGATCTACGAATAAACGCTTAACTTCGCAGGTGTAGCTTCCATCGGCTTTAAGTTTCTCCGCAAGCTGCGTTTCGCCAATCGCTTGCATCTTCCAGTTTTTTTTTTTTTTTTTTTTTTTTTTTTAAATCTTCACGATGCGATATCGTTGTAAGACGTTGTAAAATCGTTCCTACGGTCCGACTACGTTTTCGACTGTTCGGTGTTTTAGCAAGTTGCTTGCATCGGCACTCGTTGCTAACTGGAAAAAGTGTCGGAAGATACCGACAGCCATTCATGGTTAACGAACAGGAGAGAAAAAGAGGATTCGAAGGACACGGAATTGGAAGGACGAGATGGAAGGAGGACATAGAAGAGAAACTGGCAGGCAGTCGACTTCTTTTTTCGGAAAGAGGAACTCGGAGAGGCGCTCGGAAATTCAACGAGTCTCTAGAGCACTTGATCGAGTTCGGTTTCGAACGACCGAGTGAACGAACCGAGTCGGCGATATGACGACAACGATGCTCTTGAAACAACCTTGTCGAGGTGCGTACCGTCGACAACAGCCGGATGAATGCAACTACAAAAATACATGTTTTCTACTAAACAATCTCTTCGTATTTTTCGTATTAAACGCGATTTCATTTCGAAATCAGAACAAATAAAAGAGTTGCCGTATCGCAAAAAGTTTGAAAGCTCGAACGACAGCAGCGTAGGTCGAAATTAGTATGGAAAGAGATTAATCGATCTGTTACGTTACCGTAATATTTTGATCTCTAAAATACACAGTTGCACTGGCTGAATATTTTACGCTGCCAACCGTTTGGTCGCATTTTTCGGTATTACGTATGGAAATGTAAAAATAGAAGACCATCCCTTAGTTATACGTAGGCATACAAGAAGCGAAGGAAAACGGTACGTGTTATTTGTTGCACCGCATATCACGAAAGCACGATAATCTCTTGTATTCGATTAAACGTATCAATTTCGCGATTTCGCTGACGATTATTCGTTCGTATAACGAATATCTGGGTAAATGTTAACACGATACGAATACGACGAATCGGTAAAATTAAAAAATACAACGGAACATCCTGTTTTTCATTCGTTCGTTATATCGATAAAGAAAATGATTTTACGACGAAGCATTGCTTATACAACAAAATGTTTACAACGTTTTCAACGTCGAACATACAAATAATATTTGCGGAAAGCAATTGTACCCTACGGATATTTCAAAAGCGACGATGATGGTGACGGCAAAGAGAGAAATGCAGCAAGATTCGCGCTGTATATCCCTTAGGAGATTGAGTCCGCCGATGCTCCGAACACGTTTCGCCCTTACGGAAATTTGTTCCCTCGATTCAATGAAATAAGAGGACGCGGAAAAAGACAAAGACGTACATATCGTACATATTGCATCTACAGTTAGGCAAAGTATGATGCAACGGTTATAACAAGTTACGACAGTTTAATCAAAGATGTTTCGATGTCTATCGGTGTAGGCGACTTTTACGAAGAACGTATCCTCGCCCGAATCTAACCCAAAAAATGCAAACATTGGAAGAATCACGATGAAATATCTTCCCAAAGATCGATCGATTAAAGATGGTTCCGTTGATACGGGCAACTCTTAGTTTCGTTCATATTTTCGATCGAATTCGTCCGAAGGAGACGCATGCGACAAATTTCGATTAAAGGATCGCAAGACGGGAGACGAAGGAAGAAATTGACGACGGGCGACACGGTTGGAAAAATCATCGCAAAAACGAAAGAGAATCGAACGTGGCGTCGTCGATTCGATAGTGAAAAACAAGATACGGATATAGAGGATCGGGACGATCGAAACACGAACAGGAGACACGATTCGACCGATATGATTTCTAGTTTCGTGATAGAACGAGGGGCGAAGCTTCACGACGCTAATAACAAGGTTTCTACACCTGCGTACGCTCTCCCATAACTTCTTATAGGTCGAAGAATAATGCAACGCTCGGAGTATTGGACGTATCTCGGAACAGTATCGTATAAACGAGAAACGCCGAAAGAAAATAAAAGATTCAGTCGGCCTTGTTTAAACACAACCGCGTCAGATTTATGTGTTCGGTTTGGATGATCGAGCTCGACCTTTCGTACCCGACCCGGCATGCTCGGTAGACGAAAGCAATCTCGATAATCGACCGTCGAACCAGCGATTTTCAACGTTACCTTTTGCCCATTTTTTCGCTCCACGACGGTTCTTCGATTCGAATCGTCGCTTTTTCAGCTCGCAGTCTTGGGTCTTGCGTGTTCCAATCGAAAAAATCGACGAAACAAGTGACCGCAGATATTTGATTTACAATTTGTCGACCGTGTTCGATGACACGGTTATCGATACGAACACGATGCGCGAGCTGAAAGAATAATTGTCGCGCGATATATCGGACCTGTAGGCAAGAAAAATGGATAAAGATCGAGTATCGCGGTTTTTTTACTTATCGCGCGTTTACGATTCCAAAGTAATTACTCGAGATTAAAGTGTGATTTTTATTCAACGGCTGCGAATAAAAGTGTCTATGGTACCGTCGCGAGTTCTCCTTTATAACGCTGAACGAGATAACCATATAATACCCTGTATTGTTATCGCAGGAAAATTATGCAAATACGTCAGCTACGTTAAGATAAAAAGAAACGAAGAACTTGACTCGCTCGTCGAATTTGACTTATTTTATACATAATGCAAAATACGATACTAATTACGTTGCTCTCTTCCGTACACGGTTATAGTAAAACGAGTACAGGCCGAACGGTGAAATTTTCTCATCATAAAGCCGTATTATCTCTCAGGTAAATTGAATTTTATGTTGATGAAATATCGAAAATTAAATTAGTTAAAAACCTTTAATAAAGCTGTTAAACGTGTTCGTTCCTAATTATTATTTGGTTCTTTATCTTATCGGGCATGCGTCATCTTTCTCCATTACTAAATAACAATGTCGTGCGAAGGGCGACTATGATGAGTTTCCAGCGAAATGGAAAATTCACTCGACAAACTCGGATAATGCGACTAAAATGCAAATTGAGGAAATATATAGTGGGATGCAAACGAGGAGAAGCTTCAACGTCACGCGTACCACCGTTGCATTTTTATCTAACAGTTAATAAGCCTGTATGCCGGGCACTTTTTAATTTCTGTTTCTCCCCGGTTCCGACAGAAATTTCAAAATACTGAATTTACTTTATTGTTCGCTTGAAATGGTAAATTGGATGACGTAAACTGTGTAAACCTATGTAAACCTGTGATATCTCGTCCGTGCATTTCGTAATTTGTTATAGTACGCTAGAAATATCGGCAATAGCCTGATTAAATTGCCAAAATCGGCAATGTGAATAAGACGTTAATAATTATTTTAAATATATCGGTGATTAATATAAGTCGGTTTATTACATAAATTAGTAGAACACGCAAACGTTATCTGAAAAATCAGTACTCGAAACAACTGTCGCGACACTGACGATAACACGATTCCAACTTGGATAGATCTTCCCTAAAGAAAAGCTTTCGCCCTGTCTTCTTCCCTTCCGCCATATGCAGGCTATTTCGGCTTTTTACTACGTATCGTCATGACGTAATAACAGCCTGATTCGCTCCTGTCGAAATACGATTTACATTTACAACCCTCTTTCCGTTCCTCTTAAAACTACGAGAGAACCTACGCGTCACGTTATATTTAATTCGCGATTAAAAAGAACAAAGGCAAATAAATAAAGGAAAATGTTTAACACGTTCAAGCCGGCGCGCCTTTCTGTACTGTGCGCGGAATGTTCTTCCAGCGGCTTATCGAATAAGCTGCTTATCTCTTGTACAATCAAACTTATTTAAATAAATAAGATCATCTTTAAGGTTCAACGTTACATGTACAACGTTACACAACGTTACAAAAGGTGTGAACCACGCCGCCAGAAAGAAGCGCAGATCGTGAACCACCGGTGGGTCATTCCGGTTTCAACGTGTTAAATTTGAAACAGATTTTCAAACGGGATTTCCAGAAACTATTTACGAATATATTTTACGAGTTATACGAAATATTTTGAAATTTCATTAGCACTTTGATACTTACTTCGATACTTACATGCATTTTCGGATCAGTTTGAAATTGACCAACATAGTCGTAATAGTCGTGTCTTATTACGATACTAACGAAGTGTTTTGAAATATTTTATGTAACTCGGTTATGCGCATAAAAGTTTTCTACGACAGTTGTTCAAGTGCTTTCGTTCGTTCGACCTTTATATCATCGAAGCCGATAATTAGGGGCGAGTCGATGGATGAACGAATACCTACGAAAACAGATTGGTAGCCAACCCTGAAACGCCACAGAGCATCGCTGGTTAACCACGGACGAACAGGAGCTCGTTGAATCGCTCAGTTTCGTCCAGAACCCGTTTACTTCATTTTCATTTCCTTGCCTTTCGAAAGCGATTCTATGGCGAAACAACGCATCCGGCCGAACATCCCCGCTTGACATCTGTCGAAACGTTTATTCCCGTTTGCCGAGCGGCTCTTGCAAGTATTTTTCGCTGCAAGTATCGCGAATTTTGCCGATTTGCGGCGATGCATAAGAGATGGCGTCGCGCGATGATTCGAACAAGTTGCACAGCGACTTTTACCGATTAATTATGCAGTGCTGCGGTACTCGCGAAACTTTCGGCTTTCGCGTCTTTTTCACCTGGGAGTAGTAAGTCCCTTAAAGTACGTTCGCTGAATCCATTCGATGCACTTAGGAAATTTTCAGACAGTAATAACTCGGTGTAGCGTGTGTGCTAGGGCAACTTTCGAATAAAGTTCTCCGCACTCCGCACGGACGCGGCGCTTAGTCCGTAAATAAATGCAAATATCTCGTAAAATAGAGGATTAGGATCTCCTTGATTTCGTATCGTTTCCACTGACTTTCCTGAATTTGTTCAGCTGTCTTGGGAATAATATCTAAAGGAAACGCTGTCAAAGGGATCTTGCTATCTCGTTCGAGTTAATCGGGACGAATAAAATTATGGTTTCGTTTTACGACGACTGTTCGTGGAAGGGATGCCCGAGGAGTTTACAGCCTTAGGTTGTTGCAAAATCTTTGATGAAAACGTAATGAAAATCCGCGTTTTAACTCCTTATGAAACACCGTTACGTGATTCGCGACTCTCGACGATCAATTTTTAATCCTGGTAACATAGTGGAAAGACGAAATGCATAGCGAAAGAAGCATATCGATCGTATAAAGTACCTACGTTAATCTATGATTTTTATATCTATATATATTTAGATGTTACAACGTTTGTCGGTATTTTATCACAATCTATAATCTACAGCATAAAGGACTACTTAAGAGCGTTAATTTATTTCATTGATAAGTACTAACGACACATTTTACAGCGAGTATAATACAGGAATTATTCGTTATTGTTAAATAACGTTACACGATTGGCAACAAATAAGACATATCGGAGAATAAAAGCTGGATACGTTTGAGATCCGATGCTCGGAATGGAAAACTTAATAGAGCATATCGATTCGAAAGGAAAACGAGACTGGCAATTGCATTTTCTCCGTTATTTCTACTTTTTAACGAAACAACGAAAACATAATTTTAAACTGCGAGATTTCCCTCTATAGCGTTTAATCAATAAGAGTAAAGTTTGAACGAAGAAAATTAGATTTGACTCGGAACGATGCGGTACTACCTCCTCGGAATCTTTATTGATTATTACGCGATTATAATAAAAAGAAGTTATCGTAATTTTACGATATATCGTAATTTAACAAACAAGACGAAGAAAGAAAAAAAACAAAATTTTTCTTGTCTATCGTGTTTCTGGATATAGGAAATTCTTGTCCCTCGATGGTATTCGTACGAGGAATCTGCCATTTCTCAAGACAACTGCGCGGACAAATTTGCCACTTGGCTGAGATTTTATTTTTCTAACCACGCACCAGGCATGAAAAATTCGATATATTTCCAGATGGCGGCGAAGCGAGAATCAATTGTGTCTGTCACGAAAAACCTGAACAAATCTGTCGCTTCTCAAAATGTTATTCTTCCGAACACGCCGAGTGCGAGAACTTTTGCTATTTTTCACGATCACCTCCTGGTAACATGCTATTTCGATACTTTTGACCGTATTCCGGACCGCATTTTCATTTTATCGAAAACCATTTGCCATAGGTAATGAACGTAAATAAATAAATAGCACGTTACAAGTTTAATATTCGATACGTAGATGGATAAAAGCTTCTTCCACAAATTAAATAATTAAACAAACGATACATAATCCTAGCGTTTATAATGTTATCTTGTAGTTGCATTTATAACTTTGTTTCGTAATATTTCACCTTCGTTCTTTCTCGCTAAAAACCTGTTGTCTATATTTATTAATAAATGATCGTAGACACGAAACAGCTATGTAAGTATCTACCGCTCGTTAAACGCGGAGTTATCGGTAGAAACGCGATTCAATGAGATATCATTGCGATGGCAGCCCGTAGCGTACTACAACGAAATCACGTTTTCTTGTTCGGACGACAGACTCTCCTGCGGTAAGTTTGCCTTTTTATTGGTTAAACTTTGCGAGATCTTTTCACGTAGCGCAGAAACTTACAATCGTGTGCCCGCTCTTTTTAAGGATCCCCCATTCTGGATAGTAGTCACAGGGCAGATGGATACAATGGCGCGGTTGTCGTAACTTTTCGCGGTATTAAATCGAAAGATGGACGAATTTTTCGTATTATTAGCGATATCTTTCACAAATTTAGAAATATTCTTAGTTTATAAGTTTCTCGATCGAACGCGATCGTTACGCAACATTCGGTCGTGATCAAATTAAAAAGATAAATATTTAAATATAAATTTGTTGCCAGTTAATGCGCCTCAGCGACGAAAACCTTGTAACCTAAGTATTCTAGTTTTCGTATTACCAATCTCTTTCTACAGCTTGTTTCGCCACGATTTCAAGGAGGAGAACGCATGAATATGGAAGAACAGCGCTTTCTCGCGACGTTTCACCGTTCTTAGCTACGCAATTTATATTCGGTTGCGATTTCCGCCTGTTTTCGATACAAGGAAACACCGACACACCTTTTCGCGATACCATACACCGTTTTAACAACGGTGAAGACGAATGTTCAGAATGACAGGGAGTTTTTACAATAATCGTTCGTTCCCGTCTTCGCCTAATAACGCTTCGTAGCTGTTGTCGATTCGTCAAACGGACTGTATCATCGGTTTCGGCCGATAGAAGTTTGAATTATCGCGGACCGTCGTACGAATTACGGGGCCGTGCGAGGTGATAAAGGCCCAAGGCAGATCCTAAAAATAGACGCGGTAGGTCCAAGCTGTCCTTGTAAATCAGGAATAGACACTTTTTTAGACCAAATTTTCTTTTTATTAGTAAGTTCTTTGCGAATTTATGAGCTACAGTTCCAATATTAGAAAAGACAAACACGTTAACCGAAACGATGTGAAATCGACCGTCGAGAAATTGAACGTACTTTTAAATTCTTAATCCATTCATTGATTTCGTCTCTGTCCGAAGGATCCAAAATAGAGGACATTTCATTGAAATCTTATTCCTAAACTCTTTGCGAATGTATAAATTAGAATTGGAATATCGGATACGTCAAGAATGGTAACTGAGATGAAGCTAAATCGAGGAAAAATATTTTTGATATTATAGCAGAAAATTGATTGAAATATCCATTAAACCGAAGTAACGTTAAAAACGAAAATTTAATGCGTATCGAATATATTACGCGTAACAAAAGCACGAAATTTAATTAGCATTGAAAACAGCTACTTTCTGTTATCGAATCGACGTACCGCGTTACATTAATTTTGGCACTTTATTTTTCTGACGTTCAATCGCACCAGGGATTAAATAAAATACCATTTAGAACCCACGGGTATGTAAGTTATTTAAACAAAGCGTCGCTCGTTGCTAGGCGGGAACGAGCGATAATTATTGGAAATTACTCAATTAGAGAACGCAATGAAATTGCATTTTCCGTCGTTTCGTTCGAATTGACGTTTATTTGGCAAACAGCATCGCGCGTTATTATCTTCGTTTTGATTCGAAGCGTTACATTGTTTCACGTAGGATTCGAGGCACGTTTAAGAAAAGATTAATTGAAAATCAAAAGGTTTGCAATTCGAAAGAACGATTGTACACAGATATTTATACCGTTTCTAAATTGATCAAATTAAATTAATTTTTATTACTGCTAATTTCAAATAGACGTCGGCAAACGTCGCGGTTGTGAGAAAGAACGAACGATGGAAATTATTTACGTATACATTACAGACAACATTTTGAAACCTCATTAACGCTAAGGGACGCGCTATCGCGATTTTATTGGTAAAATTTGAAACGAATCTGAAAATATATTAGATACAAATATAACGAAATATATTCCAACAATCGATACAGCGCTACATTTGTAAGCCATATTCAATTAGATCATCTTCACTGCGAATACTTTCACGCGGCGAGTTTGTCGATAATCATTGCACGAAACAGGAATCAATATTTTTGTAAAAATGTACTTTATCGACCAGTAGCCAAGTATCGATCGCGAACAAGAGGGAATGGAAAAAGTTTGATCGATTTCTCGGCTCACGGAGCGAAACAGGGGTGTAACCCGAATTTATGGAAGGTTGAAGAGCAACCGACAAAATATTTTTTGTCCGCGACCAGCTATGCAAATAATTCCAAGTGTTCGTATTCCACTCGGATAAGGAAGGGGGATGAAAACCGGACGGAAAGGAAAGGACGAATAAACGAGCAAAGAGTAACGCTTAACTGCAACTGACTCCTATGCGATTTCGTCGACGAGAGTACCGTCGAATCGTTTTGCAAAACGCTCGCCGTTCAGGTGGAAAACGTCAGGTACGTTTTGGAAGAGCCGCTTGTTGTCTGACAGAGGAACGGCGTTAGGCTTTTCGTGCGTGTATTCGTCACTTTTGAGAGAATGCTTCAAGAGATAAAGTAAAAAATTCACTTTTTATAACGTACAATTCTACGATGAAGGTTAATGTTACGATTCTATCGATATGTATAATATTTCATCGGTATGGGAGATGCAAAGTGAAATTCAATGAACTTTATCTTTCGGTTCTTTGCAACGTATTCTTATACCGTATTTCCTACGCATTCGCTAAAATGGTCATATGTTGTTTGAGAAAGTGTTAATTCGATTTATTCGCAAGTTATAGATACGAAGGCAAGTCGAAAATAGTTTACCAGGTTTCAGGAGTGTCAAACCTGAAAAATTTTTATCAAAAAGGTTTCGTTCGTATATCTATACACGTTTATTTGAAAATATCTTCAGCTGTTACAGTGCTAAAATCCGCGAGTGCAAAAATCCATAGAGGAATATAATATAATAATAAAGAGAGTAACAATACGATAATACTTCACGATCCGACAAAACGTTTGATCCTGAATGTTCGGTCGTTAGATTCGCGAGTTTATGCACGCATCGGGATCGTAAATGGCAGCGGTTAACAGGATTCGGCGATCTTTCCACGTTCGATAACTAATTTCGTCGGGATCGTGCGCCACTCGGATTAGCATAGGATCGGTGAAATAATAAAAGCGCGGTCGCGTTCGCGTTGCTACTCGAGAAAGCTTCGTTTATCGTCGCCGGGATGAAATATCGGAAGTAGGGAGCGGAGGCGACAAAATATTTCGACCGTCTTGCCTGAAAAACCGTCCCTTCGCAAATATGAAAACGAGTGCGGCTACTCTCGCGTCCCGTTTAAAACAGACCACGAGAAGAAGTTTAAAAAATGGTACGGTATCGTTGACACTACGAAAACCGAGTCCACTAGCGTGGGCAACGCGGTATGGACCTGTAAGCGATTGTATAAAACTTTTACACGCTACTCGTACCAATTAAATAGAATATCGTGTGAAAACGACAGATTTATACGCCGCTTCTCCTTTTTCTCCCCCTCCCGCCTCCCCCTTTCACGTATCCTTTCACGTTGTACGACCACACAGATATAAAGGCCGTAACTGTTCATATTTTGAAAACTGAATTTTTTGTCATAGCACGGTACGGTGAATGCGCTTCATCAGCGGGCAACATTTTACCATGTCAAACTTTATATTTCGCGTTTCACGCTAAACAGTATTTAACGTATTTAACGAAATGTAAGTACAAATAGATTTTAGCGAGAAAAAATGCTCGTACATAAGTAGGTTTCCTCTGCCCCTTTAGATACCGTTTCCAAGTTACAGCCGGTGCTAGTGTTTCAACGATTTTTGCTTTAGACTGAAGTAAATTAAATACCATTCGGTCTATTCTGCTAAAGAGTTTAATACAGAATTCGATTTAATTTTTTCGATATAACCTATACGATATTTGATATTCTATATTCTCTGTTACAAGACAGTATCACTTTCTGATCGGCGTAATAAAAGGAACGTGCGACAGTACCTCTCCGTTTCTATTTAATGTGACAACTTCACATAAGGATACTGTGCTCCTTTTTCGCCTAAAGATACTTTATTAGTTTACAAAAACCAAAAGCGCATGCGGTGTATAAACCGAGGCTACGCATTCACTACCGACGTTCCCACTTTTATTTCCACGTCGTTGTAACGTGTAGGAAAATAATAGGAAACGATCGAGCGGTAAAGCATCGTTGCGCCCGCAAATTAACGCAGCGTCGAAGCAACTGGAAGAAACCCGTGTGAAATCAGACCGAAGAAATTTCATGTGGTTATACTGTAACGAAGTTTCGCGTGTAGACAGCGTAATTCTCGTAAATCATGACATTCCGTAGCCGCGTACTACTAGAAACAGTCTGTTAATGTTAGAGAAACTATGACGGGGACAAATTTGCGCACGGTGTATGAGAAAATACCTAAAGTTGGTTCTCGATGGGTAGAACGAGTTCGCCGGAGCTGAACACGGCTAGGTACGCGTCTAGACGACGCGTGGCTATTGTTGGCCTGCGACTCGACCCGACTCGACGACACGCGGCGAGCGACTACAGAAGAGAAACTGTGTGCTCGCTCTGGCTTCATAAAGCAGCTTTATCTAGATCGCCCTCGGAGTTACGAGCTGAAAGTACGGGCTATTAACTCGCGAGCCAGCGCGAGAGAGCAACGCGTCGGCTGGGGTGAGCTTGACAACCTTTCGGCTGATGTTTATGACCATACCAATCTATTAGGGGCAATGTGTTCGATGCTAATAATTGCTCCAGAGGTGGCGATAATCGTGTTTCTGTGGTATGTCTCGACACGACTTTACGTTTATTTATTTCCGACCACTTTCCACGTTGTTGTGCGTAATTACGATACAACGATACACGACTGTATCGAAAGAAGCAACAACTGCAAAATGTGTTG
The DNA here is from genome assembly GCF_905332965.1 of Bombus pascuorum. Classification (NCBI taxonomy): domain Eukaryota; kingdom Metazoa; phylum Arthropoda; class Insecta; order Hymenoptera; family Apidae; genus Bombus; species Bombus pascuorum. The sequence continues at coordinate 321,114 of NC_083492.1, read as the reverse complement.
CAAAAGCGTCCCTTTCTACCCTTAAATAGTCGCAAACATTTCACGTTTTGCTTTAAAAGAGTTGTCTAATATTCGGCCGAAACAGCTGGCAATATCTATTTTATAATATATAATAAGCAAAATGTAACGAGTTGTAAGAGTCTCTGCCAGCTTGCAAACAAACTAGCTCTTAAACCGATATTTCACTCAGAATTGCGCGGTATTCTTCCAACAAATATTACAGATGAGAATTTTCTACCGCCAGTAGAATGACCAAATATACGATCAGACGGCACGGCGACGTAGTCCGTAGCAGTAGAACACGCAGTATTCAGTCAGATATCTGAGAAACGAACATTATTAACGATACTATGTGTGAATTAATTTTAAACGATCGTATGCTGTGTACAGCTATTGGATTCTTAAATATTTAAATATTATATGAATCTTTTAATATTAAGATTCATTCGTTTAGGAGCAACTCTGATATTCTATTAACTATACGTTTTTCAACAAATATCAAATATTAACGTATCTATTATGTACTCGCGTGATCTTCCAATGCTATAATCAATCGAATTCTGAAATATCATTACGCTCGACTATCTAGTTATCTTCCAAGTTTACTTTGGATGGCTAGAAGGAAGACACGCTGATATCGAGTGTATTTGTCTGTTGGGAAATCGATAATGCACCAGGTGCCTAGTTTCGGTTCTATCGTCGATCTTTCGGATGGTTAAGATAAACTACGGTCCGTACGATCTGGATCGAGGGTAAACTCGAATTCGCCAATGGCGTAATCGGAATACCGATCGTACAATTCCAGTCTTGCTAAAATCTTTAAAGTTCCACGAATACGGAATGCATTCCCACGTAAGAAGACGATAGTAATTCGGCTTGAAATCGAAATGTTTATAATTTATGACGAAACATCCCGCGGATGCACACCGCCATAGCCCTTTAAAGATACCGATGATATAAGAATATATTTTTATAGAGAAACAGTACTATATGAAATTAGTAGGAATATCAAACAGAATTGAAAGAAGAGCCGAATATTTTAACTCGAAGTGTTTCAAAAGTTGACTTTTCAATTTTATGAAAGGGTTGAATCCTACAAATTTCTTAAATGGGCATGTCGGCTTTTAAATCTTTCAACTTTTAACTCCTTTAATTCCTTCAAGTTCCAGAAAAGTTTTTTAATTAAAATTCTCGCGGTACTTCTTAATCCAATGTTTACAATTTAATGTGATAATTATTTCCGCAATCTTTTGCGTGCAAACGAAAATACGCATGAAAAATTGTTTCGTGTACTCGTGTCGTCATGTAAATCAAATACGTCGTCAAAATAATTAGCAAAAAGGCGAGGCAAGAGATTTCAACGAGAGAGAACGTATAATATTTTATATATTTTACTGTATTTATATATTATACTTCGGTAATTATGTCAAATGAAGAAAAAAAAAGAAAAAAAAAAAAGAAAAAAGGACGCCAGCATTGTACATTTTAGCAGAGATTCTATTTTTAATATGGAAGCATCGCCGAGGTGACCTTCGGCGGAGTTTAAAGAGATTCATTAATTAAATTTGCGACAGAATATCCACAGATTTTAATTGCATTACTTTTAAGGTCGTTGCGAAATTAATGGATATCTGTAATAACATCGAGGACACTTTACCCGATGGATTTGTGGCGTTTTAATATTCCGTGCACGAATTAATCGAAGACGAGCGTTTACCATGTGGAATTATACTATACATAACGGCGAACATCCAAGTACATTTAGCAGAGAAACAAATTTCTACGTAAAATAGGCTTTGACTTAAAGTTTCAGAAACTCCGCCCTATACCTCGATAAATCTTCGGTTTCACGGGCAAGTCTTATTCGCGAATTAGGATTCGCCTTAGGATTCTTCGAACTTTTTCTCCAACGTAAATAAATCTTAATTTCGTTTTATAACCACTGCTATCAGCTAAGATTTACGGCAAACTTTCATCTATATTTATTTTTGTTATCGTTATCGGATTCGAAATTTCGATAGAACCCCCATTACAGATTCAACAAATCGTATTTTCTCTTAATAGTGAAACATCGATTTATATAATAGTTCTAACTTCGATTCTTTGTAATTATTTGAGGGATTTGTCAAGCTTACCTAAATTTCACCGCTAAGACAGTCTTTATTATACGAAATCATCGTCGAAACGAATTAGTCTTTTTATAAGGAATTTTCTATGTAAATGTGTATTAACGTACTTTATAGAAATTCCATATTCATTTGACATTCACGCTTTCATTTCCGAAAATTCCAATATTTACTATAAACCGTTAAGGTACAGCAAATATTTCCACAATGTCCTAATACGTGCACGTGTTTAATGAAAGCAATTCAAGAGCTTCGTCTGTCCAACTTTTAAGTCAGTTTGTCCTCTCCAAATGATTCTCTCTCATTCGACTGTCTCGCGCAACCACCGACATCCGCTAGAAAAATATTTCCTTATTAAACTTCCCTTACCAAACTTCCCACTAAGAATTATTTTAGAGAATTAATTACACTGGAAATTAAAGTTATCGCTGAATAATTATCCTTGGATAATGCAATTCTATACACTTGACGAATTTATATTCTTTCTTGCCGCGATGCAATTATAAAGCATAGTCAGCTTGGTACTTTGTTAATGGAAACACTGTTGCTGGTTGTTGTTTGAGAAAGCGCTTACCGCGAACACGTTAAAGTTTAATCCTTTGAAAGGATCATGGAAAGGTCAGTGGTAGATCCGTGGTGGTTTCTGCACATCGTAATAGCTGTTGGCAGTTAGACGCGGTCTCCCATCGGTGCTGAAAACTCACGTACACGACACTAATTCCTCTTATTCGACTTCTGTGACGATTGCCGTGATGAAATTTGACGATAAAACTGTTTCACCTTTATTCGCGTCTCACGAGGTCACTCGGTTCGAGCAAATTTACAATGACTAGCTGTAATTCGTACACGTGAAAGTTTTCACTGCGATAGACTACGATTACACGTAGTAGACTGGTTGCGGATTTTTATGCAAATGCCTATCCTTCAGATTACGATCAAAGGGTAGAACCTTGGTAGAAAATTGTTTCGCTTACCAAGTCTCGTACGAAGCGCTGTACTTTGCATATTTTCTATATTTTTTTCATATTATGCGCATTCTGTGCAACTTTGTAGTTCCAAATTTCATATAATCACCATAATATAAGAATTCGCAGTCTAGTAACATGTACCTATGTATATATATCCCAATATGATTTAATTTCGACCGAAGATATAACACAAGTTAATCTTTGAACTTTCTTGCCTTTAAGAATTTTTATACAGTTCATACTTTTACTAAATAGTTATCGAGGATTCGAGCTATATTTTCTCATTCTTTATCTACAAGGAATGCGATATTGTTTATCGGGTACCGCCGTAAATTTTACCTAAGTATTACATCGAATCAACGCTTTTATTTATGAGAATTAACGAAAATTTGACATTCAAATGTCGTTTTTGTGCAGAATGTACGCGGCTAGAATCCTTAAATCAACTTCTTGCAGGGCATTGACCAGTGTACCACAGAGAGCCACTTGGTTGTAAAACAACTAAACGTGCAACCCTCTTGGACTGTTAGATTTAGGTTAGACTTTGGTTTGGTTTGGGAGCGTGACTTAAATCTCGGCTATAGTCCCTATAGGAGCGTTAAGTCTCAAGTAGAGCATAGGGAGATATAGCTTAGAATTAACGTAACCATTAAAAATAGATATAACGCACAATTTCACGATGAATAAGACATTGCTTATAGATATATAAGTTGTAATATATAATTCATACGTATATAAGTTATTTGTAGGTTACGAATAATTTTGGTAAATGCTTAAGAGCGAAATAACGACATTTAGACTGAATCCTCCAGCGAATAAAAACGCAAATATGCAAAGTTAAACGCAATGATAACATAATTTTACAATAATGTCAAGCGTCTACATCTACGCTCGTTCTACCGTTCTTCGTGTTGATTCGCAGGAAACTTGAAATTTTTGTGCGCGATTCTTTTACATCTTTTGGACTGAAGTTATACATACATTATGGTACATGACAGATAAAACTCACCCTTGCAATTTCCGTGAAACAAAATCTTCGTATACAACGTATGCACGCACAGTGTCGTCTACCTTTTATTCTTTCTTTTCTTCTTTTTTTCTTTTTTCTCTCACAGCATTTTGTAAAAACTTTTGCGAGTAAGCCAAAGCGGGGCATTCCTTTTTTTCTGTCGTCTCTTGGATAAAGCGCGTCGTCGCACGATCCCTACGGAAGCAAACTCGCCGAGTCAAAGTTTAATCCCACGCCTAGAAAGATTATGGGAGCTTCGGTAGTTCTGGCATCACATAACGAGTATCTTATTTAAGATCCCGATGCCGTTGCAGTTCGGTTTATTCGCGGCTGGCTCTCGTGACTACAGAATATCTTGGCTTATATTGAAAGAAAACTTGCGCAACTTCGGCGACGAAAGTTACGTTCTTTTTGGCTGCCTTCGTTGTTGGTTGCAGGCGCTTATGAAACATCGTATTTATACTAAGACGGTATCCACGTTTTGTATACTTCGTCGTTAACGATCGTCCGGTTCAACTTTTCATTCTTTGATCGACTTCGAATCTTGGAAACTTCGTTGTTTCGCTAGACGCTCCGATGAGCAAGAATCTGAAGCTTTTTATTTTATTCGATTTCCTGTTATTAAGTAAGAGGGTGTCTTATCGACACCATAGACGCGTGAAATTGCTAGTTACGCGAACGAGTCGATGACGATCCGTTCAAGTTGAAGTTTAATCCATTATAGATAGCGCCGAGAGAGCTGTCAGTGTTCGAGAACTGCCGCTCTATCATCATATTTTCACACTTTGTTCCGTCGCTTTTTCTCGTGCATTTCGTAAGCATCGTGTCTTTTAAAGAACGATAGAACTCGACAAATTTCGGTTCTATCATTATACGAAGCTGGCTGTTAAATTCTCGAACTCACCTTCTTAGCTTTCTTAAGAATGAGTATACTTTTCAGGAAGATTTACGTTTTAATGACAATAGCTGAATCACGTCAACGAACCTTCTTACCTCTATCCTTAAAAACGTCGACAACAACTAGCGGAAAATGCTAAAAGATATGCATGAAGAACAAAAAAAAAGGAAAACCTTTGAAGTAGTATTCTTTCGTACGATTGGAAGAAATTTGATACTACGAGAATGAAATATAGAACCGAATAAAAAACGTTTCATTGGGAAACGAGGATAAGTGCAGATATTGTCTATTACAATCTCCAATCTCCAACTTCTTCAAATACAAGTACCATTTTAAACCACTTCTATATCCCTTGGATTTTCTCAATACAAGCCCCGGTTCGGTTTGCGGTTCGATCTTCTCGACCAATGTCGTCGGAAACTGAATTGCCAGCAGTCACCGAGTCTGTCCTTTAAAACCAACCTCGACCAATCGAGCGAGTAACGGTCACGTTGGCGTCCTAACAGAGTCGTTTAGCAGGTGACGTGGCGTTACTTCCCACCTTGGCGAGTCTTCGGGTACATCTAGGAAGAAAGAAAGGCAGCTCGTCGAGCCAGCGGCTGTTAGCCGGTCGTGTGAGGCGACGAAGCGAGGTTGTCGCCCCGGGAACCCAGAGCCGAGAAGACATTAATTACTCTTATCTGTGCAAACAGTAGGTCCGTTACAGGCGCAAGCGAGGTCGGGTCCGAAGACTCCACGAACCAGTCCGGTTAGTTGTAGCCTGCCCTCGTTCCGCAGCCTCTAAAACCGCGTCGCTTTCAATCGTACGGCTATCCCGTAGCCCGAAGATACCTGCTTTTCGACCCTCTAACCCTTCCATTCACGGCATCGGGCTTTTGTGCTACGAAATACGAGGCTAGCCGCGGTTAAACGAGCCGTGCCCACCGGCCAAATCCAGCTACACTGACAAACCTCGCCGTGTACAATACGCTACTCTCTGTCGGCACGCGAGAGGATTAATTCTTCGCTCGCCACGCATCCATGAATTTACCTTTGGATCGTGTCGCCTTTACGATAAACCGCAAAAGTTGCTAATCGTTCTTTGAAATATTTCGTGGAAAGTTTCCTGCCTCTGCGAGCATGTTACGGATTAATTAACCCTTTACGATCAACGGCATACTTTTTTGTTGCCACTGCCGACTAGTCGAACCGGTAAATATTTACCGCTGTCATAGTAATGCCATCCGATTCTGCAGACAAATTTTGAATGTCGCCGTTATGGTCGACGTTTAAGATAAGATTTAAGATAAAATAACATCCGACAGTAGAAGGTTAATTTCTTCACGCATGGCCAGTGTACGTGCAATTGATTATTGCAGCGAGAGATATTTCGTAAAAATGTTTGCATTTGCTTTTGAGAGATTCCTAAAGCGGGCATTTGATTCGAATTAGCGAAGTTGTTGCACAACGGATCATGTTCTAGTAATACTTTGTTCGGTATACTATAGCAGAGAGTAAAAAGCGTTTGAGTTAGAGCTATGGATGTGCGAATGAAGGGTACTTAGTCTAAAGTGCTAGAGATGCGAAAGAAGAGTGTTTGAAGAGCTCGCGATTATGCGCGACTATTCAAGGCTGCGGTGTACGTGTCTCGATGTCCACACTGAACGAAAGAGAACTTGAGGGAGAACTAAAGGAAAAAGAAATGTGCGTGATAAATGATTATGGAAAATAAGTACGCGAGTAGGTGAGAGTAAAGATTCGAAGAATTAAAGAGAGTTTAGAGTTGAAAGTTCAGGATGTGCGTCAGCTTCTGGATCGAGAGTTTTTCCTAGAGAATCAAGCATTCAATCGGAGCAAAAGTCATAATTATCGATGATATATCGTTACCAGATATAATTATTGCTTTGTGCAAGATTTTACGGGCGCAAAATCGTCTTGCGAGTGAACAGTTTCATGAATTTTCAATATGAATACAAGTAGTGTTTAAATTGGAAATAAATATATTTCGAGTCAAAGCTGGGTCGTGCCAGTAAATGATCGATCCAGAAATCTTTTAAAAGTCTTTTACAAGACGCTTCTCGAACTATATTTTCGCATTAGTCTACAAAACTATCTGTCATTAATAGCGTTAATAATTATCTCGAACCTTGTCGTTAGTATTCACTGGTAACAAGAGTATATTACAGAGACAGCCGCAGGTTAATACGAAATGAACGCGAACCATGCAAAACTAGCTGCGTATACCGAATGGCGAACCAGAAACCTACTCTCAACTACCATTCTTCCGTAGCTATCGCGTGAAACGCATGTAAATAAATCCCGAGACAATTCTCCACGAGCGAAAATTACTTTTGGACATTAAATTCGCAAGATAATTACGCGCACAAATTTTCCAACAGGGTTGGGAACATGTGTCTCGTGGTGCAGATTGATGCACACTTCTACAGTGCTGATTCGCAACCTTGCCCCGACTACGGGCCGAAGTAATTCTTAATAGCGTGAACACGCGATTACAATATTTCGGAACAATTCTTCGATGTGACGATCAATCAACGCGAAGTAAATTTTTTTATGAAGTTAAACGATTCTGGACGTTAATTCTAGAGTTATGGAGGAGGAAGGTTAACAAACAAGAGTGTAATTATGGCACTTTACGAAGAGACGCGAATACTTAATGCTCTATTAACCAGAAAGAATTGACTTTTTCATTCATTCGATCGAATTTTTTCAGTTTACTGCAGGAAGCGAGTATCATGTTTCAAAAGAAACGATGTAAATTTAATATGCCGATTGCTCGATAAATAACAAATTTTGCACCTGGAGATTCTCAGAATTTCCAGAGTCACTGAAAAAAGATATACAATTAATGAAATAAATAACGTTGGAATAACAACGCGAATAGAATTTAAAATTAAATACTGTACAACGATCTGAATTCTCTGCATCGATCAAAGATAAATCAAACAGGATTTTCTCGATTTAAAGATTCCGGCCTTTGAGAAGTAAAAGAGACTTATCTTGTAACAACGGTCTGATATTTCTGCATCAAAGATACAGTAAGAAATTTTGGAAATTTACGAAGTTTGTAGCATAGCGTAGCGAGCTGTGCTTCAACTGCCATCCAAAAAAGTTGCGAAGAATGGAACGAAATGTCTTGTCCGTGGATCGTTCTCAGGAATGATAAACGGTTTGGGCTGTTCCGTCGAAAATCTCTTGACTGCACAGTTGTAGCTCGGCCAGAGCTGACCTATTTGGCCGGCGTTTCCACAGCGTGATACCGCTTAAGCTCAATTTACGTAATATCGACGTAACCGAGGCAAACTGAAGGAGAACTAAGACGAGACAGCAATGGGAAGGTAAAGACGATGTGGTAGATTGGCGAGTGGAGACGAAAAAAAGATGCGGAATAAATGGAACAAGATGTTTAAAGTGAGAAAAGAAAGCGAGTAAAGATCATTAGAAAAATCGTCGTATAGACGTTCGAACTGTGAAACCATCGACAGAGATTTGAAATAAGAAAAGATGGAAAAAGAGCAATTACTCGCATTCAGAGGGATACACGGGTAAAGATACGAATAGCCGAAGAGGAAGTAGAGAAAGGCTCTGGTGTTTCGGTAGAAAAATATTTACATCTTGGAGAATAAAGAAGGGGACAAAAGTGCGCTGGAAAATGAAAGAAAATAAAGCGGAGGACAGAGGCGAAAGACGCGACTCGGGAAAACAGAACTACCACGAGACACCTTAAGAAAAGGAAGGGAAAGAGATTTACAAACGGAGATGGTTCGGAGGAGGGGAACAGAAACAGTGGCGGAAACGAAGTAAATGAAACACGAAATATAGGAGAAAAGAAACGGTCTGTGAGAAAAAGGGGTGGGAAAGGGAGTGGAAAAGGGGGAAAAGGGGGAAAAGAAAGCCATTCGAGAATCAAAAGGATCCAGAAACGACGTCGATGTAGCGTGTCATCGTCGTTGTACGTGAACTTACCGATCTTAAGTCCACTTCCATTACGATGCCAACAGCGTTAACTAAATATTTCAGGATACTTTTGGATGTCCTATAGCACGTAGGTGCACATACTTTGCACCGATTTTCGTCTCTTTCGTCGACGAAAGCATCTCGAGATCGAGTCAACCACCTCTACCCCTTTCGTTCGTGGAGCTGCATTGTTTATGAAAACCTCTTGTCTTCGTATCCCGGCTCGTTTCGACGACAACGACGCGACGTTTGCGACGACGTTTCTGACGAGGCCCGTTGTTTTCCCTTTCGCCCTCTCACCGTGAAAGCTTCACGAATTTACGGGACGTCCTCGCGATTCGAAAAAATCCTTTGCCCTCGCTCTAGTACCACTTACCGGCTTTACTATTCGAGACCGCACGAATCGAGCCATTTTGCAAAGGAGAGCGCGTCTCGTGCCGAGTATCCGAATGTCTCTGAACACGAACGGCCTCTTCGCGTTCTCCAACCTGATACCTTTAGCCAACGATAGCCCGGGGGATGAGGAATATTGAAACGCCGTCGGAAGGTTTATCGCCAGCACCACCTCTGTCTAGTATATCTATTTAAATGAAAACAGAGTTATACGGACGGTATCCTTGATACGTGTTCGGTTTGCAAATATCGTCGCTTGTTCTCATTGATCGCTTTGTTACGTCTGTTACCCTATAGTAATTATCGATTATCCTACAAACATCGTTACCAGTCGGTAATTAATCGGGCGACCGCGGACTTTAATACATTTATGGAAAATTTAGAGATGCAAATAAAATATCAGATAAAAAATCAAATATCCAAAATACGATACTCCTTCTATTCCGTTTATGAAAATATAAATTTGAAAAAATAGATATCCATAGCTCGTTAGTCAGCGATGTTTGCCATTTTCCTGCTAACGATAAGTTCTCTGTTACCTTTTTATAAAACTCCTACCGTCACTCTTTTAAAATCAATCGGCACAGTTACATCACTTACAGGATGGTCTAGTACACGGTCATGTACATGTACAGATATAGACATATCCCGCGGATTTAATAATATCGATTTCCTATCGTTTGTTCACTTTGAACGAATTACTAACAAATAGGTTGATAATCGAGAATTACGATAACAATTAATTCATTCTATAATTCTGTCATTTAACGCAAGATAATATCGTTCTATCGAACTAGCAATAATTAGCATTATTTCGAGGTATCGAATCTGTGATTCGAATCAACTCGCTCGAGTTGCCGATTACCAGCAATTTCTATAAACTATAAAAACTAACGGTATAGCTTTGTTTGGTCGAATGTTTTTAAACCGTTGCGACATTTCCTTATGCTTGTTTAAGAAGTTAAAATGCACATCCACGTAAGAATTGTCGATCGTTTAACCTCTTAAACGATAAGCCGAGTACGCGTTTTCCATAGTGTACACTGGATGACTTCACCGAATGATCGAGCCGTCCCTTTACACGTTACCCTTATCGGATCCGCGCTGCCGTCGAGTCATACGTCGATATATCGCTGTATTTCAACGTATACATACCCGTTATCCTTTCGATTTCATCGGCGCGAATTAAAATTATCCAGTGAAAGAACGCGATTGACGATACACGTTGTATAACGCAACTTGCACGGTCAACGAGTCAGCTGAATAGGTACGACGTTAAACTCTCGACGAATTTTTTCAAGAGGCGGATCGCTAAAATGGCCGAGCAGTTTCGAGTTCTCTTTAGCTTTCATTCGAGAGAATCTCCGAGAAGAAGTCGCGTTAATTATTATCCATTAATGCTGCAGCGATTCGAGCAGAATCCCGGATTATGGAACGTCTTGATGAAAGTTTCGGAGGCGATTCTACGCGAGTTAATACCGGTATACCGGTGTACCAGGGGGACTACTTCCAGCGCAGACACTTTTTCTTTTACCGTGTCGCGACAATCTCAAATTAGCAGCACAAAATTTTCATCCAAGTGGCTGCCGTTTCCTTTTTACGACTTCCAGTTTCACCACCTACGTTACGTTCAGTTCGACGAACTTTAACGACGCGTTTCTCACGCGAGTGAGGAATATGTACGAGGAATCATGCCACCGGTGCAAATGAATTTTTCACAAGTATCATTTCCGTAATGTTTTTCACGTATACTTCTTCTCGCGCGTCTCTTAAACGGATGAAACTTTTTTTAAGCAGTTACAAAGAAGCTTGGAATTACATTAACTAAAATGTTTGAAAATCGCGGTAATACATATTTGTAAAGAAATAAAATTGTAACCATTGAATTGTTTCGTTATATAGAAAGATGTGGATAATATCGTCGCTAAGACTTTTTCAATACGACGAGTAATCTTTTTTCCGGAACAAAGACATCGGGGATTCGAGTTCCTACATCCGGTTTTTCGTTTCTTGTCGCGGTAGATGGAGCGTGCTGCGGTGAAATGGGACATCGAATAGAAAGGTGGAAATACAGTGAGTTTGTGAACTAGTATAATGTACAGGGTCGATGTGAAAGTAATGGAAGTTTCTTCAATACATAAAACAGCGAAAAAGAAAGAAATATTCTACTCTGTCGAAGATACATCGCGCGTCAAAAATATCGTCTCCGCAAAAAGTTCATGAATCGACACCCCTATATACTTTATTTTAGAACAAGGTTACACGAGCAACGTCTACCACTTTCTTAACTTCGGAAATTTTCATGCACCTCGAAGTATCGAGCACGAAAATTTCTCAGTGAGACTTTCGCGAGAACAGTCACAAAATATTTCATATGTTACGAAACTTAATTAAGTATCGGTCCCTTCTTTTTTTTATTCCCTTTCGTTGTTGTTGTACAATTCTTACAAATTTTCTAAATGTATCGAAACATTAGTAAAACCACCCTTCTACTTTATCTTTAAATATAATTTTGATACTAGGTTCTAACATCGTCCTAGCTTGCTTTACCGTCCACTTTTTGTCCCTTAAATGGCGTTAATTTAATCAACGGTCCGCGACATACGCACGAAATACGACGTTTGAACCAATTACCAATGTAACGATATCGTCGAAAAATAATTCGCGCGAACGACTCTCACTTGGTGCTCTCTGCCAATCGTGATTCGTTCTCATTAACGAATTTCGCGAGGTTGCCGCTAGTTAGTGCACGCGTGCCTTTCCCGGATCTCACAATTGCCCGGGAACAAACTCAAGGTTACAAGTGCGTACTTAACTGGAAAATGAACAGGATGATCGCTAATTAAAGCTAAAAAAAGCAAGTTTTGATGACGCGCGTCAACTATGGACTTCGTTGAAACATTTCAATCGTTTGAACAATCGAAAGTTACACTCGACTGTTCGATATTTTTAGCTCGCACACTTTTTTCGAAACGATACGTAAATTTTCCAATTTTGGAATAACGTCTCGATATTTCAAAGGCTCGTTCGTTTCATTCCTTTACGAGAGACCCAAGCTGTTTTCTGCGTATACAAGATCCTTGAATCTTTGAGATTCTTTAAACATTTTTTAAGAAAGACAGATGAGAATGAGAGACCCTGAGATTCGACAAAGTCATAAAATTTGTTTCGCATCGAATTGATTAATCGAACTAAACGGTGCCGAAGAAACTCTAACGCGTGGAATGCTGTGCATTTTTGTGTTAAATATAGCCAAAGCTGAATTAAATAAATAGATTTCAAAAGTTATTTAAATTGATCTACTTCCTACCATGTTTAACAAAAGTTACTACGTTATTAAACGATATTGTGTCAGAGAATACAGACATCTTACAAGCGATCCAAGTGCGAAGTACGAAAAGCTTTATATAACGGCGATAATCCTCGTATAACATTGTACTCGAGTTACATGGAAAGTTCCATATATTTGAGTTAAGAAAATAACCACTGAAATTTGTACAAACCTTCAGTGTCTTCGATACCAATGTACATCAATATTTTACCATAATCAGTCATTTTCTTAGTCAATTTCTTAGATGTTTTTAATAACATACGATTACATCCATTCGATGTCGCTTTTTTCAATGAGAAGAGCAGTAAAAAGATAAAATAGTAGTAAAATAATAAAAGCGTCGACGGGAGAAAATTTTGCATACACCACTCATTGGGCGTGCAAGCACTTGTCGTGTGACGTGAAAACGCCTTCAAATTTTCTTGCGCCATCCTCTCGAATGGAGAATACAGGATGAACGAGGCTCCGTCGACAGGGACGTTAATCGTTCCTGCAAACTGCTCGACGCGGTTGTTACAAGACGACCGGGCGTCGCATCGTCGAAGACGACGATAATCTCGCTCAAAATTCGCCAACGTCGACGGCTATTAAGTACGTTCGAGTTTGTACGAGGCCTCTTTAGCACGGAACGCTCGGAGCCAACGGGCTAGCAGCGTTCAACGACAAACCGAAGCCTCAGGATGAGGAAGCCAAAGGTGACAGGAGCCGAGGCACATTGGCCAAGTGCCAAACAATCCTCTCCGAGTCGCAAGCCCAAAAAACGCGAAATAAAAAGAAGAAGAAGGTTTTCTGGAACTTTGTTTCCGTTCGTCCCTTCGGCCGTCGAATTTTAGTATCTCGCGAAGCATTAAAGATAAATAGGACGAACAACTGGACGTAGCGATCGTTCATGCGAGACAGGTAACGTAACGATCGTGACTGAAAGAGACGCAACGAACGGTGAAAGACTAGTAAATACGCGAACAAATTTCTTTAACCTTCTCATAATCGATGCATATAAGAATCTGTTATACCGTAACGAACGGTGACCGATGCGATTCGAAATAATTTCATTCAGAGAACGAACTACGTAGAATTACGTATAAAAGTATGATTCTCACGATGAAAAATATTCTACTTTGTCGATGTAAAAAAGTAGTGTAAAAAGTATGGAAAATATATTAGTATTTAAGCAAATCGACGGGTAATTTTCTCTTACCCTTTCGCAAACTCAATACCTAGAGATAAAGGATAACAAAAACTAGGAGTACATTAATCTCTACTTTATTTGAAGTACGTAAATTAAATATTCAACGTATTCGTCAGAGAAACTAGGTTACCAATCGTGGTTGTCTGTAGTCACTGGCATCTGTCTTTTAGCTTAACACACGCAATGGGAGGACGAATTCAACAAGAACGTATCCTTTTTAGTCGAGTCCGTAAGATCTCGAGAGTGGCCGAGTTTAGCTCCAGCCATTCCGTTTCGCACGCTAAATATTCATGATACGAGACCGCATATCTTGGCCATTGTTCTAGGCTGTAGAGTGGAAATACGGCAAAGCCACAGCTGGGTCGTGCAACAACCCCTTAGTTCTCCTTCGTTTCTTCGTCCAGCGTGCTTCATTTCTATCATCCTATTATTACTGATCCCTTGTTTCTACGCAAAACATATGTCTCGACGCGCGACTGCATCTTGAGCGTTCGTTATAATTCCGACATCGATGCATCCGTCAAAGCCTGTTTGTTCATTTTTTTGCACCGAAGCATTAATTTTGTACTATCGAAAGAAATCATATTCGTATAGTCGCGTATTTTAAATAACGATACTTTCGAATTTCTAACCACGCTATAAAATTTAGAACCGTTTGTTTGAAATAGAATTATTATCGAGAAATAGATTTATCCGATTATAAGGTAACATACTGCTTAAACTGTATCATTCGTCATTTATATCTGTCTGACTCCAAAGTCTAATAATCAACAATCTACTTAAGGCGAAGTCTACGTCTAGACTTTTCCGCCACTAAAGCGACGATTTATTTAAATCAGAGCTTACATTATTAAATCTCCTTTGTTTACGATACAACAAACGCATTAAGAAACTAGGAAAGAAATCTCGATGCAGGATTCGGTATTTTTCTTTTATTATTCGATTTATCGTCCATTAACCGATTACGTTATTACTGTTCTATTACATTCGGTATTATTCGAGTTCCACTTACTCTACTTACCGACGTATAAAGAATTTTAAAGAGTTTATACGCATTTTTTTAAGAATACCGTAGCAACGTTGCGAAAGTTTCTTTGCCTGTTTGTATTCGAAGGTACGCCGATTCTTCGATGGGTAACAAAGAAAATCGTAGCTTACGAGGTTCACAGTGGTATTTGGGAACAACAAGTTCCCCGGATAGGGTGATAATGAAACTTTGCCCAATTAATTGCTTCACATTATACAAGAAGTACGCGTTTATATAGCTTAGGTACATATTCACCTCTGTAGAGCAAGTACACGGAAATGTAAACAACTGTGTGGTTACGTAATCGATTATGAAAGCCTGTTAGCTTAACACGGTCTAAATTACAAAACAGTTTCAACGATAATAGTAGCTACTGCCTATACACTTGTCAAGGAGCACTTTGAGCAGCGTCAAGTAAGGGGACAAATATTTGAGATAAATGGGAAGATCGCATGTCGCGTACGCTGACTCATTGTCAGCGTTAAACCGAGCTGTAACCAATTTTGTTTTTCTTCGATGTGTGCATATTTAACCGAACGTTTACGATTACGATAATTAATGATTATTGAACATGTGCATACTTGTGCCACGCGTAGATTCATAAATCAGTTGACATAATGTAATCTCGATCGCTTGACATTATCTAGAATAGAATTTCAAGATTAATATGTATCCTACCGGAATGAAACGGTAGAATATTTCCGAATGCATTATACTAATTATAATGCAGGGATATCGTTAAGAATTGTTCGAGATAATATTGCACAAATGTCCGTAATATCATGATACGCTATATATATGGTATACACATGCGTATCTATTAAATTTATCAAAATCATTCGAATGCAATTTATTAATTAAATTTTTATGCTTTATGAATATATGGCGGAACAAGTTCTCGATAGTTATCGCGCGATTTTAAATTGTAAATGTCGACTCGCGATTCCGTATGAGAGCTGTTTACCTGAAAGGGAAGCGATCGTAAAGATAGATTTTGCATAATCGACCGTATGGAGGGGTCGACTTTCTTTAAAAACGGTTCCCTATATTAATATCATCGTAGTATAGATAAAAAGGCATCGTTTGATCGCTTTTACAAGCAGTCGAGCGAATTGTTTTGTTGCGCGGGAACTAATCGTTTACGAGAAGCGATCTGTCGTTACGACTTTTCATCGATGAGACTTTTATTCGAAAACGACGAAGATTTGAGAAAGAGCTGGGCAGTAGTGCGATGGAGTGAACAACCACGAAAGGAACGAAAAGATTATTGTATCTATAGGTTTTTGGCTGTACAGTGCATTCGAACGTGGAACAATACGAATAGATACGAATAGATAGACCCGATACAATACAACAGTTTATTTTCAGAAAGCCACTGCGAACCTGAAAAATATACCGAATTCGTTTTCCGTCGATATTTTTCATACATAAACGCGACTATGTTCTTCGTTGTGCACCTAAATTTATCTATCGTACGCGCATACGAAATATATACTAGTATATACTATAAATAACATTTCAACAAATTTCGTAGTGTATATGTACTTGTAAAAGTACGTATTGCTAGTAATACGCGTATGTTTCGAAATTCGGCTCGAAATTATACAGAGTTTTACATCTATTCCAGATACAAACTTTCACACCATTTTTAACTAAATAAAATCGAAGCGTTCATCGAACCTTTCTTTATCTTCAATTTAACAATTTTACGCTAGTGACGCTAGTAAGAATAAATTGTTTTCAAATTTCAACAGTAGCGTAAGAATATATAATTACATATTATTTCAACTTAATTCTAGAAGCAACAATCTGTTTTACAATATTATTTAAAAAAACCGTTTAATATTAAAACGACGATAGATACTGTACAAATTTCTTCGCTGATCAAATCTGCTTGAGATACGAAAGGAGCGTTCATAGCGAACTCGTTATCACTGTTTAAACTCGAAGAGCTCGTTGCAGAGCATAAAAGCAACTTGTGCGCGTTCTCAGCTGGCATGTTGGCGTAGAAAAGAAAATCGGTCCCAAACGTGCGGTTTCACGATCGCGTAAGATATTAAGTCGATCTCGACGGCTTTACGATCAATCATACAAGCTGTTTACGTTAGAGCTCACACGCGTTCCGTCGGATTTATGACACGTCCCGGAACACTCCGGTGTTATGGCACGTTATAAATACTGCAAGTGTGGGATAAAAGTTCTGTCCGCTCTCCTTTCTTCTCGTTCTCGATCAAACGTTTTTTCTTTCTTATAATCTGATTTTATCGCGTTTTATAACGTGTGCCACGTCCGTGATTTAAAAGCACGAAAAAGAAAAAAAAAATTCAATTCCTCCCTTTATTTGCCTAAACGGACAGAAGTTTTGCAACCGCACGGTAAATGTTCTATCGTACCGTTTAAACGATCGTTTAAACTCACAGCCTAGTCGAAACGAAACTGTTACTTTGGTCTACAACGAGTCGCTCTCTTTTTTAGCTCCCTCTTACTTCCTGTTCAAATATTGCTTTTGTCTTTATGGCGCAGAGAGAAATTCACGGATAGAATTGTTTTCTCTTGGCATTTCAAACGCTGTACACTTGTCGAACGTAATAAGCCTACAGCAGTTTTTCGTACTTTTGACAATTGTGTAGAAAAGGGCACGTTTTAACGATTTCGATGACCTTGATATACATATCGCCCAGATCAACATTCCGAGCAATCTTTTCCTATACACGCTACCGTCGTATTTTGGCCTTAATCACTTAGAAATTCATAAGAAGCTACTCGCAATTCGATCTATATTGCGATCACACCCCATTCTCGAGTAAGAGAGCGCGTTTCTAGCGTGAGATAACTTTCAACGAAGCTATCGATATATGAAATCATTTCACTATTTCTTATCCGTCCGTTCCTCGCGTACATACCAACAATAACAATTAGAGTCAACAGGTATATATAAACACACCACTCCCCCTCCCAACACACAGTCTAATGATAATTACGCATGATTTTGGTTTTTCAGTTATACGCAAAAATAAGTAATAAAAACTGTTTGAAAGTATATATATGTCGGAGATGAAAGGACACCGAGCCTTCCCTTTGGAATTCTTTGGAAAATCCGCAATACTTTAATCTTTATAAGTTAACTCGATTATAATTGTCCGAGATTTGCGATAATGAGCTTGGGCTCGAGGCGACAACTAGTCGCCGAACGTACCGAGGTATAAAATTGCATAGCTCTCCTTAAAAATAAATAGTTGTACCAACACTTAACAGTAAACATTCCAAGGTCTCTGCCCCGTGGCTCGTCACACACAGATCGAGGACCCGCTATAAATCTTAGGATTTAGTTAACTAAGATCCTTCAAATTGACAAACAGTCTTTATCCCGACAGTCCGTATATCTGTCACCTACTACGGGAAGATACGGGAGATCTGCTTTCCTCGCGTACGACGCTTTCCGTTAGCAACTTTCTCTCAAGGGCGGCTGGCATCTTTTTCTAACCACCAACATAGAAATTAACCAATTAACAGCAACTTTCATTTCCCTCGCTTTCCGAGCGGGGGATTTCCTCGACGAACCCGATGATCTCGTGTCCTTAGACACACCCCATCGTAGTTTTCCTTTACAGCATCACCCCGATGGATAATACATTCTCGTACGATCTCGTCAGCGAGGAAAACAACGTCTTTACGATCGGTGTATACTTCACGTTTTTAAATACGAGTCCAACTTTGGAAGAGAGTATATTTGTTATCCCGTTGACCGCGGATTCGTTATCGAACCTAAGACCATTATCACTAGCGTCTAATCACCGCGATTACTTGTCGATTCTGTAATACTAACACTTGTGCCAATCAACATTACCTCGATCGCATAACAACGATGGCTAATTCCAGGGAATATTCATTACACGCCCCTAACCTTAATCATAACCTTAACCCGACATATATATATAATGATAAATGGTGGTAATCGAATTTACGGTACACTTACAAAAATAAGTCATGTTAGCGTTACTATTTGCGACCGCCGCGAGGTCCATTCTATAACCCATTCGTTTATCTTTTTCATTTATATTAAAAATGATTAGCGTCGATAAATTAAGCTTATGTTGGACCGTATAAAAATGCGGCCACTTGTGACTATTTCGGAAACGAAGGCCGAGCGATGCTTAGAATGTTAATCTGAACAATTTCTATATAATTACCGTACTTTGTTCTACATTTATAAGATTTATCTACGCAAGAATTCTAAGATTATTTTACAAATATATATTTTTATAAATACAATTGAAAAATATAATCTAGATGGAGAATTGTTTTGTTAAATGTCGTCTTGGTTATCGCAGTCTGGTTAAATTCAGGTGAAATTTCTTTCGGAATGAATAAATTGTTATTCAATCGTGTGTAACTGCAGAATTTTCCTTTTTCCTAATACTTGTTACGATTTAAGGCTGCCTGGAAACGTTATATTTCCATTTTTCGTAAATAGCTTTTCTACGCTTGCGATATTGCCTTATCTGAATACGAAAATGTGTATATACACGTAGTCTCGCAAAGTGGTATTTGGAAGGGAATCTTAATATACAGTATGCGTATCCTTCGCGCTATCGGGATATTTCACGATACGATAAACGTTTCACGCATGTGTAGCAAAGTATCTAATCTCATAAGCTCCTTTAAACCTTGATCCCAAATTCTACATCTCCTTAACCTATATCGAATGGGTCTAGCACATTCCGACTTAAAGTTCTTTAAATCGATGATCTAGATTTTCTTAAAATTTCCTTCGATATTTTGTGCCATGGTGGAAGTTATAGGAGGCACATACCGTCTGATATTCCGAGAATATCCACAAATGGAGCACAACGCTCTCTTTAACTCTTAGCTTCCCTTCCCCCTCTAACTCTGTTCACCTGAAATCTTTGTCCATTTCTCTCTGAGCTCTTTGCAGTTCTTTGTAGCTCTTCCTCTCTTTGGCACAATTTCCACTCCGGCATTCTAAAGAACTCTTATTCGCCACTTCATTCAAACGTCTCACTCGACGCTAACTTACGAATTCTCATACGACCCTGTCCATCGCCCAATTAGTTGGCACACTTCACACAGCGTGCGAATTCTTTCAATTCCGCAGAAGCACATAGAGGTTTATTAATGTTCTGAGAATTTCAAATTGTTCTATTTAATTCGTTTTATATCGGAGATTAGAAAATTAGAATTTACTGTACGAATTTTACCAATCAAACGAACCGTCGCGTACAAATTTACAACTTACAGCTTTGATACTTTCGTGCAAAAAGGTATCTATCTTATGCAGGATATCGTAGTCAAAATAACCAAAGTATATATTATGTAAAAGAATATTCTACAAGATGAAACGAAGAAATATTCTGGTAACATAAATATGTATATGTAAAGAAAAGTGTACTGAAACGAAGAAGATGATATCATTATTGATTTTGAGATTTGACACTGTTAAGGCGTTAAATTTCAATTTCACAATTTACATTTTCTATATCGATCACTTTGTTCGGTTCGATCGATATAACAGGCCAATAAATAATTATCGAGTATATTATACGAAGGAATATGTGGAAGTGAAAACTAGGAATTTAATGGTACCTACGTTGCAGCCAGGAAAGTAAGTACAGGATAGACGTGTATCCTGATGCAATACAATATTCCATTTTGCAGGTAATAAATAACCGGGTTAACCGTACCAAAGAACGTAATATTTCGCTGTGAAAGCCGCGTCCAGGGCATGGTTTAAAACAGGGCTGCGCAATTCAAATTCTGGCACGAACTCAACTGTAATTGAATTTACAGCGGTCGAACCTCGGAAGCTTGGCTCACGGTATTATTCTTACGCAAGCGCGTCGCTACGAATATTGTCGATGACACCAGAAAAGAGAGGCCAACTTTACTAGGAATTATTCCAATTCAACCACTATTCGTGCGATCCGTTATATCATCCTTATTGCTCTGGTCGAAGGCTTTGATAACGGAATAGAACGAGTCAGTATTGAAGTGTATATCGAATATGTATATAGAAAGTAAGTAAAATTTATCCTACGACTGATTACTATGGTAATGTATATTATCGCGCATGTTTATGCAAACTTATATTTCTACGGGAATAGAATTTTTTACCTATTAAATAAAAATTATAACGAGTACGCTACTGTAGGTATTTTAAGTATATATTCTTGCATGTTATACGCGGTCGATGCGATTTTGGATCTTTAAGTTCTGAATAAATACATACAAATCTACGGTCTAGTCATAAATACTCGGACACCAGCCGGACACTAGTTCGCGAGAACTACTTGGATTATCGTACGAAATAATGGAAAGTTGATAATTCCGATAATTCTGCTAGCTAACATCGAAACAAACCACGGTGTAAAGGACCTGTTTTTTCCCACTTATAGCTGAGAAATCAAGTAATCCGGAAACAACATTTTTATATAAAAATTACTATTACGTCTACTATTGTAATATTCTGTAGATCTAGATACAGATAGGGTATAGAGTAGGTCGATAGGATGCGAAGAAGAAGAGTCGTAAGCAATCCGTAATAGGTTCGCTGTTAATTTGTCTAGTCGCGGTGCGAGATAGAAAAATTCTGATAAACTCTTTTTCCTATGTTCTCTTGTCACGTAAGATCTATAAATCGAGCGTGACCTATGAACCCTTTGTACACCCTTAAATCAAGACACAATGGGCTTGTAATTCGCTGTATATCGGGTCTAGAATCTCACGGGGATACAGGTCGTAGGGGAAATGTTGACATGCATGGACGCTCGCCTTAAAGAAGAACAACAACTGCTGGAACATGCACAAGTTTCAGAGTGGCGGTGCTTACCGAGACAAGAAAGATCTTGTTTTACAACGACGCAAAGGTAACTCCGTTTTGTCATTCAGCAGCTGCAACTTGTTTCGGTCTTTGGCTATCGTACACTTGGCTTCGAGCCGTAGTTAATTAAAGAACATCAGTTACAATTACAGTTACAGTTAACTTGAGATTCGAGAAAACTCGAAGGAAATGCACGTGATCTAGAAAAATTTCCTTCTTTCTGTTTTGCATACAGCACATTTTATTTAGTGCGATCTATATTCAAATATAATTATATTCAAATATTATTTATCCAAATTCTGAAAGGACGTTGGATAGTGTTTTATGGGATATGGTATTTTAGAGTAATAATTTTAGTGTGGTTTCTCTGAGCAGAATTTTACAGTATCTGCGAAGGAATGTGGCGCAGTTTCGATCCGGGCCACGCGTTGAAATACGCCCATTGTTTCGAGGCTTTCGTCCGTGGGGGGTTCGGCAGTGAAATTACGAGCGGAGGGGTCAGCCGTTTAAAGCGGTGGGCGACAGTACGCTTCTGAATAAAGTAAGACATGCATTTCACCCTATAAATATTAAGTCGCAGCACGCTGCTCCGATATACAAGCACGTGAATCAGATTCTTTCAGGCATGCGTGGAATTTGAAAGAGTCGAGGAGGCCAGCAGACTGCATAGGCCAGTGGCTGAGAAAAATCATTGGCGAATCCAAACGTCCGTCGAAACGATGTTTCATCCCGTCTTCATTGGCCAGCATCCTTTTCTTTCTCTTTCTCTTTCTCTTTCTCTTTCTCTTTCTCTTTCTCTTTCTCTTTCCCTTTCTCGCCCGCCTTTTTGCTCTGTACCCGGATTTCTCTCTTCATTTTCACCTCTTTTCCCGTGTCAGCGTATGCGTGCGTGTACGTGTGTTTTTTTCCGCGATTTTTTCCCTTTTCAACTCTACTCTTGCCACGCTCTTTTACCCTTTCGCCTCTTTTTTCATCGAGTTTTCCTTCCGTTCTCTTTGCGCAGCGTCGCTTTAAACTGCACCACCTCGCCGTTTCTGCTCGTGCCTTTATTGCAGCCGCTTGTGCCCTGATAACCTGTACTCGTTTAAGATCGTATCGCGGAATTAAGTTCGATTCAAGCATGTGTACTTAGCGCTTCTCCGGCCGCGATAAGATCCGTGTACCTTCCCTTTCTTCGTGCTGTTCCCCGCGCTTTGCGTTTCCGTTACTCTCTTTTCGGACCTATTCCCTGCGTTTAAATAGCTTCGTTCTCCACGACGACGATTCGCTCGGAAGCAGATTAAAAATTCTACGCTCACTGGGGAATGCTCTTTTCGTCTGACCGCGAATGTATCGGCTAAATTGCGATTACAGCGTCCAATGCGTTGCACGTTCCACATACATTGCACACTAATCTCGAAACCCTCTTACCTTGCATTTGCTTGAATTTTCCTTATCTTTCCGTGTGACTTACCTGAATCAACTTCGCCTCTATCCGCTGTTACGCGTTTCTATTTGCGCCGATTCGTCACGGCGTCTACGCTAGTTCGCCGCGTCCAGACTGTTTCCAGACTATTTGCCGAGGTACTCTTATCACGCATCCACTCGAACCTTACGGAATTCCTATATCGATCGTTCGGTATCGGTCCACGAGTAGGCAGGCTACATGGCGTCTCGTTATTTCCGCAGGGAACGTCGGGATCTTTCTTCTTGCCAGAAGAATGTTTCTAGGGATCTTGGTACCGTGTCACGGAATATACTAGTAGATCGTTGCACTCGAGGTATCTGAGAATCTCTTCAGTTTTTGCGCTACGTTTGTAAGGCTGTGCAGCACGGTGCCATCTAACGGTTAACACGCTAGGATACAGGAAAACTCGAGACGAGTCGATTATTTTGAAAGCCTCTACTTCGTAAAGCGACGATGGAAAATTTGAAAACATGATCGTATTGTTAACACAATTAAGAATGGTCATCTTATCGTTGGCAGTAAGAAATACACGCGGACGGACAAAAGCTGCCAATACGATATAAACAGTTTAGAATAGTTACAGTATGGTTGTTCGTAAATAGAATTAGAATAAAATGATAAATTAAATACAAAGGATCGTTGTAAAGCGACATCTTTAACGACATCTTTCGTCGTTTCAGCGGCTTGTAAAACAACAATCCTATAAGACGACAGCAATTTATATAGTACAGTTGTTCAGTGTCTTAGATCTCGAAAAGGGATTAAGAGTGCCAAAGAGGATTTCATTAATCTGATTGCAACGCAGATCCGTAATCTGACAAATATAATTCCGATAATTTAAGTGGATAATGTAGATTGCTACGGAATAACATATAATTCTGAAACTCGTCAACAGGTGTGTTAATTCGATGAACGAAATACAAATTATTTGCAATTATTCTCACCTTCGGATAATAAAACTTCCATCGCTAAATCCAGTATGGTAAAAATCCATTTATTTGGACTTTTCGCTGGACAATTTATATAATTGGAGTTTGTGTCGTAACAATTTACCAAATTTTCTCTGCTACCTATTATTTTTCGTTTGCATAATAGGAGCTCGTGTTCAAAATTTGAGTCGGCGAAAGTTCAGTCAGCATTAATCGAAGTTGTTTCGCGATTAATGGAAATCTGCTGTGAATACTTGCCAAACTACAAATTTCTACAGTTTGTAATAAAAAAAAAAAAAAGTAAGCTTTCGTAATACCTTATTAATTATAATATCATATTTAATTATAATCTAATTCGGTTATCAATTTGATTAACGTCGACTTTATTTCGTCGTGGCACACAGCGCGCTAGTGCACGCACTGTCACTTCGGCCGAGCTCGGTTCCGTTGAACCCGCGATAACGAGTTTTTCAGCTTGCAACGCCAGCTTCGGTTCGTCCTTAACTCGTTAACGGGACGTTCCCTCGATCGACGATCGTAAATCTCGATATCGCGCAGCCGTCCGCTACCTTAATTATAAGGCACACCGCGCGGGAGTTATGGCGAAATTACGTGAGCTCTCGGGAGATTCGTGGCTTATTGCCGCGGCGTTCGTCGTCGTATCTCCTCTCTTTCCGAGGAGTATGAATTCTCGTCCTCTTCGCTGCCAGTTTGTCCGACGTATTTGTCGATCGACCAAAGTTCCGCGGCTGCCACTGCGGTGCCACATCGACGTCTTTTCCTTACGGACAGCCAATTTGTAGGCAGATGAGCGAGAACAAATGTGCTCTCCCTGTTGCGCGGTGTGTTTGTCACAGGACGTTAGTTTTTGCTCATTTCGAGGTAGAGTCTCGATAAGAGGTAAAGGAACGAAAACATTTCCATTCGACGAACTATGTTCTCGATCGTACAAAGAGACGAATTGCTGATTAGAATTTGATCACTGCTCCAACCGGCTGAGCTTTGTCGGACAAAGGAGTTTGTATAAAGAAGGTAGAACGGTCGTAGAAAGGGGAGGAAACGGAATGAAATGTCCTCGTTTCGTTCTGAGACTGTTAACAAAGGACTACCTTTATGACCGCATAATATTGGGAGATCTACGTTTTAAACGCGAAGCTCCTCTACTTCGAGAAATATCTCCATATACGAGTTAATAGATAAAAGTTTGTAGGATAAGAGCCTTAACGGCTTACTGGAACAGTTTTTACCGTTTTATTTCAAATGTCTTATTTAAATGAGAGGACGGTGAGCGCGACGACGATTTCCTTGTCTTGGATCATCAAAAATCCGGGCAACTGATAACAGAATTCATGGTTACAAAAGGCCCTAATTTCCATTGTAATTATTTCCTCTCGTTCGTCGTGTTTGTCCTTTGTCCGAACCTGATGACAAATACTCGTTATACTTTTTAGCATAAATTAGCAGCGCGAAAGAACGATGTGTGGAGTTGACGAACGCGCGCAAGCCTTCCCTGCAAAATTCGGGTCATCGTGAGAAGGATCGTTTAATCGAGGATAACCGCGACTAACCACGGATTGGCGTGGTCGAATGACCAGCCTGTGAGTCATGTCGAGTCCAGACAAACGGACATTAAAGCTATCGATAAGCATCTACATGAGAGGATAGCTATTGGATTTTCCTTGGCCTAAAGAGTTAGCCAGATTAACCGGCAAGCGAAATCCATTCCGTCGGTGATCGACAACAGGTGCGAGATTTGCTCGACGAAAGGATTGTTGCTGTCACAGCCGGAGGATGAAAGCTAGAAATCGAAGTGAAAGAGGATGAATTGGAATAGGTTCGGTGCATTTGAGCGAACCCTGTGCGCGTCGTACGCTGCCGAGAAAGAGGAAAATTTCAAAAAAATGGAAGAAATTAAATTTTTCCCGTGTTACCACCGAGGAATTCGAGATTAACGGAACGGTTGTGACACGCCTATTTCCTTTGAGCTTATTCGCCTTCGATTTTTAATATCTCGATAGCGTTTTGATTCGCGAAGATGGAGCAATTTCGATACAAAGAAGAATATCAACTTTCCTCCTTCTTAACTTCTCCGTGGATAACAAAATCTATTCGTTCGAGTAAATTTACTTTGCCTATTGATCGAGCAGGATTAAAAATTTAATGAAAGATATCGCACGAGTTGGAACGATCGAAAGGATCGATTAATATCGCATGACAGCCGTAAGTCGACAACTCGTAACTTCCCGGTTCATAAATATAAAAAGCAGGGGAAATTTTCATCGAGTCGCGAGTTAACGAAACTTGAATCGGAGACGCGACTGAGGACTCGATCGTCGTGTACATTGGTTAAACGTTAAAGCCGAATAAAGTTTAAATTAGGTCCATGCTTCCTGTTAAATCTGGATTAAGTGCAAAGCAAGTCCAGATCAGATACGTGCCAAACCTACGTTAAGCTAAAACTGGATCGAATTCAAACGAGGGATATCAAACTTTGTTTTATTTTATTCGTTATATTTTAATAGTCGTTAAAAACACATTCATTCGATAGCAGAGTTATCTCGCATCAACTTTTAGATTTCATATCGTAAGTCTATAAGTTTGTAAGGTTGTATAAGGTTGTAAGTTTCTAGCCCGTAAAATTTCATCAAAAACGACTCAGCCGTGCAAATTTTAATATTAGGTCGTCAACGAACCTATGAACATGACCCACATAAAAGAAAACAAGTTCTCTCGCGTAAGAAAGCGGCCAAAGTGAATTAATAATCTGCAGTCATCCGACGTATAATATTTCGTTAAATTTGGGAAAGAAAATTTACTCATACAGCATAGTAGAGATTACGTTGAATAAAGAAAATGTTACTTTTAACTTCAACTTATTTCAAAGCAGCAAACTTTATTTCACAGTGAACTGTTCATAGATATCTAGGTATTCCGTATAGCACAACATCTTAACTTAACACGGCTTATGATTAATAGTTTAGGTCTTACATATGTATATAGCATACATAACAAAACTTAGTTGGAAGAACAAGTTTCGAAACTTTGGCAGAACTCCAGAAACACATTAAACAATTGCCTTCAAAACTGTATTACGTTTCCAAAGAGGTTTGTCTCTTGAAATTTAAAACAGGACCTTTGAATAATTCATTCCCTTTGCTGGTTATTTCCAATGACTGTGTTTTAATACTTTGACGATCTGCTGCTTTATCCGACGGACACGTAGCGGTAATTTAATTCATGGAAACTATTACGAGTTCCTTTGAATCGTTCTTCATTCGAGAGATTAGTCATATACAACTCTGCAACTTGTATCATGTTTAATACTTTAATAAAAAGTTATTTGATTCAAGCTTGGTGACATTTTCCTAATTTCGTTGAATATAAAAGAACACGCTGTTTCCAAAGACGAAGACCAGGATATGTAATTTTTTACATATTTACCAGATCTATCGTAAAAATCTTGGTCTATCGTAAAATATCGTGTAATCGGCTATAGAAGGTTTTGATTTTCGAATCAACTGTACTTTCGTAACGCGTGGAAGCTAACAGGATGATATTAAAATAGCAACATCCATGGCAGCAAGGCTTAAAACTAGCGCGCTAGTTTCGCTAGACGAGACGAGTCGAGCCGAGCCATGACGAGCCTGTTAAATGCGCTCGTGTAAAGCGCTGTTCGCCACGCACACGACCGATAACTTAACACGGTCACACGTATGCGCTCGTATACCGTAGTTGGTAGCTCGTGCCATGAACAGTTGCAGGAACTTTAATGAGAACTCTCTAGATATAGGTAATTAATTTACTCGGTCCGTTTATACCCGCTGCCACCAGACGTCCCTTTACACCAAAACACCATGGTGATTAGAAAACTATTTTTAATATTTTCTTCCTCTTCCTATATTTTTCGATAATTTCATCATCGAACATTGATCTTACGCTAGTTACATTTTTATACCCGTCTTTTTGCAGAATCATAATTGTCGAAGTGAGTCTCGCTTCAAGAAAAACTCCACATATTTTCTAAAGTTTAGTTTTCTTAGCCCTCGAAGCTGTCGAGTATCGTTTAACACTTAAATCCATTTGAAGGGCCTCTCAGTCTTATAATTTTCTAGGAACGTACCTTGCACAGATGATGCAAATACAGACAGGGGTACAGACAGGCCAGTTTTCCGTAATTGTATAAATACTCGTAGACCCATGGCTTCGAAGCTTTTTCGTAAAGTAACGCCGCCAGCGTGCGGATCTGGACTAGCATACACATTGTACTTGTACTTAAACTACGCATTTCCCCTCCCCCCTCTCTATTTCTTTCTCTCTCTATTACGAGATAAAACCTTAACAGTAATATTAATATGGTAGAACATCGTGTAACGGAACGATCGATCAATATTTACGAAATAATTCGATGTAAATGATCTTTCCTCGTATGAAAACAAAGTTATTCGATTGTTCGATTAGTTTGGATAATTGTTGAATTTTACGCAAAGGTTACTAAAATACACGTAAATTAAGCTTTTAATTGAAAGTCCTGAGTTTGAAGAATGATCGTTGTTCGCGTATTCTTTAAAAACGTGTGACAGTGGGCAAAGCCAATGAAAATTCTTGACCGATCGTACGATTGCAGGAACGCCACGTTAGAGTATCAGCCCCTATCTAACTGTACGCTCGAAATAATTTTCCATCGGGGCACATGTTTTGGCAAAGGGCGACAACGAATTCGATAAACTCATGAAAAGGTTTATCCTCGTTGTACAGTGATCGAGATAGACCAGCGATGTTTTCCTCTTCTCAAAAAGTTCCCGCGTCGACCATGTTCCATCAGAGCATGGCTATCAAGGTAAAAGTTATCTCGCAAATAGAAACGATCCGATCGGAGACTTAATTACACGTATCGAACATCGGTCGATTAAACGTTGGAAATGAACAAGATTAAGGGAGGAACGCAAGCGAAATAAATAGGGCGAATGTACAAGAAAGTGAAGAAACAAATTACAAAGTAAAAACTACTGGAAGAAAACACGAAGGACCATCGGTAAAAAATATGGTAAACTATGGCAGAAAGAAGAGAAAAGTAGAAAAAAGATTAAAAGCGTAGAAAAAGTCGATAGTAATTAAATATGTTTAAACATGCGAGACAAGTGGAATAAACGAATAACACGATAACCGCAAACGGCTTACTTTCGCTATTACGTACGTACGATCAAACAATTGTGTAAATTGCTAAAGAATTCGTATATAGGAACGTCCTTCTCTGTAACGTGGTGACTCGTATATATTTATTTCTGCTTTTAATCGATGCTATGGCATGATTGATCGGACCACGTACGATGTCTAGCCGATCAACGTTTACGAGGACGTCACCGTGTGATCCATTCGTCATTCTGATTTAAAGCTCGTTTAACGATGACACTACCTTTCCCACCACCATCGTCGACAACTGATAATTTCTTCTGACGTGGACTACTTTATGGGCATAATAACTGTAATTCGATTAAATTGTAAATAAATGTAATCGAACCAAGCTAAATCAGTTTACAATCGATAAGAACCGTAAGTCCTCCATCAAAAAGATAATATATTTTTCTGTCTTATTACGAAAAGAATAAATCTGTATCTGAATTAACATATTTTCGTGTTTTCGTTTCTTTGTAAATTTTTTGGTTTCGCTTTCATCGTTTTTGAACGATACTGTCGCGATAGAGTTATAAATTCACACGGAACGACCGAATGAACGTTACTCGACAGATTTACCCAGCCAAGGATCGTTTCGCCTCTTACAGCAATCAATGTTATCGATCGGGTTACGCAACGCTGCTCTACCTTAACTACATATTACGTTAAAGAGAATTTCCACAATAGAAATAGGATGTTCCGCGAACTTGGTTAACAAACACACCTATAAATTACCCATCGAACTATTACTCTATGGCTGCAATCACCATTTCAAATATCCATCGACGGTATTTCCATCGGTACAAAGGTGCCAATACGATATTTGTTTAATTCATCTTTCGATTGAAATTCCATCGTTCGTCGTACATTATGAAACAACTATTACGATCGAATACGTATTATTTGTATAATGTTATTAAATTTTACAGTGGGCCTTGATGCGCGATAATCCTTTCACGTTATCACGTTCGTACCTAGAAATTTATAAAATCTTTAAATTGAATGGAGAAAACGTGAACGAAATACCAAAGCTCATTAACGGAGATCTGTTACGAAACACATACGCTTCAGTAAATTAAAAAATTTGCTGCGATCTCAGTTCCGATTGATCTTATAAACGTAGCGATAAGTAGCGATCAGTGTATACCATATTTTGAGAATTGTTGCCAGTTATTTTCGTTATCGTTCGCGTTTCAGTTTCCGTTTCCGTTCCCGTTTCCGTTCGGGGCGAAATTGGTGTGCGAAGATTTGTATCCTAAACGGTTATTCATAAATTATATCACATTTTTCAGTTAATAAGCGAATACTACATATAAATGTGTATTTACGTTTAATCAGCAAGTAATTCTATACAACAGAATTATCGTACTCGAGTATATTTGCTTGGTAGTGGATCAGTTTCATTTCTAACGAAATCCGTTACGTTTTATCACGGTCCAAGGGGAATTGCTACAATATCAAAAGTGCATTCTGAATACGTATCAAATAATCACATCGCTAAATGGTAAATCGAGCTTCGAATACCTATTCGGTCTTCGTGGTTATCTGTGTAATCACGATGCCAATTACTCTGCAACGAACTAACTAGAACTCGTTTATCAGTATCAAGAAAACCCTTAACGCGATATCCGAAATTCGAGCGGTGTGGCACTGTGAATTCGTGAAGTTGTAAATCAGCAAGTACGACAGGCAGCAAGTTTAAACAGATGTTTAAACAATTTGAGAACGGTCCACGAGATTTTTGTAAACGACAGAATGGAAACAAATGCTCGACAAATATTCATGATCGCTTTGTTCAAGATGGTGGTATTCACGGGATAGAACAGTACAGGCTAACATTTTGACATACTTGTAGTTACTACGCTTTAAATATAATTTTACAAATTCCAATAGTTAAATTTTAAGTTTTTCGTGGCAAATTACAAGTATAAGGTAGAATAAATCGCGGTAGAACAGTGCTTTTCTCTAGTAAGACTTTATACGATATATCGATGAACGAGGAAGTCATATAGTTGTCCAAAATAATTAAATGCATCGTTGACGGGAGTAGCAAAAATCGTTTAAATTACGCTTACGATAAATGCATGCGAAGCGCGCTATAGTGAAATTTAACAGCTACGTAGAAGTATATCTCACAAGTACCGATTTGTTCATTCGAGCGTCGTGTAACCCTAAATAGTAATTATTTGAAACCCGAACAGTGAAATAGGACACAGCTGACCATTGAAACGTTAATGTATCGTTGGTAACAACTCTCCGAATTTAGAATGCCAGAGCACATGTTACAGAGTATAGCTAGAATAGTGAAAAATAGTGGAATTTATCGCAACGATAAAATCGATCATCGATCGATCGAACTTACTATATGAAACTAAAAACATGCTTCAGCTATGTAACGCGTAACGGTTTGATACCGATATCACGAGTCAGAAATTTTATATCATACGTATCGCGTGTAGCATTGTGTTATATAACGAAACGACGATATATTTTGCATTTTAAATCAGAGTTTGGACACCTTTATCTTAGTAAAGATAAAGGATATTCGAGTAACGCGAGATGAGACGTGGTTAGTAGCGAGCTTTGAGTGGAACACAATATCGAGACTCGGTTGGTAGCGAGACGTGACGTGATCGGCCATGGAATAACGAGACGTCGATATCGACGATCCTTGAGGTTGGATACGCAATACCGATGACACATGAGAAATTGATCGCTGAGATTAACCATCTTGTTACTCTGGAACAGAATTTTAGAGAGTCACGAGTGGCAAAATATAGTAATAAAATAGTAACGAATAAAAGATCCTGCCTATTATACGAACGTGTGATAAATATTAGCGAGTATTAACGCTTGAACGAAAGACTGTACTTCTATCTCACATTGAACGAAGAAAGATAAAAATTTCGTCGAATAGAAAAAAGTAGAGAGACAAATAAGAAAACGTTTGGTTTCGGTACTCTATATTACAAATTGTACAACTTACTAAAATCACACAGTCGAAACTTGAAAAGCTCGACGCAACTTTAGTACTCGCGCGTATGAAACTTTACAGAGATCGATATTTTATACATTTTCATAGGGTATACTCGGCGAAATTTCCCGCGAGGACATAAGGAATTTTGTTAGGGCAATTAGATAATTAGAGAATACTTATCGAATCAGAGATCGACACCGCTGATCGGGCATTTTCCGCTAACGCGATCGATTTCATTAGTAATTTGGGAGAGCGGATAATTAGTTCAGGGATACACGATAAATATCGTCTCTTCTATCTTTACGCAAGTCGATCGGTCCTGCTAATTAACGTCATTGTATGGCTTACGTTGCATCGATATCCTCGCGTTATGGTTCAGCGAACAGAATTCCCACAATGCAAATTACTGGCTGAAAGGGAAACAGTTCGGCACTGTAAACGGATGTGACGAGAACTCGCCTGTCATTGTCGATAATTTATCGTTAATAACGTTAAGAAGCTGTTGCATAAGTATTTTCACTATTGCAGAAGGCAAACAGTGACTACAAGAAATATTTCCACGTGACCTTATTTTCCAATGAAGCGTTTCTTTATCAGTTTTATATTTATGGGTTGACAAATTTTTGTATTATATATAATATATATATATATATATTATAAAGACATTATCAATTGTAAACGATACAACAATTTAATGTACGCGAACCTAATTAAGCTAAATAATAAAATAAAGCACAATTATAAGTGTACAATTATTAGGTATTTATTCATTACATTTTGTCATCGAACTCGCAGGAACGTTTTCTGTTTGAAGCTTTCGCGCTTCCTCCCTCCCCCCGCTCCCCCATAATGTTCTAAGGGTGTTGCATAAATTGAAATTTCGTCTATTGAAAAAGATCGAATCCCCAGTTATAAAGACAGGACTACGAAAAAGCGAGGTTCGCTCGTCATACACGGCTGCCAACTTCTGCCTTGTAATCCTGGTAGTGTGAATTATGTTCGACAAAGCGTGTAACGTTCATGGTGTTAGGTAACGTAATTGCAGACTGGCGTTGATTAACGCTGCCGATCGAACGCATGTCACTGATCGATTGTGCCACTGATCTGTACGCATGCATCGATCAGCGAGTACGTTCAATCTTCCTTTAAACTAACGCAATTTGCGGCCTCCGTCCCTTCCATTCGCATTCTGACGATGCTTCTGCGACACGGTAATTTCAATCGTCCCGATCGCTATGCGGAAAACATTGCCCAAGAATACCGCGTTCATCGACTGCATCCTTTAACTTCTCTAGACAGCGACTTGCGTATGTTCAAGAAAGCTGGCCAATTCGGCAAAGCAAGTTTTCCACGAATATACTTTTATACGAAATTCTAATTGATTCATCGTATTCCTAACAATATGAATCGATTATCACGTTCTGTACACGACCAACGCGTATTTTAATAATTACACATTTTATTATTTATCGGACTGCTTAAAAATTTTATTAACACCGCTAAATCGGTTAACATCAGTTGCAAGTACTATGGCACTAGAATCGCAAAAATTTCGACTATTTTAAAGAGCAAAGTTAACCGCTTTGGTCCGTGAACGGATCGATTATACTAGTAAATTTTGCGAGCTGATAAATGATAAATATTATCAATTGTTCCATATTTTTCTAATCTAATATAAAAAAAGTCAATTATCCGAGGAATATTTACCGAGGTTATCTAAGAAGGCTTACAGAGTCTGTAGAGTACGACGAAGCAGATCTTCGAGGTAACAAGAGCGTAAAAGTTGACACGATGGACGAAAACAAATGCCGACAGAAACGAACTACTGGTATCTACCGAGCAAAATTATCAAATTTACATTCGATTTTTGGCATAGCGGCACGCTGCCGTTGATTGGCAAACAACAGAGCGGGCACGTTGCGTCGCGTCGGTATCGCGTTCAATAGGAAGGCCGATGTTCCAGCGAAATTACAGGACGCGCAAATGAATCGGTGCAAGACCGTCGCTTATACAAGCGCATCGTTAACTCGTTTGGCTGAATGTGCCAATTTGACTGATAGTCGTCGAGATTCGGTAGGGATATTGTTTTCCTATCGTGATGCTGCCGTTTTATCGGACTTTCCCATACTTCGTGCAACGCATTCTCAAATCCATAGGGCAACGAAACGAAAGGAAACGTGATAGTTGTGTCTGAGAATCGGAGATCGCGACGCAACGGTGTCTCGTATAAGTTTTCGGAAACGGCACTACCGATCGAAATATCGCGGTGGCAATATCAACGTCATCGCAAGAACAGTGCAACAAGATCAACGTACAACAGCGATATCGTCGATACGTCTTTGATACGCGATATCTTCTCATAATCTTCGGTCGGTTCCCCGTGCGATCGCGTGCAAGAAAATTACCACTGGTTAAATATGAAGCAAAGACCGACATCTTCCAACGTTCTTTGCTTTATTACCTGCGAATATCATCGAATAACTTTAGAATATCATCGGATAAAAAGTAACCTCCCTTTTTCATTTTCTTAGACATATACCAAAGTGAATTATGTTAATACATGTTTGATCAATTGAAATTTATTATACATTTCTGCTTCTCCGAACGCTTGATACTTTTCTTCCTTGCTTCTATGTTATATTTTATTTGCTTCGTTGGTATTATCTGTATAATGTTACTACGATCGATATTAATATTATTATAAACAAAAGGGATTAACTTTAGATAAAACTGACTTTGATACGAGCCAATGAGCTACGTATCTATCGAAATAATTCAATTCGTTACGCATTCTGTTGTTCGCACTCCTTAATATGTATCGGCCAGTTCGCGTTAAAAACCGCGCGCTAACATTAATTACAATGAATTATTACTAGTTTCGTTTATACGCTACAGATTAACCGTAGTACGTCTGATCTGCAGTTGGTCGTTTCACGTTTAGTTGGGTAGAATATCCTCGTTAGGTACGTTTGACAAGCATATGATGCACGAAGAAAGAACACCCAGTGCCTCTTTCGCACAATGCATCAACCAAAACCAGATAAAACTACAACGTGGCCTCGAAGCTGACGTCGCCGAAGTACGTGACCACGCAATAAAGAACATCGGCTGGCCGTAGAATCGTGTTCGCCAACTTTATCCACCGCATCGTTCCCATGAAGACACTGCTGGGTACAAGCCATAAAAATGTCTTTGCGACGTTCCCTGTGTCACGGATATGCTATCTTGTGCCAGACGAAAATTTAAGGAAATTTATCCGCGCTGAATTTCGCTGCAGATAATAGTTTCACCTCGCTGCCGCGCAAATTTCGCATCCCTTAGTTCCCGTGTTTTTTCCACTCAATGAAATCTCGTTGTACGAATCTTCGACGAACAGAGACTTACTTTCCATATTTAAATCGTTTAGATTCTAAACTCTCATTAGATATCCCTTGTGTCATAAAATATGACCTCGCCTTACAAATTATAACTGTGTAACCGCGGTTTTCAACCGGTAAGGCTGCCGTATGAATTTTTATGAAACGTACAATACCTAACCACTTAGTCCAATTGTAAACCGATAATAGCAAATATAACTTATTTTTGGATGCGCCGCAGAATTTTAGTAATTAGCTTATATGTACCGTGAGATAAAAACGATTGAAAATCGCTGCTGCAAAAACTTGAAAGAGTTAGCCAAAGGAAGAATAGCGATCGACATGCATCGTGCCTTAGGAGAATTTGAAGTAAAGTCTGGTAGAAGGCTCGAAGATTAAACTGGACTGTCGGACTTGGCGTAAGATTGCGAGTATTTGTAGCGGTCACGGAGGCGAGATCGTGGGTCAAGGAAATAAACTTGTAACGCGCGAGGCTGTTTGATGGCTCCTGTTCCGTTGCCGCAGCAAACACGTAGTCGTACCGCTAACGGGACATCAACTGCCGCTAAAGCGTGTATACTCGGTAACTACGTGGCGAACGCTGTAATTTTCCGGAGCAAACGAAGGCTAACAAAGCGGTTGGCTCTTCGTGAACTCGAAAGCAAAATTAATTTATCAAGATGGGAACCGACTGTAACGGGTACGCCGGTATCTTTCCATGGAACCGCTCGAAAGTTGAGTGGAGCTCGACGCGCCTTCATTTGCGTGGCATTATTCTCTTTATTAATCAGGCTCCATTGATCCTTGTAACGAAGCAGCCCCCTTTGTCGTGAAAATTTTTAACTATACGTACATACTGAAAGTAGTAGTCGTTAGGGATAGGAACGATGGAACATCGTGAATAGATAATTTCATGTTTTGTTAATAGCTGTCATGACCATTTGTTCCTCGTTAGAAACTACTTATTCGACTACAAAGTTGAGCACGAATAAAGAACCGTAGGAACGAAATAATATGATACATTAAAAGCTAGATATACGTAGACAAATAAATATTAACAGTTACGTTCGCGATATTAACAGTTTAAATGAAACCTTAACTGCGCGGGAATTCTCAATTTTATATAAATTGCAAGATATTTTATTCGATAAAGGATAAAAATCGACTAGACTCCGATAAATGGAAAATCCTGTCATGAGACAAATTTTCTCCTCTTAACTAACGAGCGTTGTTCGACAGACACGTAGAAGAAAGGACAGGAGGTTAATCGGTACGCGCGATATAAGAATAAAAACCAAATTTTAACGAGAAGGAGAGGGTAGAATGAGATCATCCCCATTTTGCAGCTAGCCCCCAGGTAACTTTTATTCCGCCAAGCAACCGTCGCTGGCCACGTGGTCGTCTTTTCGCCCGTTTCTCTCGTTCCTCGCTCCCTCTCTGTAATTTCGTTCTCTTTGTCAAACCGAGGGGAGAGAAAGAGAGAGAGAGAGAGGAACGTAATCACCAACGGCGCCTTTTGTCTTCACTTTTATGAACCGTCATTTTTCAGGCTTCCACTTTAATAACGCGCACAGCGCATCCGAAAACACCTGCCGGTGGAAGTCTTTCGGCTTGTGCACGGGGGTGCTTCGGTCGTGCAACGGGGTCTGTCAAAGAAGCGCTTTGTTTTCGATCAGGTACAAAGAGCCACGGCTATTCGGACGCTTGCATGTCCTCGCTATTGGTATAAATAGCTCTTACGCGCACGCGAGCTTCGTTCAAACGAACGAATAGCCTTTACGCTCCAGAGAGCAAAGAAGGGCTAACGGTGCAGTTCCACTCCGGCCTGCAGTTTGCTTCCGTTTAGTAGTCGTCCACGCTTTCGCTGTTCCTTGGTGTTCTGGCACTTGGGTGTTTACAAACTAGCTCGGTTTCAGAAATCGGATGCTTCGATGGGAGGCTTCTCTTGGTCGAAGAAACAGAGATTGGAATATTTGTTTGTCTTTTGATTACTGTGTTATTAGTTTCCCCGACTCTACATGTACACCCCCGTCCATTCATTATTATTGGGACACTCGGTGATTTCGTACAGAACGCGATAATTTATTGTAAAGGAAATGGTTAATCTAGACACACGATAAGCAGCCGTTGGATTAAAGGGCTTGGTGGGATAAAACAGAATCGATTAAAGTTATCCCATGTAGGTCAATAGTAGGCCAGGATTAGGAAATAACTCCAAAGTTTCGCGAATTAGAAACTTTGGTCCACGAATGATTGTGTCAGAAGAATTCCACGGCAAGATAATATACGGATAACTCGAATAAACTTTGCCAGTTCGAGAAAATCTACTATTCAAAAGTAATTCATAAATTAACAGACATCTTTGCCCTCTTATATTATAAGAGAATAAAGAGAACGACACGTTTAATAATTCGAACAGATCTAGAGAATGTATATAGATGTATCAAATTAAAATTCTGACGATGTTAATTCAAATATCTTTCTGACAGAAATTTGTCACAGTGAACGATTAACAGACGTTAACGAATGTCAGAAATTTTTTTATATTTATTTTCTAATATTCGGCGAACCGAAAAGCAGGGACCCAAGAAGAGGTCCGCACAAATTAATTTCTCTGTATTACTAAACCTTAAGCCAAAAAATAAAATATAATATCAAGCATTCCTCTAAAAAAAAAAAGTATAGAAAAATATACGTAGCAAAATCTATGTAGGAAGGTAATTATGATAATTAACGTAAAAAAATCCGCCACGCGAATGATTAAAAGGACGACTATCGATAAAAAAAAAAAAATCGTAAAGCATCGCAAAAGTAGTTGCGGATCCAAAGACGTGAAAAAATGCACGTGCTCCTGAGAGAGATGGAACGATGACCAGCAGTTTACGATAAGGCTAACGATAATAGATAGATATTTTACCGGAATACATCACCGATCGCGATAATATCTCGACTAATTACTGGTTATCCGCACACCGCTGGTTGCAGAAGGGATGTGCAGCGGTTTCTCTTCAGCCCCTTCGTACACTTCCCGCCCTCGCGAATTCCTACCACCTCCTCCCTAGCGTCATTCGATGTTACGCATACTCATCGAATGGGCGAAAAATCAGTCCGTGTCGACTCTCCGACAAGCAAAAGATAGACGCAAGATTTTGCTGCATTACGAAAGATCCTCCGTTGTCGCAACCTGTATTGTAACTCGTAATCCTTTGAACGACGTAGCTTTAAGATCGTGTTTAAGATTGTAAAAAAATCTCTCAGATTATGCGTGAAATATGGAACTATTAAAATCCTCAATTCTAAAAACTATACATAGAATTAACTTTCTATTGGTATAAGCGTACAAAGATGAAAGCTTTTGGTTAATTCTTCGACCGATAATTACGATGGAAACGGAGAAATACAATTTATAATCGACGAAGCTGACATGACTAAATACCCGATATTCGCAATATAGCGACATTAAGGGTAAGGCAACACGTCGTACTAAACCCATAGGAACGTATACGCGCTATCGCGCGCTAATAGCGATCACCCGAGATTACCAAAAGGACATGCAATGCATCTCAGAAACCGAAACATATACATATATGTATAACAAACTACGAATACCTTTACCATCATTGGAATAATGTAAATCATTTTAAAGCCAAAGGACGCGTTGCGAGTCACTCACACCGGAATATGGAACATCAAAATTCGCAACATCGAAGAAATGATAACTATCTGGGAACAATTTGAAACTATGGGACATCGAAATCCATAATCCTGAAGTCCCGGGATGAGAACCGGATTATCGAGGAAACTGAGCCAAATAAACTTGGGATTCAAGGACCGTGGTGCTTATGACTCGTGAATTCTGAGACCCAAAGTAACTATTCAGCAGAGTGGTAGCCTTGACATCTATGATGATCCGAAGCAAGGGACCTGAACCATCTCGATTTCTATGAAATTATGTTCGTAATACTATAGCTGAGTTATCCAAAGGATTCTCGACATCTATGTCAGTGGGAATCATAGTGTCTGGGAATAATGACATTCTAGGCTCCGGAATCCACGACGTCCCAAAGCTCTCGTGATATTAGTGTTGGAACTATTTTCTATTAACGAACGTTTTCCTATTCTTAGTCTGACAACACAGTAGACGCGTAGGGCACGTCCGTTTCTGTTTCGTGCTCAAAGTAGGTGGAAAATGCAATGTCGCAATTGGAATAACAGCAAAATATTTCATTCGGGATATTATTATTTTGCTCGACTATGCAAATTCAATTCGCGAAGCCGAGACAAGGAACCTACACGATCGACATCTGGATTTGTCGACTCGGCGAATACAGAACGAAGGCTTTGCGCAACCAGCGGTGTTGTCGCGTTGATATCGCGGAAAACAGGGGAAACACGGTAGGCTATCTCGAAGCGTTCGATGGCTGCGATATCGACGAAAGATGTTAGAGTTTGATTAGCCGCGTGATTGTATTCCCGTTTAATCAAGCCCGCGGATAGGTTCGATCAACGTACATCCGAGTGCATATCGGTGGTCCGATCGTTAAATCGAGCTTCGACCAAGAGAATTCGCGGATTCGTGGATTCGTCGAATTTCTCGTAGAGTTTCGCGCATCGGGTTTCGAAGATTGAATGTAAAATACGGACGCACAGGATAGTCGAATAACTGACGCGACGCTGTGCCTGGGAATTTGACATTCGGGCCACCCATAGGCGTTGGCCGTTTTCATTGACGACGCACGCGTGCTACCTGCACGACTGCGTACACACACGTGCATATGGAGATTGGAAAATTTGAATATTGTAATCAATGGTACGAACTGGCCACATTACTACCGCATTATATGCTATATACAACAGCACGTGCATCTGCTACGTGGTTTGCGGACTGATAGGGGCTGCGAGTGAGAGTGACCGACAGGCTAACGGGTTCGATCGACCTTTAATAATGCCAATTATCTCTGACGCGTATTATCGTCG
Source organism: Bombus pascuorum (assembly GCF_905332965.1). Classification (NCBI taxonomy): domain Eukaryota; kingdom Metazoa; phylum Arthropoda; class Insecta; order Hymenoptera; family Apidae; genus Bombus; species Bombus pascuorum. The sequence continues at coordinate 280,523 of NC_083492.1, read as the reverse complement.
CGTTCACCGATCCAGGATTAGACACCGAACTAGATTTTTCATATATTTGTATCGTTGCGCGGCTGGCGAAAATATTTCCACGCTTATCCTGGAAAACTTTCATCTGTATATCGTGCGTATCCTACATATTACGGACCGCGAAAAATTTACATTTTTACGAATATAACTAAGGAAGTGGAAACTAGGTGGAGATTTGTTACATTCTCTAAATATCACAACGGATGCCTTACTTTGCATATTTTATACATTTTTATGCGTTCTATGCATTCTGTATCTTGTGCATGTGCATTTCTGTATCTTGATATTTACATAGTTTTATAAAAACATTTTATCGGCTTTGATTATTTAAGTAGAAAACTCAAAGCAAACGAAATATATTAACTAGTAAGAAATTTGGTACAAAATCCTCTTAAGAGTAATACGTTAGCTGGATCGAGGCACTCGTATCGTTGGCTTGAATTTGTCCTCGCATATTGTTATTGCATCATCCGTCAGAACGAAAGAAATTGTCTGTCGTCAAGTTGCGGAACAGAGTATGCGTCGCGCAAGATGTACTTTATCGTTAGATCCTTGAAGTCGCACGGTTATACGACAAATAATGTATGCCATGAAAACGCAGCCGAAGATTTATCGTCCGACACTTTACCGTCAGAAGGGCTACCGATGATGACGAGGCGTGCAAAAAGTACAGCTTCTCGTAATAAAGCAACATTTTCTTGATATTTCAACATTACGTAACATCGTGTAATCGAATCCGACAAATATTCATATGTAGAAATTTTATTTCGTATCAAATATCGTCACTGTGAATAGGGGACGTGATAAATACATACATATGTACGTTTCAAGGTGCTTGGTTCCACGTCCACGTACATTTTATGGTTATGGATGCAGCAATACATTAGAGAGTTGTTGTTTAGTATGAGTATGAGATTACTATGGGCGTGCACGATAAAGTGATCCATTATCTCTCGTGGCGTATAAGACTATAATAAGGCGAGAGCCTCTTTCCGATGTAAAAAAGAAATTTTTCTCCTTCAAAATGTTTTGTATGTTTTCGTTATTGGGCCACGTGAAACGTACATCTATGGTTTTAAATACGCTAAATCCTTCATACGGTGAAACTTGTCGGCAACATTAAAATATTAAAATATTGTCAAAGAACGAAGCATGGATTTATTCGGTTCTTGCGACAGTAGTATAAGTACATACAGAGTCAGACACGAGATAAAACGTAACATAAAACGTAGCATGTGGAATACGGAAAGCGTATTACGCGTATATGTACTATTTTCGCGATTTTTTAATGTTTCTTCGATGTATCTATCTGCGTGATGAATATCTACGCTGTTCTATATGCATTAAAAATTGAGGAAAATTAATAAAAAATTAATAAATCGAAAACAAGTTTGTAAATTTTTAATCGCTAACGGTATCTATTATGAAATTAACAAACACGAAATCCACAGTCTCTAAAGCGAATTAAACCAACATTTACGTATTATATTAAATTATACTATATTAAACTCATATCTGATATTCGAAAACTTTTAATACATGCTACCATAATACCTGATACGAACACTTTATTCTCATTTTAATCACGTCTGAACATTTGGATTACATGTTGCACGCAAAACGTTTGTTTATGCTGGTACAACGGTGAGTTCGTGCTGTGTGGTAAATTCGCTCGGTTAGAATATTTGGAACGCGAGATCACAAATAGTCGATGAACGTAGTGCGCGGCAGGAAACAGGAGGACAAAACCCTTTGAGGGCAATTCGATGGCATACGGACGAAAATTTCGCGGTGTCGTGAACGTACGTGATAAAAACGACGTTGTTACGCGCTCGAAGCAGCTATTCCGGTAGTTCGTAGTTGTGCTGCCGATTAGAATATTCCGAAGATAAGGTTTCTAATGGCGAACATTAAGTTCTATCGGAAAGCAGGAAACGAGAAATCATAGAACTTCGTGTGGCCCGAATGGTAGCAAAAATGCCGAGGAAAGAATATTCAGACTATAGCGTGCTAGTTCTCGATTTCACTTATATCGCTTTACCTTTCCTTTACTCGCATTTACAATAGTTATCTTTTCATGAAATTCGTTGAACGCGAATAATATCGATACGATCGTAACGTAAGAAAGTACGAGTACAATATTCCATTTAACGAACGATTCTTTTCGTTCGAAACAAAAGGAAGTCATCGAAATGTTTTCTTTACGTCATTATTAAGATTTAATTAAAAAGGAGAATATGTTTTTCCGTATCTTTATATCCAAATGGCCTCTTATCCTGTCTAGTAACGTTGCTTCGATCAAGGGTACTTGTTACGGCAACTTTGCAAAAATAGCCGGTAAAATTAGCAAAGCAACGTAGAACGCGGTAACTCGTTCGTGTCAATAACGATTCTGGTATTTTACATTTTTCGAGAAATTTGTCGGGAGATCGTGTAATTTATATCGGTGAAAAATGGCTTGCCGGTGATTATCCGTAATTAACCAAAGAGCATCGCGCAACGGAGCTTCGATTAACGCAACGTCGGTAAAACGGCAACGACCTAAATGCGCGAAACGACGCAATCGCTTGTAACCGTGGATTTCTTTGCCCGGTGAATATTAATAAAATAATCGTTGACAACTGCGGCCAAAGCGAAAATCCGAGCAGTCGTGCGATAATCCCAACGCGGCTGTGGTATCCTGGCCTACTACCGCTGAGAAACTCTGATCCCTTGGCTTGTTAACTTGCAACACTCGACCACCTGTATTCATTGCTACGGATTTTTCGACTTAGTTTCTTACTTATTCTTACTTAGTCTAGGGATATTTTTACCGTACAAAGAAAAATGTTATGAAATTTGCCAAAAGAAAATTTCTAGTAATTCGTTCAAGAGAAAATACGGTATATAAATATTATTATAAAGCCTCGACACTCTCCCTGTTGTTTTAATTTAAATACACACATATATATATATACGAATTATTTGTTAGCACATGGCTAATGTACGGAATGAGTAAAAATAGCGAACAAGTTTCTTGTTATCTAACGAGATCGTCACTCTCCAGCGAATAAACAGCAAAGCTTAGAAACAAAGCATGGTCATTCGTGAAATTCAATTTTAAGTTGCGCAGACTGCGCTTCAGCGAGATATCGTTAAAAATTAAAAATTCAACCAGTACTATGTCGCTGGAGTCGCGCTCCGACCGTAATTACCGTCAAAGTTTTCGGTTAAACGAGCCCTTGTGCGTCTGCTAATGGATCCAGATTATGAATCATAAAATCCGTCCAACGTTTCTATAGTACGAAGCAGTCCAACTAGATAGACTTCTCAAATTCATTTTCTTCCCAAAATATATACGTATAAATCGACTGTGTTGTAAGAATCGAGTCAATTGCAATTCGCATGCTCTGCTTTTCGAACAAAAACGAGGAAAAGATCAAGAAGCTAGAGTCGTGGATTTTCTGCTGATTGCGAGTCGTAACGATTCAGAGAGAACGTGTTGTCGCAATTCTACATCGCGGCATGCGAATATTCGTATCTCCTAATACGTTACAAGTACGCTCGATGCGTACTGGTGCACGGGATGGCGAATCGGTTGATTATTCCTCAGTGACTGCGGCCGCGTCTCTCTTCCAACTGCAAATACGTATCCGGCTTCGACCGATGCCATCGTGTTCGTGTAAAAGTACATTATTTGCCGTTGGCATGTGTCGCTTCGTGGGACAAGGTATTCTTTCTGCTTTCGTTCAATGGAGCTTCGATGCCTTTCTGCCAACGATACGACAATCGAGTGAAAAGTATTACGATCGAAGTTATTGACTCGCGACGTCGAAGGTTGCACGAAAGCTTCGTTCGGTCAACTTTTAGCGAACGTTCGTTGACCTTTCGTTAATGTTGCTGCGAGAGAATTCTTTAAACCGCCCTTTAACCTGTGTTTCTGGTATATCGTTATGGCTATGGCTCGGGTTCAACGCCTGCCGCTAAGTAAAGTGTATTTAAGAGTAAAAGCGCTAACATTTTAACTCGATCGTCTCGTATCTTTTGCTTAAATTCCTAGTTCCTTCAATTATATAAATAATCTACCGTTACTTTAAAAATAGTCAACCGTTTGTAGTAAGATACGAATTTCCTTGATTTCCTTTAGTCGGCGTACAAACGTTTATAAATTTATCCTTCTTATGTTAATACTAATATTCTATTTATAGTTTCATTACGAATACAAAAAATTAGATATCGAGCTGAAAATTTTAGCTGTTCCTCTCAAATAAAAACATGCAAACGACGATACGGTTGGAAATCCGTCTATCGCGTCTGTTCTATTCGTCGTTTGGCTTGATTTTATTCGCGTACAATCAAACGATCCACATTTACGCGTGCTACGATAGTATACAATTATTTACATAATTCCAGTTCCAGTTTATCATTCTTCCACGTTTACGTATCTTTCGAACTACAAACTCGATACATCTCTTAACAAATTTCCGGATTTTCTTTTTGGAAACAAGTTCTTACCCCAATGGAAATAACTCCACGTTGCATCGTACTTTCCATTTCTTTTTCCTCCATAAAATGCCTTCCCTTACAGCTGGATTATACGTTGGATCTGATTTTTATCCGCTGCTACATTTTCCGAACGATGTGTTTTTGTTTTACACGCTGGGATTTAAAAAATGATACACCAGACTTTGCGATTCTTCTTTCGTATAACCAAACACTAGCAAACACGTTGGGACAGTGATTCAGAGTTTAAAGAAGAGTTTGAAGAGAATACATTCTCGAACGTTAAGGACAAAATATCACTTCTTTCACGGTACAATCGACTCAATTCGCTAAAAGGCATAAATTGACGAAACAAACAGACGCAACGTGTAAGACAGATTATTCAGATAACAACAATTCGAGATAACAACAATGTAAATTGACTTTCCGAGATTTCCAATTATTTACATCGGTGTGTAGTGTCTGCGACACATTCTGGGAACGCGGAATAGCCTAAACGGAATAGAGAGGTCAATTACTCCCTGGGGTGCGGTGTATAGTAATTGCAGGCTTCCTTTGTTACAAGTAAACACAGCTCCTTGTTTCCAGCTGATTCTGTTTCCGTAGAAGATGCGATAATATTCGTCCTACGAAACACGTCTACGCGAAGCATTAGAGAATTACGGATCTTTCCCGGCGGAAAAGAACGAAACGATTATTTCCAACCAATTTCTGTATAAAAGCGTTCGGTTTCCGAGCATTGAATATCAAGCATAGAGAAATAATGCGAATGGACAAAACAATGCGAAAATTTTCACGGACAAACATTTATTTGAAAAATATCCATTTCGTTTCACAGACCTTCTAAAACAACACGAATCGGTTCCAACTATCTTAGTTACTAAATCACTTTATCGTTACTTTCAAGATGTGGTAAACTGGTAACAACGATTTAAAGGCTGTAACATAATTCGTGCCACACAGAGGAAACATCTTTGCATTTTACAATCCCCCTATCTATCCGAGATAATTTCACGAGTTGTCCAAAGCTCGAGAACAACTTTGCAACGTGTAATAAGGCGAGCAAGAATACGAAATAATACTGGAAATTACGAATATCTATATACGGTGTATAGAAACACACGAAACAAGGATAAAGTTAGCGACGTTGAATCGTAGAGTCGTATAAACTTGAATAGGAAAATTGCATAATCCAGTTTCATTGGGTGTTGGAAAGAATTTCGCAGCCTGCAGCGACACTTTAAATTGAGATATCTCAGCGTATTTATGGTATTGATATATTGAAATTTTATAATATCGTGCCGTTTATCACTCTGCTAAAGATATATACATATATCTGGTAAAACGGACGTGAATACGATGACAGTCGATAAAATTCATATTCAATACTGTGTTCTCTTCTTCTCTCGTGGTTCGACTCTGTAAAAACTGCGGTAAAATTGTTGAAATCTTTTTTTTCTATTTTTGGTGTCAACGCTGTGACACATATCCGACATATCGCGCATGAAAATTGCTATCAGAGCGAGTAATACTATGATTTAAAATACCAACCACGTGATTCTAACTGTCGAACATTCGGAAACAGCGTTAATCAATGGATAATAATTAACGGATCGATTCAAAATATCTACTACTCGATATATTACCGCGTTAAAATACTCTATTCGTCCATCGCGGTATTTTATCGAACGATAATGTCGAAGTTTTATGCGAAGTGTTCAGTAACGCGAGAAATATTTTTGTCCAGGGTATGTCGATGCGTCTTTAAACGTTCATCTTCGATGCATGTGAAAGCGTTTCACGCGAAAGTTTCTTCCGCGAACGAGCCATCGAACGTTTGCGTTTAATTTGAAACGTGGAAACGAACGCGATCGATTTCACGACTCTGAATCTTTCACCGTTCTACTTAATCAGAACGAAAATAATATCCTGCCGCGTCTCGCGATCCACCGAAAAATGTCATATCTGCATCGATGATCCGTAGCTTCTGCTCTTCTTCTCTTTCGTCCGAATTCGTGAAACGAACAGGCGCAAGATATGCCGGCGCCGAACGTTTTATTTCGAAATTCCCAAGTACTACGTTCCATTTGCAACGCTCACGTTGCATTTACGCATTGCGTATTCAAATGAACGGCACAGGACGTTCGATCGCGCCCTCGAGACTGCGCTATCTCTTCGTCGATGTGCCAGACCTATTTAGTCGGAATAAATATACGTTCTAGTAGCTGGATCGCAAAATTCATTCGCGCGATTCGTGAAACATTATACCGAAATATATGGTAAATCGAAAGAACGAATATCAAAATGTACGTTGATTTCTTGGTTATTTAGATAGATCTTGTTTCGTACGATACACGCGCCTTTCGAGTCCTCGTTCAGCGATACAATGATCAAATTTTCTGTTCGAAAGACGGTAGAACGACGATAAGCGACTGAAGATCGAACGATCGCGCCTTTGCTCGTCACAGCAAATTCGTAATTATTACGATCCATTATTCTGTTTTAACGCGCCCTACATGAAACGCTATTTCTAACTATTGAAATGAAAACTGTTCCTTCAATTTCGTTCGATTAACCACCTTTTTTGCCAATTGAACCACTCCAACGTCCAGACTGACCATCGAGATTGAATCATCGGATGCGCTTTCCCGATCCAACCGACGGCGATCGAAACTTTTACGTCGAGCTGTTTATTCCGATACCAGCCGAATAACGTATAACCTTTTCTTTCCTTTTTCTTACCTTTTTACGTTTTACTCCACTGCGCTATATGTATAGAACGAAGGCAGCAACGCGAATTATTTTTCCTGCAAAAACACAATCTCGTACAGTGACCGCGCTATCGTAACATTTGTTATTACGCTTATGTATAGTCATCGCGACACGTTTGGAATTATAGAATTTTCTGCACTCCGGTTGTACCATGAGTCGCTACTCGGCCTAACACGTTCCAATGTTCCAATGTGGCAGGTCGTGTTTCAACGTAGCAGATGCGTGTCGCAAACGATTCGTAAGTAAAGTTCTTACGTTGAAAATTACTGGTATTCGCAACACTGTTTTGACAGTTTAAAGCCGAAGTACAAAAATGACAGTTGAAACGCGCGAACGATCAACGCTTTTGTTAAAATCAGAACTCAGCGGGCAATCAGAAGCCAATTTGCACAGCTGCGTGTTTGGAGCGGTAGATTGGCCGCGAGTTTTTACAGCCGGCGATTATGTTATCCAAGTGGAGGCAATCGGACGAATTCACGTGCAAAGAAAACGAAAACAAAGAAAGAGGAGGAAGGAGACGAAAATGACGGAAACTTGGAACCATCGATAGGAAGGCTCGTAAACGTTTAAATGGAAATGAGACGCGTTCCACGGAATTTTAATCGATTCTCGAAAGGTAGTCCGAGGTATAGGTCGAAGGCCTCCGAAGCTGAATACGGTTTTATGAAACTGATTTTCTTTTTCCGAGTAGGAATGAAAAGGGTCGACTTTGATTGAAAAACTATCTACGATAAAGAGGATTTTGGAAAATGAGAAACGGCGTCGTAAAACGAGAATTCGAGTGTACGGTGTTACATTGTGTTACCAATAAACGTGAACCGAGTTCCAAACGTTTTTATTTCGCGAATTCGACGTTTCACCTGTGTGGTTGCTACTCTCGCTGATTATTTATCTCTAGAATAGCAACACGTATAATAACGTAACCAATTTTCCGTTAGTTTACGTTACTCAAAGTACAAGTTAATAAATATATTTACGAAGAGAATATCACTTACAAATCGCAGAATAATTTTACACCACAAAATGTGAATAAATATCCACAAAGGATTTCGCTTTCTCTTAAAAAGAAGATTCTCGTTTACATAGATCGACTGTACAAATGTTTCCGAATAAATCGATATTTCAATAGCTGGAAACGTTTCGCCGCGTATACCGCGTGTTTATCCATTCTTATTCATCTCCTTCGCTTTCTCAAAGTCTATGAATATTTCTTCCGATAATGGCCCTCTGTCGAAAGGGAGACGCTATTTTATATCGCCCCTTTCTCGCGATAGTTGACCTCGTCGATGATGCACTCGCCGATTAGTATTCGGCTTTATTCATAAAGCTATAACAAGCAACCGTAATTCACGGGGCACGTGGCTTTTCCTTCGCTAAACTTTAATCCACGAAGCTGGTAACTAAAAAGCGTTGAAGATTTCAACTGGGAATTCCACGCTCCGTTTCTGTTTCGTCGAACGAAACAGCGATGTATCGCGTTGATCGAAATAGTGGCGAAAAACGAAGAACGTCGGATCGACTCACAGTGATCTCGGTGAGCACTCGTAGAGTTTGACGATCGATGGATCGCGCTTTCCTAGGATCTCCAGTTGTTATCTCGTTATTACGTATCTGTGTATCCATTTTTATCCAGCTGATAAATTTCAACGGGCTCGCGCTTTCCAGCAAAGAATGATTTATAACGGGGCAACACCATGCATCAAAAGTTAACTTAACGTGAATTTCTTGTTACAATCTCTCCGAGATTCTAGAATTTGATTAACCCTTTATAACGTGTCGAGGGAATTACTTCCTAGACGAATATCCTATCGTTAATTTAGGATTTAAAAGATTTCAACATTTTTTTACCTGCATAAGATTTATAGCTTTTTTCGTACGTATGATTTATAGCTTTAAGCTTATAACTTTAGCTGTTAGGAATAAAATGGTACAAGTATTATACGTTTTCTTTCTGTTTTTTCTTTTTTTCTTTTTCTTTTTCACAAATCGGTGATTCGCAAATCGATAGAGTTTCGTGATCGTTGGAAAATCGATCGTTGACCAGAACTTGCGCTACGTTTAACCAGAAAGATTCGACGAAGAACAGAGGAACGAGCGTTGAACCTCGAAAGTATCGTTAAGCAAGATACCGGTGGCAAAGACGCTTTATACGTTTTTTCTTCTGCTGCCTGTCGTATATTATAGATATTCTTCTAAGTGGATGTAAAAGCGCCATTAGCCCTAAAAGGCCGGAACACGGTGCAGGAATATGGGTCAGTGTCGTCGCTTTTGGATCGTTGACTGAATGCATTTACCGGGCAACTTTCTCCATAAGATTGGAAGACGGGCTCGCCACTGCCTTAAACAACCGTAGATAAAATCCCAAAGAGGAAGTGTAAGTGTCGTTGCCGCGTTAAGTTCCCGTGTAGTTGGCACGTGTTTGCAACACCCTTTGAAGGGCGACATGATTTATGCAACGGAACTTTTAATCCTACAAATGATAAAGTTTCTCCTAGCAGAGGAATGATTAATTATCAATTATGATTTATCACCTAGTCATGGACTGTTCCCGCGCGTTTTGCTGTGTCACGACGCCCCGCATTGTGGTGACTCGTTTCACCATCTTTTGCATGAAAATAATAAAAAGAAAAGAAAATGCGATAAAAAGTTCTGTCGCTATAAACGTAACGGCCGTGTGTACTTTTCTCTTCGTTTCGTCTCCCGTTCGCGAACAACGACGTTCGATCGATGAAAATTCAGTAACCGAAGATTCATCTTTGAACCAAATGGACGATCGCAGAAGCGTGCAACGTGATCGAGCCGGTTTCCGAATTCGTATGACACGTTGGAGACGATCGGAGGATTACGCGAGTCGATAGGGATCGACCTTAGATTTATCGAACACGACAGAACCGTTCCTGTACTCGAAAGGTACGACTACGCTCTCTTCGATTCTCGTGAAACCAAATGGACACAAGCAAACGTAACGAGATTTGTGGAAATCGATATAGGTAAAACGTGATACGGTTAGGTAAAAGAGCTCTAAAGTAACGATCTTGGATACGTAAAGTATTCGTATAATTGGCATCGCGCATTTTAATTCGAAAGATTGAGAAATTTCGTTTTAGACGCAACGATTTGAATATAAATTTTCTTGGCAACGACAGTATCGCGATTCGCTATACGCGTGAAACGTATTTAAGATACGAAAGTGTTGGATATAAAGTTTCTAGCAAACTAGAACCAAAGAAAATACCACGAGAAATTTGCTCGCGCGATCCACTGTGAGATTATTCCGGACATACACTGGACAACTCTTATTTATGTCAACTAAGAAAAAGCATCGAGCCGTATTTGGTATTTTATGTGGAAGCGCAAAGGAAGAAAAGAATACTCGATAAGATATTAAGGTGGATCATCAAGGTCAACGGCGGCTTTCAGAAACAAGCTATTATTCCAAGTTATTTCTTCCGAATAGAATTCAAACGTAATATTCTTAAGTTGAAACACTGCCAAATTATTCCGAAGGAGCTAGCCTGAATTTCTTCGCTCGCCTGAATTCTATCTCCATGTATATACTATACAATATCTAACGTAGGTGTGTAAGAATGTTCTGCTTAAATAAATTTTATTTCTCTTCGACGACTGTTAAATCCGATGCTGTATCCATTGTAACGCAAACGAGAATAAAACATATTTACAACGTAGCTTTTCGAGAGTTCGGTCTAAAGTAGACTCGGAAGCTAAATGTCCTTTTATCATCTAACGAATAGAAAGCTACTTTCCAAGAGGTTTGGAAGAGGTTCGTTTAAGTTCGAAGAAACTGTTGGTAACCGAAAGAAAACTTCACTTTTGCCGATCTTACAGCGACGAGAAGTAAGTGCTATCGGATAACATCGAGTTGCGATAACTCCTTTGAGGAGTATTCTACCGTTCAACGTGTTTCTCTTCCGTCTTTTTTTCTCACTTCTATACTACCAAAGAACACGACGTTCCTTTTTTTTATTTATTCGTGTTTCAGTAACATCTACGAATCTTCTTTAAAACGAACGATAAAAAAAAAAAGTCGCCGCTAGCGACTAAACCTCGAATATCCTCGCTACGAAAAATATCTTCCAATGATCGTGATTCTAGCTCATTTACTCTGCTTATTTATGAAATAAGAGGATTAGAAAAGCTCCTAATTATTATAGTTTGGTCGTGCGGATACTAAAACGAAACGGAAAGACCGATAGGAAAATGGAGACCCTTTGAACATTCTCCGTCGATCTTTGTAGCTTCTTTTCAGTTTTCTCCTTAAATCTTGAAAATGGCAGACCGAATCGAACGGTGCCGCGTAAATTACCGCATCGAAATCATGGTCTCTGTTCCAGGACCAATTTAATCGCAGATAACGATATCGAAACGTCGCGCAATTACAATCGAAATCGTGTTTAGAATTCAGCAGACTGTTTAGCGATGCTATGTCTACCGCTAATATAGTTTTAGAGAACAGCAACCATTTCCGTCGACGAGCCGGTCGATTGGCTGGAATTATTAATGTTGTATCGGGTTACGTGACACGCGAACACCAACGTCCGATCCTTTGAACAGCAATTTTCACGGCGATGGAATATCTGTTAGGTGGTAACAGAAATTTTTAATCCTCGATCGATGCTATTGGATTCATAGTAGGTAATTCGCGAAAATCTCAACCAACTCGATTGATTTTTAGAGCACTTTATTTCCACGATACTCTGGATTCTTAGCGAAATATACAGAAATTCGAATTAAATATGTTGAAATCCATGTAAATCAAATCTAATCGAAACTTTTGTGCTCCTTTATGGAACGACGATGTTCAGTCAAGCGTTGGCATAAAATTTTGTAAATATTACATCGACGTTGATATAGGAATAATTATATCCATACCGTGGGTATCGGAATATCTTTTGCGGGTGACTGGATCGAGTCGTGACGCATGGCCTAGAAAAATAGCGGAGAACAGTGGAAGAATAGAGGGTAACGATTTTGAATAATTCTTTTATATAGGCTATATCCGTTGTCTAATTGTAATTGGATCGTCGTTTCGTCCTATATGTCACGAGTAAAAACCTGTTTGCGGTTCTATGATATCGTTGTTTATCAATTTATTCGCACATCGATTACTAAAAGTAATTAAATTTCGTGCAACGAGCATAGTAATTCGGCGAATGGAAATTGACGCGTCGATGTAGTTACGAAGATGATCGAAAAGTGAATATAGCATGATTCCAGAATATGAAGAGCGACGATAAGTAAACAAATTTATGGTATTTTGTTTCTGTTTAGAAATAAAATATTTTCTTTCTTCGCCGAAGATAAACGCTGTTGTCTCGCATTTCTACGATTAACGTGCACAATTGTAATATATTTTGAATCGTTCGTCGACTGTCGTAATAAAACGTAAATACTTTAGCAATCAGGGAAGCTTCGGCAAGCACAATTACAAGGAAATGAAAAACTGTCGGTGACGTCCTATATGTTTCCAGGCTTATTGGGGAAAGCTAAAAAGTTTTAGAAAACGAAGCTATCCAACACTTCGGCAAAAGTTTCGAACGAGGATTCGCGGATGAATTCCGGCAAAGTAGTATCACATCGCACGAAACCCTTCCTCGAGTTCTCTCGGAAGAGGCACGATGCACACTGTCTAACTTCTCAAGAAGTTGCGCAACTTACCTTCGCTAGGTCTCGCGTTAAAGAAGTTCTGAAAATAATGGCTCGCGCTGAGAGTGTGATACATCGATGGTTTGCAACTTGTACAAACTGCATAGGAGTATGCGTAAGATCCCGCGAATGACATTTAACGCGATGAAATTTCGAAGTTTTATTTCCATGAAATTTTCACCGATTCTTTAACTCGATTCGCAGGATTCTTCAAGTTTTAATTAAGTAAATATGTTGTTTAATAACTTTCTAACGAAGCTTCGAACAACTTCCGTGTAACGGCGAGACGCGGCTGTGGAAGCTAACTATACGTAGTTCTAAGTATCTTTCGCGTGTTTCTTTCATCTGTAAAAAGTTATAAAATTCTCATCGAGCGTGCGATGAGAAGAAAAGGAAATTGGAAGCTTTATTTTTTTCATCTCGCGAATACTTTACCTTATCTGTCTACTAATTATTTGTAAATAAGCTGGTATCCCATACGTATTTCTTTACCTAACAATGTTAAAAACAGCCATGATAGAACTATGGATATCGTGTTTCGGCATGTATAGAATCGACGATACCTGTGAAGTACCTGTGTAAGGTAAGTTTCAACAGCCGGACAGTTTTCTTCCGTAGGTTATAATTTCCTACATATGTATGTACATATTGCGAATTGACATTAGCCAATGGTATATGTAGGAAACGGCTAACGCGGCCAAATACCGTTGATATCATTGATACCACTAAATACAGAATAGCAGTAAATACCAATAGATACAGCATTACGCGAGATCACGGACAAGGTGAAGAACACAGGCCCAATCACCCGATACATGCATTTTCTCGTACCAAGATACGGTAGCTCTGCATCGCAAACAAAATATGCATTTTTCCTTTTTCAAGATTCGAGTAATAGATCGATCGTGCGATGTGCTTTTTCAGCCCAAATTTCTTGGTCCCTGGAGCCCCGTTATCATATTCGTGTCACTTGCAACGTTACCAACAGAATACAGAAACCGATCGTAGCGCCTACCGTGGCAGTAGGAATTATAAATTACACGACGAGTCGCATGTACCCTGTGTATACGACTGTACCCAGCAGACAACATTGGATGGCGCTAACTTACGCGGTAACGTACGATTCGCGTACTCTATCTTTATATAAATGCTGCATCAAGCGGCCAGCTGTTCCATCGATTCGACCCGAACGTATACAAGAACCCATTGAGTTTATCAGCAGCATGGACAAGAACCTATCGAGTTCCACAACAGCATAGACGAGAATCTGTTTAGTTTCACCGTAACCAAGTTATAGTAAGACGTATACGTTTGTACGGAAAAGTGCGTACTTTCCTACGTATTACGAAACATAAAAGTACGAGAATAACAAAACTACGCGATAATTAAATTGAATTTGCGCAAGAAAGGGAAATTAATCGTCTACGCTCTTTTTTTTCAGAGGAACGAAGAAAATCTTTTCTCTTAAACGATAACGGGTGAATGGAACGAACGATGCAATAATCCGAATATATTCTCCATACGTAATAGCTTTTTAGACCTAACACTGGATATACTCTCTTCGTCGCGATAATTTCCTTGTTACGATAAAACCTAAATTTCATTTTAATAGTAATTTCAGTAGTCGACGCGCTGCGATGTATCCGTTTCGCATGCATGTTCATTTACAAGAACGATAAAAACGGACGAACGAATTAACCGCAGACAAGATTCGACGTCGCGACTAATTTGTGATTTTTATCCATCTTGCCTTCGTCGTCGAGTAAAATTTATTAATGCTCTGAATCTCAATCTGGTTAAAATTAGGAGGATTATATACGTAGCGAGATCGATAACTCAACGGAATGGTGCTTAATAGACTGCTCGCGTACGACGCTTCTCCTTTCGAGATACCACCGAGGTATCACCACCAGTGCATCGCTGCATATTGTTCGCGTTACTACTTAACGTTAAAGGTAATAACACGTAACGATATAAGAGAAAGAAAGAGAAGGAGAAACGATACTGTGCTAATGTGTCATGGTGTATCGTATTTGCGTTTATTCGTGTCGTCCTTCAAACGTATAAAGTTATATCCTGGCAGCCAGGACCCAGCCGAATACTGGATAACGGCAATAGCGGCGACGGCGGTAATATAACCGACCGAACAACGGTTCGAAAAAGAAGGTGCATAAGCTCGATCAACGTAACCGAATTTTGTAACAATTTCGCGTTTGGTCTCATTTTAAATTGGGAAAATCTCATCAATATGTTAATGAAATTTTTATTAACAAAAAATGTAAAACAAAGAGGTTTCGTCATAAAGCGCTATAAAACAGACGCCAGACTCGAACGTCGGGCGTGCAATGGGTGTGACTGTCGAACGCTATTTACAGGTTGATTTTCAAAATATTTTCCCCTATAACGTTTACGTACTAATTATTTAGCTACAATTATATTAAAATTTCTATCATTTGGTAGTACTTTCTTATAATCGTGGACTCGTTGCGTTCCAAACGAAGTTTTAATAAAAAATATTAAAAATGTTCAATTTTACAAGATTTTACGAAATTTTCGCTTTCGAAACTATTCATCGAACGAACATGATTTTCTTCTTCGTTCGCACAAAACACTATACCGGAATATTTTTGAAACTGCGGAAAGATATCTTTACGTTGTTTGAATATAATAATATAATACAAATCCGAGAATAGAATACAAATTCTTTAAATACGTACGTGCCGTTGTGAAAGATATACATATAAAGATATAAATAAACAACAATCTGGATTGGTAAATCGATACGTTACAAACACCTACCTAACTAATACTTATGTAGCGGATCTTCGTTCATTTTTAGCTGATGTACTGTGGTTTACATTAGTCGATGGAAATGTCTAACACAAAATCGAAAAAAGGCACATAATTTTTAGCTAATATCGTTCGAAAAAGCCGCTGTTACGAATTTAAATAATTGCGAGGTAACGTTACGTATCTCCGAAATGTAGAATGACGTGACGTCATTATCAATTGGAATACAAGTAACGCTGATACTGCTATAAGATTTGAAGCCGATTCGATATCGACGGTACGTAATTGGATTGGAACAACGGTTGATGGAAGTTGAGAAAAAATTAACGCGAAAAAAAGGATAAGAAAAATAAGTAGTCGAACATTGTAGTACGATTGGCGAGCGTAACGGATCGCTTTATAATGGGATAGTGTAGCATACTCGTACGCAGTGAAAACGACTAGCTCTTTATAAATGTAAAATGGCATACTTAAATATCGTACGAGAAAAGATTTGAAATTTGCAGAAAAATAAAAAATCTCACATTTTTACCTTTAACAAATAATGAAAAGTTTTTATATTCGCGCATAAGGCAGAATTCTATTCATCAGAATATGTAATATCTTTTATATAACGTTAATAAAGAAAAAGGTATTTATAAGCTTAAGAAGAGAAGTTGCGATGTTTCATATTTTACGTACCGCCTCCGTTCTTTACTTGTTTGTTCCTACCTTTCTTTAAATATTAGACGTTATTCGTCTACGGACAAACGATGTACGAAACTGTCGAGCAAGAAGTAGATCTTTATTCTTTGACGCAGTTAACGGTCGAGAATGTTAGTTCAGTCGGAGAACGTGATTGCGAGAAAGTGAGAAAGTTGGTCGAGTGTTAGCGACGTCGTTTTAATCAAAAGAAGCGATTCGTCGTTAAACCGAAACAAATAGTTTCTCGTGGACAGTTTCCTGCATATACGTAATACGTACACGTATAACACGTATAAGTCGAAACTTGTTGCTAGGATTTTGTTTCAGTTGGCGATGCTTTAGGTCTTAGGTAAAGCTGACTGGTGTCGTTTAATCAGGGGGCATTCACGATGAAATTGGTTCGTGTGGAAAGTCTGTCGTGTCTTACTCTCGAGTATTTGCCTTGGCAAATGCTTCGCCGTAAATGTGTGTGTGTAATTTATTTCGCGCGGGGGATGTAACGTCCATATAGGAATACATGTTTTTCTTATAAGCTGTTTGCGCAGCAACAAAAACGAGAATATCGTCGAAAGAGAAGGGAGCAGAGTGATTGGTTGAGTTCGAGGCGACACGACGGGTTATTGTTTTTGTCGGTTTTCGCCTTAGCCCAACGTCCTCTTACTCTTATGCTAGAAGCATATCACATCGGAGTTTTTCTTTCGGAGAAACGGCGAAGAGGGATGCGCCGTATTTGTCGGTGGATACAACGGGTCCTCCGTCGCTCGTGCCTGCCTTCTGAATACGTTTTCCGTCTCCGACCCCACCGAGCCAGGCAGGAATCTTGTCAAGCGAACTAGTGGCTGCAGTTGCTCCCTTTTACTCGCTTTTCTGTATCTATCCAGAGAAACGTATACGTATAACCCCGCATTAGTCACGCTCGTTGGAGCTTCTTTCTTAGTGAATCTCCATCGTAGACGCGACCGGCATTAACTAGGTCGGCTACAGCTTCAGGTAAGAAGAGACAGAAGGTTACGCCTCTTTCCGATCTTCCTCTTTTCCTGCTTCGGGGATCTCTCGTCGCCCTCGGAGTTACCTTGCTGTTACTCTGCGCAGCAAAATGAAAGCATCCAGATTTAACGAGCCAACTCGGTACTACCTTTTTCAGTCGAAAACTGAGCTGCATGGTTATCGAGTGAAATGTAAACCGTCTTCCTCCGGATAACCAATCGACTCTTTACCCTTATGCAACTTTACCCTTATCCCTCGGCCATGTTATTACGATACTTGCAAGCAGCAAACGATTTATCGTGCCACCGGTTTCTCGATCGTTCGATAAAGGATTTATCGGTTTGTCGATCGTAATTCTAATCTATAGAACTAACGTTCTTCGGTTTTTCAATCAAATAACTAAGTTACATAGGCCAATACGAGTTACAACATTGTATCGCGATATTCGTTTACGATAAACACATTTCCGATCTTATCTTATTTATCGTTAAGAAAATTTTAAAGACACGTGTATCGAATACTCGCTAGTAACTTTTTACTTATACTTTTAACATATTTCTATAAGTATAACAATCAATTTCTATCCTACCACTCGTAGGTTTAATGAAAACCGTAACCACAAAAACGGTTTGTCACTTGACGAATCCATCGTGCCAATAAAAAATGAACGTTAATTCTAAATTAACATAGAGCGCTATCCCGTATACCGTCATCGAGTAACTGGTGAATTTTAAAGCTGTTCGAACGTACGGTATATAATGTGACGGGAATTGCAATAAATGAGAGCACCAGATGGCTAGTTGCCGAGACTTTCGTGAAACAATCGCAACGTTTTGAAAGCCCATATAACCTGGCTACTCGTGCAACGAGTGATCAAAGTTGGAAGCTGTGCCTGTATTTGTTTAGTTTGCCAGCACGTACATACGTATGTATATACAGTTGCAGTTGGTAGATTGTATCGTACATCCAGCTTGAAGCATTTATCGCGGGTTGTTATAGGTTATAGCCTTTTTGTACTTGAATCTGTATCCGTACGGTATAGTATTCGTTTAGGAAGTTCAAAGGCTATTAAAATTGGGAACAACCGGACGCAATGACGTCAATGGCTAACGTATTTACCGTTATTCTTTTATCGTTTTGTATCTGTCCTTCGTATCCGTGGTTCGATTCGTCCAAGCATAAATAAGAATTCACTGTATCGTTAACGTTTTTTCAGAATGATCCAAAGATTTCGTAGATATTTTCATTATAACGGTGGATCGAAGGAAATAACATGGAAACCAGCATGCAGCTTTTTCAAGTTTCATCTCGATGTTCCTAACGTTGTTCCAACCTTCTAAGCCATCCTAAGACACGTGTCTGTAGAGAAAAGCACAGGGTTTAAGCTGATATGTTTCTTCGAATAGCGTTCAGTTAAAAACTGGGTCCAATAAAACGAGAAAGTTGAAGCAGCCTGTTCATGGTTCGTGGTCAGCATTCTATGTTATACTTCGGAATATTTGAAAATGCAAGATACTTTGAAAAGTGTTCGTAGAAGCGTGATACAAAAAGTGCAAGACACGATTATATTGGTAGAAAATAGAAGTCCCCGGTCGTCGTTTTAATCTTTTCCTAGCCTATAAGACATCATATCCAAGATATATATCGTATATATCGAATGAATGGCTGCGCGATATAGATGGCTTAACTAAGTTTTTTCTATGAAATTACGAACTGGATCGACCTGATCCTCGTGCTATCTCCGTACGTCGATCTAGTAAAACCTATAATACATATACAAAGTTATTATTATCATCGTTATTTACGATATTATACTATCGAGTATAGGAAGAACGAAGTCTATTCGCTTACGCGTAGCATGCGTTT
Organism: Bombus pascuorum; assembly: GCF_905332965.1. NCBI lineage: Eukaryota > Metazoa > Arthropoda > Insecta > Hymenoptera > Apidae > Bombus > Bombus pascuorum. Next base: position 261,260 of record NC_083492.1, on the reverse strand, counting down.
TCCCACAGTTAATGGACAGAGCCTATTAAAAGGGTCCTTTTTTTAAACGGTTCGAGTGTATTCTGTGCCGTTCATCGCAGCAGCTGGAACGCGGCGTAAGAGAAACGGTCGACGCCCTAATCGCTCGGCCGCATCTCTCGTACTTGCCCCGGTGTTCTCGAGCACTCGCTCGTTTCCCGCCCCCATTATTTTCGCAAGCACGAGGTTGTTTCTGACGTCCGGCAGCTTCTGCCGTTAGACTAGTATTCGCATATATTATACGCGTATAGTCATTAGTCGGTTTTCCAACGTTTTATTTGCGAACAGATCGACGGATACATCGACGGATACATCGCCGACATGTTGAAAGATCTCGGCGTTCGATCACTTTTCTGACAACTTTGATTTTTCCTTTCTTTCTCTCTACCTTTTTTCTTCTTTTTTTTTTCCTTATCCTTCCTTAGCAAAGTTAGTAAATAATATTGCCTTATAGATTTACAGATGACTCCTTTACAGAAAATAATGCTTTTAACTCGTTATAAAATTAATACGCATATCTGAAGAATACGAGTCGCATCGTATGAATTCAGATCATATAGGATATACACGCGTGGATTACGAATGATACGAGCATTACCGAGGAATATATCATATAGAATATCTATACCGGTATATATAGAATATAGAAGTTTCCACCGAGTATGTACATATATGTAACGTGCGCATTTGTGTGGAGACTAATACGCACATACCATTCTATGATGCACACCTGATATGCGATTTCATGGTATGGTACATGGTATTTACCATGTATGTCTGTATGCTGTACGCGTGGCATGTAGTATGTCGATATCAAGCTGCAGTGCCGAAAATATGCAGCAGTTATGTATGTACATGGATATATGTATGCATATAGATATATGGACACACACGCACACATATATATGTGTGTACAGTAGCGGACAAAAGTTTAAGACGAAATGGAAGAAATAAATAATTGATTTACTTTCCATAAAAAATATAAATACGGTGTTCTACTTTTGGTATTAACTAATTGTACATTTGTTTGTACACTTAGAAAAAAAATTTCATTTTGATATTTTGCTCAATAGCTAAGTTATAAAAAAGGAACGAAATCTGTATAATATTTCGTCGGTCAAAAGTTTAAGACTATACAAAAAATATTAATTTTTGGTTAAAAAATATACACAATTTTTGTTTAAATTCAATATTTTGTTCAATATCCGTTATTTCTTATCCCTTCGGTACATCTTCTTGGCATAGAATCTATTAATTTTTTATATTCATCTACCGTAATATTATTCCAGGCTGTTTCAATCGTAGAGTAAAGTTCATTTAAATTTTTCGGTTTATAACCTTGTACTGTCTTTTTTATGATGCTTCACAAATTCTCGATTGGGTTAATGTCTGGTGATTGCGACGGCCACGGCAGCACGGTGATATTTTCTTCTTGAAAAAACTGTTTCACAACCCGAGCCGTGTGCTTCGGATCATTATCATTTTGAAAAATAAAATCATCACTCATATTGTTGCGTGCAAAAGGTAACATTGTGTTCTTGAGTATGTCCTTGTATTGAAAACGGTCCATAATTCCATTGATACGACATATCGGACCAGGGCCGCTTCGAGAAAAACACGCCCACACCATAACGTTGCCACCACCATGTTTAAGAGTTTTTAAAACGCACTGTGTTTTCAAACTTTCGCCAATTCGACGTCTAACGTACCGTATCCCGTCAGAACAGACGCGATTGAATTTCGATTCGTCAGAAAACAATACCTTTTGCCAATCTTCACTTGTCCAATGCTTATGAGCTTTAGCAAATGCAAGTCGTCTTTTTCGATTCCTAGAACTCAGCAGTGGTTTCTTTTGGGGTTTTCGTCCTCTTAAGTTAAAGTCTTCTAATCTTCTCCTAACAGTTCTAGCACTAATTTGTGTATCGTTTTCATAGTTTATCTCCGCAGCAATATTATTTGCACTACGAAAACGATCCTTTTCGCTCAATCGATGAATCCGGCGATCCATTTTCGGTGTTGTTTTCCGTGGTCTTCCGTTTTTCGGTTGATCGCAATACATGCCTGTCTTTAAAAATTTATACCAAGCTTGTTTACAAGCTGTTTCTGACCTGTTCACTATATTTGCTATTTCGGTGAAGGTTTTACTTTGCTTTCGCAGCCTTACGATTTGTTCCCTTTCGTTTTCAAGTAAATTCTTTGATTTACCCATAGTCTGTTCCTACCTAAATGAATTTTAAGCAATAAAAGGTACACTAAACAATGATTTTGACATTCCAGAATCAAAATGTTCAAAAACTGTACTCGTACTCACGTTTTACACAGATCGTCTTAAACTAATGTCCACTGTTTCCAAGTGCTAGGCGGTAACTAACTGTTGTAACTCCTACATTGTTTGTATTTAACAACTGACTGTCTGAGGTTACGAAGGTCAAACATACAGCTACGTTATTCCAAAGAGACAAACCGAATAGAAGAACAATATGCGTATAAGATGTTTGTAATCCGGTTTACAAATCATCGTCTTAAACTTTTGTCCGCTACTGTATATATATACATACATACATACATATATATATATATATATATATATACAGACACACACACATACACACATAGATAGACACAATAGGCAAGAGTGTGCAATCCGCCAGTTTGCGCTGTACTTTGGTATATATCCCTCCCTTCTCTCTTTTAAAATTGCTTATTTTCTTTTTATTTCGTTCCTTATATACCACCTCCCATCGATTCCTGTTTCCACGACGATTGCACGTTTACACGTACCGGAGAAAGCTTCGAAATAATTTTTCATTAGACTATAAGAATGTAACTATATAAAAAATCGATTGGCTTTTATTAAGAAATAGGAAACCAGCGCTTTAATTCAGAACATTTTGAACGAATGCCTATTTTAAATCTTGCATGATTATCGGGAATATCAAAGTTTTCCATAATACGGAGAGCTTCTGTAATAATAATTTCGTATTACTTAAGATCAAGGAACGTGCATCGTGTCCTTAATTAATGGCAGAATATTGGGCGAAATAAGTAGTTTATAGCGCTGTTACCATGTGCCAGGCAGCGTGCTCTTAGAAACGTGTTTTTTATTTTGTTTTTCCCAAGTTCCCTCTATCCAGATTTCTATAGATATTTTCAGTTTTCTATTCTTTCATCTTCCTACTTTCAAGGACTTTTCTTTCGTCTTTGCGTCCTCGCAGGTAAAATGCTTATGCATACGCAGGTACGAACGCGAATGGATTCTGTTTTCTCCTCAAATTTTCCTTTCCCGGTACTTTCTTCGCTTCTATCCCCGTCTGAATTTACTTTCGTCCTTTCCCAAATTTCGCTTAAATTATAACTATTCTTTCCCCATAGGTATTCGATAATCGTGGCTATTATTGAAAATTTGCTCCAGCCAAAAATAAGCGAAACATGTTTATTTCTCAACTATGCGTGTATGCACGTGTCTGCGCTACGTACATATATTACACGACTCGTGTATGCATACACGTACATATGCATACGGAGAAAACGAAGGGATTTAAGGGCGAAACGTGGACTACAGAAAACATGCAAGGAAGAGTTATGTTTTACGTTGTAATTACGTAGTTGCGTTCTATTACGTAATAACAAGAATCAACGGTACGTACGTTACGTATACGTAAAATAAGTAAGATGTTATTATTTCTTAATTTTTTATTGCGCGTTGATAAAAATTTAATAATATAAAATCGATGCCATACCTTTCCCCTGTCTTTAAAATATACGAAACTTTCCTGATTCACAGCTTTCTTTGCCGAATACAGTTGTCAATTAAATTTCTAATATTACAACATGTTACATGCACGCATATATGTATATATGTATACATACAACGTATACAGAGATATATTGCACATTATGTGACAGTAACTCTGTGAAACAACGAATTACGATGTATCTCATTCGCTCGTAAAATCTCATTTTACGGATAAATTATACAACTTTTTCACCAACCTTTTGTCATAATTTTATATGCCTATCGTCTATTGTCTTGTTTGCTCGTAATTATACGCGTATAACTTACTATATACCAAGTTTACGTATGTATTTAATTTTTTATTCTTAATTTTTATTCATCGTTGCGCACCATCTTTATGCGTTTAGAGCGTATTCTGCGTCACTTTTTATCGCTTGTTATATTCATTCACTGCTTCACCATACCGTTCTCGGTCTTTTTTGTCTTTCATCTCTCTTGGTTACCTACCATTACTACGTAGGTATCATCTCAGCTGTCCCATGAACGCACTGTTTGCTTCTCGTTACCGGAATATTTGTTTATGATTTGATACCGTGTTCCTAGCTCATAGCAAATAATATAGGTGGTTCGTTCGTGCCACGGGGCCAGTAATACTTAATGTTCCAGACCGTGATCGAGAAAACGTTCCTTCGTATAAATATTCGCTCGATAATTTTTAAAACATATCCTGTCTAATACATTATAATAATTTTAAATCTTTCGAATTATTCGATCATCGAATAATATTCTTCGCGGAAAGACGTACACTTATAAAAAGAGAGTATCGTTAGTTACATTTTCATAAATGGGAATCTCTAATATCAAATCTCGCAGACTGTACTCACGTAGAACGTTTATCGATTAGTAGAATAGAAAGACTGGTAGGAATAAAGCGAAGCGACGAGACCGCTGGTAAAAAATATTCAAGGAAAGACGGAAACGAGCTATCGTCGTCAGCTTACGAATCTGCACCTTTAAAGCCGATATTTCGGACAACTGAAAAAAGAAGCGGAAATTGAGAAAGTATCGTAAGAAAATATTGAAAAACAGTTATAAATTTTCGATCGATCGATCGATCGATCGATCATAGAATGGCATCGCGTAGGCACTTTGATGGATCAAAAAGTTAAACTACCTCTTGAAATTCTGGTATTTGATCGTCATGGTACGATATAAAAATTAATTTTATATAAAATCTTATATAAAATTCGTTGGATATGATCAACGTGGTAATTGGCGATTACCGGGATTTTGTTAGTCGGTCAGATTACCGATCGATTACGAATCTTATACTTTAAATCTAAGAAGCAAACGGTATTCTGCGTGTACGTGTACATTATTATACCTTGTGTTTTAATTTTTATTTGTGATACGACCGAAGCAGTTGTATAATAAGTGTATCAGGCTATTCAGGTCTTTTTCTTACAATCTTTATATTTGTCTTTATATATGTCTTTAGAGTCATAAAAATATTAAATGATGACGAGTAAAGCTAGGTACGTGAATTTAATGTATAAAAATATATATCTGTTGGTTATCTCTGGGATTAGTTCACATTGAGAAACGTTAATTAGTCAAACAATGAGACAAGGAAGAGTAATTACCAAAAGGGACGATCGCGGAAACCGTCGCTCGATCCATTCGATTTTCCCATCTTGGCGAAGGAAAAAGGTAACGGAAAAGGAAAACATCCGAGAAGAGATCGTTCGATTAAACTACCCAACCTTATTTCGCTCGAACGCACGAATGTCGTTAACGAATTTCGTTAACGACTCGTGCGATCCTGTCGTCTCGCGAGATTGCTTCCTAGCCCAGTTCAGGCTACGATCAGACCGATTCCCCAGCAAAATAGAGAACGTGCTTCCCCACCAATCCTAACCGTCACGCCTTCGCCACCCGATATTTGCATTCATTTTAAAATCCTTAAGTATTTAATCGAACCAGACCATCCGACATTCTTTTCATAATATTCCCACTTATCAATTAAAATCCTAATTCGTGGCATTTTCAGACATGCTTCCGTGAAACCGATGAAATTGGATATTAATAGCGAATTAATATCAAATGAGAAACACACGTCGATAACGTTACCTCGCGATGGAATATTTAATAATACGCGATAAGAAGAGTATGTGAGAAATTTTTAATTGATCTTTCGTCAGTGTGAAAATAAAATAATCTACCAATAGCAAGTGAATAATGTAAATAAATAGAAAGCATTTGATCTTTTCTTATGAATTATGCAGAGAAACGAAGTCGGACAATGGAAAAATTAAAAAGCGTAACTCTTCGATGAACAACAACTAAACAACGTAAAAAGCAACTAGAACAAAAGAAATTTCTGTCGAAGCTTATAAATTGTGGTAAAGAAAACAACAATGATGCAAAACTACAAACAACAAGGTGCTAATAAGCTGCTGATTATAGAAAGACAGATCGATGCTTTACGTAGACGAAACGGTGGCAATTAATCGTAAATAAAACAAATTAAATAAAGCGGGAATATACATTTGCTATTCACAGTTATAGAAAGATGCTTGTTTTCGAATTTTGATTTCAATATCGCTTAGCAGCCGTTCTTTGCATTGTTCTATGTACCATGTACCTATGCATTAAGCATGACAAAACGCTTTGTATGCTGAGCAACAAACGCCCTTTCCTACTATTGAAACTATCTTGGAAGAAAATCGCGTTCGCCAGGGGATTTTCAATGAATTTCAATCATACCTTAGCTATAGAAGAGCGAATAGGTGAATTTACATTTTTCTGCAATGCAAACATAAATTTATGCTGCATTACGAAAGACGGATCTATTTCATGAATAGTATGCTGATGCTCAGAATGTGTTGAAAATTTATACATACATACATACAGTAGCGGACAAAAGTTTAAGACGAAATGGAAGAAATAAATAATTGATTTACTTTCCATAAAAAATATAAATACGGTGTTCTACTTTTGGTATTAACTAATTGTACATTTGTTTGTACACTTAGAAAAAAAATTTCATTTTGATATTTTGCTCAATAGCTAAGTTATAAAAAAGGAACGAAATCTGTATAATATTTCGTCGGTCAAAAGTTTAAGACTATACAAAAAATATTAATTTTTGGTTAAAAAATATACACAATTTTTGTTTAAATTCAATATTTTGTTCAATATCCGTTATTTCTTATCCCTTCGGTACATCTTCTTGGCATAGAATCTATTAATTTTTTATATTAATCTACCGTAATATTATTCCAGGCTGTTTCAATCGTAGAGTAAAGTTCATTCAAATTTTTCGGTTTATAACCTTGTACTGTCTTTTTTATGATGCTTCACAAATTCTCGATTGGGTTAATGTCTGGTGATTGCGACGGCCACGGCAGCACGGTGATATTTTCTTCTTGAAAAAACTGTTTCACAACCCGAGCCGTGTGCTTCGGATCATTATCATTTTGAAAAATAAAATCATCACTCATATTGTTGCGTGCAAAAGGTAACATTGTGTTCTTGAGTATGTCCTTGTATTGAAAACGGTCCATAATTCCATTGATACGACATATCGGACCAGGGCCGCTTCGAGAAAAACACGCCCACACCATAACGTTGCCACCACCATGTTTAAGAGTTTTTAAAACGCACTGTGTTTTCAAACTTTCGCCAATTCGACGTCTAACGTACCGTATCCCGTCAGAACAGACGCGATTGAATTTCGATTCGTCAGAAAACAATACCTTTTGCCAATCTTCACTTGTCCAATGCTTATGAGCTTTAGCAAATGCAAGTCGTCTTTTTCGATTCCTAGAACTCAGCAGTGGTTTCTTTTGGGGTTTTCGTCCTCTTAAGTTAAAGTCTTCTAATCTTCTCCTAACAGTTCTAGCACTAATTTGTGTATCGTTTTCATAGTTTATCTCCGCAGCAATATTATTTGCACTACGAAAACGATCCTTTTCGCTCAATCGATGAATCCGGCGATCCATTTTCGGTGTTGTTTTCCGTGGTCTTCCGTTTTTCGGTTGATCGCAATACATGCCTGTCTTTAAAAATTTATACCAAGCTTGTTTACAAGCTGTTTCTGACCTGTTCACTATATTTGCTATTTCGGTGAAGGTTTTACTTTGCTTTCGCAGCCTTACGATTTGTTCCCTTTCGTTTTCAAGTAAATTCTTTGATTTACCCATAGTCTGTTCCTACCTAAATGAATTTTAAGCAATAAAAGGTACACTAAACAATGATTTTGACATTCCAGAATCAAAATGTTCAAAAACTGTACTCGTACTCACGTTTTACACAGATCGTCTTAAACTAATGTCCACTGTTTCCAAGTGCTAGGCGGTAACTAACTGTTGTAACTCCTACATTGTTTGTATTTAACAACTGACTGTCTGAGGTTACGAAGGTCAAACATACAGCTACGTTATTCCAAAGAGACAAACCGAATAGAAGAACAATATGCGTATAAGATGTTTGTAATCCGGTTTACAAATCATCGTCTTAAACTTTTGTCCGCTACTGTACATACATACATACATACATATTTATAATTTATTCACATACATGTATTCATCGAAATAGATGTTAATTTCATATTCTATCGAAAAGAGTAACGTTTCGGTGTATTAATAGCTTTTACGATTATTTTTTTTCTTTTTGGGCGGGAGGGAGGGGGTATAATTTTGAAACAGAATCTTACGAATATCCCTAACGATTACGAGATCGATATCTTTAACGAGGGATATTCCAAATTGTCACTTATGGATGATTTCGAAACGTTTATAGGCGTATCGTCGAATAACTGATAATTTTTCCTTCGATGCGTATGTAGTATATGTAGTTCACGCTCGCATATCGTATTTATGACGTTACAGACGATAGCATGTGTGCTTTAATAAGCTAAGGACAGACAGCTGCTCGCTGAGTCACTACTGACAATGAGACATTGTGTCGTGCATTATAAAGCTAGCTACGGGTCTCCAGGGTATACTGGGGCCGTCGCGCCGATCATGCCACCACCGTTCTCCTAGCCCTACCAGTTCTCTTATAGATCCATAGACGTAATTAAACGCGGCTCTCTACCTATAAACCAGGCGAGGATAGCTTCCTCTTCCATCTCATTTCTTTCCCACAAAAAGTCACCCTATTCTCTGCCCGTGGATCATTTATCACTATATAACATGAATAATTGTTGCTTTAGATTAAACGTAAACTTTTAATATTTACGCAAGACGTTCCGTAAAATTTTGTAGCTGGGATACGGATTACCGTTTGAAACACGGTTAAGCGCCAGTCAGAATAATATGAATTAATATTAATAGTTTGCGAGTTAAGTTAGTTTGTGATCGGTAGTCCGTCTTTTACCTTAACGATCTAGCGAAAAGAATCGTAACCAACAATAGTATACTTTTCTTGCATTTCATCGTTCTTTGCCTGGTCTGCCTCTGTTCTAACGAACTGGCGTATTGTTTCAAATAGGTTAAACTATAAAGTCATATCGTGTCCGTTGATATAACACGAAAAACGCTTGCTGTACGGATACGATGTTCAAACGCGAACGGTTTTCCATTTGCCAGATCTCCGAACATGCCATCGAGCATTATAGTATATCTACGGTCGCGTAGATGCGTCGCGGCGCCGTAGTCTCGTGATTCGAAATCCAGAGACAAGACAGGAAACGAAGAGAACAAAGATGAAAATGAGAACAAGTACCAACGGTCGATAGTACAAGTCTTGCAAATATATTCTCTGGCAGTTTGGAAACTAGGACACTAAGGACTTACGTCACTGGAACCAAGAGATCTGTATGACTAATGGGAATAAAAATAAAATAAAAGAAGAAAGGAGAGTATTCGAAGAAGGAAGCTCACGAAATATGACAATGAACCGAAGAATCTCCGCGGTTAATCTCCTAATAGCGCGGAACAACTCGTCTTGCTAACTTCTTTTATCACTGTTTATTAATAAGTCGTTTGATTGAAATTTTATCCAAATGTTTTAATTAATAAGACTAATGAATTACACAATGAATGAAACCGAATTTGTGACTCGCGCTATCACCCAGCTGCACGTGGAAAGTTCATTTTTGAGTTTACGAGTCATCGGTCGTCCTTGTATCGATATCGATATCGAAATTGAAATTGAAATGAATTCAAACACCTAATTCCTGGATAGAGAGATTAGACTGTATTCAGTTATAGTATCTACGTGGATTTCGATCGTTGTTCGCTCTCAAATATTTTTAACAACATTGGTAATCTTACAGGATCGCGTCTTTTTTATCCACAAGATTTTGGTAATTCAACGATGATAGTTCATAGTAGTAGATATAATTGCTAATGTAAAAACGTTAAGTTTCATTGGTAGATGACTGATCGGGCGCTCGCAATCATTCCTTTGATTCGTCACTGACCGATCACGCGAACATCGAACATTGCTGGTCGTTGCTCGTGCCGTTCGATTGCCGTATCAATTACAGACAAATTGCACAGAGAGATATATGGAAAATAAAAGAAAAAACGTGCCGCTTCTTCGCGATACGATTCTTCCTTGCATGCGTGCCGCCACGGGCCTCAACAACATACTCATCCCGGAAAGTAGAGTTTTTTCCGACGATAACACCGGCACGGAATGAATGTAACCGGGCGATAGACTTGCTATCCCGATCATACCCTGATATACTCGTACTTTCACGTTTCTTTCAATTTCTCACAAATACCAGACTTTCACATTTTCACAAGTTCGAGCATAACAACGAACGCGATAGTAATAAAATATGGTATTGCCACGAATGATACGGGTGACCGACCGATCGCGATGAAATTTCCTGGCTGTCACGAAAAGAGATAGCCGATCCCAAATAGACGTATAGCTTCGGCTCATGCTCGTTCTTCGAAAGGCACGCAGCTCCACGTATATGAAAATAAATACTTTACGTTCCAAAATATTTCAGGTCCGTTACCTTGATTCTAATTTATAACGCAGAGAATTACAACAGTTCGGATATTAACGATCTTTCGATAGAAATTTTCTATGTTTAGCATACATGTATCAATTTACTGAAAAAAATTGAGAAATTCTCTGCAAATAAATTAATACGTTTAAACTATCGGTAATCCATATAACGAGTTTTCTCTTACCTAGTTAATTAGTTTGTTATAGTTACCGTTCATAACTTTTATAGCAAATATCAAGATAAAAAAAATTCCAAAACAATTTATATTCGATTTTTATGACTTTTATTACAGCTTTTAAACGACGATACTATTTTCAACGCAACAAGGAATTTTAAGAATATACATATACGATAAACGAAACAAGCGGAAAATTCAGAATTATGAAACTGTGTTTTAGGCTTACCTTTCTCAGTTATAAACATTTAAAGAAACCAGCAAACCTCCATGCATTAGCTGCTGTAGGGAATGTCAGGGAACGATGGTATGTATGTATAGTCGTTGGCCGAAAGCAACGAGGCGCGATTGGTAATCTACTTGGTGAAAACTACGTTCGAGCATTTCGATGTTTCAGCATCGAAAGACTTTGTAAAATTTGATCAAGATAATCACGATAATACATGATAGATTAATATCTGTTGCAGCGTGCAAATGCATATACTCGTATATTTGGTCTGCTTTTTACATGTTCATACGTAAAAAAAAAAGAGAAGCTTAAACGAAACAGAATTTTCTGATTCTCGACTTTCGCCGTATTTTCTTCTATGGAATTACTTGACGAAAGGCTTCCTTGATAGTTACCTAATATCCTAAATATCCTATATGCATTTAACCTACTTGTACATAGAGGGGTATGTGTATCGAATATTAATGGTTAATAACAAGAGTTGCAACAGTGCAACAGTAATTTATTTGTTAATAACTGCTTAACTAATTATAATCGTAATATCTTACGTGTATATTCGATTTTTCATGTTATTAAACGATTAATTACATTTTATAACTTTGTTTGAATTTGCCGTAATATTTATGTATGCTAATAATCGACGTTTTAAATAAATGGTTAATAAAATACAGCGCGGAACTTTCATTTACTTTTAGGTAGAACGTGCTTATATGTGTAAATGTATGACATTTTCGTAATTCGCATCGATTTATTGCATTCAATGTGAGAACGTAAGAACGGATGACGATGATTCGATTGCGCCACCGCATGTCGCCGCAATGTTAAAGAGCGGGGGAAAGAAAAAAGGAAAAATATTTACGTATAGAGAAGCAGCACGTAAGAATAAAGGATTATCGAAAGCTGAAGAACGATGGACGAGCACGATGGATTCCTCGGCTTTAATCTTTATCCTTCGCAGTGGTACGACCAGTTTGTTTGACCTCTTGGATCTAAGCCAAATAGGAATTGGCTATTAACCAAATCAATGGTACCTAAATTACCAGCGCACCACGCGACCCGTTGTACGTAGAGGTAGGTGCTTGGCCCTTGTTACGTGTCGTGTATTTGATTATCTACGTCGTGGTTTATTACGGGCTAATATCGCGACAGCCGCGCATCTGCCGCTATCGCTATGATAACCATCATCATAGCACATAGTTCCGCTTCGTCGTAAATTTAGAGAATCTAATAAATCGCATCTTGTTGATTGTCAATCATCTGTCACCCCATATAAGCCGCCCATATACATGTAATCCGTAATAGTCACTAACGACTCAATGAAACGAACAATATCTTCCAACATTCAACGTTACGCAATTCATCGTTCGAAACATACAACATTTTTTTATTTTCTTCTAAAAGATTAGCGATACGATTCGTTGATATTGGAGTATACTGATTTTTATGAATCGTGAACGAGTCAAAGCGCAGAAGCTAACTATCGGAGAAGTAAAATTGCAGAGACGTCGACAAATCTGAAGATAAAGGAAAAAGTCGATAAGAAGTAGCGACAAAGAAGGGAAATGTCTCTGTAAGAAAAATAGAGCCGATTTAGAATGGCGACGACGTCAACGAATTCTCTCGAGCTAGAGGAACAACGGAAGTTCACCTTCTATTCTGTATCTCCTTTGTATATTTGAAGGATTTCCACTAATGAAATAATTAAAATTACAAACCTTCGTGTACCGACGACGAAGACAAGAAAAGGAATAGTAGCGATAGTACGGAAGGTAGAGAAGGGACAAATCCCTCGGTGCTTCCATCAGCCTCTGAAACGCTCGTCAGCTCAGTTCCTATCAGCTTTACCATCTTTCTCCATTTTCCACTGACTCTCAGGCAAGTTAATGAAAACCAATGACCATTCTTAAACAGTGTTTTCAGAAATATCTCTAATTGCAGACGAAGATTCCAAATATATATATATATATACATATACATGTGGATGTAACAAACAACCATAAATATCGAAATGCAGATGGAGCTTGTCGCTAATTATCAACAAGAATCGTGGTTTCACGTTGCGAAGGCCAAGTTCCGTAATTTGAGATAGTTACTTGGCTGGCACAGCGGCTAGCGACTAGATGTAGGATAGCGTCTCGAGAACCGGATGTATCGAAACCTCTTCCTTCGATGCTACAACCTCGAGAATTCTACAGGTTGCTCTTTGCGTTTCCTTTTCTTTATTCGGCTGTGTGCATAACAGGCGTGTCTTCGGAACCTATCTCGTAAATCCTTGCATCCATAATGTATTCACGAGTTAATACCCGCGTATTAAGCATTCTTCCATTAAATTTGTGTAAAGTTGATGAATCGTGATAATGTTACATGTATTTGCGATATTCGATTAATTGCAAACATTAATTTCGATCAAATGGACTATAAAGGAGGTAATAATTATTACGACATTACGTTTAAGGAAAACTTTGTAAACGACGTAGATAAATTTACGTTTATTTTCAAATTCATTCAATTTAGAAATCGTTGTACGCTTTATAAAATTTAATATTTTAATCCATCGTTAATTGTCTAATGCATGTTCATGCTTGTTGAATCTTTCCTTTAATGTTCGATGCGCTTTTGTCGATCTATTGAAGTAACTTACGGCATCGTTAGTTCCGAGTGTACGAAGATCAGAAATTCCAATTATATGGAATTGAAGGAAAATCGTAGAACAACGTTTTCGACATTTTTTCTACCAATTTGCAAAATAAAACGCAAGAAAGAGAAACGAAACCTGTTACATAGTTATGAAAAATTGTTGTTTCCCTAAACCAATTTATCGAGACGGCTAATAAAAATATCGTATTTCTAGGTGAAACCGGGAAACTCAGCTATCGTCGACAAATGGACACTACGTGTTGCTTGGAAACGGAAGTAGTATACAGGAAGAACGTGGACACGATGCGACGGTGGAAGGAAAAAGCGATGCAGTAAGCGCTCAGACTGGGGAGACGTTTTTATGAGACGACTAAACAGCTGTAAGCCCCGCGTTTCGCTCTTTTCTTTTTACAACCACTTTCCGCTTGACACTTTTGTGATGCGTACATAGCATTCGCAAAGGATTTAATTCTTAACATTTTAAGAACGATTTTTCCGGTTTTACTGACACTTCTTTAAGATTTTCGCACCCAGTGGTATTATCAGAGCTATTAGTACGCTCTTCTAATCTGGCTTTTTCTTTAATAAAATGTATAAAATATTCGTTTGTCCGTGGTACTTTATTTTTTTCTTTTTTTTTTTTAACCCAACCTATTTACTCGTTATTCTCGATTGATTTATTACAGGCGGTAATTTATGAGAAGTTAGTACGAGTACGAAAACATTCAGAATTTATAGAATATACAAAATATTTATCGCTTGACGACTGTATTAAATTTTGTAATATTAACTTAATTTTCTAAGATTTTACCGCTGTGAACGTTTAATTTAAATATTATACCCTTTCTTAAAATATATATTAATTGGATATAATCGAGTTTTGATTCTAAATTTTTAAATTTAATATGAACTTTTCAAAAGTTTGTAACCATGAATCTGTTTATAAATTTACTAAATTTTTTATTGAAAAATTGTTTTACTCTATATTTTTTGTTTTGCAAGGAATCAACTGGCTGTAAATACTTTAAGAAATTTTCTTTTCAATATTTAGCAAAGTAAGTACAATATCCATATATTATTTTGCTGGCCAATCGTTTAATTCTAATCGAAATACGTAATTGCTCTTTAAGAACATTAATATCTGATTCTATTTTACACGTATATAAATACAGGGTATTTTCCATTACTAGATATTTTAACCGTAGCAGGAAATTGAAGAATTGAAAATGCTTCGATGGAAATTTTGTTTATCGAAGTTTTTGTTGTACAGGCTATGCAACAGGTATTCTGTATGTTCGCAGTTACGCGTAATACTAAATCATTGATCAATTACCGATAGTAAACGATCTGTCTGTCCGTCCGTCCGTCCGTCTGTCCGTCTGTCTGTCTGTCTGTCTGTCTCTAATAGTTGAACGTTTTTTATACGTTCTCGAGAAACAACATCTGTTTACGCTTCGAATCCCTCTTATTCTATTTTTGTCCTAACGTAATTTAAATTACGACCGCTTCTACGAGTTAAACACGAATAAAGAATCAAGTACAAACATTTATTCCAAATTTTATTAATTCATACGTCAGCAATCTTAATTAAAGCAATCTCTTAGTGGCAATGCTGCAGATTGTCTCGCTTTCTGAAAGTTTCCCTTCTGCTCGAATTCCTTCGAATTCGTGAAACTTTAATTATTCCCAGATCGCAGAATAACTTCGATCGTCTGAATAAAAGTATTCATTGACGGAATGCCTAATGACATGCCTAACTATATTAGAATTTATAAGTTTTTCTTGACAAACCTTCCTATTAAACGACGTCGAATCGTATCAAAGTTAACTTCAACTGGTGAAACAACGAATAATATTTTTCTAAAAATATCTTTATTAGATTTAAAATAACTATTAGATTCAAGGTAGAGAAAGCTTAACGTCTCTTTATAGAAACTTTACTATCTTTTCAAATCTGTATGGAAAAACTTCGAGAGATATATTTCAAAATATCTCGATACATGTATTAGAAATCGCATAAAAAACCGATGCAATCTTACATATCCTCTTCGAAATCACGTAACATTTGTATAATACATTCCTTTATAAAATGCATATCGCGAACGTTATTTCGAGAGAGTTGTGTGATCTGTATGCGCACACTCACATATGTATATTGCAACATACAGTAGTATGGAAGTAATTCGCGCCTCCTCCGTCCTTTGGGTACAACGACGAATGATTCATTGTAATTACATTTAACCTTGTACAAGTAAGTAACTGATACAAATAACGTCCCGTGACGATTCCGTTCAAAAATTCTGTCTAACAAAATTAGCCCTTTGTAACTGACTAAAGTGGCCATCGATTTTCATTTTATTCATAACGTGTATTATAGCGTGTTAAAAGATTTAAGCGTTATCTTTGTTTCTTCGTTGTAAGGACATGTCGTTGATGTCATATAACATATCAATCGATCCGTATATATTATCCAAAATTGTTTGCAGTTTACATGTTACCGTCGACTCCTCTATAGAGATGCGCGTGTCAAGGTCGTGCATCGTGCGTCGTGCGGCGTCGATCTATTTCCAAGAGTGTCGCATTGTCGATAGCCGGAACCGTAAATGTATCGTCAGGCTCGAGGGCGGCTTTGAGCGGCGATACTCTTAAGGGCTAGCGCGGTTCTAAGAGTCACGGATGTTACGGTTAACAGCTCTCTGTTCTCCGCCGTCAAGGGTCAGGTGCATGGCACCGATGACTCGCACGCGCTCAACCACGTTCGGGCACATTCGGGGTCACAGTCGCGGTGCCTCGTGGTACGTGGAAAGCGATAACGGTTTTCGGAACGAGGAGAATGACGAACCTTCTGCCAAGAGGACTGACCGATTCTTACGCCGTTACTCTAGAACCTTTGCGAAATCGCGATCGCCGAAGATCGATATACGACGATATATTTATCGTCTAATATACGAGTTTGAAACTTTCTTTCGTTGTAGAAACATTGCGTAAAATGTGAGTCTTACAATTGCTTTCTTAGTAAAGGATAATTGATTTACTACAAACGATATACATAGTTTTATTTATTTGATGTATTTTTTGAATAATAAATAACAAACTGATAATAACTGAATAATAAACTGATTTCGATTATCGTATAAGGAACAATTATACAACTTTTATGAGTTAAACAAGGTTGGCAGAGGTAGAACTTTCGGTAAGCGGAGCGTACACGCGCCTCAATCCGTTTTCACGTCAGGTTGCACGACATTGTTGGATTTTTATTGGAATACTGCCAAGGCTGGTCTGTCACTTCCCCTGTTCCGAAATCTATATACGTTCAGAGGTTGAAGTACGTAAGATGGAACGACGTATTTATTTACAGGACCGTGGAGAGATAGGAAGATGTTCGTAGTTCGTAGTGCCGTAACTCGCCATACCGCTGCGGTAATGGCGATTTTATGTTGCGATGCCGAACCGCTCTCGAGTCACCACCACCGTCGCTGCCGCCGCCACCACCACCATCGCTACCATAAGAAGACTCAACAGCGGTATTACTACCAGTACCGACTATCTCGCAACGGGAAATATAGTACAATCTTATACAGGGTGGAAATAAAACAGGTTAAGGCTTACATGCTTCGTATATTTCAATTAAGGCCACGTATGATCAAATACGACTTTCCCATTACTCCGATCGAACGTTTTAATTTTTAACATACAACATTATTATCGATGTATCATACGTATACCATTTTACACTAACTTTTATAAAAGATTATGATTACGAACGTAACTTACACGTATACGAAGCTCGTGCTAATAACTTTATACGCTGGTATTGAAATCTCTATCGCACATACCATTTAATGGTATTCCACAATGGTCATTATAAAATGTAACTTGTGTAAATAACATGTATGTAGGCGCGCGCGCGCGCGTGTGCGTGTGTGTATTACATACCTATCACACGCAAGTAATCGATAATTTGCCTATGATACAAGTAATTTATAAAGCGTTTACAACAGGCTTGCAACGTATCGTAATGTTTATTAATGTTGTTCGATCAGACAAATACGCGATAAATTTCATTATTATATCGTGAAAATAAACGGCAAGCGAGTGAAAATGAAAATATACGCGGCATCTCGGTTCGTAGGTATTCGATACGAGAAACGTTTCCTTCCTTTCAGCTAGGGAGCTTAGTGTTTCCCTCCAGACCAAACAGTGACACAAATACAACTTGTCCTAGTTCCGTGGCTCACCCTATGTGCGCCACAATGCGGCCGCCTTTTCGTTTTCCAACGCTCTTCCCTCCCGCTTTTTCCGGCCGCGTATTACGCACTGAAAAACTTTTAGAGCGGCAACTCAGCTCATCTGTCCCGTCGTTTCGTTTTATCTCCGCTGGGAAAGAGAAAGAATGCATCGTCCATCATGGCCTCTCTCGATTATCCCACGGGAGGCATATGCTCGCACGGCATTCAGCTTCCGGCTGAACCGTACGCCGCGCCGCGTCGCGCCGCGTCGCGCCGCGTCACGCCGCGTCACGCCGTGCGCCAACAGCCCTCTCTTCTCTCTTCTTTCCCCTCTCTTCTCGCTTACTTTCCTCTCTTTCTCCGTTAGTTATCGAGGAGCTGCTCGCAAATTAAGTGAAACTGCGTACAGAGTAGACACGTCATTAATTATTGTAACTAGATAGATTAAAATAGTTTCCAGCGGTGCAAGTGTAAAAGTTTCATGAAACTTTAACGTTCTAAGACGTTCAGCCAAGAAAGATCGCACAAATGTACGACTTGAGTTAGCTGTGTAATATTCGTGTTTCGTTTAATCGAACAGAGTATCTTGTCGAGTATTCCCTTTTGAGTGTTGATTATTCCTTCTCAAATACTGTACATTATGCATATACTTATTTCCACTGTAAAACCGTATTATCGTTCACGCGTTATCACGCGTTTGAGAACAGCTTTTATATTAAAAACTTCATATTAAACAATAATTACTCTTATATCAATGACATGTTTAAAAAGACATACGAACTAAAAGGCAAAATGTGAAAACTGCTATTTGACACGTTCGATGTAATTTAGTGGAGAACAATCGCTTAATTTCGATATTAACTACATCGTTTTAACGACTAAAGCGGCAACTATGACCTGTACTAGTAGGCTGTTTGTTTATTCGACGAACACATTGTCGGAAATACTAAATTATATTTGACGACTGGATGATTACGAAGCGTCTATGTAGAATAACAGCGGATGTCAAACATGCTACTTATTAATATCAAACTGTATTCGCAAGTAACGCGTTTAACGTTTATACTCGCATGATAACGTGAACACGTTCGTGATAACGAAATTATTTCTCCAAATATTCGATAAAAGTATTGCAGGTTTGTGATCAAATTTCTGTCCATATACGGAGTACATACATATACGAAGAGGAGTTGGCGGTATACGCGAGTGTGTGCACGTATGTGGAAAGTGTGGTGAATCGTGAAGCTATAACATGCTACGTAGAAGATGACTCGGCTAAGCCTCGGCTCCTGTTTGCCGCGCGCCAGAGGTTTCAACTATATATTGATATGTAGCAGGCTTAGTCTATTCCACCCTTGATACTTATACTGTTATATTCAGCGCGCTAGAAGAAAGAGAATACGAGGAAAGCGTAGCAAAAACTGGCAAAAAGCAGCAATACGGCGGTGAATAATTTTACTAAAAAAAATTGACGAACAACAGAGTGCGGAACGATAAGCGAGTAAAAAATTTCCGATCGTAAAGTAATACGATACATGCAAAAATACATGTGTGTGTGTGTGTGTGTATTCTTGACAAGTACCACGTACAAGTATAAAGAACGTATAAAAAAAGCTGTAGTACTTTTCATATTAATGTTTGGCGAAACATTTGTAAATAGATAATGGAACGCAAACCTGAACAATCTGACGTTGATGATGAAAGAATTACATTTTCAAGAGTCGTGTAATATAACTGGGCCGTAATGATCTTCGCTCAAATGTTTTCTAAACAATGCATGTACATATTTTCGTTCCACACGAAACCATTTAATATTTCTATCGAGACATTTTTCCTACTATCAATAATTTAGGAATATTTGGTAATTAAAGTTAATCGTTCGATAATTCACATCTATTCGATAATTTACTTGGCGTTTCTTCTTTTTAAAACAGACGATAACCTTCTATTATTAAATTAAGGACAGGGGTAATCGATAGCCGCGAGAAGAAGGAGAAACGAAAAGAAAAATGAGATAGAATATTAGAAAGGTAATTTTCTATGCCAACAATGTGTTTCCGTATCGTATTCCAAGATTTTTCTCATCCACGTGAATTATGCACATGTATAAAGTTTCGTATTTCTGATCCAGGGTAGAAAATATTTCGAAATATGGCGGATGAGGAAAAGGGGATAACGGTGGTTTTGTTCGTAATGACCGTGGACGGAGTGATTTATGTCCAGTCGCTGTAAAAGAGACCAACCAGGCTGGCCAGAAAGAAATAAGCGGGAAAAAAGTAAAAAGATATCTATATCCGAGATGATTCAGTTTCGAGGAAAGATAATTAGAATGTACAATAAAGCGATCACGAAACGAAGATCACGTTACTTTCTCCTGTTATACATTTTCTAACTTAAGCGAGTCTATAGAATTTCCGTCTTTCCTGTTTCCGTATATACTGCACGTTAAGTTGCCTATAATATATGCGTATAAAATATACAAAATATATAAGTACGCGTATAAATATATAACACACGATATACTATCGATATAGCCTATTCACCGATGACTAAAAATTAACACATAATGCATAAGGACAGATAAATATGTTAAATGCAGATGTCGGACAATTTTCTTCGTATTTAGTTTTATCGTTAGTAGCGTACAATTTATACGTTGCAAATAAGTTGCGGAAATGTATTTATATAGCCTTCGAGAGTTATTAGAGGAGTAGTGGAATTCTTGTTATTATTCTTACTTCTGTATGGAGTATGGATGTTATCAAAACGATGAAGAAATATTTCACTGTTATTCTCGAAAGTTACGTGATATTTTTATAATTTTTTTTTTTTTTTTTGGAACTTGAAACGCAAAGCTGCTCTATCTATATTTAAAAATAACTGTGTACTTGTGTTAATCGGAACCGATAGTACCGATATGCCGAAACCTATGCAGAGTTCTGTTAAACTTCATCCAGGAAAATTAATGAAATATAAGCTTAATAACGATATCAAATTACTAAGGAGTTTCGCCTGAACAAAGCTGTATTCGTTAATAGGTGTATGCACTATACATATATCTACGAAAGTTTACTAAAACACCCTGTTACTGTTTAGGTGATTTTGAGAACATTAGTTTCTTAGAAACTTAGATAGATACACACTTGGTTACGCGAGCTGTTTCGTTGTCAAAACCGAAAATGACCGAAGATAGTAGTAATAACTGGCTAATAAAACGAAACCAAGAATAACGATATCATATCATTTCTAATAAGAAAGTTTTCAGTTGGACGTAATGAAATGAAAATTAAAATACAAATCCCTTTATATAGGACAAACGTTTCCCTCTGTATAATATTTTTAACAAAATCAAATTTTTTTTTCAAATTATACGTATCGAATCTTTGTACTCGCAGGTAATTTTAACAATAACGATAAAGTAACGATAATACGATACTTGTAGCTATTTAATGGATACCATATACCTATACATATATTTTCTACCATTATATCGTAAGTAGTAAAACATATTATATGTCGGCGATATTACGTGAAATATCTTAGGCATACTTCGCTCGTATCAGCGAATAGAAGATAAATCTAGCTACGCGAGTAAAATTCTTCTGTATGCTTGTTCGGTTTTGTCAATTGTTACGCTGTAAGTATCGTAACGTAGGCGCAAGTACACACGGCATTAGGTGTATCGTCAAGTACGAAGGCACGATCTACGAATGCACGATTGGTTAATGAAAGACCAAGCACCCGACGAAAGAGGAACAATTTTCCAAATTGTGGAAAACTTTCCCCCGAAATGTCACGATGAAACGCGACGTTTGACCTCTCGAGGCCGTGGGTGTGGCTGTAATTTGTGTTGGAGCAGAAGTTCGCGTTATTATATCATGCCGGTTAGCAGAGGGCGAACGATGGCTTGTTATTACGAGGCTGAAACATGCCTGTTTATTCGACGAATCGAGAGGGGGAGAGGTATGCTCACTGAAAAATGCATTAACGTACAAATTGAAAGGCGCCATTAGGCATCTTTATCAAGCGCCGATGCTTTTCTCCGTACTGACACTGAAATATTTGTTGATGCAGAATCAAGTGAATAAACGGATATTAAAAAGTCTAGAAATTTATTAGATTCTCCGCTGTGATCGATATCGAGTAATTTATCCGTTTTACGGTAACGAAAGGAAAAAAACTTGTCGATCGAAGTGAACTTATCGATATGATTTCTATACTGCCTGAATTTAACTATTAAGCATGCTATTAATAAATACCTACTTATCTTAAAGGGTAACGATTGATCATCACTCTGTGTTAATGAGAATTTTCGACGTTTCACATCTCCCTTACCCACACCTACTCAATCGTAAGTTGTAAGCTTAAACTAGCAAACATTATAAATGCTAAACTAAACATCCGTAGCGACTATTTTTTGGTTTTCACATTTACATTTTTTATTTCGCGCGATCCCCGATACTAAAGTCGAACGGAAGCTCTTTCAACTTATTTAATCGTACAAATATTCGTGTTAAATTAAAATTAAAAGATATAATCGATGTGTTAAATACGATGCGCATACCGTTCATCGTGTATGATATGATTTTTTGTAGCTTGTAAGACAAATTTTGTAATTTGAATATTAGTAATCAAGTAATTTTAATATTACGACAGGTATTACGGTAATATAGGGGAAGGAAAAATGAAGATATATAATAATATTTGGAAATAGTATGCGAGAAAATTGCGAAAAATACGGTAATTAACGAACAATTAATGAAATCCTGAAATATTTCGATATTAATTTACTCGTTTAACATCGTTGCCGAAAATTCTTGTAATTTTCGTAGATATTTCATATTGCAAGGTTTCTCGCTATGTTTTACGATCTTCGCTTCGATGACTTAATGGAAATTTAACAAGAATGCTGACAGTCGCTTCCTGATCTCATTTTCGTTATCACTTGAAAATCCTACGAAACGTTATTGCGCTTGGAAGTTGGGAGTCGAGTTATGTAAGGAGACTTAGTTTTTCAATCTTCGAGTTCCTCAAAGTTGGTCCATATACGTATGCAAAGCTGCCGTTTGCAAGTGCAGCAGCGTTGAAAGTTGCGTGAATACGCTGTATGAACACCCTACTCACAGTGGCTGCGACGCCACCGCAATTAGAACTACAGCGGTTTCATGAGAAAACTTTGTAACTCCAGCTATTTTTAATAAACAATGAAACCATTGGTATCACGATACACTCCATTGGGATTATAAGTTTTTACTCTCCAAAGTTACTTCGAAACGTTACGTTAAGAAAACCGTAAAATCAAGCGTATATACACATTTGACTAAAGAATCTCATTTACTGTCACACAGCTATAGATTATATTACGTTAGTTGGTATATTATGTTAATCGTATTATGTTTTTCGATTCGTTTAAAAGTACGTTACATACTTTGAAAGTCGCGCTTACCGTTACAGTCGCGTTACAGTTTAAGCTTCGTTAACCTCGAAGAAATGTTCTCCCTTGCTTCGTAGAGACGGAATAATTATCTGACAACGAGGCATGGAATTCGCTTACGATTCATCGTTCATAAGTAAAATGACAGGGCAGGGGACAGCGTTTACGGTTTGCGTCAAGAATTACGGGGCCGTAGGTCCGTGTAATAGGCTAGTAATAGCCGACTGGCTGGTCAGAGGAACGATTTAACCCTGTTGACCCCGTGACTCCGTGACTCCGACCGCGTTCTTTCTTTCTTTCTTTCTTTCTCTCCTTCTTTCTTTCTTTCTCTCCTTCTTTCTTTCTTTCTTTCTTTCGTTCTTTTGCACTTTCCTCCTTTCTTGATCATTAGGTTACGGCACGTAAATATACGTATGCACGTGGCATGCACGTTTACTCGTACGTGCGCGTACACGTGCACTCACGTACAAGTGCAATCGTACGGCAGTGGATAAGAGAATAGTATTGGTACGGGGCTGGGACTGAAGTGACGGCTGGGTATAAGCTGGTCCACAGGCCTGCTATTAATACTTGCTTCGGTCAAACGATAATTAGATGGACGTTACCCTCACGGGTAACGAGAATTGGAGTAATTAGATTTAATTGACGCGAACGGAAAACCCCGCCCACTTTTCTCTCTTATTCACTCATCTTCTTGCGTTCTCCATCTTTACACATGTCAGCGTTGTTGTACATCGTGCGACAACTTTTGTAAGAAGCGGCACAACTTGATATACCTATCTCTAAATGCTACGGTATATGTAGAGTCGAATTTAACTTTTTTATAATTTTTTAAATTTTGCTATACACGTAGTTATTTTACTGTTGCTAAGTGTTATCTTCGCGTTTGATTATCGATTATTAAAGGTAATGGAAATCGGTTGCAAAGATTTGATACATAAAGTAAAAATTAAAAATGTTACGAATAAAATTTGGACTTACTTTTGGCTGTGTTATCTTATTTGTATAAAAAAGATTCGGATGTGTAACACGAGATAGATTGCAGCGCGATATAAATTTCAAGGAAGTAAATGGTAGATGGAACTCCCGAGATTCTCCGTCGTTGTCCGAATATTGGATTTCAGCTGTGGCAAGAAACTACCCTCTCTCACAGAATATCCCTTTTTATTTCCTATTTCCTTTTTCGTCGCTTTCTTCCATTTCCGTATAGGTATACGTAGGTAAGCGTAAGCGCGTGCCAGTTAGAAACGAAGAAACGGACGTATTGACTAAAGGGAAAGATTCTGCTGTCTGAAGGTGAGGTAAGAACTATTTAAATTGAAATTGAAGCTTCCATTTTCTAACTCTCAACTGTAACCTCGTAGTCTCTTCCTTCTTCTCTTGCCTCGTATTCCGTCATGCCATTCGATCTCCTAAAAGGGAGTAACGTCTAAGTACTAGCAACGCCTCGCACTTTGGAAATTGGCTACTAAATCGCAGATAGGCGGGAAGGGAGAATGAGAAGTGGAGGGGTTGCGAAGGAATGGGAAGATGATTCTGATCCAGCAAGTTCGTAAATTATCAGCCTCCTAGAATCGACTGGCTTTTCTTCCTTCTGTTTTTTCCCACTCTTCTATCTCTCGTGTTCCGTCAGTGTTCCGTCTATCTTCTATCTTCTATCTTCTATCCTCTATCCTCTATCCCCTATCTTCTATCTTCCATCTTCGCTCTTCGCCCTAATATTACCTTTCACTTTTTTCTTTGCTTCGTCATAGCCATTTTCTTCGTCACCGCGGTAACTTTTTCTTTCTGAATTTAGTCGATTTCGGAAGAAACGTATAGATTTCCGCAATTTCCATGCTAAAAACACGTTCGCCAACAATTTTTTAAACCATGAATCTATAATACGCTCGTTAAAAGGTTTCCATCTTTAATGCCAAATTGACAAACGTTAATTATTTCCTGCGCGATATACACATATACATATCAGGACGATGATGTATTATCGTGTTAATGTCAACGATAAGAAGCAAACATTTTTGGAACGCGTCAGTTGTACGTGCGTCACGAAGTACCCATAGTTATAAGGATATAACTGTACGATTTGTATAGGTATCGGGGGGAAAGCGCAAATGGGATATGTATACGCGTGTCTAATTCAACTCGACTTAACGTGTTAGGTTCGTACAAGATTTATGTAGATCAGCAGAAAAGGATATAGGATTCGCAAATGAAAGAATAATGCATTTATGCGTCACTTTATTCTTTGCTAATTTCACCGATACGGATCCAGCTCGTCCGAACAATCCTGTTCCTTTGTTAATCTAGATAGTAGAGAATTCGTCGTTTATATTCTACGCTTTTAAATAATATCAAGCAACGATTATATATAATTTGGAAGGAATTTCTTGTTCATGAACTCCAATTTTGACGTAATGATTAAATTTACATAAAAACCGGTGATCAGATACTATGTTAGCAATACAGAAAATCACCCTCTTCCAATATGTAACGAATAAAGAATTAGATTTCGACTAGACTTAGAATTAGAATGATTTGTATCGTCTCGTTTTCAATCGTTTCGATCGATAGTCTGATAGGCTAAAGAATTTTCTACAGATTTAAAGTCGAGGCAAATAACAAAAGAATTTTCTTTAAAAGCGAAAAGATCGAAAAGCAGGAAATCATCGCAGTGTGTCGATCTTTTATCAGGTATAGTCAAAGTAACGACCTATAAACACATCCTCGTTTAAGGCACGAAGCAGCTTTAATCTACCACCATTTTACTTTTTCTCAGGTTTCTTTTTCACATATATATCTTTCTTTTTTCTCCTCCCTCTATCCTTTTTCTTCTACAGAAGTAGGGCGATGAATAAATAAGACTTTGATACAACGCTACGGCTTATGCTCCTTTCAGGTTTTAACGAAAATTATCTTATAAGGAACACAGTGAATGAGTAAATAGTTCTAAGGAAATAATTAAGTTTGCTCACCTATTCAACCAATTTTTCTACATTTATAATGGGAAAATGGTTTCCAACGGATATAAATATAATAGAATTTTATATTATCCGACATAGCGAATTGTAAGTAACGTTCGTTGAAACGTAAGCAAACACAAAACTTTTGCTTAAAAATTATTAACATACAGGTATCTACAATGAAGACAATATAAATCCAGGGAAATAAATAAATCTGCGGAATGGTAGATAGAACGTGTTTCGTTTCTATGAAATAACACAATCTCTCTCTCTCTCTCTATCTATCTATCTATCCATCTATTTCTCTACATATTATAGTACTTAATAATATAGTACGTATAATATGTAACAAGTAGAAAAATATAGTACATATAAGTCAACAAAAGCGTTTTGCTCGGAGATCTTTTATTACTTCTATATTGGTCATTTATTGCGTATAATGTAAAATAGTCTTTCGATTAAGCGTTATGCAGCTGTAATCGCTTAATGATATTTGTACAATTTCTTTTTGTACGCTTTTTTGTAATCATCTTTACTTTAAATACGGTTTTATATGTGTCGAATTTCATCGATCATCTCGTGTCGAATATAAGATGTCGAAAGACTTGCCAGGTATTGGTAAACTTTTGTTATTATCTACGTAAGTTCAAAGAAGTTATTACGTTAATTAAGAAGTGATCACGCCTACGTAATGGGGACGTTACCATGAGCATGACGAGGGATAGTGATGTGGCTATCAACGCAATGCCCTCGAGAGAGGCTAGGAGGGCAGTAAGTGAAACTCTGGCCACTTTCGAGGGAGAGAGAGAGAGAGAGAGAGAGAGAGAGAGAGAGATCCAATAAGCTAGGGATTGGACCACGCATGGTCTATTTAATTCACTACGAGGGGGATTGATACATTTACCTGTACGCGTATCTACCTCACGCATCCTCTCAGTTTTCCCTGTAACGCAGTGACTCCCAACGGAAAACCAGTCGATATTACGTTATACGTATGTGAATACATCGTAAATATAAATAAATAATAGTGGTAGCTCTTGAAATATGTAACAAATAATATAATAATTTAAAACTATACACTTCTAGATTAGCAAATAATAACGATGTTTATGCAAGCTTCAACTTTGTTTGAACTAGGAATTAAGGAGATAGTAAACACGGTTACCTGCAACCTACGTCATACGCGAAACTCTCAGAAGTCAAATTGACCAATACTCCACCTATTCTTCGTTTCTCCGTCTCGTCGGTACACGATCGATGATTAATTCGCAAAAGATAAATAAGTATCTTACTTCTATAAATTCATTTACCGCAAAAAGTTGACGTAAATAGTGGTAAATGTTTAAGTAACCTTAAAAATACAGTGTCCGTAAAATTATCACTCTCTCGGACTTTTCAATTTATAGAATCGAGCGGCTCGCACGTTAAGATCACGGGATTGAGAAACCCTGAGATAACGCAACATTGAGTTACTATGACATTTTTTTGCAAGATATGTGTAGATGTCGAGAATTACATTGATCCAATTTAATTTATAAAAATACCCTAGAGGGTATAAGCGGGATTCTAGAAAAAGGGATGGCCCGGGGAAGAGGGGAGGGTGTGAAGCACGACTTTTCATCGTCGAAGGGTAAAGACGAGTATCATAGAAATGTTCGTCGCTTCGCTCTCAAAATTTAACCATATATAATAACGTATAAAACACGGTATCACGGTATTCCGAGATATCCCGACCCAAAAGCCTTCTCACCTTTCTGCATAGATCGACGAATCTATTACTTGGACATCCAGATTGCACGATTCTGAAATCGGGTAGACACGTCGCGAGTTTTGTGTCAGAGATACAAATAAATTACTCTTAAGGAAACTATAGAAATTTACGTATCTTAAATAATATGTATCAAACTTGTACATAACTTGGACAATTATTTGTACGTTAGATCGGTTGTATTATATATTTTTGTTTCTTTCGTCTCTTAAGCTGTTTCTCATAGTTATTTAACTATTTTGTCTAAGCAAGTATAGTATCTTCGGAGGAATCTAGAATACTATCTTATATGAATTTAAGTTATGCCGTAGCGCAGCTGAAACATGCCGAAATATTAATTTAGCCTTAGGAGAGGATTCTGTTAACGAGACGACCGTTCGATGGTTGCTCGGAAAGAGTTGACCGAAGAATAACACGTGTGGAAAAGAATAACACATTCGATAACCGTACGAAGAATTAGAGTAGGAAAAAGATCGAACAAACGATAAATTTACTTAGAGGAAACAATGTAAATGATAGTAAGGGAATCGGCAGATTAGTAAATCAAGTTATTAGAACGATCGAGTGAAACGGGTAAAGGAACGTGTCAGGGGGTCGGATTGTTGTAAGTTGTAAGCGCGAAAGGCAACGAAGAGTTTCCAAATGGCAGACTTAAAGTCAATAAGGGAGGGAACCAGAAGTGATGAGCCGAGGAAAAGACCTCTGGCAAAAGTTTCGGAAGAGTTTCGATAAGTCGCACTCTTGCTCGTCCACCGCTGGGAGAGACTTCGGTGTGCTTATGGGCAATTTCATCCAACCATTCCCAAGATCAAATCCGAGTAGTGAAGTTTTCCTTCTTAAGGAAACCGCGACAGATTGTACGCTCACCGATTTCTCTTTTTAGAACTTTGATACATTCACTGCTGTTTCATTTAGCATTATTTTTCTTGCAAACTCAGGATAGCTCGTAATTTTCATTCCAACTCGCAACTCACGATACCGTCGGTTACTTGCTTCGTCGATCGATATATCGATATCCATTACCGACTACATGTAAAAATTCCTATTTAAAGTAACAATTATTTATATATAAACGGAATAAGTGTGATCACACACGCGATATTCTTCATATTTTTGCCTGTCGATAAATTTAACAATTACGTGTATTATGCATGACGTAAAAAGTTTTATCGTTCATTAGCGTTCGATAACGAGTGTCTTTACGATACATTGGTCGATGGAAGCGAAACAATCCAATCAAACGCGAAGAAACGTGCGTGTCGCATGTCGAAATATGTATTTAGCAACATTATTCGGCACGAACGCGATAATTTACTAGCGCTATTCTTGACTCGAGTTGCTATTTTCACATACGGAACGCGTGTTTTTTCACGCTCGATTTCTGCTAGGACGCCATTTCGCTTCGCTCATCTATAAGTAATTACATAGCCATAGCTGTGATACATTCAAAGCGTTGGGAAGAGATCCGCTTAAAATAGTACAAGTTGATTTCGATTTGATCGAGAGGATTGCTTTCAAACACCCTGTGTTAATAGTCCTTTACAAATACGATAATTTTTTCTTATCGCGGCAACTTATTACATATATACATCGTACCGAAGCGAATATTTATTTAATCCTTTACATTTACTCGCTTATTGAAATTGTATATTTTACTGGACTATTTTATTTCATATTTGATACGAATTATCCATTAATAAATGAAACGTATTTTAAATTCTCATAATTTCTATTTTATATACGTTATCTTTGTATAATAATATATAGAACAATATTTTAAAAGATAAGAGTATATTGGAATATTAATTTTGGAGTAGTTTTGAGCGTGTAACATGGAACAAGTGTATTTATTCAAATTGCAGATAAAAACCAGTAAATTACTCAAGCGCAAAAATCGCTGGCACGAAAAAGCAAAAAGCAAAGAAGTATAACTGCAATGAGAGTTCGTGAACGTGCACCACGTAAAAACAATGGGGCTTCAGGTCCGTAGATTATAAGTTATAGCTGCATGTAAATGATTCGCGCGATCGCTAGGTTTCGGAGTTGCGAGCAAAAAGCTGTTCCTTCTCGACGAGCAAAATGAGGCAAACTCGAGTGGTGAGAAGACGAGGTAGGAAGCAAGGGGGACGATAATTGGAGAACGAGGGGACGGACGTGGCTGACGAGAGAAGGGTGGCTGAAGTGGAGAACGCGTAGCAATCGACGCCGCAAATTATCTGCAATTATCCCATCTATATTGCTCGTTGGTCTGGGTCCTCGACTCCAGACAGACAGAGCGAACGTCAGGTATCCACGTGCCACCCTTATTTCTCGTCCAAGGAAGATACTGTTCAACGCGCCGTTCTAACCTCAACCGTGCATATCAAATAAAACATACAATCGTTCAAAAATAACTTCCGCTTCGATCCATTTCATTCCGTTTCATTCCGCTTCATTCCGCTTCATTCCGCTTCGGTCCGCTTCATTCCGCTCATCCGTCAGTAAACTTTAACACATTCTTGTCACGAGTAGCAAATTGTCGATCGACTGTTAATCATTTTCCCGTTATACGTGTAGAATCAATCGATCGATGTTGCCATTATTTTCAAACATGTATCATCGTTGTTTGAAATTTTTAGTTCTTTCTTAGAAATTAAAATTACTTATCCGCGGTAATATAGGATAAAGTTATAATTTATGCTACCACTCCTATACATGTATGGATGATGGTTATAAAATGTCGGAATTATACGGCGTAAATACAGGCAAAAGAATCCTGAAATCCGTAAATCTTGAAATAAGAGAAATCTAGAAATCGCGTTCTATTCGCTATCTTTCTCGTTATCCTATATTTTATTTCATTGAAAAATATCGCTTGCTCTTATTATTGCGACGCCAGATGCGACGTTCGATGTAGATATGCAAATAAACATCAATTTATAATTCATATCGTATCATATCGTATCATCATCGGTACAATACCTTACTCTTGCCAAGTACGACTTATTAAACTATTAAAGGTTCACGTATAACTTCCCTCTACTATCTCGAGGGATGATAGTTTAACGAAGTTGTATTGTGCTATAACAAAGTTAAACATCAGGCAGAACAATGCAGAAGCGAATTACCGATATACATATTAAGTTACACAATTCTTGGTAGAAATATGTATGTAATATAGGAATAAAAATAATAAAGTTTCCGATGCGGTTAATAGATATTTTACGATACATAACATCCATACATACGAAATGTGTGTTAATATTATTTCTGGAGATCGTTCGTAACAATATGAACAGGCAACGACGATAAAAATATTACCAATGTCGATTGTCGGTTTAACTTTTCGTTGAAGTTTATATCGATATTCACGATATAGTAACGAGAAAAATAACATATCGTGTCATACTATTAATTAGTTATAGTTGTCAAGTAGTTAAATCTATTTTGTACGAGTGCAATGACGCGCGAATGTAGCGTCGAGACAACGAATACGAGAATGTATGGTGTGACGAAATAGAATTAATATTTTAAACTTATTATAAGAAAAACGTTTTGCTTTTGCTTTATATTCTCGATAGTCTCGATATTCTCACGATATCGCTCGATATATTCAGCTATTTTACTTCCAATCTCTTTTTATATTTAAGTAATTAAAATCATAGAGAAACGAAATATACCGATACGCCACATAATCGTGTATTTGAAACATCGAAACGTTAAAAAATGCTTCAATTGATTTAATATACGAAAACGTTTAAGACGTTAAAAACGAGTCGCTTAAAGTCAGATTAAAGTTTACTTTATAGAAAGATATATACGAACAGGGGCGTGATCGGACGCTCTTACGTTAGCAAGATCGAAAGTGTCAAAGAACGATATAGCGTATAACAATAAGACCGAATAACTGCAAAGCAGAAATGAAAAAGAAAATTCAAGCGTAAAATTTATCGCGTCAACTTTCTTCTATATATCGAATAGCAAGACAATTATCAACGGTAGGTTATCTTCTACCGTTTCATATCACATTGCTTTTACTAATCTGATTGTAAAATTTTTCATTTCGTAACATCTGCGACGAACTACTTCGCTGCGGTTTGCCGTTACTTGCCGCAGGAAATCAGACCTTCTCTGAATCGGGGCCAATTCCTTGAAACTCGGAACAACCGTCATATCCTCGAGATAACCTTTGTTCCTTCTTTGCGTTTGAATTCAAAGCCAATCGCAAGTTAAATTTTTGCCCCAGACATATTTTCCAATCACGGATACTATTTTACTATATCTTCTCTTCACTTTCGTTTTGCTTCTTTTAATCCTGGCTTTCTGATCTTTTCATTAAAAATACAACCTACGTACTTCATAAGCTTGTAAGTGTCTAACAAATTGGAATGGAAATTTTCGAGAAATTATTACGCTTGCATTTTAAGTCTATAATCTCGTTTTACGTTGTGAACCGTGATCGAAGACCAGAGGATGATTTAAAGATGTACACGAGTAGCAAAGCGTAAATAAGCCACGCTATCAAGACTGAAATATTTGAAAATAAGTATTACGTATCGGATGAAAGTAGATACGTAATAACGGTTGTTTCCAGATTTATTTTTATCTCGATATATTACATAAAGGTATATATGATTACGATTAACTGTTGAAACGTAGCATTTGAACGAGTAGATAACACAATGCTGAAGTATAATCGAAGTGTGCGGAATTTTAGTTTTTCACCGCATTCGTCTATATTCTTACCAGTTGAGGTTGCAATCCGCGTTCACGAATTTTTACTCCAATATTTCGTAAGCAACGCGGCTAGCTTTCTCAAGGGCCAGGTGACACACTGATAATGTCGTATTTCTGGTAGTTCGAGACTATATGTATCGACCGTGCTCGGATCACGGATCACTGATCGCCAATCACAAATCTTTTGATCCCAGAGGAAGCTAGCTGCAATGCTAGCGAAACATTGGGATAAAATTCCTATCGAAGGCGACTTTTACTCAGAAGTCTGAAACAGCAACGAAGATTTGTGTATTTGTTACAGCTTGCGAAAAAAATTCAACGTCGAAAAATATCGAGGTTTCAACGACTTTACCTAACAATATACATATACATAATATAATACGAAAATCAATATTTTTCTATCGTTTATTATCAATTTTATAAAATTATTACTACTGGATCGTGCCGGTTTCTGCGATAAAAATAAGTCGAGACGCAATCTAATTCGACTATCAACATTTCCATATCGTTAAATGTATTCCGCGTGAAATCGTATTTGGACGCACGCTCATCGAGTAACTCTCGGTAATCTATAGGAAATTATAGATTCTCGAAGATCTAATTCAGATCCTGTCCACTGATAAAGCTTCGCACGCAGTATAGTTCCCATTTGCAAAACTGAAGATTACTCGTTATAATTAATTAGTAATTAGCCTAGATAAGGGAGATGATTTAATGGGCGCAGCGTTGATACAATTAGAATCGCGATGTTCGTAAGGACAGGACACCAGCAACTCCACACAATTTTATCATGCTTACAATTAGACTAGAAACGGAGAAAGTGATTTTTACCAAACCATAATATCTATTTACATAAGCTGCGCTAAACCAATTGGATTCAAGTAACCGTATTGTCAACGTCTTATTGGCGAGGTTGTAGCTCTAGATTTGGAGATGTGCTCGGTCTACCTGACCACGACAACTAACGGTACCAGCGGATCGCAGTTTATCGCCCTCTAACGAAGCTGAGGATGTCACTCGACATCCTATCTATCGTGCTATCGAACGATTTG
Organism: Bombus pascuorum; assembly: GCF_905332965.1. NCBI lineage: Eukaryota > Metazoa > Arthropoda > Insecta > Hymenoptera > Apidae > Bombus > Bombus pascuorum. The sequence goes on along the minus strand of NC_083492.1, from coordinate 227,330 downwards.
AAACAATTTGTGCAAAAAAATCTGCAAATTGCTGCAAGATGCTGTAACGAAATTGAACGAAGCAACAGAACGTTTTTCAATTCACATACATCATCTTTTTTTTTTTTAGAAGATTTATCAAACGATACAACAAACGATTAAAAATTCTCCGTCGTTTACATTCGGTTCAACGACATCGTCGAATGATCGACCGTGCTTGTACAAGTAAGTACAATTGCGTTCATCGTCGAGTGACCTGCTTGCTGACTCGGCAGAAATTGTATCGCGAGTTCCTGATTTTATTCTCGATATAATACGATTTCCCTTTTTATCATAGGATATCTATTACAGTAATAGTAACCTATTTCGATTAAATAATTGCAAGTGAACCAAGTTTTTCGTAACCACTACCATAAAAAGTTAATTTAGTAGGAGAATTTCCTCAAGTACTTTTTCTTTCGATTACCCCCGGACAAGATGTTAAAATTGTTTATTTCAATTGTTTAAGGGCATATTTCTACTTGCGACCGAGTCTCACGACGCTGAGTTTTCTGACAGACAATCCGTATCATCATAGGCATGGAAAACATGCTGCAGACGGAGTAAAAAGCATTTCATGACTAAAATTACATATCGATCTTTTATTCTTTCCCTTCGAGTCGGGACATAGATTTGCGACCTTTCTGGCGTAGAATAATCAATAAAAATTATCTTTTTAAATTGCATTTATAAATATAATTGTTGGACGACATATAAACCAGGTTATATCCAGTAGGATACAATTTGTTTAAAAAATACCCATTTTTTTCAAGTTCTCCAATTTCGTGTTTACGTAAATTTATTAATAAACGACGCAGGCCAATATGAAAAGTATACAGCGTTCTGTGAAATTTCTAATTTTCGATAAAGTTCGATTTCACTCTCCGTCTCGTTTCAATCGTTTGTTAACATTCCACGACGCGTAGGAAAATTGTTAAAACACTTTGAAATATTTTCTTAGCGCTACAGAAATAATATATCGCCAGATAATATTAACGTGCCCCCTATATTTACTCCGGGTATATATACTCCTGTATGTACCGGATATTTCCTTTACCAAATCTAGCATAAAATATTTCTTCAAACGATGCGTTGATCTAAATATCTAGAATTTTGTCAGTGTAGGGAATTTTCAGTATTACGTATTTTTCATTTCAACGATAATAATTTTCGCAGTTTTGTAAACCCCACAGTGTATTCACACGTTTAAATTAGTTGGGTTAGTTTCCTCGCTATATTTTCCTGGTTCGTGGCTAAAATTACATAGTAAAATAAGTAAAAAGAGCATTTTTAGGTTAGGCTAGGTTAGGTTAGGTTAGTACAGAACAAATAATATCAACAATTTATTAGTTCTGACATGTAATCCCACTGGGGTACTACGTATATTTACTTTTCATGATACATATAAGTTCGAAGGATATCAGAAGTAAACGAAGGTAATAAAGATGAAGGATAACGATGATGATAAACGAATATACGTGTCGTGAAAATGGATATAACAGAGGAGATACGAAATGCTGTAACGCGAAGCATATGAATCGCGACGGAGTTAGAGTAGCCCACGCGATATAACCGACCCTTAAATTAAATTATTAAACGAATAACGTGACCGATCGATGCACGGACATTATAAGGGTCTTATACGACGTTAACGGAGGCCGAGGTACACGTTATACATATTTCAGGTGGTTGTGAACTAAGATTTCAGTTTCTGTTAGTTGGTGCCTAGGACGTTTGACCGATTTTACGACTCTGCTACGTCATCGAGGTTATAACGGCGAAGCGTAAGTATTATTTATCGCTATCGCGCTTAGCTAAGAGAAAAGCGGCACCAGAGTGGCAATGATACATTAGAAGGAGGGGAAAAAGAAAAACGGAAACGCGAGTAAGGAAACGGGAGTAAGAGGAAGCGAAGAGAACGGCTGTGGAAAATCAGAAACACGATGCGGTGGTTGGAAAAAGGCGGAGGATAGGGAGATAGGGAGAAAGAAGGAACGAACCGTTGGCCAACGCGGAAAGACGAACTGGGGTGAAGCGTGGCACAGCCTCGTGGACTACAGGCGACGATTACTCGAGAAAATTACCGTGCGGTTTCGCCATTCGGTAAACTTCTGACCCTGAGTTCGGAGCTGTGTACGCTCGTTAGACCGATCGTGGCTTAAACCCCTCGCGAATTTATATCACGTTTGGACCTCTTATCGCCACGAGGAAGCCTCGAGGTACGAGTTCGGCGTAACATCCCCCACGAAATTTAACTCGTTTCTCGTCCAGCTATTCTCTCCACCCCTTCTAAGCACTCTATCCTTCTCTTTATCCTTCCCTACCCTTCTATTTCACTTCTATCTCATCCTGTCCTTTGTCCTTTTCCTTTTCTATTGTTATTTAGTTTCAAACCTTTAGACGTACGCGCGATGTGTGGCTGGATAATTCCAGGAACATCGCGTCCATATTCCGACTTTCTCGAGCAACCGACGTCCCGTATATTAGAACTACGTTTTTACGATTATTGAAAAATTCATCGCTTTACGTGCGAACGTATATGGATTTTGGAAATTTCCAATTATATCTATCTGAATTATATCTAATCACGAACTATCTGAACGATCAACGATATTTAGCGCTAGTAGATTTACAACACTTATCGGATTATTATTAAAATCATATTTGTTTCTTGGTATTTAAGAAAACGGTTTTAGCCCCTTTAAATTACACGCACACGCATACGCACACTCGTACATATACACATACACTTGTATTCGTGGATAGCTGTGACAATTATACGTCTCCGTTAATACGCTTGCAACGTTGAATTGTTAGGTGAAAAAGTGGCATGTGGCGAATTTCTGTCATTTTCTGATTCTGTATGCTGAGCGATCGATATCTAGTACTCTGGCTCCTCCCTTAGAAAGTGCAGCTGTAACTAAACTGAGCAGACTCTCCTGCGGTCGTTTCTACCGGTTGGTTTAATCGGAACAAATTACTTCACGTACGTGAGTTGCGATCGAACGAGCTCGTCACTTCGCAAATGACCGAATATCTTTAGATTAACCTGCCAACTTACCAACTTGAGATGTTTTTTCTTCCTATACCGAGTTACATGTTAATCGTGTCTAACGTACAATCGGAACAGCTTTCCGGTTTTCTTGTTTGTTTGCTTTTAAAAGACAACAAACTCTCGCGCCTTTTTATTTTACGCATCGTATTATTTAAACGTAACAAACGTGTTAGTTCTAAAACTTTAACGAAACTTTATCAGTTCATCCAGGTTAAAGAAATGTTTATTAAATAAATATGTCAATTCCATGTTACGATTATTAACACGAATAGAACAACCACGTTATCGAACAGCTTCCAAGCTTCCAGCTAGAGAAAGTATTTATTCCATTTCATTGATTGAATTTCATTTCTGTAAGAATACCTTCAGGTTTCTCAAGAGTCGCTTTACAAAGGAAACGGTCAAACGAAACCTTTTCTTTCCCAAGAGATAGCAAGGAATAAAATAACGCAGTGTCATTCGTATAACACGAGTCTCGTGTTGCTTTCTCGAGTAAAATTGTGGAAGAAAACGATAGTAGTAGAAATTTACCAAGCATTCGTGCCACGTAAATCATACGCGCATATCATATATTAAACTAATCGCTTGTCATAAGGTTTATTTCAGTTGTCGTATTATGCAAGCGTATATCTAATATCTTAGGTATAGAAATTTGGTGGACGTTGATTTATGCAAACACGCGGTAAATAGTTCGACGATAGAGGAAAATCGTGAATGCGTTTTCCCTGGTCATCGTTACATCGTAAGAAAGGTAAGTCGGTAAAAAACTAGACCGTTAGATCGTTCGGGTCCTCGTTTCTAGTATCTTTCGTTGTATTCTCAACGAAACAACGATTGTCATGTGAGGAAATGTATAAATATACAGGGTGTTGCGCGTAACCTAATCAACCGAAAATATCGAATTTTTCGTCCGATTTTTCGTCCGATTTTTCGTCCGATTTTTCGTCCGATTTTTCGTTCGAGGCTTGGTTCTCGAGAAAAATCGAGTTTGAAAATTTGTCAAATATATTCGAACTTATAAATTTGAAACGAAAGTAGTATCGCGCAAGGCGAGATAAAACGAGAAGCTGAGAACGACGAGAGACACGAGCTTAAATCTTTTAATGGAGAGCCGGCCGTCTTATAAATCGATACGGGTCTTAATATCTAGCGACTCGAGTCGAACTCAATCGTCCACTGTGGCAGCACTGACTGGAAAGATCGATCATTTTTTATGAGAAACGAGAGATAGGATATATCTCGCGCCGCGACAAATCCACCCACTCCCTCTTCCTTGCTTTTCTTCCTCTCCTTCCTTTCTGTTCATGCGAACCTCTGATCCGCAAAAGACCCCATAACTCGCAGTCTTCCACTGATCTTTTCGACGTGACCATCGATATTATCCCGGATATTTGGAGAAAGGTGATATTACACCTCGTGCTCGTATGCTTTATTTTCATTGAATCGTGCAATCGAGATAAAGTTATGTTCTCGAAGAGCGAACGAAATTTCAAATATCGACCGAACAACGATCAACCCGATTGCTTAATTCTTCGATCGATAAAAAGTAACAAGTAAGGGACAAGTAATACGAGAAAATGTCATTGGAAATAATACATTTAGAAACCGTAAGATACGACAAAGTATCTAAAAGATAACGAAATAGAAAGTAAAATCAGGACAAACGAGTTATCTTAGTTATCTGTTTAACGAGTAAATTTCGCTGTTACAACCGGTCAATACGTTAGATAAATTTTAATGCGCGTGATATCGATTAAGAGGATGGGAAATTGCTTGGAATCAAGCGGCGAGGAAGTAAAAGGAAGTAAAAATTATGAATTTTACTTTACTTGGATTTTTTGCCGCAATTCGCATTACGATTAAAAGAGAAAGTTAAATCTTGGTTCGATAAAACGGTAATAGTTTCGCAAATATTCCATCGAACGCGAATTTTTCTTCTTCGTTTGACTTTTCTAGACTAGCAGAAAAATTAACAATTGGAATCGACGACCCACTTGCGAACTTGCGCATAAAATTAAAATCAAACCGTCTCGGGTAATTTCATACGATTTCGAATGGAGTTCTTTGATAAAAGATTCGTATCGATTAATCTGAAAAGCTGAACGTGAAAGCTAATTTTCCTAATTGCTTACGAAGCGATTGTTCCAAAATGCTCAGGAGTAATAGATTATTAGGTATCTTCCTAATGTGATAAAAAAATGGATACCTTCATCTGGAAAATTGTCTCTTTTCTACTAATATTCTACTTACTTACCTATCGTTGTGCTCGATCGTTCGATCAGCGATTAATTCGTGTAACCGAATGAAATCGTGCAACAAACAATCATTTGCGTGAGATGATTCGTAATCTATGGGAAACGATAGATTCCTTTAAATGGACGAACAATTTAAATTTGTGAATTTCAACGTACGACCATGACATCGGTAAAAGCCTTCTACCTACTACCGTACACCGCCATCAAGTAGCGCCGTTGAATCCTACATGAAATTCAATTTCCAAAGAGAATCCTCGCGGAATTGGAACGGTTCATCCATGTGAATTTGCGAAGCGGCGACAAATACGATTCCCACGTCTCAACAAAGTTGAACACGCATATAATACATGGTCCTATTAACAGCTTTAGTTTATAATACTTTTAACGAAGTATAATCGAATTATAGTGACTTTGCAAATAATTCAACTGCTTGATTTGCGCGCGTTGCCGTCAAAATGAACTTCCATGTACGAAAGCTGCTTAGTCGAAGGAAAAGGCGAACGAAATAAAAAATAAACGAATCGACGAAATAAATTCTTTCGCGAAACAAAATTACGGTAAATTCGTGGAACAAGAAGGAATGCGCGAATTCCAGCGTTACGAGCACGGTGAAACTGAAATAGTTAATAGGGTACTGCTGATTGGTTCGCTCGATTCATGAGTTAGCTGCTCCACAAATACATCTGACGTTGTACGCATTGATAGTGTAACGATCGTTGAACACGGAACCGGAACAAACGTTGGCAAATTATTGCGGCTAGATCGCCGGCCGTTTACATGTTACTACGGATAATACAATGCGTTGAAAAATTTCGAACGAATGGTCGACATTGACGGAAACGCGTAAAGCTTCCAAGCAAATCGGTATTACCGGTCCCATGTTCTGTTAGCGAAACAAGATGAACACCAATGTGTACTTCAATTTTACAAGAGAACGAGCAAAATCATTGATTTCGATTGAAAAATGTCTTTTTCAACTAATCGCGTGAATATGATTTTTTAGTTAGCGCGTAGGTTTGAAATTTACTTCTTTTTTTTTTTTTTATATGTATATATATTATCCACGTTAATTTATTATCCGTTTTTAATACGATAGGTGTGCGATATTGTATTAGGTAATACAAGTAGTACAGGTAATATTAAACAATAATAAATGGTTTCCTTCGTAAAGATAAATTGGCGAAGTTTAGATACGATAATAAAAGATTTCAGCTACGCAATTCCTATAAAGAGAAAGTATTCTCTTTGTATTCAGGAAAGCAACACATTTAGCGCACAAAGGCAATGCGTTTAGAGCCTGTTAGCGCTCTAGATTTATCCAGACACCTTTATCTCTAGTATAAAGAGATTCTTTTCCAGATGTGTCCAGGTATTCGTACACCTACGTATATGTACGTATGATATACCTGTTCGGACAGTGTCACTAATTTGTAAGTGTGAAATATAGCCAAGCTAAGATGTAAGCATTCTTAAGATATAGAACCGAAGCATGTTTCTTTGAGCGCGAATGTTGAAGGGTGTGGTCTTTAACATCCGTGGTCCCAAAAGTCTATTACCCTTTGAAATACAAGTCTGAGGGTGTCGTTATGTACGGAGGATTAACGAGCACTGTCGCACAGCCGTGCGTTCGTACTCTCCATCTCCATAAATTGATAAAACACGAACATTATTCCGAATATCTCGCATAATCCATTATTCCATCGCCAATGACGCCTATATCCATTACTTTATTGCAAATTATACGCGTTGTTCTAGTTTGTTTGTCGGAAGAGGACGAGCAATGCCAATTACAAGGGTAGTAAAACGCACATTGAGCGAATAGCGCAATTTACTCCAAAAGATCAACGAAATTATAATCTTCTGGATACGTGTACTCGTACTTTAATTCTCCTATTCTGTCTACGAGTTTAATGCTTGTCCGAAATATTAACGCGGATTAAGAGGACGCCGGTACGAGTAGTCGATCGTTTGCTTTGGAACGTTCTTGGTCAGCCGTGTTTAGGGTTTCCAACCACCAGCCATCGCGAGCTACGTAAGAGTGACATCCTCTACAGGAAGGATAGCAAAGGATCAAAGGGGTCCCAGGAGCCTACGCGGTTAACGGGGTCCGTTAGTTGCCATGACTCGACCTGCGGCGTTGTCCCCGTATTAATCGTTGTACATAATTTTACTGCTAATTTGCGGCATAAAGCAAAACATAAAGCGGACGATAAACGATAAAGGTAAATAGTAAATTCGGCTAATCAACGTTGCTGGAAAACGTTAGACTTCTTTTTATTAGTATGGTAACGGATTTTTCGTTTTGTAAAATCAGAAGACGTTGCGTATAGGAAAAACGATCCAATAATAAGTCTGTGCACGATGAAATTGATAAAATGATATAGCGGTTCGGACAAGGGATTTTCGGGATAGAAGAACATTCGCTTTTTTATAGTAATTTCCTTACTCTATGAGAAGAACGACATCAATTGATACGGCAAATGGTAAAATTCTTTAAAAAAATTCTTTGCTGATCATTAACGTCGTGCGTTAAATTAATTTGACTCGTTGTCAGAACAAAACTTAGTCTTGAATATAATATTAAATGTATCGCTTGATACTGCGTACTTGATAATCGCGTTGATATACGAATGTACTTCGTACGTAAAAATATAACATTTTTTAATACATGGTAAGAGAATATCCGATAATTTGGTATCGTTCTCAACAGTTTCATCGTAACGTTACTCGAATACTACGTAAGAGTAATGTTGGACTCGTAACTCGCGTCTCGTTTTTTTATCTTGAACACTCGCGTGAACTTCCGAATGTTTTCGCGACTATTTAATACTGCGAGAGCGCTTTGTCAGTTAAAATGCTATGGTGATGAATAGCTGAATATTTTCCATTTCGAGGTACCGTTTTTTTTTTTTTTTTTTTTTGTGATACAAACGTGATACAATACGTCGAGCGTTAAAAGTTAAAACCGAACGTGTTTCTCCGCTACAACTAATCGTAGGTTGAATTCTGTCGCGCTCGAGCTACGACGTAATTGCTGCTAAGTGGTCATTATTCGAAGGGGAAGGAAACAGAAAGATAGCGTTAGAAATCAAGATATATATGAACGGAAAATACGATACGTGAAGAAGCTATGCAAACTAGAGGGACGTGGAAGAAACTTTTGAAAAGAGAGGACGATGGTGGAAATCAGCTGAAAGTGATTTATTACGATGTCCCGTATGTTAGAATTTGAAAAATTTCAAGTTTCAACAACACTAGGTTCTTTACGATATTTGACAATATTTGGCTGTATAACCGAAGAGATTGCGTGTGTTCGCCGTAACGAATCAAGAAACAGCAGCAGAGTATTGCATACTTGACACGCTTATCTTCGAATTTCCTTCGAACTGAAAGTTTTTTAGAGTTTAAGAACGATGTTTTCTTCTAAATAAAATATTTCATCGCGAGTAAAACGAACGTGCGGTTCCTACGGGAACAAACATATTTGTGTTAGAAATTGAAATTGCCTTTGAAAAAGTCGTCGGACCTTCTCTATAGTGTTTATTCGTTACATTTAAATATCGAAATAAAGGATAAAGAAAGCAGTACTGATTTTTACGATAATCGAATAAAACGATCGATTATTTTTACTCCGAACAAGTTGTCGCGTAAAACCGGTACCTATTCTATAAGATGATTATGAAATGAGAAAATGTGTGGCAGAAAGGGACGTGTAAGCTACTCTAGCCCGCTGTGGGGTAGGTTATTATACAGTGTAAGTGTAAGTGGTCTGGAGTCTAGATTCTAGATGAATAGTGCAGATGGGGACAAAGCCGCGCGGAGAACCTGAACCGTGAACGGCAGTGGTTTTATCATATATCTCTATTATACACCTGTTTATCATACCTATACACGGAGGATTTCGGAGAAATTAATTTTTGAAATACGTTATGTAGTTATACAGTCACTTGGATGTAAGATGTCGAGTGATTTTATAATTTCTCAAGCGTTATAGCAAAGTTATATTAAAAATCATAATCAATTAGTGGAAAATATTATGCAATTATGGATCTCAAGATGTAAAGAGACGAAATACGTTAGCGAGTCTACATCCGTTCATAATCAGACAGGTACAGCTGTGTAACGCAACAACGAGAGCAACAGCTTCAACAATTCCTTAATTAATAAACTAAATATTATGGCTCGTACAAGTTGTAATAATTTACGGGTCGTAATAATCGCATTTGTGCAAATCTCATTACGAACAGGCTTTATAATGCGAATGGCAAGCTCTCGTTATTTTTAAGGATCATTACTGCATGAATCGTCGAATTGTCGATTTTGTGATGAAATAACGGGCCGCGCTGCTAAAAATTACATTACCAGCATGAAAATAATCTTTCGATAATCCTAATCAGCGATCGAATCGATCTACATGTTCTTCTAGATTCTAAACGTCACGATTTTAAAACAACCGCAAATTGCGAAGAAAATGTTTAAAGACGTTCGAAGATTTTGTTCGTAAGTAAAATTTGCAAAATACGAATATCATTATTCATACTGTGTTGCTTGCAAGAATATTTTCGAGAATGTAGCAGAAAAAAATATAGAGATCCAATGTTCGTTTGCTTTTCTATGATATTCTTATACATTAATTGTAATATGTGTAAACTAGAAAAATTGTATCGCTGAAATTTTTACTAATTTTAATCCACGTCGTACTTCAACTGGTAGTTGAAATTGCAAAACAACCAAGCACGGCCATCTTTACAAGCGGATGATAGCAGCGGAAAGCAATTAAGGATTATAATCCGGCGAATTACTCCGTAGAAGACATTGCCACCGAAATTTCGGACGATAACATTTCATTAGCACTTTGTGTATAATAGGGCATCATATATATTACGCGCGTTTACGACACAACAGAAACACTTGAGTATTTTCCCGCGTTCTACAAGTTTCCTACCGCTAGCACGTCATCCCATCTGCATATCTCTCGATCCACTGCATATTTGCAACGTTCAAATTTGCATTAATTATTGTTGAAAGCTGGCTTCCTTAATTATTTGCAAATAGAGATCTATCAATTACAATGAATTTATTGGTCTCTCAACACAGATCTACTCGATCTACTCGGAATAATTTAGAATTACGAAGCAATCGAACGATACGCGTTACATGTACGTGTCAACGTCATCGCGTCGTTTATTCCAATCAAAATTTAATCATCTTATATCAGGATCGCGAAATGTATTTTCCTGTTCAAACAGAAATAATTTGAGTTACGTGTAGCTGTAGTAAGTACCTATTCCATTTAAAACAGAGGATATTTATTTGTTTATTATAATACTTAAACGATATATGTGATGTATAGATTCTACGATTGTAGATCGTCGACGTTGTAGATTACACGGTAACTTTGACAAAAGTAATTGTTGTTACACGTATCCCAATAGAATAATTTGTAGAATGGATTTATCGTCACTAAAACGATATCCGATGTTTATTACGAATCACCTTGTAGACGGTTGAAAATATCTACGTAGTATCTCGCGTAATCAACGTGCAAAGTGGTTTATCTAAATGTTTCTCTTGCATCAGAGCCAATTCTCCATCGGGCGTATCAATTCGTAGTATGGTTTGTCGATTCCAAATTCATATCGATCTCGAATTCAACGATAATCGTTATTGGAATACCTAATTATTGTTCGTATCTGTATAGTAGTAGCGAGGAAGCAACATGCGTCTCGCTGTTTAACGCTATTTCCAATGCCTATTCTCTATGTACTAGACGTACTAGACGTATGTGCAAACTTGTTTATTAAACTAACATGTTAGAAGCTTACAGGTGTACGGTCGGGCCAGTTGATCATTGAATTGTCCGCCATAGAACGAACTACGCCAATAAATAATGTATATTCTATATCATTCTTATACGATGCCTAATGATTAACAAGGACAAACTTCCTATATACGTAATATCATCGTGAAATCATAACACACGCGTTTTTCTTGCTATTTCTTTTTTTTCTTTCTTCTTTTTTCTTTTTTATACAATATGTGTATACGTACGTATAATACTACGTATTACGAGAATTTTAGGAATATTCTTGAAATATTTTTTTTATTCGTTAATTTAAAAATAGCAGCCAGGAAACTGGTCTGAGAGCAGAGTGCCAAAGTAATACATATAACATGGCAATGGTAAAGTAATGTACATTTTTAAAGTTTATCACACAATTAAAGTTTCATCGGTGTAGCCTTTTCTATTAATGTTCTATGTAAAATTATTCAACGAGGATGTTTTCGCACGTTAGTTTAGCTTATTTGCAATATATTATCTCGATTTATTTGTACCGTCTAACAGAATTATTTATCAAGTACTTCAGGTTACGGCGACGCATAATTATTTTACGACAACGATTCGATCAAGTTGAAGAATACCGCGTTATCGTCGATCATCCGGCGGGCGTTACGTGAATTGTTCCAATTGCTTGACAAAATCTGATTTAGAAAGTAGAAGCATCGACGCGACGCGGACGATTGGCTGTCCACGTTCTAGCGTTACGACTGGATAAAATCCAGTAGGACGTGTATCGCACTTATAGCCAATTACATCGCGTCAAATACATTGTTCTCGACGTACATTTGCACCGTATGAATTGGTAATTATGTAATCGAGTAGAATAAAGCACCGGTATATGTAACGATATAGTACAAGATCGGTTAATAATATAACTTGATTTTCAATTGATAAAAGCATTGTTAGCTGATATATATTGAAACGAAATCATGTATAACGTATAGTGTGTAGCGTGCATTGAACGCTGGAAGCTGGCTTAGCTATCGCATACGGTGATACGTATAGTTTCGGTGCATATCAAAGTAATTGAAAACGTGTTCGTCGAATATACCAAATTCTTCGTTACGCGATATAATCGTATTTAAAATAAGGTTGCAGAAGAAAATTAGTCTTACGTTTAGCTGTTCTTAAACTGATCGTCGGCTAGCATTTCTCAGAGTCTTAGATTGAAAATAATCAGAGAAAATGGAGCACGACGTTGCCCCGCTCTTTCTTACTTGTCGTTATTGGAACATCTCACAGCGAAAGACCAGTCTGTTTAATGTAACCGACTCGAGGAATCAAGACACGTAGAATTCGTAGATGATGGTAAATCGTTGTTACGTCTGTCTATCGGTAGACGCGTTAAACGAATACGACCGAAGCACCGAGTGATAGATCGGTTATCACTGTCGCGATGCTCGTTGCACGAAACAATTGACAGGTGGCTAAGGGAAATCGGTCTTGCGAGCTTGAGAAATTATACGCGCAAGGGACGAAGATGGTTGTCCGACGAAGGTCGGAGGTCGCGAAATACTGCTCGGAAGGAGAAGAAAAGTAGAGGAAAGGTGGTAGACACGAGAACTGCTAGTTCGAAGGGATGAGGTGAGTCAAACGGAGAGTTGAAAAATTACCAGCGGAGACGGGCAGCGTATTTCCCTCGCTGACTTCCCCCAGCCATGAGAAACGAGTGCAGCGGAGAAAGGTTTCGCGCTAGGGAAGAGGAACAGAAAGAGAGGGAGAGAAAAGTCTGTGAAAAAGACTGGAACGACGTCGAGGCCAAGTCTGCGGTCTCTTGCCACATTTTTTCCGTTTAAAGTAATTTTTCTGCCCCTTTGGCCCACCTAAACCTTTCCGTTTCTCTGTTTCTGCCACAGTTATCGTTCCAGTATTTCGTCTGTTACCGGATTTCGCGATAATTGTTTAAGATTTCATCCCCTTTCCTTCTTCTCTTTCCTTTTAGACCAGAGAACGACGTTTATTTCCTTAATCTGGTCGATTAATTACATTTATTCACCTTCTTTATCATCCCTAACAAATCGCGATTGCCATCCGACAGTAACGATAATCGTCTGTTGGTGGAAATTTATCCCTTTCTTCTCGTAATTTTAATAAATTTTTCTTGTTCGTTCGTTTTCAGTTGATTTATAAATTTGACGGTAATTTTATTTTACCACGCGTTTATCGGTAATTAACTATTCTAACACTGATATTTCTTGCTTAGAGTCAGTTCGATCGTTTGTACAGAACGTTTGCAGTTATGGGACGAACAAGGTTACGTTATCGTATGTAAAATTAATGTTTCACAGGATCCCTGGCAAATTTAAAATGAAAGCTCCGGAATAAAACACGGCGTTTCTAACTAGCCTATTGGTCCCGTCGAGTATTTTCCTCGTCACGTTTCCTCGTCATCCAGCTCAATGGATGACCATTTTTCTTTAAACTCTTTGCTATTCGGTGGACGCTTTACAAGGAATACAAATGATCGTGACATTCAAGCCGTACAAATAGGTACCGCTACACAGTGGAATCTTTTGAATAAGTTAGCAAGGAAATTTTATCGTTACGTTATACGACGGGTCTCATAATTGTTATCTTTTCTTACATCGCGATATTTTCTAGCAAATATTTCGTTGAAATTCGGCACGGTTGTTTCAAGCAAATACAATATCTTGGTAAATATCTCTGATGTATCGCGCGATGAGACGTTTTATTTGCCGCATATAACTTTACGATAGCTTTAAGAACTTCGTTACAAGCTATTTGCGTATATGTGCGTATCGGATACACGATTGCCCGCTGTAATTGTCGAGTCGAGTGTTAACAACCGAAGGATTAAATCCAGGAGTAAACAGTTTCTTAACGTTCTCCTAACAGTTCTCTATGAATTATCGACTGTACGGTTAAAAAGTCAATTGAAAAAATATCAATTGCAGATGACACGGCAAAAAATTAACGAGCGGTGGATTTTCTGCCTACCGAGTTCTTCCGCCAAGAAAGAGAAAAAACGGAGGATAGGTGAAGAGTGCGGGAAATTATTAAAGGTGGGGGATGGTTGAAGGCAATGCTGGTAGGTCGTTAGCGTTAATGAATAAGTAAGGTTAATTTGCGAATGGGTTTCACACTACGCGCTGCTTCGCCCGTTTGCACCCGAGGGCATCCATTTCATTATCGAGTCTAGAGCACCCCTCGATCCACCCCCTCTTTCTCATTGCCGGCCACCCACCATCTCGTGATCGCGTCTCAGCCCCTTCGTTTACAACCTCTTACATCTTCTAATTCAAGTTGCCGAGACCAAGCGTCTGCTTTTTACAAAATAAAAAAAAAAAAAAGAAAATAAAAGAAGAAAGAAAAAAAGGCGGGGGTTAATCCGTCGGTTGACGCGCGCACTTGTCATTTGCTAGCGAGCGTCTGTCTTTGCACGAAGATGGAATCAACTGTTACGAATGCTGCTCGTTTGTGGATGTTTAGAGAGCTTACAGAGCGCACGGTGTATCAGGGAAAAGAATACCCGGTAATGGTTGCATTATTCAGTCGGATTCGACGAGAAAAGTACACAGTAACAGCGACGAAGTGAAATGGAAACGTCTGAAAAGGAACTTTAAAAGAATTTTTAAAGCGGAACGTATACCAACTCTGACAGTGGATACAACCTATAAGTTAATATCCGTTTTACTTGCTTTGCTACTTTTACCGAGTCTTCTTAAGTATTTTCGTCAAAAATCATTCGAGAATAATATCTTTATCAATAGCATTTACGGAAAAGCGAACGTTACGAACGTTACGAGAAGAAATTCGATCGAATCTATATAATCGTTTAGTCTGAAAGATTAATTAAAATTAACTTTATTCTCTGGAAATTATACCCTCGATTCGAAATTCATCAATTTGGCGTTACGGTAACGTAGTGGCAAGATGTCAAATATTAAAACGTTTATTTTAAGGCTATAATTCGTCGTTCGATCGACGATATTTCTCTTGTCTTTGTCATCGATAATAATTCGGATTGTTATTTAGATAGAACAGTAATAAAACATTTGCTGGGATTGTGATCGTGATTGCGATCGGAACGTAACAAAACGTGTGACAAAACGTGAAACGAAAATATTTAATGTATATCTGGAACACGATGCAAAATGTAAAGCTTGGATACCAAGCATCACTTGCTGTCGACTGAAATTTCGCGATGCGGATAATTCGAAGCCAGAGTTGTACTTCCACCTCAAACGGTGCTTAAGTACAGAGTGCAGCAAATTAGTGGCAGAGGATTGAGGTTTTACAAGTTACATAATTAGATTAATGTTTTCCAAATGTTCTCTGTCATATTCTCGTCCGTAGTGAAGTTTACAACGTTCTGTAACGACCGATACAAAAATTATGGTACGTAAAATTGTATTGGCAAATTATAATTTACAACTCGGAACGATAGAAAAAGAAATGTATTCGTTTAATTTCAATCGATTTCTTCTATAAGTTAAGAAATACGAGACGCCTATCTAATCCAATAAATATCGTTCATCGAAACAACTTCACCCCGTATGAACATGGATGTAAGACTGTAAAACTCGGTCGAGACTTTTCTGCATAAGATACGCGACAGCTTAACTTTGACATCGAGCTAAAAAATATTGGGAAATTTGATACGAACAAAAAAGACTCTCTTTTATTTTCTTCCCTTGTTTTCACGTTATTATCGATTTTAGAATTTTCGAATTATAAATTTGTGAAAAAGCTACTTGATACAGAGTACATATCGTTGCAATTATCTATGCTAATGATATGGCTGTTGAAAACATACGGCGCAGGCATCCCAGTGTCTATACTTTTCTATTACATAGAATACGAGTAAGAAACATTCTGCGTATGCGTAAAGCATTGTCAGGATATTACATACGAAAGTGAATGAAACCTGTGGTGTGTATCCTATTCTATATGTTGTATATGTTGCCTGGCAGATTATTACTAACAACAACAACAACAACAACAACAACAGAAATAACAATAATAATAACAACGCCGGTTATTATAAAATTTAGCATACATAATATGTTCGATGTGTGTATATTGAACATTTGAACAACAGTTTGATCAATGTAGAAGTAAAGGATGGGAAAAAGTAAAACGTAGAAAAACGTGTGTGATAGATTTCAGAGAATCGTTGTTAACTGGTTCTTTTTCTTTTTTTTTTTTTCTACAGAAATAAAAAGGACTTTTAGTATATAAACGTTTAATTAACGCACATGTTGGTAGTAACACGTTGGCTTTGCTGACGAGGTTTCCTAGTTAAAAAGGAGTTGCGAATGGCACGATAAAGCGAATCAAACGAAATTCAGAAACTGGTTTCAACAAATTTTCTATAAAATTACGAAAATGAACTTGAAGATTTTCGACAGAAATGCCAGATAATAACAGTGGATAATACTTTGTATCGCCCAAAAAGAGGACGGAGACAATAGCGAATTGCACTACAAGAGCAAAGCCATCCGTTTTTTGGAAATAGTAACGTAAAAAAGTATGCTACGCCTACATATGTGACGGATGATTAAACTTCTTCCCAACCTAACCCAAACTCAAATTAAATAAAAACGATAGGCGAGAATGAATGATCATGTTGCGAAACAAGATCGTTCGAAGTAATCGAACCATTACCGGAAGAATTTGAAAAAGTATAGGTAAATCATAAATGATGTTGGAAGTTGGAAAATATGCTTTTGTACCTAGATTTAAATGAAAAATAATTAAATTAATAAAATTTTAAATAAAAATACATTTCTATTTTACGTAAAACGACAACTCGTGAATAGGTAGCGTTATGGATCCATTAACATCTATTTAATCCGAAACTTTCGACGTCGCATCGTGTCAGCTGGACAATACTGTACCGGTATTTGTTCAGGATCGATGGATTTTATCCTTATTCGATGGCAATCGCGTACGTTCATTTATTATTTATAGCTATCGAATCGACTCATTGATTTCGTTACGTTCGATCGTTCGATAAAAATCAAGCACCGCTAATCCAGTAGTAAGCAACAGGAATCCAAACAGCTTGACGTTTTTATTCGTACCGAAGGGAATGAACAAAAGTTATTGTTAGCTTTCACAGGACAATAATATAAAATAATATCGTGCTACAGTTTTAGATTTATTCAATCGCTACCCGATACTTTTGGATATGACATAATGTCGGTCAATGCAGTTTTCCATTCTTCTTACAGTAACAGAAAATATCACGGTACAATTATTTCGATGTTCGTTATTTCGACGTAACGATGTGTAACACTTTTGTCGTTTGCATTAAAAATTTATAATTACAAAATAGATATATAAGGTGGCACGAACATTTGACATTACTACGACGTTAATTGTTTTATTATTCGCTCATGGAAGACATACGTATAATTTAAGAAAAGAAAGTCGATACGTACCAATGTAGGACAAGAGATATAATAGATAATTTCGTAAGAAAGATTTTTTAGTTGGATAGAGATACCGATTTATGGTAACGAAAATTATGGCAACCAAGTCGTGTCAGAGCCGGCGTTACTAGGACCTAGAGATTTCAGCAAGCCGCAAATGGAATTTCCGTAGATGTAGGTGAGAGAAAGAGTTTCCAAATCGCTGAGGAATATTGGCATAGACATTAGTATCGGTAGATACACACAGAAGCTAGAGGCGTAAGTGTACTTGCACGACTATAGTTGTAACTATAGATGTAACTTTCCAACGTGTAATAGTTATGTACGAGTTCGATCATACCGACATCACGAGCCAAGTCTACATGCCGATCTTTGCTAGCAATATGCAGTCTCGCGCTTCTCTCATAAATCATTTCTCGCAATATCTATCCGACCCTTTTGGCTCTGCTATTCCTTAAAGGAGCCTGACTTCCATATCCTTTGGTTAGGGAACAAGAGACCATCTTACGCGAAAGATCAAAAACTTTCTCTCTTCAACCGCTAACCACTTTTCTCGTTATAATATCAACGGTTTATTACGATGTAACATTTCCATTTCATACAGAGTAGTTCTACCACCGTTACTTTATTTCGATACATCGTACTTAATAGGACTTTTAATTTTTTCTATTTTCTTTCTCGTGAAAAAGAGAGTTTGCAAGTGGCCGCGTACTTTTAAAATATACAGAGCATCTTTCTCAGATTTGCGTAGAAACTTTGTCAGCGTGTCGTACAGTTAAAAATGCAACGAAAATGTTGTACGGGCGCGAGTCTGCGATGGTTTATTAAAAAATTATAACAAAAATGTGGAATTTGAAAGAAATAAGTTGAAAGAAAGTCTCGTGCTTTACGGTGTTGCGTTAACGTACAAGATGAGAAAATATACCCTTTGAGATTTCTTTTTCATGAAAGTAAATACGATGTCAAGATAACTTTGGAGAATTCAAACGCATTTCTCTGTTACCTTGGAAATAATTCGAAGAAGGAATACACCTACTACTCGATACTACACTATCCAAAGTATGCATACTGATTGGTTTCCATCAAGCGCAGGAAATTTTCAATCAGCATACTTCTACGATATTGCAGACACCATCTATCGCGGAAACCTCTAGTACGCCTTGGCTAGGAGAGGATAGGTGATATAGGTTATAGATGAACACGATCGGTTATTACGTTCGGCATTCTTATTAGACAAAGTCACGGAATTTTCCTCCAAGTCTGATCCTTATGCGAGCCGTTACGCAGCGTTTCTTTTCCAAAACTCGTTGTTAACTCGTCGACGAAAATCTTAGCGTTACCGGACGAAGCGAAGGTTGCATTCATCGTCGCCAAGATTCGCATCTGTCACTTTTTGAGCCGTTAAATTACAAAAATCGTTTGAAAAGCACGTCGAGCGATAATAGTTAGCCGCACCTATTTTCACGCAGGTTTATGCGATTAATTTCACATAAATCAGCGTCTTGATACATCGCATCGTCGCGAATGAACGTAACGGGAATTTACGACCTCGTGAAATTCGAAACGACGAAATGCGACGAAACGCGGCGAAATGTACACGAGACGAAACGAAACAAAATCGATACGCGTTTCTACTACTCTGTCTGAAACGAAGCTAGAGTGGCATTTTCATTTAATCGATAAGGCATGAACGTTTCATCCGTGCTATCTTCGAAAACCTCACGAATTCCGAAATTTCTTTCTACAAATATCGCCTAAAAATTACGAAATTACGAAATTACGAAAAGGCAAAGAAATATAGTATAATCTTGTGTACACAGTGTATACTAATTTGTACACGTAGATCGCAGGTTTTAGCAATCATGGAATCCATATATAGCGATCAACGTCCGATCTATCGAAATCTTAAAGTTACTTATTGACCAACGCATTCACGCATCGTTGTATTTAACTCTTGATACATCGATCAAGTGTATTTGATAGAACGCCGATCGCATTTTCGTGCGATACATTGAAAAATGTTATGACGATTCTGCGGAAATACTGGCAGTTTTGCAATCCTGTAAACTATTATTTGTAAAAAGGAAAAAAAAAAAAGAAAAAGAAAGAAACTAGTGCAAGCGCCACACCACGTGTTCGTTGAACGTTCAATCATCCAAGATTTTCGATGCAATCTTAAACTCGGTCTCGCTACGATGTTTTGTAAAGTATGTACCTAGTCACTGAAACGCCGGATGAATTTACGCCAGAACTACAATATGTTTCGATATGTTTCTGTTTCATATTGATTTATTGAAAGATGTAAAAAATTCACGTTCCATTAGTAACCGACTCGTCGGACATTTGAAATTCTTGCTTTCATATCAGCAGCCGATCGCGATCGCGAGAGTATCTAACGTCCTTCGCTAGACCTTCGTATCGCTTGCCTTTCACGTCATATAACTTTTCTTTGTCATACGAAACGTCATAAAAGAGCGGTTCCATATCTCCGTTAAACAGCCACTTAAGCGAAATGTAATATACAAGATACTCCAACTGGGTCAAGCCATAGCTTCAAAACGACACGCGATCGATTCCATTAATGCTCGTTGAATTCCACGCAAACGTTAAATCTCTGTCGTCTTTTATCGCGTCTATCGTACAATCTTTTTTTCTAAATTCGACTTTCACGCGGCAACTTACCATACAGCAAGAGACAAAAGTGTTGGTACAGTTGGTAAGGTACAGAACTACAGGTAAGTAGGCGAGAAAACGTAGAGAAAGAATTTGACAAAGAAAAATGAAGAATATAATAAGTACGCGACGAAGCGGACGGACCAAGTTATCTGATCCGCAAATGATATAATACGATGTCAAACTAATTCGGACCATGGTGTTTTACACGGATCTCTGGACGACTTTAGAAACCAACATGGATATATAGTTTTAACGCATACACGTTCATCCAGATGTACATATTCTGTCGTGTACTGAAAATTGGAGCGATCGTTTTCTTACGTATCGCCTTCATCGACAAAAATCCTTGTCGATATCTTCCCCGCGGATCATTTTGGAAAGTATAAGGTAGTGTAAACACGCTACACGCGTCTCTTACTCTTTGCTTCAAAACGTGCATACATTTTCATAACCATGTAAGAGTTTCAAGCTAAAAATGCTATAAAATACATGTATATTGATACACGATAACATGCTATAACG
Source organism: Bombus pascuorum (assembly GCF_905332965.1). Lineage (NCBI taxonomy): Eukaryota > Metazoa > Arthropoda > Insecta > Hymenoptera > Apidae > Bombus > Bombus pascuorum. The sequence goes on along the minus strand of NC_083492.1, from coordinate 206,564 downwards.
AAAATGTTATACGTAACCTAAAACGGAATGGTCAGTTTAAACGGATATGGCCAGTACGCGTACGAGAAAGCTGAGATGCACAAGTTTCGATGCAAGTACGAAGCGTTCTACAATTGGCGAAGAAAAATCTAGAAACTAGCGTGCGACGGATTCTATAAGTTATCGAAATGCCACGTTTCAATGCGAATCGAATAAGAACGGCATTCCTATCGCGTCTATCCCGTTAATTATCACGATTTATGTACCATCGTGCTATGCGTATCATACATACTATATCACAAATGCCATTAATTAATTTTCAAACATACTCTGCTGACTATCACAAGTACGTTGCAGCAACAGTGATAAACGATGCACGATCTTTTGCACGAGAGAAGGTTTTCATCCATCTTTCAGGAATATTTTATTTTCGAATTTATACTCGAATTATATTTCGAAAGAAGACACAACGAAATCAGGAAGATGTTTCTTCTGTATAAAGATGCAGATTGAATACATCGAATAAAATGTTGCAGCCGAGCTTCCGTTTTTAAAGAAAATTGAATTTACAGTCCTGCGTATAAAGTTAAAGATGCACAGAAAAATACTGTTCTTTTCTTCTTGATATAGAAGTAAGCGAAACGTTTAAAATACAATTTTTTTCTATTACATACATACCGGCTTTGTTCCGTTTACCTTATTCTTGAATCGGGATATCAGCGTATTCGTACCAGTTCTATTCAGCATCGATAACAACAACAAAATTTTCCGCTATAAGCTTAGTATTTCCAAGGATCAACGATACACAGCGAATCGCTCGATCGTCCACAACTACTCAGAGAGAATTTTCTTTGATCGTTAGACACGTTAATCGTTAGTACGCGATGCCTTGGAAACGTGTGTATCTTCAAGCGCCACATCCGAACGAGCCTCGCAGGATCCTTGTTCAAATTGTTACAACGATCGAACGAGAATCATTTCGTCGTGCGAACTGCAGCAAGCGATAGATTTTCAACAGGACTTCAATTAGAAATTTCTCGTTGTTTCAACGATTTACATAAAATCTCATAACGTTATCTTTTTACGACATTTTACTGTTACTCGTTTGCGTAACCAACAGCTTAGGAAAATGGAACAGAACATCATAAAAGTATCGTCTTTGTCCTTCTGCTGTCAGCGACTTTCACAAAAGTACGCGCACTAGAGTGTAAGCATGCGATGAAGCATCGAGGCTGTTTGCTGCTGGTCCTAAATTACGTCGTAGGTTAAATCGTAGTGTGTGTACACAGTCGTCAGAGTTTTTCTTTCCTTCCAGGCAAAAGCGCAACTTCACGCGACGCCACGTGTGGAAAAGTTACTTTTCGCATCGCTCTTTTCTTCCTATATACCTATGTACGACGTATTACGAAAATATAGCTACAACACCGTACCAGAGTGTAAATCACGAAAATTTTTTTAAATCAAGTTTTCGCTTTAAAATTCATAGCCAAGAAACTACGAAACACCATAAGCAAATACGAAGGTATTAAAGAGAGAGAGAGAGAGAGGGAAAGTGTTTACGTTTTTTAGCTGCTTGCGTTTCGAAAATTATAAGATATTAATAAATCATCGATCGTACGTGACAACGATATCACAAAGATTTGATTTAATAGTATTCGTACAGCGATATTATCTCGCTTTTAATTATATCTCGATGAGAAGTAACTTGTTCCCCTCTCTGTTTCATCTCTTACGTGTCCACACGTATGATCGTAAAAGTCGATGAAATTGGCGCGCATCCGTCAAAAAATAAATTCGAACTCTCGCCTCTCGTTACAGCGAGAAAGCCTAATACTCCTTCCAATTAAATCAATCTCCTTCGTAAATGACGCTTCGAGGCACCTCATTCTCTCGTAGCCATAGCCTGTTCTATCTTCGGTCTCATCAGTGGTACGGCGCTTTCTACACCTTCATTGATTTCACCGGTCCTATCGGTAGACCATTCTCTAACATCGCAAGATTACACGTATTTCGGTGTAACCACAAGACTTGCTCAACTCCCGATAGTTAAACGAACCCTTCTCCGATGCTTCGTAACGAACGACGATAGCCAAAGATTATACTATGTTATCCGAAACACTGAAATGTGTAATCTCGCTTCTGCTCGAAACTTTGCCCAAAGTATAGCGTTCGATTCTACGTCTAATATTAAATATTACCGAACGTGAAAACGTCTCCGGCGTGCGTATTCCGTAATTGGAAACTCGTTTCGTAAGAGAGAATTTCCTTCCTTTTCCTGTACCACGGGCTTGCTAATATACGTACGTAGGTAAAAGTTATCGACGGCTGTTACGTGATAGACGTTCCTAAATTTTGTTATACACATAGTACGACAAGCAATCATTGTACGAACATATTCTACGATCACCGTACGTCGCGCTATACTCCGATGTCCGATACAGACGATTAGAGTTACTTGGATTCGGTTTTTAAAAGTTCCTATCTTTTACGCCATATACCAGAAGCTTCCTTAAAGGAAAAAGTTCACACGATTGCCAAACTTTGGTTGTTTCTGGCCAGCATAGGCAACAGCGGTTCCCATATTTCTTCCTTCCTTGAAAAGAACGTGCCACGGACAAGGGAATTAGCGCGACGCTAATTAGATACAGTGACAGGTAATTGGAATTTTTTAGAGTATCAGCCGGTCAACGTCTATCTAACTTGGGTTGCTTTTCTACGATCACTGCTAGAAGTTTGAGCGACATCGTTATACTTATACCGTACGATTCTTGCAACTACTTGAGAAACCTTTGTAAAACTGAAATCGTTCGCTTGCAACAATCTTGCGATACTGTTTCACGTGTTCCGCTATCGCTGCTTTAAAACTTCAAATATCATATAAATTTTAGATGCCACGTCGACTGTACGTCTGGTTTCATCATATCTCATTTGGGAATTCAGCTTTTATCGGCGCGTAATATTCTTTTTGCTTCGCTTTTCATTCTGTGCCACATTTTATTAGCTTATGTTTCGTTTAAACTATCACGTTAAAGTTTCGTGGAAAGCATCGAACGCTTTATCCGACTCGTGTAGGAACTGTCCACATCTAAACTTTATCTGCGATCACGCATCGCGTAGAAATGCAATTTACATACCTACGTACGTACATGCATACATACCTCGTACGATGGATATTCATCGTTCCTTGTTTGTCTTCTTGTTACATAGAATTGCGATTGACTTTTCGCGCAAGCGTTAATCTTCAGCCGAGTAAATAAGTAAAAGCATTTTGTGTCTCTTTATAATTACGACGCATTTTTACTTTATATATGATTGTGAAAACCGTGTTTGTACAACCACGTTTCAGCAAACACGTTGGAAGATTATGATCTTTTCTCCTGCGTTTTATATCTCATTGTACCACGGCAAAGATACTGATCAATAAATCGGATACGTGAAACACAATTTAAATATATTACGACACGTCGTTTTTGCACGTGTCACTTACATATATGTACGTATCTACTTTCATATAGAGAGACATCGCTGACGTTCAAAAGTTCGAAATACCTTACATTGGAAAGAATTATATCTTTCACGTCCTGCCATATTATCAGGAATAAAGAAAATATTCAAGGGTTAATCATATGGGTTAAAAATGCTAAAAAAAAGAAAAAATAAAAGAAAAAAGAAAAACCAAAACTAAAACTTTAGCTGTTGAACAACATTTGTACCGGCTAATGCGTTATTAGCAAATATTTTGACGTGTATACTACGTTTTTATACGTCAGAACATTGCGTTACTTCGTTGATACGCGTCGTTGAAACTGAAAATCGGGTAAAAGCTCCCCTTTAAAATTTTGCCATATTTGACGTGACCTGGTAGAGTACATTGATGTAAAGACCTATGTACACCTACACCAACGTATTACATATGTATTTTTCGCATTTCAAAGTGTCGTTGATCTCTACCGATACAAATCTCGTATTAATTTATTCAACTTTCTCGGCAATAAAATATTAATCGAATAAAAGTAGTTTACCTCGATACAAAAGATAAACCATATAAAAAGAAAAAAAATATATGTATATGTATATATATTTCCTCCTTTTATTCCGTTCATGTTTCAATAACAAGTCTGTTAAAACTACGAACATGCGAATAGGATACTTGTAGATTCCGTTTGTTTCGCGTTGCGTTTCATATTATTTCAATATGATGTAATAGATGCAGTACATTTTATGGTATGCAAAACTTCTTATTTATTATAATAAAACGTTGTCCTGGAAGATCATAATGATAAATTGATTTCGAATGAAATAGGATGGAACGCGGATATCCCAATGGCCCTTCAACATATTAGACTGCTTTCAAACTCTATGCATCCTTAAGGCCTTCAGGAATTATTCCGTACTTGACGACTTCTCCTCAATCCCGTCCTTGGCATCCAATCTCGAGAGGAAGATTCGATGAATCGATCTCTTATATAAAAGAGTACGTGCGCTATTCTGGAAAACGAATCGATGAATTTCTTATCTCTACATTTTAGAAGATGCAAATAAATACTACAGCTGGTTGATTTTATTCCAACCGAAGGTATGTATATCGTTATAGTAAGAAATTTGCATATTCTCTGTAAGAAAAAAAATTCATCGTTACATCGCAAATACGTATCTACCGAATTATAAAATCAATTAATATCGCTGTACTCGTACTCGTAAACATTCTCGTCTCAAGATTATGTTACTTTGAGTTAATTTTCATTCGGTTTCGATGGTCCTATCTCAAGCTTTTTACCGTGCAATCTCGTTTAAAACAAAATTTAAAATTATATTTCATCGTATATTAAAGTATCCCGTTTTAAAATTAGATACGCCTACGCTTCGGAATATCTTTTTCGTAAAAAGACTATATTCCACCGTATTATCTATATTAATACGATTAATTATGTACTTTTATGATCTCTGTCCCAAGCTTGCCTTTACACTTTAGATCTTTAAAATAAATATATTTTAAGAACAACAAGTCTAAATGTATAAAAATACGTTTTCCATCTGGAGGGTAGAAAGTATCGTTTGGGAATAGTCGAATTAATTGTTAAAATTACGAAAATGATAACTATTCGTCGTCATTTATATTATTAGATTCCATTCGCTACAATACATTTTCAACTCATTTTCAATTTAGCCGATTTGTCAGAAAAGCAAAAGATCAATTAATAACAAGCGATTTATAGTATGAACCTGCTTTATAACCTATGCCTATCTATAGCGTACGTCTATGGTGAAAGTCCTTCAGCGAATATGTATGTATTTACTTACTCAGAAACCATAAATAAACAACAATTCCTCCAAAAAATGTATCTATAGCCAAGAGATGTATTATACATCGTTAATATTATTCGATAATGATTACAGTGTAACGTAGCACTTTCATGGTTCAGAATAGGATGTTATCACAAAAGATGTCACACGTTGCATGTAAAAGACGTTGCATTAGTATTCGTAATACATATTCGTAGCGAATGCGTATATACATACACGCATACGGCTAGATTAGATGCTCTGGCATCGTTCAAAGTTCCTGTACCTCGGTAACGAAGATAAAGCGTGAAAAGCATCGTAAGCTTGGTCGCAACTCGTGGACAACTGATTTAGCGACTAAGGTTTAATCGTGGCTTTAATCGTGGCTTTAATCGTAGATTAATGAACAGCAATTGATATTAAATATAACCACGAATGACGAGTAACGGATGTTCATTAGGATGTTCGTGTTCGTTATACACGTACATAGTCTCGTACAAGTAGATGTACACACATATACGTAACTTCTCTTCTTTCGTTATCATCTTAACAAAATGTACGATACAGTTCATTGAAAATGGTCAATAATCGATAAGTTTGTTCTCTGAGAGGGTCACACGCGGATACAACTGAAACCGCTGCGCGAATGTTAAACGATTAAATGAACCGTAAGGACGTGAAGCGGGTTACTTACGATCTTTGAAATACTGCGACAGAGATACGAATCACCTTCGACGCGTTTCAATTACAATTACCGAATTACGAGATGATTGGCAATCGTAGACCGGCGACTGATTGCCGATAAACAATCGGCGGTTGATTACAGTCTGCACATCGTCCACCCTCGTAAATACGGAACGTATTAACAAGCGACCTCGGGGTCGGCGCAGTAATCATATCAATTATGATCTATCGGCTATCGATCAAGTCATTAAGATCGCAATTAAGCCCGACGATGAGGCAGCCTAATTTCTTTCGCGTGACTTTTGAAAATATCGGGGGATATCTTTGACCCTAATTCTTTTATAAATGCAATCATGCATTTATGCACCGATCTCGACGCTTTAACTACCTAGGTGAGTAATAGAGTTCGCCTTGGAAATTACCGAGTAGATACTCGCCAAAGCGAAAACAGTTCAACTATGTTCGTACATTACGTTTCGTCTTTCACGATTGCTGATCGTAGCCAAGTAATTTAAATAAAGCACAAAAATACGTTAATTAACTAGCTGAAACAGAGATTAATTATATAAAGTATCGATGGAATATTGCACTGGAATTTTAAATAAGCGATTATTTATATTTTTACTTCGTCTCGTATACAATTTCTTCAAAAAGTCACGACACAACTCTGAATTATTTTTAATACGATGTTGTTATAACATGCACACAGAAAACTAGGTAAACGTTAAAAAGTAATCGTCCGCTATCTCGAGTACTTGATCAGAAAGTATTTTTAAACCTCGAAATATTGTTTTAATATTTTAACGAAATAACGATTACCATTGTCTTGTAAAAAATAATAACAGGCGAGATATTTTAAACGTTAAATACGCGCATCGCAAAATCACATCCTTTCGATAGTTTCAATAGTTAATAGGTTATTAAAATGTGAAATAAACAATTAAATTCTACACGTTCATAGGCAAATTCAAAATTGTCCTGCGTTGTATATGTCGTCTTGTCTCGTCGATGTACTTGTCAAGTTATCGATAAATCGTTCTAACTAGCTAATTATAAGGAAAAAATAAAAGTGCACGGTAAATCGACAAATATAAATATGTACACGCGATTTTATCAAACAGTCCACGATCAATTAAAACCAGGCGTTAACGTAATACTTTGAGTTTAAATTCTTAATCGAAATGGATGTTCGATATTATCGACCCGCTAAAACACAGCCAATGGAATACATATACGTAGTTTGTTTCCCAAGAGATAACGTTGCGCGGTATCGTGCTTTATGGCAGTCATTTTCGTATCTGTTTTACTATCCGTACGTAGTAGCATGATTAAGGGATACTATGTGGATAATTTAACCGGGGCAAATCGCTTAATTATATTCTCCTCAAAATTTCTGCTTTACACAAGCACCTCTACCCTTACCCTCAACCCTTACCTTAATCTCGCAAGATAAATTCAGATTTTTCAATCTTTTCTTCCAAAACACCCACATCTTTTCACATTTTTAAAATAACGTTTGTCTGCTTGCGTATGCCTGTCGCACGAAGCGTGTTCGAGAACGTATCTGACAATAAATAAACCTGCGAGATCGTCATACATACACGTATGCGCCACCAACGTTTAGCAGCATTTGAAGGATAGCGTTCGCTGGAATTCAAGTAGTTCGAATGTACTTTACTAATGTGAATTTGTTATTTTACCTGACTTGAAATATCCTCTGAAGTTTCGAGTAAACTTAAGAAATTATCCCTTGAAACTTGAGATAGATTTTGAATGGCTTACATTCAATTACATTCAACGTTAGGTCAACTACGAGCAAGCTGATAACAGAATGCGTGCTTTTTCCTTTCCAAAATGAATATTATTCGCCATTACCGATATCGCTAAATTCCACATTCTTCGATTCACCTAGATTCCCGTTCGCGTAAATTCGAGTAATTTGATTTGTCTAAACGCAAAGTTACGTCCGAGCGACTTCGATTCAAGCAATTTCACTAATCGAAACGAGATCATGGAAATATCACCATCGATAGAAGAAAAGCTAGACCAAAATGTCTTCACTGTGCAATTGGTTGTACCAAGTTTTATCTTGACAGGCTCGAAGCTATCCGAAACGAGAATTGTTCGTTTACGGCTTACGATTTACGGTTTATGGTCCTTTAATCGTGACTACCAAGGATCGATTAACATCGATTCCGTTACTTGCCTTAATTTTAAACCAACCATATATCAAAAATGAGAAATGTTTAACGCGAGATCTACCAAGCTCGTGTTTAAACAATAATAATATCTCATGCCGCCGAATAAAATTTTCCTCTCATCGGATCTTTCCATGTTTTTTTTTTTTTTCATAGAAGGAAAGTACGATTTAATCAAAGTTCAAGCATGCCAGTGCCTTTGATATTCTTTAACTTTAACGGTTGTATATACGTATAGGTGAATTTACATTGCCTACCGCCAGCTGTCAGGTTCGCTGATAATGTAAACTTGCAAACTGTTATGGAAATTCATGCATGCATATAATACAAACTGAAAGCTCTGGCAGAGGTCTTACGTACAAGATCAATTTTTGTACAAACGACATTATTTAATATTTGATTAGTCTTTTACGTTCAAACGATACTTTTAATACTTGATTAGTAATTTGATGTACAAAAACCGTACGTCGTACTTATTTGTATGACTAAGTTTTAAAAATTTCACGAGCATTCGATTTATAATATTTTTCATTGTATCAAAGTTTTTATCAATGGAGATTTATAAATCTCTGTAAAATGAAGGAGAGAGAGAGAGAGAGAGAGAGAGAGAGAGAGAGAAAGAGTAAGGGAAAAACAAGCGAGAAAGAAAAAATGATTGAAATAATGGTAATTATTTACGAAAGGGCACTTGCCGTTAATTTAGATAGCCTTGAAATAATGTTACCGGCAACATGATTCTGAACAACCTTTTCCTATACATTTTGCCTTAATTTCGACCTTAATTTCCCAGATATACGCAAAAATATTTTCATCGCTATGCACCTTAAATGTTGCGCGTTTCTTAAGACTTTTGCTTAAGTTAAGGCTAACTGGTAAAAAAAGTCAGGATATTACGATTTATAATTACTAAATTTATTACTACATATTATAATTAATTATTATTATATAACTGGAAACATTTGTGCCATTATATCGAAAAATAGAGTTCTTTGATCATCGAAATTATATCGGCGTCTAAATAAAAATTCTGCTATATAACCGACGAAACGTAGAAATAGACGAAATTGTCTTGATTCATTTTCCACGTACGAATTTACATTCGTGTCTAATTGCAAAAATACTTGTACTACATTGAGTAGAGTTTATAGGTTCTGATTCGTGCGCTTCAACGTTGCAGAAATTTCTTGAAATAGTCGAAAAGGAAGGACGCCTGTTGAAAAGAATTCTATTTCATTCAGTTTACCGCAATGTTCAGCAATAGAATCGAAGTACATGTTTCAGTTTCTACCGCGTTAGTAGTAACGGCATCCTTGCTTCAGGCACTTTAATTTTGATGGAAACTAGCGTTTGACGTTTCAAACCGAAACATTCGTATTAAATAGCATCGGATCGAAACGTTCAGGAAACGTGTGTAGAATGCACAATAGGAAGGCAGAAAATCGTATACAATGAATGTATCTATTAAGTAATTAAAGCATCGTTGTATTTCACAAGATAGGAGGAAAGAGTGGCAATTACCGGTACGATAGCAATTATATACTGCTGGCAAAAAAAAAAAAGACAAAAAAGTGTATTCAAAATAGAAAATTTCGATACGAAGTACGTATTATCTATTCCGAGGAATATTATATCTGTTGTAAAGCTTTTTATATTGCTCTGTAGTCGTTAAATCTGCTTTATTTTCATATGCTTTACATTTCTCTACCACGTGCTTACGCGCATAAAAACAATTGTAAAAAGAAAAAATAATCGTTAAAATAATCGACACGATCGAAATATCACGTCGATTCGTACAGCGTTATGAAAGATAAGAATTTTCTGTTACTTGGATAAGTAGATATCTTACGTACGTGGTGGAACAAACGACAAAGAGGATAACGTAATAAGAATAAAGCGGTACAACATTGCTATATCGCCATCTACTTTAATATTTCTTACTGCATCGATTATCGTTAAAACGTGAGAGCTCGATAATTTTGACAAAGTTCGATTAGCTGTAAGTGCCGTCCAACTTTCTACAATTTCGCAGCAAATTATCGGATATATAACAGTTATATCAAAGACTATTGTTAAAGTCAGTTTGTTCACTTTTTATAGGACGATTTATGTTTGCAAATCTTATTCCGCTAATTTAATGTATTCCACGCTATGCTGCCCGCGAGATTTTTTATTCAAGTCACGCGTGCCGTTGCGTTGTTGAAACGCGCTGAAGTATTCATCGTATCTGTTACATATATGTGTATGTGTGTGTATCTAGATACATATACATATTCGGTTATTAACAGAGGCTATTTTTTCTATAGCGTTGTAACTGTTTCGTTTGCAACATATTAAAATTATAAAATACATATTTTAATCACATCGATGACTTTGCATACGAATATCTTTTCACAAAGGCATTGAAAACGGCAAACGAAAGTAAAATATAAAGTTTTAAAGTACTGAAACTTCATTTTCAGTACGATATTTTCATATATTCTTGTTTTAACCAGGACATCGGAATTTCCTAAGCCTACGATATGTATTAACAACGGAATTCTTTCTTTTTTTTTTTTTTCTTTCTTTTGTATTCCAGAGTCTTTACAATTTGTCGAAAAGGGTCATTCTGTAAATTGACGTAGCAGAATGCGAGTATGTATCAGGAGGAAGTCTATCATTCCTTTTGGCGTTTGCACAAAATTACGTTAACGCATACGTATATTTCACTGATAACTTATTGTCGATTGTAGAACGTCGCTAGAGCATTCACTTCGGAACCTACGGAGACCGATTGAACGAGAATATGTCTTTGGCTAATACGTAGAGATGATCGTTCGTTCACTCTTGAACCGTATCGACCACACTGTCGCGTTATTTCCTCCGTAAAAGAGTTTATTCGAAGATCTTTACGAATTTCATCGTTTCGAACATACCATGGTGCGTCTACCACACAATTGAATGCCGAATATCCAGATTGATCGAATAATAAACTTAGGTGTATATAAGTTACTTGTTTTTTAAGTTACACCTGGAATGTCTGCCTGTTAACCAAATCATATCTTCCCTCCTGAGTCGAGTTTGCTGGATATTTCTGCTTATTCGTCGGCTACGTGTTAGCTCGGAGCTAAGATGTAAACCAGGTATCTAACCAGTTGACTTTGAGATATAATATACCTATTAAGTTGGATGTGCGGAGGAGGGGGAGGGGATATAACGCTCTTCCTTGACGTAAACGTGACGTGGTTGCACTCGTCGGTGTTTACTTTCATTCTCCACCGATATTTTCCTTTTCTTTTTTTTTTTTTTTTTTGCCTTGGCTACAATAGCGATCTTGTTCGTTAACCTAGGTACCTGTTCGAACGTGGCGTGTTTACTCCTAGTTCCAAATTGACGCGTTGGAATAAACTTCCTTCGGTCATTATCTTTGTCGTGCTATATAAATTTACTTTTTCCAGTACATAATCGTACAATATACAATGTTAATAACGTCTAATATACATGTACATTGTCGCCAATATTCCTGATTAATTTAAAATTACTTATTCCTTACATGTATACTTTATATTTATATTTATAATTTATAGTCTTTATATTTATAATTACGTTTGATAGCTTGATTTCAACGACTCTCTCTCTCTCTCTCTCTCTCTCTCTCTCTCTCTCGCTGTCTCTCTGTCTCTTCGGCATTTTACCGGTAAATAAGTTCAACTTCCTATTTGCCTTGAATATTCAGTGCAGGAACGGTAGCAATTAAACTAACCAAGCAATAAAATCGTAGAACATTATTGATAAATTACTGTTGGCTGTTATACGCTCTTGCTGAATCGACAAAAGCGAATAGGGCACGTATACCGGACGAACATTTTTTTTCCATTACGTAACTTGATAGTATCTTGAAAAATATAATCGAGTGTAACCGTGTTGGATTTCAGGGTATGAATCGAGAAATCGGATAGTTTAGTACTAGTGTATATTTAAACTACGATATAATATATAAAACAATATAATATAGGGTTAAGTGTTTTTATCTTGTGCACGGCTCGCGGAGACTTTTTAAAGAAGAAGGTAGACTCGTGGCATCGAGAACAGGTTAAAATAAATGTTGGAAGGAGTTTCTGTGGAATTTCTTAGAGTGGGAAAAATAGATGAGGTTAGGCCTGTGATCTTCGTCTCGTGCAGAGGGTATGTTCGGTTCGAGGCCGTTCGTTAGCAGCAGCTCGACACGACGCAACATACGGTCATCGAATATAATCAATCCATAATATTTTAGACGCAATGAATATGCCAGATTCGACATACGGAGGATGTACACCGTCGTTTTTTATACGAATCCAGAGTTTGCATCCAATTCTTTAATACGGTTAAAGATAGGAACGCGTGTCAAGAAAATGCTTACGAAACTCCTCCTGCTTTATTCCTTCGGAACTCAAGAACTGTCGCTTTATTATATTCTCGATAATTTTGTGCGATTGGGAAGAGTTTAGAGTAATTCTTAATTGGACAAAGTTCTTTATTTTCGCTCGCCATGCTCTTATGAAAGGATAATTTGATTTTTGAAATTGCGTTACCACCGATCTCATAGAGTGGAACCTGATGCCGGGATTGATCATTTCTTTTTTAATTACTTATCGCAAAGCTGATAAGAATAGAATATTTTGTAACCTTGATAGTTGTTACGAAATCGTATTTCAAAATCGTGCTGTAAAATCAGGCCCGGTCTACCGTATACGAATTTCATACGAAACACTTTTCCATTATATTCTTCTTATTAACATACATATATTGACAATGACATGTTTATCATTGCCGTGGCCACTAAATCGATTTTTAAAATCAAGCAAACACGATCGAGTAAGGAAGAAACGTAAAGCGACAGTTTTGAATAGAGGAAAAAGCTTTTTCAAATAAACGCTAGTATGCATACTACGTCGTGGAATTGGTTAAAATCAGACTGTGTGCCGAGCACGATTCAAAAGAATTGCAAATTGCTTACCAAGTTGAACTTTTTCCGTTCGCCTTTTAAGAATACGGACTGGATTTTAACTCGAAAGGCAACTATCCCGTGCGTCTGTACTTAAATAAGCTTCCTAAATGCTCCTCATTTTGCATTCAGTTACATCGTTACATGGTACGTTTTATGTGCTATACGCTTTATATAGCACAGCATTATCACAACGCAAATTGTGCATTAGCTGAAATCGTGTTAATAGGTTTATGAAAAACTAAATTTCCGTAGCGTATCTTTGCGTTGAACTACAACGAATCATCGTAACTCCTGTTAGACTAACAAGCAATAACGAGACGTTTGTAAATTTGTATTTATATTATATTTATAGAACGTGTCAGTAACGATTGTCGAATAATGGAATAATTACCAAATACGAAATACCAAGACTTTTTAAAAGTTCTTTATTTTCGTAATACGTACATATTTCTGTGTATGCTCCGCTCACCATCTCGGGTGAAAGTGTCGTGTTCTATGTTCTATCTATCCGCCCAGCACAGTCCCTGCAGTATCTGACACTTTTATTTACAACAATTCGCGAGGCAGAAAGTATATCCATATGAAAAAACAATAATCGTTTCCTTATAAAGCTTTCTAAAATGATCGATTCAGTTTTTACTATTAACGTCTGATTAATTACGATCGGATCAAGATACGGAAAAACGGAATTACAGGACAAATTATTAATAATCCTGATATTACATGTTAGATAATACGTACATCGATGTTGGACGATCTTGATCCAGCCAAGGCTCTGAAGTAACCGCGTCATCTGCCCAGCTTTTTCACTCGCAATCGGCAGGTCTTGTTTCCCGAGGGTTCATCACGCTCCCTATTCCGTGATCGGATGATTTTAGAAAACCGTTATCGCTTCCCACGTGTCACGGGACACCGTGACTGTGACCCCGAATCTACCCTAGTGTGCCCCGTGTCATCGTGTGCGAGCATTCGGCCACCTGCACGCGATCCACGACTGCGGACAACAGAGAGCGTCGAACCCCTTGTCGACACCCCGTAACTCTAACATCCGCGACTCTTAGAACTATGTCGGTCCTTTGAAATACCGCAACTCGAAGCCGCTAGCGAGCCTGACGACGCGTTTATGGTTCCAGCTATCGGCGATACGATGCACGATGCACGATGCGTTGACCTTGACACGTGCATCTCCTCTATATAGGAGTCGACGCTAGCATACGAAACGTAGCACGTGTATGAATAATCAAGTACGCATGTACGTTTATGCATGATTCGAGATGATTTTTTGCATACATGATCGCAACGCGTATATGCCTATTAACTAATTTTACGAGCTTTATAGTATTCTTCGTTAGCTGTTTGATATTCTTCGGCTATCTACGTATAAAAAGAAATTGCTGAAACATCGACTACTACACTGGCTAGGATATGTTTGTTATCATTGTAAATATAAGCAATTGAAGTTTTCATGCAGGTTGAACGAGTGCGCTCGAAATATCGGGAATATTCTTTCGCGGACATTCACATCATGGAAATATCAATGTGAAGGGGCTTACAGAGGCGTTATGCTATTTAAATGGCAGAAATAATAAAGGGACGTAGGCAGTGTTGGTAAAATAACGTCGCGTCGTTCAGCTACGGAAATCGACGATAGATTTATTACTCGCCATTAATCGAGCTTGCTTGCGTTTGACTGTTCCGCGTTTGTTCTCGTTCATGTACAAATAGTGTAGCGACAAAAGACGTTCCCTGTCGTTGAACCAAAATAAATAACGTATGTCTGAATACCTAGCAGAATTTAATGATCGAACCATTACCTTACTCTCTGCACCGTTGATATTTTATGCCTTTGCCGATCAAAATCATTATATAGCGGTATCTTTAATTTACAACGAACGTTTAAACAACTTTCCATCGTAGTTATATAATTAGATTGTAACTATAATCATAGGATTAATATTTAACGTTTATAAATACGTATAAATTACCTTCGAATCTAACATATTATTACGTAGCTCATCTATATCGGTATTCGATTAAACACAAAAAATCGCATTAAAATCGCATCGTCGTTGTAAAAATTGTTACAACTATATTATTTAAGATTCATGCTCCGACATAAGTCAGATGTTTAAATACAAGAATATTTTTATACGCGTCTCCGTTCAGTCACGATATTATCGTAATCCATTTTATTTGTTGCAGGTTTGCAACACGCTATAATCCACGTATTTCACACGTGCGTACGTGCGCGTGTGCACATAAATGAACGCGTATCTACGCTACGCACATTCTCCGTTTATCCCATAAGATTACGATGCCAAGTATTCGTGCAACAAGGTACGACGTTACGGCTAAACTGGCGTGACTATGCTGACAGCAACGGTGGCAACCGAGTTGCATAGAACGCAGTGCGCGACAAATCAGTCGTAATGTAAATATGGTATATCTGTGCCCGTTAATGCGTTTGTCGCATTATCGTAACGTACGCAACACGGTACCTATATAATTCTAGTTACCGGGAACAGTAATCATGCTCCTATAATTCGTTTCGTGTAGATATCAGAATATAAAAAAGATTATTTACAAAGAGTTTCGATAATTTGCTGCGAAATTGGGCAATTTTCAAATTTCAATTAGTAATTAGTACACTCCGTGTCGTGATCGCTGTTGAAACCGACCGTCGCCGCGCCACCTTCTGGATTTGGTGATTTTCAATGTTAACCGTTATTACCTTCGATTAAGGGCAATATTCCGTAGTAAATGAGGTTTTACGGTTGACCGGGGAAAGAGGTTTCGTTTTTTTCTGAATCTCGTCGAATCTTATCCTTTCTATTTCATCTTAATATGACGAAACGCTTGATACGTTCAATTTTCGTTCTATATATTATTTCGTCAATTAGAATTGGAAAAGCTCGGATATACAATTTCGTATTGTACAAGTTTGCCTTAAGTAATCCTGTAACGCGTGGAAGTAAAATTATCAACTACAAGTTGAAATGATCACAAACTTGTTCTTTTTGGTTATTTTCTCGCCAATATACATATATACAACGAACGATATAGGTAAAAATCTTCATTTTCGCCATAGCATCATTCATCTCTATCGATAATTAACTGTCGGCCGTTGGCCGTCGATCACGAGTAAGCTTCCCTCCCTGTACCTTCGTCTCGTTTCTCTTTATTCTTTACCGAACAGCATCAAGGAACGATAAATCGATGAAGGTAACGTCAACTTTCCTCCTCTTTCGTCATCTCGACTTTATTGGACAGTTTCGGATAGAACGACTGAAATTGCACCAAGTATCTGTTGATGTTTCCCTTCGTTGTTTACACCTGTTTCTATTAAAGTTAAAACAGCTTACAACTAATTTTTCAACTAATTTTTTTGGTACACCTTGAATACGTCAGGAATTACGATATCGATAGTTCTTAAGTTTGAACATTAATATCGTTGGAGACTACCGTGTAAGAGGCAGAGACACGCGCATATATTTAACGCGTACTAAACTGTATTTATATGAGAAAGAAGCGACGGCACGTAACGATCGCGTACAGTCAGATCACCAATCGGAATCATTGGATCTACAGATTTTGCTAGCCTATATAGAATACGCGTTGGATAGAAGGCGGAGAGGCAGCGACCTGTTAGCCCTCTAGCCCTTGCCCACGGTACAATTCACTCGGTGAAAAGTTAGCACGTTCCGATTAACGATAAATTGTTGACTCGACGGCTGGTAGTAACTCGACGATATTTTTAAGTTTATGTCTCGATGGATCTAAGCTTGGTCATACACGAGGTGTAGTAGTAGCGTATTTAACGCGTTTGATTATCGAAAGAAAAATGCGACGAAGATGCAACGATAGGGCATATCTGACTGAATGAACGAGCGAGTCGTGGCAAAATAGAACTGCATCGTGAAATTAGGTCAGATTAAAGGCAACTGTTTCAACTATGAGTGAAAATGTGAATCCAACAATTCGGTCGGAACTTGGATGTTACGGCAGAGTTTTTGCAGTAAACTTTTGTAGTAAAAATATGAAATATGAAAACATATAGCTTCGATTTTAATCTTCGTTCCGAAAAATATTTATTCCATCTCATGGCGTTGCAACCTCTAACGAATCGTAACAACCGAATAACGTACGAGTTAAGAATAAACGTATCGATAATCAAGACTCGACGTCCTGTTTCGAAACAAGTCTCTACGACGATCGAGGATGAACTTAATTTTCAGAGAGACAAATCGCCGAATCCAACTACGATACGGCACAAAGTACGATGTTCCACTTACGTATTCTTTCCGATTACGTAAATACTTGAAGAGAAACGATAAAAGATTCTGCGGTACGCATTGCAGTGAACATTGAAACGTATAGTTGACGCGCTATCATCTGTAAACCGTCATTTCGGTGTACTTGAACAGCATTTATTCGTCGTGCGGTGCAGAGTGTACGATATTGAAATCAACGAGCGGAAAACAAAAGTTGCGCCGCCGCGTCTGACCCCTAAACGTGGCTTCGTAAGCGGAGCGAAGCGACATGGAACGAAACGGACAGACCTTAAAACCGAGCAACCAGCATGGAATTGTGCACGTTCTTGCTTGTACGCAACAGCTTCTATATGCACGTACACTGCTTTCTATACTCTATACCGTCCATATGCATGTACGTACGTACATATGTACGTACCAGTAGCTGCGTGAATAGAAGTACGCCACGGTTCGTTCATTTTCCATTAGAAACGTTGCACGAAATCGTTTCGAGTCTACGTCGAATGATTGGTAATAAAGCGGAGGCAGCACGAAATTGTTTAATCTTTGAACTTTTCCAGATATGTTTGGGAAAGCGCAACAATTTTCCGGTGTATCGTCTTGAAAACTAACAGTCCATCAGCGGTTATGAAATAACGAACAAACTCGTTCCTAAACACAATTACTTTATCGGAATACGAACGAGCTGACGGGATAAACATTTGAAACGTACAACGAATACGCCCAATGCGCGCTGATTTTTCGAAGGAGAACGACAAATTCGAAGGAACGTAGATAGAATCCTTTTTACGTAGGTTTGTACGATTACGTGGATCAACGTGCACGTACACGCGCGTCATTTTCTCGGTGATGCTGTTATAATTTATACGAATATCTAGCTTCGTACAATTTCATACACGCGTGTCTCTACGCGTATAAACGCGTTGCTTCTTGCGGCCGTCTGATTGTTTACGTAACTATGGAACAATAGACTCGTACGTGTAATTTATAAACCAGAAAGTGAAGAAGAGGGGAAAAGGTGAAGAGACGTCGAGAAAGGTCGTCGGACTCGGAGGAAGTAAGTGAGAACGGTACAATTAAGGCTACGGTATCCACCCACCAACGGTCCATCGTCTACGCCCATTTAATTAATAGTTACCAAGCGGTGGTTGTACCGCCGCTTACAGAATTTTACTTGCGATTTTCCACCTAGCCGTTAATTAGAAAATTACGTCGATGTACGCGTTAAGTATTTGTACGATGAAATACATCGCTTTTTTCATAGCTATTCCTATGATTATTCAGATATATATTATTCGGATATGACAATGTATTCAGAAAAACAAAGATTCGTTGACAGTCGGAGTTATACTCATAGTTCTAGTTCTAGTTATAGTTATAGTCGTAGTCGTAATCCTAGTCATAGTCATGGTCATGGTCATGGTGTTGGTGTAGCATCAGATTAGTATTATTATTAGCGTTGTTAGTCGTAGAAGCGAGGTTAGCGATCAGTGGATAGGTAGCGCTCTCTTGGCGCCTGCTTGCCGATGTTCCACATCGGACCGATATGTAGTCACCGAGTTGTTGGTCGGTGGTCTGAACACCGGGGATTCTCAGCAGGTTCGCCAACTAACCTATCGGTTTCTGGCCGGCTGCCTCGCTTAATGGGAATTGAGAACTTTCGACTCGGTTACCGGGTGCGATAATTCATCCCTCTCGTGGTAGCGACCGACGTATGCTGCCCTAACCCCCTACTGCTCAAGCTCAAATCCCTTAACTCGCATGTGCTATCGTGATGAAAACAGCAGGCACACGGCTCGGTTGTATCAACGCGTCAATGTTACGAGAAATCGTGCCATACGATGCTAATCAGTCGCAGACAATTTTCTTCAACTTTCATATATACGGCGCAAACATATCGAATATCGATCAATTTTCCAAAAAATATCTTTTATTCCGAATTATTTCTTTCGGTATCGATATTATCGTTATGCCATTGGCACATACGTTACAAATGGAAGTATTATATTTATACCTTTCTCGATTAAAAAACATATTACAATGCCTCGTATACGTTATTAGTTATATATATCTTACATATACAATAGAGGATACATCGCATGTATCTAAAGTGCTCATCGCTACGATCCGTCTTTTTACATTTATGAAACTCACTAGTTTTATAAAATCCGAATACTGCCGCGTCGGTGATATACGATATAGAAGGAAAGTTTAATTCTGCGTCAAATAGATGCTTTACGCTTACACGACTTTTTGCGTGTACATGCAGGTATCTATTCATTCGAGCCCAAAACAATCACATCGCAGTGAGAATAACGATTTATCTTGCGGAAAGTGTCAACTTCTGTACGGTTCTTTGGTCGCAATAAAACCACGCAACCTATTGATACATTTGTCGGTATGCACACAGTACGAAGATCTATCAAAGCGTGTCTTACTTTTTTCATCTATCAATGTCGACTAATTCGGTCGAAACAAAAAAATGTGATTTCTAGAAAGAAAATAGAATTTTTTTTTTTTTTTTTAGGTAATCGTCAAGACGTTACTACCATACTAACCTTCGGAGAAATTTCATTCACCTGTAAAAAAAACTTGAAACTTCGAACCGATCGCTCGCAGCGGTTTTGCTCAAAGTGCCTGGCTTTCGTCACCCTCGAAGTTTAACCATAAATCATAAATGGAACAGTTTACGAATAAATAACGTTATACCGGCTCATAAAGTATTGTAAAAATGATAAAAATTGTTTTCTGTTACTTCGCATCAGCGACCTGTGTGCGATTATCAATACAAGAAACTTTCTGTTCTCGAGTTTGGAACTGCTTCTGCCACAATAGTTTCCACGCCTGTGTATACGACCTGATGTTACAATTGGGTTTCGATCTCATCGACGACACTGCATCCCGACTCCACCTTGTCTAGGCTTAACACGCCATTCGATATAATTTCTTTGAACGTTTTCCTCGAATTTATCGATCTAAGAACGATAAAATCCTGTTTCAGAATTACATTACAGCTGCCTTTCCGTTCGAAGCGAGAACCTCAACCCGGAACAAAACCAAGGACTCGTTCTTCCATCACCTGATATCTTTGGGTCTGTAAATGTTCAGCAAACCTTCTGAAAATGCATCGGTATTTCAAAACCGTCCTATTTTCGAAACCGGTATGAAAATACACTTCTTTCGCTTTCCCGTACATTTTTTACTTTTTTCTTTTTTCCTTTTTTCGTGTTTCAAAAATAACTTCCTCCCCGGCACGCAACAGTGTTACTCTGTCCTCATTGGCTCATACGTCTAGAATTTGACAAACACACCTGGAAAGGTGGAATACAAAGTTAATGGACAAGGAACGACGGTGGAGTTTGTTCGATCAGGTGGCAACGAGGAGTCTTCGTCGGAGAGGAGAGCCATTCTTTCCCGCGACGGTGAACAGACTACTCTAATTGCTTTCGTCTTCGTCACTCGAACTTCGCAAGATACCGTCAACAAGATGCGTTGTTGGAAGAAAGTTCCGCTGACCGGCACATGGCCAAGGGAACTGCGCTGTTCTTTCTCCTTTTTTCCGTAAATCTCTCTTCCTTAAATCGGCCACCGTTATGCGTTGCTACGTCGTTTTATTTGTACATGCGACTTTTCCTTTACAACAATGCCGAGTCTATCGGAAATAGCTTACAAAATTTTTAAGAAAATCAGACACGTTGCCACTTTCCTTGTCTCTTGCTAATGAAATCTACCTGATAGATTCTCGAAATATTTGCATTTTTATTTACCGTTCGAACGTTGCGTAACTTTTAATGCAGACGCTGAAAAAACGACCATTTAAAAACATTTTCACAAAACATCGTTGAACCGTTAAAGTAATTTATCGATGTTAACGATCAATTTATATATTACGTGAATTAAAAGATGGCGATCTTTGAAACGAATACGCTGGGAAAATGCGTGGCCCAAATTGATACGTTAATTTCGCGGAATGATGCATCTATATTACAGAAGCTAGTCTACTGTAAAAAGCATCGAAGCATCAAAGCGCAGAAGCATCGAAGCATCGACGCACCCAAGTGATAACTGCGAAATAGCGGTCGGCTACATGCTAATGAAAACGGTTGCATTAAAATAATCACTCGGATACTATAAAACAATTGCAATAAATAACATTGCACGGTGCTGCGATGCGTTCTGTGTATGTTACGCACATAGTAGCGCAAGTATGATCGAATAAGATTTAATATTTAATAAGATTCAATATTTCAGAATACCTTTTGATATTCGATACCTTTTTTGCGTCTGTATGTCTGATTTGAACTTTGACAGGTATTGAAGCGCGCGAAATTTAGGAAGTCGGAATTATATAATTAATACACAATTGTTATTGTTTAAACCTCACACGATTTCTTCAAATATTCAAAGGATATTCAAAATTTGGAATAAAGCGTCGTGGTTCGGTCAAGTTTAATTGAAAGGAAAATTAAATACAAATTGCACGAACCTTTAAAAGTCGTACAAAATATAATCGACTAGTAGAAGATGGTAAAAAGTGAGACGATAATAAAATATATCCACGTAATGATACAATGTATAAATAGAATTTTAATTAGGTAGGAAAGAATTTTATAGCGATTAGGTATATTAATTTGACTAGTTGCGAGTATCGTATCATTTGGACGACGATATAAAGCGAGGAGAATAATTTATTTTCAAAGGTTTAATACGTCTCTTATATAATAAGAACTATAACGAACGAAGCAAACCACGGTATAAACGAAAATAATCATGTACGAATAATCAAACGAAATTCAAGGCATGCGATTATTTTCAACGTAATGTTCCTTGCGATGTAAAAGTTACCGAAATAAAGAGGTCACGATCAAATGCACCGAAGACACGCAAAAATGGCATGCACTATGTGTTAGCTCCAAACATCGTTCGCGGAGACACTCACGTAGCGATAAGTTAAACACACTATTTATATTTGCTAAGTTGAAATTGCACAGGTGTAGTGTAAACGTTGAAATTTTCCATCCGAATCAGTATCACCGTGCTACAAATATAATATATAAACGCGTGCAGCATGGTAATTGTGAAATTCAAGAATCGATGAATATTTATCGATTATTAGTTCTAACTGGTGGAATCAAAATTTGTATACTTAGTGGAAAGTAAGAAAGTTGATTCGGTCGATCGTCAAAAAGTAGGAACGAGAGAAAGAGCAGACAGAATGCTTTTTTCGCGGGCGAAGCTTTATTAAAAGGACGTAAGAGAGACTGTCGCGAGTTAGATGGCTGGTTAGTTCGTCTCGAAGTTGTTGGATCCACGTTTCATGGCCGATAGCGAAATCCACGGAGGTCATACTGACTTTACTCGTTAAACAGACCCGCAGGCTCTTTCATGTTTCTCTTAGTTATACTATATTCACCGGCGTTTTCCAGCTTCGTAGCCTCTCGTTCTATCTTTGTCAGTAATACCGGACATTTCATCGAAATACCTGCCTCTTTTCAGCTTATCTTCCAAGTGACGCCCACCTAGGCATAGAAGATGGAACGGAGTAAACATATAGATGCGACTGGCTGCAAGAGGGAAAGAGTTTGAAGATTAGAATAAGTATGAAAGGGAAAAGGAAAGGAAGGAAGGGGCGAGAGGCAGGGAGGCAACGAGAGAGATTAATTCAATGAGATTCCTACTCGTACATCTCCAAACTACCTCTGGGTAATGTATCGTCAGGGATAAACCTACTAATTTGAGCAAGTCAATTTATCGTCTGATCTGTCAGACAATGGGACAAAATGGCAACTGCTGTAACACGGTACTTCTATGGCGATTAACGGATTCCGTTGCGCGTATCTTGTGTACGTCTCCGCTTGGCTTTCATGTACGATAACTGTCTTTCTAGGAATGTACTTGTTATTCTTTAAGCGCGGGCGCGCGCGCGTATGTGCGTGTACCTTACTCAGGAACTAGAAAACTATTTCGACTAATCCATATGTTTACAATTGCGAGAAACAAGATTGTACAAGTGCGTACGTTGAATTCACTCGGCCATGTAGGTCACTCGTTGGTGTCTGCTGCGAGTTTGAGGCTCTGGGTAACGTTCAACGAAAGAGTGGCTCGATTATGACGATTGATTTTCCGAATCTCAACCGATATTCTCGAGTATCCGAGATCTGGTCGTTGTTACAGGGGCCATGATGAAAGTCACAAAAGTCATAAAACTGTCGTCAGGCCCGAACTAAGCCGGCTAAATGGTGTAGCGCGTGTAGGCCGTAAGTTGGGCGTGTAGGCCGCGTATCATTGCCTAACAATTGAAATAGACATTTGCCACTCTCGTTCTCCTCTCATTCTCTCACATGTACATGCGCCTGTTTGGGAAATGAAGTTGAAAGATTTTAAACGTACGTAGCACTTGCGTTTTTAAATCGAATCACGTATTTTCTCGTACACCGACCAATGCGTTTTTTTCTATTAAGATACGTCTTTTTTCTCTCTAAATATCCAACGCGGCATAAGAACACAATTTCGTTACTTTATAACCGCGTCCTGTGTTTCCAATCAATTTCCACAAAAAAAAAATAGCTTTTGTGTAATAAACGTGTAATCCGATATGAAACGGTGCGAGTAACTTGTAAGCTACTGTGTTATGTTAATTGGATTTAACGATTTAACCTAAACGAAGGTATAAATTTTAGTGCTACCAAGATAATGATCACTATGATAATGCAAATATCAAATAACGTATATAAAAGTAGTTTGAATTTTATTGTTTATTGCAGAAGCAACGGTAAAAATGTTGTATTAGAATAAAATAAAGTAGCTTTTAGAAACAGTCACGTTTAAATAAAATGTAATTGCAAAGAAAAGTTGCAGAATGTTGGATGTCGCCGGATCTTTCTTTTTACTACTGGTCTTTGCCTTTTCCACCTCGACACATTACTACTCTCTAACACGTTCTAAGTAGTATAACGTGTAACCTCAAAGGGCAAAGTGAAACAGCGGAGATCCTAGTTGGTACAAAGGATACCACCTTTCACGCACCCCGTGTTCTTCCGTTATTGTTCCGCTGCTCCATGTAGCTGTTTCACGAACAGCTAGAAAAGTAACATCCAAAGTACACGAGTTTAACCGATATACAGTCTACATATACGTCTGCTGAAATGCATCTGTCTATCGCATTTAGATTTATATTTCTGTTAATATTTACATAGTCGTTAATTTACTTCGAGTAGAAATTTCATTAGAGCAAGATTTGTAAAACCTGTTCGAAGATACGAATGTGATACGCTATACTAGGAATTATTTTTACAAGAAATTAATTAATATCTCTTTTTCATCTTCAACGATTATTCACGTACATATACGTACGTATACACGTGCTGTAACTTTATTTTCGTCTCTGTAATTATTATCGGAGAGAACGACGTTTCTGATTTAAAGATCGAATTTTTATACGAGTACGAACAAGTCACGGTAGTTTCACGCCATCAGATTATTCGTCGCAAATATCACAACCGATAAAAGATTTGTAAACGCAGACGTATCGAAACTTTGCAATTTCTAGCTGTTCTAGGTGTACAAGAGACGAAAAGGTTTTTGTTTTTGAGAAAAAGCCTTTGTTTTCTAAATATAATTTATAGGAAAAAACAATCTTAATTTTCTAACTAAAGACCGTTCACACGCACTAAAGTCATCGAACTCCCAACGACTCTCCGCAGAAACTTTGCATTCAGAAGTTAAGTTTAGGTTTTAGTTGGATCTAGAAGTTCAACCTAAAGCTGTAGCTATGTGCAGACAGTGCGAGGCAGATCCACGAGGCGTGCCTCGGGCCGAGACTGGCTCGGGACGAGCCAACGATCGTCGGATTTTTGGCGAGATCAAAGGTGTCTCGTAGCTACTTACTCGCTTCGTTTGGACGTGCGTTCAACGTTACGATACAAACCGAGACTCGCTCTGTTTCGGTTGCGTGCACCAGGCAACTCGAGCGAGACAGCTATCTGTCGAGGCAGTCTCGCGGGTCTCCGGTGGTATCGGTATCGTAAAGAAATTAGACTTTCTGTTTTTTTCTTCAACATCGATCGAACATTTCACCCTCGCATACTCGAAAGCACTCAGCCTTTTCTCTTCGCTTTATCCTAATAAATGGAAAATTTAAGTCGCGTCAAACATCGTTCGATGATCTTTCGAAGAAGAAAGCAGATGACGTTGGCAATGCGTTACTTACTCTTTATCTTTTATATGACACAACATTATCTAGACAAATAACTCGAACAATGAAATTATCGAAGCAACTATTTCTATAATAGAGATAAAACTTAATCGCTAGCTTTATCGCATGTTTTGCTTTAAAAGTAGAAATTCAGCGACATTTTATCATAAATTTCCTTTTATACTTTATACGCACCGTTACGTTTATTATTCAGTTTCATTTTAAACGTCTATACATATACGTAATTCTGAATACACCGTCGCGAATGTAATTTCTAGTATTATACGAGTGTAAAATTTCTCTCTGATTTATTTCGATAAACCGTGTTGAAATATGTAATAATTAGGCTGACATTTAACGCATCCATATTCCGTTGTATACGTTGCGAACGTAATATGCATTCAAGTAGGTAATATACATAATTATCTCTTAATACTTGATAATTAGCAGAATTGTTTACTTCTGTTACCGATTTCTTGCCCAGGCGTTCAAATATGTCGTATTTCCGTTTCGTTTAAAACGTTCAATCGTAAGAAACGGGAAAACCCGAGAGGAATGTAACTCGCGCGATTGAGAATTTGTGGCGTGGCATTCGTTCATCCACGCTTGCCCCATCCGCGTTTCTCCGCTTCCTTCCCCTCTTTCCTCTCCGCCCGCCGTCTATTGCTATTCTTTCGTTCTTGTTCCCTTCCTTCAGTTTATCCTTCCTCCCTCCTTCAGTTCATCCTTCCTCCCTCTTTCCTCCCTTCCACCCTCCCTCTTCCACCCTCCCTCATTCCTCCCTTCCACCCTCCCTTCCACCCTCCCTCCTACCTCCCTTCTTCCCTTCCTTCCTTCCTTCCTCCCTTCCTTCCTTCCTTCCTTCCTTCCTTCCTTCCTTCCTTCCTTCCTTCCTTCCTTCCTTCTCCCCTTACTTCCTTCTCCCCTTACTTCCCCCTTCCTTCCCTCCTTCCCTCCTACCCTACTTCCCTCCTTTCTTCCACCCTTCCCACTTTCCTTACTCCTCCTTGCCTCTTTCTATGTTCTCTCAAATATACAGATTCGATCCATATAAACCGACCTGGAAAGGGGATGTGTAGGTGACTGCATGTAATTATTCTAATGCGACGCACGGGCTTGGAAACTACATTTGAATAAATTTTGCTATACTCTGCTCTTTTTCCTTTTTCCGCTACACTCTCGCAGCACGGTTCGTTATTATCTGTTCGAAATTATTAATCGACATGCTATATTCGCATAACACAAATAATCAATATCTTTTAATATACTAATTTTTGGAGTAATTCGATTTTTAAAGTACGCGGAGCCAGGTAAGTATACGTTACTCGTGTACATAGTAACCAGAGCGATATTTATTGTTGTTCTTCGATCAATTATAATTAAAAATGTGATACCTGTTAAAATAATACCGTCAATTAAAACATTCTATCGATAAGCATTTACACATATCCCGGGCAATAGTGATCAAGAAGTAGTAAGGGAATAGCGTGAAATGTCATGTGTTTTAGTTTCGAATGAACGAGTGTTTCATTATTCAGACACTTTGATACTTTTTATATACATATTTCCTACAACATTGCGTCGTACCTTAGCTCGAAACGTTTTTCCCGAATATCTGTTTGCATTATGCATGCAAACAATTTTGTACGAATCTAACACTTTAAACGTGGATGCAGTTCAGCCGAATGATATTATACGTGTATCCATATTATTGTATCGATATTATTATTATCGTATCCATATGTTTAATCGACAAAAGTGATCATATTGCTTGTGCCGTTGTGTAGATCGATTAAATCAATGTTAACTCGTATCCGTGTCTTAAAATATCTTCCATGGATCGAAAATACAAAAGTTAATAACGTGGTAATTGCGACAAGTTAAATCAAGTATTATTAGTTACGATATTCGTCAACCGTTTAAGTAAAGCATAATTTCTTGCTTTATATCGGTTTATAACATCGGTGCATGAAAATTTGCACTATTTGACAAAGTTAGACGAAGATTAACGTCTCGAAAGCCTTTTTTCATTTAATATTACGCAACTGTTCCTGTTACGTGCACGATAAATATTTTCTAAAAAAAAGGAAAGGACCGTTTTAGGTGATTTCTCGGCAAAAGGACAATCGTGCTGGTTGTTTGAAAATCCGATACAAGCGTAACGAAAACAATTAAACAAACACCGAGGTACAATTTAAAGGTGTAAGTTAATGGAATTATTTAACGAAACCTAGAATATAATGTCGACGCTGGCAACATTTTCATTTTCGATAGCAGATGTGTCAGTAGCGAACTAATGGACTTGCTTTCTACATGAAATTGAATTATAACGGTGTAGCAGTTTGCGGCTTTGCCGCGTAACAAGATTTAATAAAGCAGTCTGCGTAATAATATGGTATAGCAATAACACATGCAGTACATTACTGAGTTATATATCGAACCGCATGGATATGTCGGGCGGAGATATTAGCGCGGCGATATTACGATATTGTTTAGTCGGCACTGGATTAACGTTGTTGCGAGTATGCCACGATCGATCAGTTTTTTAATGGACCGTTGATGCGCTGTTTTCCACTGTCACCTTCCAAATTTCAAAGTTCCAAGACATTCGATTGTTATTACTATTAATTAAAATCAATCCTTTCCTCGTTCACGTTTTTCACATCTTCCAATCGCTATTCCGATTCACGACGAATCACGAAAAGCGTGAAAATACTGCAAATAACATTTTCTAACTTTGTGCATTCTTAATTTAAAACTAATTCTTAATTTGAGAAAGAAAGCAAGTTGCGTATATAATAAAACGTTCCTTCTAGAAAAGAAAAGTTAAGGGAGTTGTTGTTGTTGTTGTTGTTGAAGACGATGAAGATAAAAATACGTGTACGATCGTGAACGTATAAAAGTATATAAATGAATATATACGTATATGGAAGGAAGCTAAGTAAGAAGGGAAGATGGATAGCTTCGACGAACGGATAGCACGGTTTGGTGCAAGATGAGTGGTGTAAAGTTGAAGATTGCGATAGTGGTGAAACAGAAGGTTTGTTCGGGGAGAAGGGTTGAAAGGAAGGAATGAAGGAAGATCCGGAAGGAACACGTAATTCTAGAGGGCTTAACGCGTCCCAATTTTCGGACCAGTAAATTCCAATAACGTCCGATGCCCTTAAACTCTTCGTACATCACGTCCCACGAACCATAGACCAATTTATAACAGAGGAATTCAGATTATCGATATCCATTGATACTTCTTGCTTCTTACAAACGATTATATCTTTGTTTTCTTGCAGCTATTGCATTCTTTCGTTACATTCTATTGTACAATTACGCAACAATTATTAAACGCCCGATTCCCGATATATTATCCAATAAGAATGAATAATATCCGATAAAAACTTTGGTTCTCCGAATAGATTAATAAATTACTATCTTCCAACTTTATTTACTGAAATTCGAAAAGTAAAACTCCGGTTGATCGATCGTTGCCGTGTACGATATTTCCGATCAAGTTGCTAAATCCTAATTCTAATTGTGACCCAGCTTCTGAAAAAAAAAGAAAAAAAAACAGGATATAACGAATAGATTGAAAAATCGTACATTATCTAATAACGTACTTACATGCATGTACCAGATGATTGAAATTGAGTATTTATCCTATTTACATCTTACTTTTCTATATATTTTCGTTTTCGTTATTTTTAATACGTAACGAGTTTTTTTTTTAACATTTACAGAGGAAAGGAAGGATGGAAAGATCGAAAAGACCGTTGGTTTTCGACACTCGTTTCAGCAACACCGATCTTAAACGCGAGAAGTCAGATATGCCAGCGAGGAAAATTATAAACGAAGATATTAGAGTGCACCAACCACCTTCTTCTTCTGCAAGCAAGTTCACATTCTACGATGTTTAAAGTCAGAAATTTCAAGTTTCATAGACGACGATGAATCGTTGCCTGGTATATCTCGAAGGGACCGATTGTCAACGTACCGATGAAAAATCGTCGTGGTGAATGCTGCGGTCTGACGGTGCACTGTGCACACAAGCCGGTATGTGCAGGGCGCCGGTAGTGCCGGACCCGATGTGAACAAGGTACGAACCAATAACTTACGCAACGCTTTGAACAGTCCCTTGGTTTGCGGTCTCGCGACTAAATAGTAATATCGGGAATGGCGCGGCGATCTTGTACCGTTACTACCATTCTACGTCGCGTTCGTAATACAGGATAATGCATACATACATACATACGTACGTACATGCACATAGAGACGTTACTTCGCTTTACAATCAACGATGTTAAGATCGCGATAAGTCTTCGGCCATCGATAGAACGTACCTAGCCAGCGAATCTAATTGTAAAACACAATGCGATACATTTGGATATCATTTAGAAAAGTTGAACTTTACAAGGCTCTAGACTCTAAGACGCTAGACGATGCCTATTCTGACGGATAGCAACACCGCAGCGTCCCTGTTGCTAAAGTCAACGCGCCTGCTACCGCGTATTCGCACGCGTCTATGTATATAAAATGTACAAGGATCTTCGGACTCGCGCGGAAGCTCACTTTTCCTCCATCTGTCGCACCGTGTAAATCGAAATAGAACTTTTACTTACTTATTAATCATTTACTTATTAATTTCTAACGATTAAACGAATAATTTACAACGTTCGATCTATTAATTCCTCACGGTTAAACTAT
The DNA here is from genome assembly GCF_905332965.1 of Bombus pascuorum. Classification (NCBI taxonomy): domain Eukaryota; kingdom Metazoa; phylum Arthropoda; class Insecta; order Hymenoptera; family Apidae; genus Bombus; species Bombus pascuorum. The sequence goes on along the minus strand of NC_083492.1, from coordinate 176,297 downwards.
TAATCATTGTACCGGATATAAATATCGCGTGATGTATGCTTTGTTTGAAATTTGGAAGGGTTCGTGTAAGCGCTGCGTGCAAGATGAATGTTCTTTTTTATGTAGATCGTTTAATTTTCCGTAACTGCTTGTGCCACCGGCTCGTCCGACCCCTTATCACTTTGGAAGTTGCGTAGCGAAACTAAGGTCACTCGGTTGTCTCGTTTCGTGCCGATAACATGGATCGCGTCGTTTCTTTGTTACTTTTTTTTTTTTTTTACTATCGTTCGTATCTCGTTATTAATATCGTTTAATCGATACACGTTTATTTAACGATCCATTGAACGTTAAGATAATGGAATCGAGTGGTTTTCTGAAATTTCTTGTTCTAATTTTTCTTCACTCGTCTATTTACCAAATGCTATGCCACCGTTACCGGTAGCTTCCATCGTATCTTTTGTAACAAAATTTGAGTTTGATCGTGTTCTCACGATTTAATTGTTTTATACGTTTGTTTTAACTTCTAGTTATTTGTTGTGTAGTTATTTATCGATCGATAGCAGGGATAATGTAGAAGTAACAGGAATGTTAAATACGAGTGCGTAGATTAACATTTATTAGCTTTGCGTATCAAATATCGGGAATTTTCAGACCTTTTTCAAACTCCTTTTTATCTTTTTTCTTTTTTTCTGGTAAATGATAGATTAATCGATATTGCAGATGCAACGGAACACTTTTTCGCGTTTGATTTTGAGCATTTTCTGTTTCATAAATATTAGTAGGAAATTGGCGTTGCGAAACAAGAAGAATATTCCATTACCACTCACTGTTCGTTGATCCGGTTTATATAGAGTGCAAGACGATCGAATTTTATTAGCCCTTCTGGTTGCTGCATTGTTTCTTTTATACCACCCCTTATTGCCGCATTTGTTACTGAAAATACCGCTACAAGACATATTCCTTTGTTAGTGTTAACGTTACCACGACTACTAAAACGCTACAGAACTTTATTATACATAGAAAGTAATTATACATATTTTATAGGATTTTATCAACTTTTCGCGGATCGAATTTGTTTCGGGATCTTTGGTGGTATCGAGCAAAGAGGGCTCGTACTCCATACGATATCCCTTCCTTTTCCCTTTATTATATTTAAATTATTACATAGATAGAGTAAGCAGATATTTAGATTTTTACGTAGGTGTGATTTATGGTTAGGTAGGCTACTTTGAGGTTGTAAACTAAGCAAGTAGGTAAGGTGTACCTACGCCTATTTACTACCTAGTACATAGGTTGATGTTGTAGTAAGAAGTACGACATCGCAGTAAAAGCATGACATTGTATGTATTACGTAGTAGTTAATTCTATATAGCACATATTTCATCTTATTCTCTTGTCCTTTTTGTTTAACTCTTAATCATAATTAATTATTATAATACTTAATCATAATCGATTAGTTTTCACTTTCACGATAATAAAAGTCGAACATTTTCACGTACATATGTATACACGTGCGCATGTATGCTAGACACGGCGATGAATGTCTAGGAAAACAGTACATGATAAATATATTGAGCCAGTCGGTGTCAGTGTCAGTACCAGTGTCGATCGATCAGTCTGGCCGTGAATACTCGACTATTAACATTGGAAATTGTGACCTTACGCGTTATTACAAGCGGTTCTGTATTTTAGGACCACCCGCACCGCGATCTTATTCGAGGCTCGGTCGAATCTAGAAAGGGCAGAATCGTCTGTACGTTCAAGTCGAACCCAAGTCTTCTCCAAGCGTATACCACCTTCTCCGAGTGGAACGAAGAATTACGAAATTACGAAATTAGTTACGACGATGGTGTAGCTGATCTACATAGTAAACTCGATACAGTCGTTATCGTTATATACGCATTATATACGCATAATATAATATGTTTAACAGCAATCAGTTTTGCAGAGCAAGTTCTTTTTATTCCGGAATTTTTGTCCTTTGTTAGTGCAGTATGGGATTGTTGCATAAATAACGAAATAAAACGTGTCAAATTTATATGTAATCGTTCGTTAATTTCAGTCTGCTTTATAGAAAAAGAGGAACGAAGCTACCTTGTTCTTATTTCGAATTTAATACTTTTAACCTCTGGCAAGAAAGTTTCTTCATTATAAACTTATATTCTGGCCTTTATTGGCTCAGACAGCAAAGCATACCTTCAGGAAGCTAAAACTAAAATCTTGTAAACTTCTTAAAGATTCAGAAGTAAAAACTTTATATACGTCCTTTTTACTTTCTCGATTTTTCTTTAAAATAGTTCGTTAGTTTCGTTATTATCGCATTGCGATATTAGTGCAGGTTGGAAATTAATCGGAAACGTTCACGTAACATGTTTAAATGTGACGTAAACGATTTAACAACTTACAGAATAGAAGCGAAAGAATAATGAAGGAAATACGAATAACAAATGGAGCGTAATATACGTGGGAACGTTTGAATCTGTCACGGTTTCTACAGGTTTGTTGAATTTGAATGTACGTCGTTAATAGATAGCTGTTTATTTCGTTGATAAATTCAATCTATTCTCTACTCTTCTATCGCTCACTCGTATTACGATAAAAGAGCTAGCAGCTGTACAACGGACAAACTTTAACGTTGCCATGCACTGACAATCGACGATGAAACAAACCATTGGATATTTGAAATCGATAATTTCTTAATTTCTTAATTTCTGAATGCAATTTCTGAACGAACGCTTTCGAAAAACTTTTGCTTTATCTTCTTTCCTGGTCATAGCAGAGGACATACTTTTCGTAAAAATAAAAAATAAAAAAAAGAAAAGAAAAAGAAAAGAAAAAAAGAGAATGACTGACGAAACTGATTAACGTAATAACATACGTCTTTGATGAAACTATTACATGGCACATGTACGTGCATATTACCTTAATCAACTTTCTGTTATTTTCCATTCTGTATCGCGTCATGTTATTATTACGCGGGTAGATCTTTTATTTGTAGGTAGAATTTATATTATTCTATTATATTTGTCGTATTTTATACGCTTTTGACGAAACAGCAGATTGGTTGATCCGTCAATACCATCCGTTTTTAAGTCTAGTACGCGTATACGCGAATAATCTATGCGAATCTTTGTGAAATATTTTGCCGTAAATATAAAAGTTAAAATCGAAGACCCCAGTTTTGCTGAAAATACGGCGGAAAACGGTAACTTATAACTAATACATAGCGCGAAGAATCACACGATCAAACATTTAATTAGATTCGTTCCGTAAAATCAAGTTTGTAAGCGTTCTGTATATTTGTGAAATAAATAATTCGTTAAAACAGGTTCCGGTATACTTTGCGAATGTTTCATAAATTCCCTATGTCGTAAAACGTTGAAATTCATCGAAGGTTTGCATTCGAAATGCAAACATCTATCGATCGTATTAAACTTGACATGGCCTATCGGGTTTGACGCTTATTGTAGACTGTAGGCGTTGGTTATCGAGAGACGTGAAACAATTCGCAGAATTCGGACAACTCCGACGAAATGCGTGTAATGGGGCGAAATTAAAACGATGCAATTTCAGTGGTCACCAACGGGTATAATTAGACGAGCATTATTCCCGACGTGACGTTGCACACGTTCACCACTCAATTATTCCCGCGGTGAACAACGATGCTCGACGACGTTCCGTTTCGAACGATAATTCGATATCGATCTTATCGCGATGAAATATAATTCGCGTCTACGTTTCAACTTTAAAATCTGTATGCTGCATGCCTGACTTTCACTCGTGCCTTTTCCGTTCCTTCGTCAACGTCACACGACAAATGCACGTTACGATCGTAATTTCAATTATCTCGCTCTGATGTTACAATCTTGAAAGGCAAAAACGACTAAAACGTAATTTGTTGATTACGTTAGAACGAATATACGTATCTATATGTACGTATAAATTAAAATACATTATAAACGAAAGAAAACGACATTGTGACACGCGGTACGAATAAGAAATTTCATTAGTAAACAGCAACAACGCTCAACAGCGACAAGCTACACTCTATTTCAGCGTTATGATGAAGGGTACACGGCAAACAGCCGTTATCGTGGAGAATTGCGCATTGCCTCTATCGCATTACGAAATTCCGCGGTAATGCGAATGATCACCGGTTCGTTACGACATCGCGACATTCGCATACACAGGTACGCATCTTGCGTTTGCAACTACAAGTGTGTATATAGCAGCAATTAAACGATACGCGGTATGTAATCGTGGCCGATGCAGTAACTATTCGTCGAAACTATAATTAATCGTTAAAAGTAATAACCCTGTGAAATATACTGGATCCGTGATAATAAAATTATTTTCCGTGTTATTTGGAAATCGTTTATCGGTCGAATTTCTTTACTAGCATCGATCTTGCATCCAACCGAACATGTAGCATCGTGGTGTTACCGAATTTACTAACCGTAACGTTTTGTCCTATCGTGAAAATAACTCGCATTGCGTATCTCTTACGTTCGCGCGAGTTGTTTATCTCTTGCTTATCGCATTAATTAAATACAAAACCTGTGCATAAGACTAATGGTCATTAGAACTCACTGTAGCGCATCTTCTAGCGAAGACGGATGCAGCTGTACATGCATGTATACATACCTGCAACATATACCAAGTTCCAAGTGGACGAAAGTTTGGCAACAGCACCGGAATTTCCTCTCGGTTCAGACCTATCGACTGTAGGAAAATTGCATTTAATTTTCCAAGTTACTTTCCGGGGAGTAACTCGCTTTATGATACATCCACGAACTTTAAAACCTGTGAACAACTTTCGTATTTATTATCGAAATAGACAAATCTCTCGACTTTGCCACGAGTTTTCGTCTACGAGTATATTAATATCATAACAAGTGTAATTTAAAACATTTCTAACGCGAAGATATCATCGTTAACGGAACGGTAAATAGTAAGAGAAAGTCGTATCGTCATAGTCGAGTACTTGTACTAACTAGAATTTAGACTCATATTTTAAGCACGAAATTAACTTTGCCCGATCGATCCAAGTATCAAGAAATCCACATTCTATATATACAGCGCGATAGTATCGACGCAATTTACGCCGTACGTTATCGTTGATATCTTTCGTACCAATGAAATTAATATGCGATAAACGTTACAATATCTTTGCAATGATAAAATGCAACCAGGCCATTGACAGCCGAGAGATTTAATTTGAAAATAAAGTCAAAAGTGTTTTTATTCCGTTATTCCCTTATGAATTTAAATAATTTTACCTCGGCTGAACGGTACAACTCGTTTACGCGATGTTTCAACTTTTCCATAAATACTCGATCGGTTTTATCGTAAATCCCCGCTTTCAGCTGACTAATTTTAAACTTTTATATTCTCCGAACTATTATTATTGTTTAATCACTTTGGAAGCGTCGAATTCTTCCGAAATTGCCACCCTTTTACCATTTATCGATCCGCGTGTTCTAATAAATTTCTCTTTCTAATATTTTCCTGTCCGACAAATTGTTTATAATTGCACGATCGAAACATTTTCTAACGAGCACAAGTTAAAAATCTTGCGGATATCGCCAGCTGGTTGGCAACTTTTATACGTTACCAGTAACGGTAAATGGGAAGGACTGCGTTTAGAAAGAAAATTGCTGAGTTTAAATAAGGCTTAAAGGAGAAAGACGAGAATAGGGACAGATAGAAACAGAAATGGAAAAAGTGCACCGAGAAAAGAAAATCTGAGAGAAGACAGAACCTGTCTACATTTACTAAGATGCCACGTGTGTAGTTCCAAGGCAAAGCGAATATCCTTGAAAGTAGAGAGACAAAGAAATAGAAAACTGAAAATGTCTAGAGAAATCTTGGAAAGGGAATTTGAAAAAAGATTTTTCTAAGAGCACGATGCGCCATTGTCCTCGACGCGGTAAACGAGATGTACTCGCGTACTCGGTATTTACTAATTGCGAGCCAAACAAATTCAGTTACACATATCGATTTCTACGTCAAAGGTATTCCTTGTGTCGTTAAATCATGCTATTAAATTACGTTAGAAACTTTGTACGATGGAAGAGTGGTATATGTTCGAAGGGCGAAGCAGACGTTGAAAATTAGAAATAATCGATCGTTCGTTCACTCTCAAGCACCTCTAGGAACGATCGAAGGACTGTCTTTTCATTCGATTAAACCGTTACGATGAACGTTATAACGTTTAAATGTTTATAGATCACCGCCAAGATCGATGCGCATATATACATCTACGTTATACATACATGGATCGCTTTCATCCACGACGATGTTCTTCTATTCGGTGGCTAACAACGTTAACAACGTTAAATCACGTTGCCGCTGAATGCACGTAGCTGTTCTCCTCGCTATCGTATCTCTCTGCCTTTTCTTAGACGTTCTAACCGGCAAGGTATTGGCAAAAACAGGCAACACGAGAAGGACCTAACGATATACATATAAATGATAGATTCTCGGCACAGACAGCGGACCATTAGGTGTAGCCATCTCAATCACCGACGCACGGCTGGTCATAAATTTTTCTCACCGTAATAGAGAGAAGGTCGCAGATAGAGACGCAACGAGCTGGCCCACGATCAGTCACGCGTGCTGAAAATTCATCGAACGTTTACGTTACGTTGCGTATCACCGATTCACGCCGCTCAGCCTTCCTTTATTTTCCGCTGCCGACATTAACGTTAATTAAGCTATTTATTCTACTATTTCTAGCTGTGTACGTAGCTATTTCGCAACTCTATCGATATTTAGAAACGAGGCGATGCGAGATAGCTGGATTACCGATTTCTTTCAGATTTAAAAGAAAACCTACTGCTCACGACTGCTCGACAGCTGGATATTATAAGAGTCGTCTGTCATCCGAGTTTTCTCTTTCCTATCATTCCGATGGTCTACGCTGTAACACCACCAAAATAAAGATAAGTCGATGAAAATGTCTCGGACACGAATTAAACGTTTCCTTGCGAGAGTACTTTAAAATGGAGAAGAAACGAATGATTTATCCGTTATCTTGGATGCTCGTAATCCTTGCTAACGAGCGAAACGAAACGAAACGAAACGAAACGAAACGAAACGAAGCGAAGCGAAGGAAAGAGGAGGGTTAAAAACGTACCGGTGTGCCATTTTCTATCCGAGTCACAGCAAGCTATGGCGCATCGTCTAGCTCGACGCGTTTAATAGATCGCACGCCGACTCGTGAATTCCATCCTGTCATCCCGACAACCGTGTTTCACGTTGGTCCCGCGTACATACACCGCGTATAATTCCGGTTAGATATGTACGCGCGTATGTGCTTGTTTTCCCAACGGGTCGGTACACCGATGAAATGTCCTCTCGCGCAGATTTCATTCCCGTTCCAGCTTTTGCCATGGCGACCTATGTCCCATCGGATCTTCTGTCGTCGTTTCCTGGGTTAGGCGTATTACCGAGAACGAAAGAAAATCCACCGAAAAATTCCATAGAACGATAGTCGAACGTTAACGACGCGGTGACGGTCCTGCTGTTTCAGTTTCCGCAAAGGGTTACCACGCCGTCAACTTTAAAGGAAACCAGCTAAATTTCTGGTCCTGTTCGCTCGCCGAACACGACGGAAGAACAGGGACGAATACTTGTATTTATACGGTGTCTACAGAGGAAAGAATAACGTTAAAGATCAAACATATCCAGTACTGCTGCTTTATGAAAATGTTTTACGGTTACGGTAATTTTGAACAAAAGAAAGAAGGAAAAGAAAAGAAAAAAAAACAAGAAAGAAAGAAAAAAGAGAAAAAAAAGAGAGAAAAGATTAGACGGCATCTCCATACGCTTTTACCTTAAAGGTACTTTACTTATCAAGCAAACAAACTCCTGCTACATACTTGCTTATAATAAGAATAATATCCTTGGAATTTCAGTATCTTCTGTTTTTATCGCCTATCTACTTGAAACGTTACTATCGGCTTTAACATCTTGGCAAAGAGTAATCGAATCGCTAAAAAGTCAGGAATTTATCATTGGTAGGTAAGAACTGTGCTCGTTTCGCGATAAAAAGCTTTTCAACATTGTCCTATCTTTGATTACTACTCAGAGATACACGATATGCTTCTTACCTATCGATTATATATTTATCCTTTGTCATAGCTTTGGTATCCTTTTCGTCCAAATAATCTGTGGCAGAATATTCCGTAACGAAAGAAAGCAGCAGAGTAAATTAAATTATATGGCTAAAAATAGGGAGGGAGTAAGGAGAGTAACGAAAGTATATAGTAGAAGGCGAGTTCGATCAAAGGTGAGTAGAATGGATATTGAAATTTGCGAGGGCATGCTGAACTTGCTGAAATGGAAACGGGTGTGAAATAATTAGCGGGGCTGGCGTTATTCCGAGTGTGGATGACAGCAGTTAGAAATAAATATACGGCTGTATATCTTATAATTGTGCGCGGACTAATTCTAGTGTAGAATCCGAGCTAACTTGGAAATAGGGGTGGTAGTTAAAAGGGATGAAAGTTGTTGGAAGGGTAGTGGTAGGCAGTGATCGAGCGGTTGCGACTTAATGAAACTCTTAAGTGCTGACTATTAATATGGCTTTCGAGCTACTAAGACTCGTTTCATCTTCCACCGTTCCTTCTCTTCTCTTTCCATCCTTGACGCGAGTTTCTTACACGAAGAGGAAGAAAATGGACGCAGAATGTGAACGCGACCGAGGAAACCAGTTGAGAACGGAGTATAGGAGAGTACAAGGAAATAGGACGCGCGGCTAATGGAATTCTCCGATATTCACGCTATTATCAGGTATGCATACAATTTACATAGAGGAAACTGCTTCGAAACGACGCATCATTCTGTGGACGAATTGCACGTTCTAAAACCAAGAGAGAATTTACGCTCGTGTTAAAATTTTCGATATAGATTATGAACGAATTCGCACGATTATGTATGATAGATTTTCTTCAAAGTTACCACACTCTTCGATATAACATTCCTACACGTACAATGCGATATCATACATGTAAAAACGAATGTATTTCGAAGATAATTAAGATTGTACGTAAACCGCGATGCTGTTTACGATGATTATCACGGTAAAATGTGTTTTATCCGCAAGTTTGATTTTCCGTTTCGGAAATTCGAAACACGTAAAACGTACCTTCTACCAATGCGTATAGCGTACGAGTAATTAGTATGGGACTATTTCTGATTGATAGATCGCAGACATGGTGACAGAATGACGCGAATAGGGAAAGCCAGGGGAAAAATCAATAGGAAAAGCAAGAAAAGCGTAAGATTTGTGTAGGAACAGTCGCTGTATAAGTAAACGTTTCTGCAGCTCTTACATTTCCATTATCCTATGTTGTCTTCGGCATAATGATGGGAAGATACACGCGGAAAGTACTTGACATTTACATTTGAAAACGTTGAACAGACAGAAAGTCTTTACAAGTTGGAAGAATCAGCGCAGTTTCGAAAGTTGTCACAATCCTGAAATACATAATCGAAAGTCTACAATTCTGGCAATCTCACGATATTCGAACGATAGCAACTACTAACAAGAGAGTCAAGTTAAGTAAGAGTTAAGCTATACCGATACGTGTTTTTATTATTTTATTATTATTATTATTACTATTACTATTACCATTATCGTTATTATTTTGTTAACGTACTTACATAGGATAAAGTATAATATGTAGATATACGGTACAACAGCAAATACGTAGTAGGCAAACGAAGAAAAGTAATTAATAGATGTGACGAGTAAGCATGTTGCGTGCAACATCTACAAATATGTACATACATCTACGTCTGTTATCCCATAAACATGGACCGTAACCGAGGAAAGTACGTTACGTACGATTAGAAAAACTGATAATTATTATTAGAAATGAAATTTGAAATGAACATCGGAGTAGCCGTTTCAACGTAAATAGTAGTAAACTTAGAAAAGCGGAAATTCATGGGAAAATGTAAAACTGTCTCGCGGTATTACCAAGTAGGAAGGAATTAAGCGAATACGATGGAACACGATGGAACACGATGGGATACGATTCAGGCTATGGGAAACTGCGTGACGCTACACCATCTGGCTGATTTTCTGAGAATAACGACACATTTTGCAGCGGTGGACATGTGCATATCGAGTCGGCGTTTAGCAGGAGACAAGAGAGAAATGGGAAAAATGGCGATCGTTTAGTCGCGCGCCAACAACCTCCGACTCTTCCCTTCTACTTTTTCCATCTATCTAGCGCGGCGGCGCGGCGTTCCGCTCGTTTTTCGATTCGGTACCGAGACAATGAAGTCCTTATCGCCAGTGGCAATCGCTTCGAAAGCCAATGCAGCGGCATCCATGTATTTCGTCCCGCGTTTTTTCCCCATTTTTCAATACGTCCTTTTTATTCGGTTTCAACCGCTGCTTTCAGTGCTTCTACCGCGAATCCAACGCCTCTGACCGCAAAGCGTTGTCACCAACAACGAAAGTGCTATCAACGATTTTTCCGGTAACTGATCGGTTCACGTCGGTTAAGACCTTTTTTCACGCCTTTTTTCATCCAACGTTATTCATCGATTATTTATCGCATCTTGTCCCTCTGTGTTCCATTCGTACCGTACTATTATAAAAAGAGAACCCCATGACAATTTCGAGGTACCCGCTATCATCCCGCGCATCGAACAAATCAAAAATACTTTTAAAAGAATATCCATGTAAACCAAACTACTTCTTCTTCCATACGACAATCGTTTCCTCGCACGAGTAACTTTACGAATTTGTTTCGTACTCGTTTCAATTTTTGTCAGATACGACGGAATCGCTTAATTTTTCAGCATGTCCTTCGACGATAATCGATGCAAGTTAATCGTTCAAACGTTCGTACGACGCGATCCATCGATTTCGATTAACTCGATACTTAATCGTCAAAGTGATAAATAAGCAAAACTCGACTATGAGAATGTTCGAAGGTCAGCCGCACCAACAAAACAAGGTTCGCAAGGGCGTGCAAGCTCGTTATACAGATATGTGAAAAAGTAAAAAAGGAAAATCACGATTATTGCGTATTAAATAATTTCGTATTCACCGATGAACCATATCGGCAATTACGATAAGCCCCAGTCGATGATAGACGATAGGCCTTTCTTGATCGTGAGAGGTGAGATCGCAGCTGTATATTACCGTATGTATACGCGGCCGCTCGTGCATACACGATTAACGCAATATCTATCTGGCATGTGATTAGGCATTAGCCAGTAATGCGCGTAGTTTCACCTTCGTTTACTATACGTTCGCTATATCACAGAGGCCAGCCTGAAGAAACAAAGAATACGAATTAATCTTCGTAATGCATCTTCCGTTAACTTTAGATGTAATTTCCTTTACATTTTTTCTACCTCCTCTTCCAAGTTTGCAACGAAATAACTCTTACTTGAATTCATTATTTCGTAAAACAATTTTGCTTCAGAAACCGTTTCCTCGGTGAATTAATTTCCTATAAAGAAGTTGCATACTTCTTTGCTGAAAAATGTATACCGACTCGATTAAATGACACGATCGTGTTTCGATCATCGTCGAAACCTATCAAACTTTTAAAATTTTCTTTCCACGTGCTAAAGGACAAGTTAGGTAATTAAAACGCTGATCATGTACCCATGTAATACCCACGAATTTCTAATATTTTATGTAGCATTGGTTATATCAGATATATTATTGGTTATATAGATATCGGTTGTATAGTTGTATCGATATACTTGAACAAGTTTCTTCTCTTTCCAGGAACAACAAAAATCCCTTTAATTTTACAATATATACGTATAATAGAAAAAAGAAACGGAAAACTAGTTGACGGGAATAGCAAGTTTTCCGTCTGAATATTGCATGGCGGAAGGAGGATACAAGTTGCCCGCTGAAACCCTTATCAAAATTCCTTTCAAAATGAATTCCTGGACCAAGGAGATGTCAGAGTGGTCCTTCAGAAATCGATTTCTTCGAGGCTATCAAGAGGACGATGCGACCGAGAACAAGGAGGACGATGGGAAGGTAATAAGGTGGCCGTTTGTCGTTCCAAGTGTCAAATAAGCGTAGCAGTGTCACCCGTTAGAGCATCCTGATCTTTTTCCCAACGTTCCACTTCACCTTACTGCTGTCACATTCCGGCGACCAATTTCTCCTTTTTGTTCATTCGCCTTTCACGAGATGTTTGGAATAATAAAATCGGCTTGCTTCGACATACTAAGGACAAGTTACCCAGCTACAGCTACGACCACTTGACAATTTTTTTTATAACTTTGAGAGTAAATAGGGGAAAGAAAAAGGGGAAAGGGGAAAGGGAAAGACACAAACCACAAGGAATATACGAATATACCTCGATCACCTGTTACGTATATACATATCTTTATGACAATTACGTATAACAGGTATAACGAGAGAAGACGAAAGAATTAGTTAGCTAGTTTCCTCCTCTTTCCTAATCAGCATTTTAATTTACTATTTGGAATTAGTTACGCGCTCTTCATCTCGAACAATGTTATCGTTCTTAAACCAATTAAACCAATGCGAAATCTATTAGCTTTCGGCGTATCGGCGATTGCACGCAGTATCTCGACCGGGTCAACTCTGTAATCGGCAATCATCGTCCGATTCGATTTGGTTCATTGATCGAGGAGAAGACCGATGATTGGTCGATTTAGGAACTAATTAATTAACGACGGTTTCTCCGTAGCTTGGTTGCTTCTACATCTTCCTATCTTCTAGCGGTAACCATACACGATCAAACGTATATCGGATATAAACAATAATTCGATCGCTACTCCGCGATAGTATCTGTACACGGAATTCTCCGTATTTACAGAAAATCGATCCCTTACGAATCTATCTTAAAATACGACAAGATAGCTTTCTTACGATTTACGTATTACCGTACGTACACTCGCACTTGTACATACCAACGGAAAACGTATGACTCGATTCATTGAGAAACATTTTTGCTTCATAAATAAATATTATCCAGGTTAATAAGAAAATTTGGTAAATCTTCTCTTTTTAATCAACCAGTCAACGAAGATCAATTTACGCGATTCTTTACAGTTGAAAGGTAAATTATGTTTGCACTTGTTTCTTCAGACATTCCAGAGGATTTTTCTACCCATTTGCGCGCAGTATCTCTATGTTTCAGAAGCTGGTCGTTGAATCAGCTCAGGTCGTTGAATTTATTAAAACTTAAACTGCTACGTTAAGCGTTAGGTGTAGATCGTGTCGATGTTTCACCGGATAACGCCTACATTATTCCAGAGATCTGTTGTCCTAAAACGATTCTAATTCGTATCGATCGCCGATATTGTTGTCTTTGCAACAATCTCTCGTCGCTTTAATGAACCAGCAAGTTTATTACGTAAAATATAATATTACGATTATGTATCTGGTTGGTCCGCTTTAGGATCGCGTTTCAATGGAACATCAAAATAGAAACAATGGCGAAAGGGGAGGTGAACACGGATATGGAAAATTTTGTATAGGGAGAAACTATACTGTTTGGCGAGGTACCGGAGAAAGTACCGTGCGGTCCCTGCCCACGGTCACAGATCGTGGTCAGGTCCTTTAAGACAAAGTGTCTGTTCTTTGACATCGGTAACTCTATTAGTAACGCATTCTCTAAACTCTAAGCGATCGTGTCATCGACACCTCGTAGCTCGTCGACCATCGACTTTCCAAACATTCGTAATATAACTCGTTATATCACATTACACATACACATTAAATTGTCATAAGGGCTAAATATTGGCGGGCTATTCACCGTCGTCGCTGCCGCAATCGCTGTCGCAGTCGAGGCCGCCAACAAATACGTACATGACAAACGTATGCGCGTTAAAGATACGTACGCTCATTCGCAATTACGTTATCAGGGTTACGGTATTCAGATGTGCTGTCGTTAAATGTAAAATAAAGATAAACGTTAAAATGTATAAATAACAGATGTCGAAACGTAGAATGAAAAGTATTAAATCGACTCGAACGTTTATCATCACGTAGCGAGAATTTCTTCCTGAATATGCATATAGCGTATGCGTGTAGTCTAGAAAGTTTTCCAAACTACGTCTTAGTGTCTATCGAATATATTATTATCCTCGTTTCGCCATACTCTCCTCGCCGCTATATACATTCTTATAGATAAACGCATGTACCTATAGATACACGCACACAGCAAGTACATTAAATGGTTGAAGTTCAAGTGTCGAGTTCCCGAGAGTTCTTCTATCTCGTGAGCAAGTTCGGCGAGTGTTGGCGCTCGATAAAAGTGTTTCTCTTTTCCTTGGTAGTTTATACCGAAGCCATGGTTGAAACTTTTAGCTTCTTGACCAGGCGGTCACGCTTTTCTCCACTCGTTTTTGTGATTCCGAGACACCAACAGGACCACCGATAGCAACGAAATCGTATCGTCTCGAAGTAGTCGCTGAATATTAATAATTCAGTCTTACGAGCGAATAACGTGATTTATCTTGGCTGTTATCGAGCTTTGTTACTTTTTCATTCGAACGTTCTCCTTCGAACGCGAAACAAAATCTCCATGAATTCGCAATCGTCGGTTGGCCGAAAAATTGGGCCAAGCCCGCTATTAACGACAAGAACCTACCAACTTTCGATCGTTTTATCTTATCGGGTTAGCTAGTCATTATTTCTCGTGACAAACTTCTTCCTGCCTCCATCGTGCTGCCGAAGGAGAATTTAAAAATTAGTAGAGAGTTTTAAACGCGCTTAGGAAGAACAAACTGCAGCCGAGACTTTACGCTGTATCGCAACGAAAACGATCATCGACCATTGCAATTTCCGAACAACGAATAATTCTATCGAAGCTTTCAACGAGATTTCCAAAGGTTCGCGCGACTTTCCTATCGAGAGATTGATCCTCAATTGCGAAAATCTTTCACGCTTTCACGCTTTGCCTTTATACGCAACGGTATTAACATTACGACAAGAAAATAATATGACAGGCAGTGCTGTGACAAATTAACATACGTTGTTATTAGATGGTTGCGACAAGGATACGAATGGTCGATCGATATCGTTAAAGTACGCGTGAATGTCTGTTTTAACGCGTGCGTGACGAAGAATACTCGCGTATAAGTATATAGGTAGAAAAACATAGAAAGATCATTAACTCGTAGGTAGGTACATATCGGAGAGATTAGAGTTTAGGAATAGGAAATTACGTACTACTATAAGAGTAATAATACGGGAAACGGGGAAAAGGTTAGCACAAAGTGGAAATCCGTAAAGTGGTATTGGCTGAAATTTTCATGCGATGTGCTATTTACACTCGAAAGCCTACTAATTTTCTAACGCTGAATTTACAGGTACGTGCGCGCATACATTTGCGGATAGAAACGCGCGTGAGAACGGTAAATTAACCGTGGCGCGTCAAGCGGGACTTTATAATCCGGAAATTAAAGGTGTATTATATCCGGAGAAGGAGGAGAAGGAGGAGGACCTCGGGTGGTGGGTAGCCATGCTCCTGACGAAAGACGAAAGGTACGTACAGGCGTTTGAAGCGGTGGTGGTGGTGACGATGGTGGTGGTGGTAGCAGCGTAGGAAAAAGAAGGCCTGCTAGACGGAGGTCGAAGCACAGAAGGAGCAAAAGGAAGCGAAGCCAGGAGCGACCGAAACGGGAAATAGAAGAACTGTGCGAGGCCGAACTACTAACTTTTCTTATAAGATCTAAAGTTTCCGCGTGCTAAGACCCTTCTTCCTTTTCCTTTTCTTCTCCTCCTATTCTTTCTCTCTTCGTCCCGCCCTCTCTTCTTCGTTCTCTTCTTACATCTTCTTCTTACCTATCCTTTTACCCTTTACCTTAGCCAGCCGGCAACTCCCGCCATCCAATATACACAAGCATCCATAACGAATAGAGACGCGGCGGGAAACGTTACCGAATAATTACTTTTAAACGTTGTTATTGGTTTACACTCTGATTCCGACAACCAGACGAATAACCTTTCAGCTTCGTTCGCCATATTTCAGAGCCTACCGCTACTAAACTACTTCCTCTTTACCGATATATTCCTTCCAATCGTTTTTACTTTTCGCTATCACGGACCAGTAACGACCGAACTTTTACATCGATCACCTTACATCGTGCTTTCTTATTTCAATCCACTAGAAACCGACGATGTTTACGGTACGTTTGAACAACGAAATAACTTTCACCGCTAAGCCGTACCATTACACAAATCCTATACAGGATGTTTGCAGAAAAATGAAACAGGCTTCCTTATATTACGATACGAAGGAATATAGGTCGACCTAAGACCCAAGCGACAGAAGACACACAACGATCCTGAAACCCGGTGAAACGTGTCCGGCGTATTGCCTCGTGCAAGCCACAGAGAAAAAGACTACGACGTTCGGTGCCGTGAAACATGTCGCACTTTGTAAGAAACATCGCGAATTAAACATCCAACTTGCCTACTTGCTCATAGGAAACCAGAATGGGTTATCGTAATCTGCCCTACGAAATTTCCAACTGGACAGGGTCCATATACCCGCATAATTAAAAAGAGAAAAAGGTAAGCACACGTACATCGTATTACGTGATAATATTGTATGTATATTTATACGTGACAGGCTCTTATGTACATGGAGGTTCATGACGCCTCATGGTACGATACGATACTTGAAATTTCTTCGTTAATCGACGGTTGGATCGGGAACGTAGCTTTTTCAACGGACAAACGCGAAAGATAGGCATTTCAGATAGATGGGCTATTTTTAATTTGGAAAAGCAACGTTTTCATACATTTCGTCCACCGAATATAATTAAAAATTTAAACTTGAATTCTGACACGTTGAAATCTCTTATTAAGAAAAGTTAAAACGCGTATTTGAGTTAGCGCGAATGGATACAATTTCAACACAGCTGTGTACAATTATCAACGTATGCCAACTGTGACCAGGTTTGACCTAAATAAGATCACGAGCACAGTATCTGTTTAACACACGGTCTAAGAGAAACGAAACTTGTCTGCGATTACTATCCGAGTTTAGTTTGCTTGATGGAAGGAAGGACAGTATATAGGGAGTATACGACTCGAGCGTATACGAAAGAAGAGTGCGATGAAAATGCGACGAACCGATACCGACGAGTTTCCAAATTATCTTTCCACCACCACTTTCCAAGTCGAATTCACCGACAGAACCGACAGTAAATATCTAGAAGGGATTTCTTACCAATTTTATCTTACCAATTAAACCTTTCCTTTATATATCGATGTACCGTTGCTAACGATTCACTTTTTATTTTACATTTTATCTTTCTTTTTAACAAGTAGCCAACCAATTAACGTATCTTTGGCCAATCTTGTTTCCACGACTTTGATTAATTTGTTTCTGAAATAAAATTAATTCGGTTACAACTAATAACGGCGACTAGACACCGGGATACACTTGATCCGGTCTTTTTAATTAGATTTCGCTGGACCAACAGAGCGATTATATAATCGCAGTATAGTAGGAAACTGTGTCCAAGTTTCTTGATAACAGCGAACACCTACCGCCGCCCACCGATTTATAGGCTCTCGAGCTTTTCACCGTTATCTTAGATCTCCTCCAGCCGAACAGCACACGTTTACTTAACCCTACCATCTTATTGTTAGTCGTCTTGGATCACTCTGGGCAAGTCTCGTGAGTCTGGTTGAAACTCTCGACCGCATTCAAGGCTGGCTGTCGCTTCTAGGAGAAGCAGTTGTTATGGTCGAAATCACTTTTCCCCCTCCTTTCTCTCTTCCACTCATGCGCTTCCGTCTCCCCTGGCCGCCCCTATTCCGCGGCTCTCTATTTCACTATCTTCGCAAGCTAGTGCCTCGATTACACATAGCTGCGGTGTACTGTGCACGAGCACCGAACAACGTTCCTATGGGGCTACCCTCGAGGGCTTACGTGCTTCCAGCGATATCCGAAATACTCTAGCAATAATCCGTCCTTCCGATTTAACCTCTTTCACACGTCTTCGCATACACTTGCGTTTACTCTATATAATCATATACATATACATATACGTACATCTTACAAACGCATTCGCCAGCTCCCTCGCGTACCATTTCAAAACTATCCTTCGAAACATCAAAAATAACGATATAGAAGAAAGTCGCAAACAACCATTTTCTCCTACCTTTTATCTTCTTTCTTCGTTTTTCTCTGTTCAGTTGTCCAACTTTCCAATAATTTTGGTTTTAGTCACCTGTATAATCAAACTGTTACTCGTTCCAGGGAAAATAGATTTTCCTCCGAATACCTTCCACTTTGCTCCATTAGTCGCGCGTAACGCGCGTACAAAGTATTTCTGCATTTACTTATGCCTGTGCCTGTGTCTAGAGGCACGTTTACTACCTTTTGTTTATTAGCTATCGATAATAGCGAACCATCGCATCGTCTTCGTCGACAAATTGTATACGATTTGATAGGATTCGTTATAACCCAACAACTTGCAGGATAAAATATGTACGTTATATGTAGATATAACGACATCTGTTTTCGTTGCGATTAACGATAAACTATTTACTACAGATGGTTTTATTTCAAACGAATCGAGGCGAAGTAACGCAATTAATTCGATATAATTTCGATCGTGAGTCTTCCTTACGGTGGTGTTGGTGTTGGTGGTGGTGGTGGTGGTGGTGGTGGTGACGGTAACGGTGACTGTGACGGGTACTTCGAGAAGAAGCACGCGCAAGGAATAAATTAGAAGATTAAGAATAAACTCCATCCTAAACGTGTAACGTACACCGATAGTTTTTGCGTCACTGCAACTATACGCGTTATCAGAGTTGTAGAGCAAAAGGTCTAAGAAACAACGATTCTCTGCTTTTAAAAGGTATAATATCGATCGACACGTGTATACGCATATACGTAAACGTATGTTTGTATCTCTGCTTTTCGTTGCATGTGGCATATAGCATCGGCACAGGTTTAAAAAATGACTAAGAAGTAACCAGTAAAAATTTGTTTTTTATCGAAGAAAGCACTCAGTTCACGGCTCCATTTTCACGAGAAAACAAAGAGGAAATGGGACGAAGGACTAAGGACGATAGTCTTACAACGTGCTCGTAAAAGTCGTACCGAGGCCGGAAGCACTCTCCTACTCTCGACAGATATATCGCCTACATGCTCAAGTTTAATGGCGGTTACTTATTCACATGGCCGAAAGAGCGTTACTTTCACGAGGTAATAAATAATTAGTTGATGCAATGAACCTACTCTGTTGACACAATGAGACTACAATATGTTTATATGGCAAGCGTAGTCTGTCAAAAGGCTCTTCTCTTTGGCTTACGCTCGACTCACATAAGTAGGTACTATGATAGAAATCAGTGTGTTAATCGTTTCGAAGCGCGAACGTCGCATACTCGTATGCAACTATAAAGCGACGATGCTACGAAATATCGTGCAATATGCAACAAAAAAGGTTCTTGTACGAGCCATAGAATTTTCTAGATCGGCAAACGCAGACCGTTGGTTGAACAATTTCTAACAAAAGGCTAATTTAAGCTCGATTCGATAAAATATTATATATAGAAAGGTGAGCTTTGTCGTCGACGGTTAAAATAAAGATTTCAACGGGTTCGAATCGAGAGAGACGAGCGACTAGAGAGAACTAGACGAATGTTATTAACTTGTATATTATTGTAAATGTAAATACACTGTTATTCGAGGGTAGAGTAATGTCTAATAGTAGAATAGAGACGCGTTGTGTCACTGTGAAACGCGGAGAGGAGGGAAAATGCGTAAGCTGTTATACCGCTACGGCATATTAATACAGAGAGGGAGAAAATCGTAATATGGATCCTATTCACGGACAATAGTAGATAAACGTAGTATACAACAGGATTCCGCTTGTAATAACAGGTCGCGTCGGCAGACAAATCCGCTTGGATAACAAGATGTTTCGGTTTTCCAGATCGTAATAGGAATTTCCTAATTTTCGCTCGCATCGTTGCTTGTTCGTTTCGACGCTAAGAATTAACGTTCGTATATTCGTTCGTCGATCGATAGCCTATGCGATAGTACGTATAGATCGCACGCTCGTCGTAGATTCGACTCAATGTGAGAGAAATTCGCACGGAGTAAGGGTAGGCGATCTCCCATTACGCAAGAAACAACACGTTGCTACACGGATTCCACGGCGCAAAAACTAAAATAAATTTTCTTTCTTAATTCCGACTAACAACTAATTTTATATAGAAATAGAAGAAACGTCACGATGTACGTAAAATCCTGTTTGTCGTACAAAAGTTAACGCGCAATTGTGATTTTCGGGTCGATTCAGAAACGCAGATACTGGAATAAGAGACGAACGCAGCAAAGCGATTATAAACAGATGCTGCTCTTGATTCGTTTAGCTTGTACGTTTAAGACAATGAATGATATTTTCATCCCTATCGGGTACGTTCGTCGTCGTACGTTCTCATCGACATACATGTACACATCAGAGAGCGTTTTCAAGCAACGCCGCGATCGCGTAATATACAAGTTAGACGAGCACCGCGTTATACGCAGTCCTACTGTATTTATTGTAGTATGCCACCTGGCTCGAATTTGGATAATACCATCTCGGCGACGTGTTCAATAAACCAGCTACTGGTAACGAAACTCGTTCGAATAAATGGAGTTGCACTGTAATTCATGATTAAAGACCCAAGAACGTCTGGCTCGTGTTCGCAAACCGATACAAACGTCCGCGTCGCGTTTAAACGCACGAACAACATATAGATGGAGAGTTTCCGCATTGAAGACCCTCTGGCAAGGTTTTCAGTCATTTCGTATTATCTGCAACTAAATAACGCATGTTTATACGCACCTTTCGATTTAAAGAATCGAACCGACTTTCAAACGACGAACTGACTCTAAGGACCCACGATATGATAAAACCCATCAGATCGGTTATTACAGTGCTTATGTAGAAATGTTTCTCTAATCTTTCACTTTCATATTCCGATACACTTGGATCGAATACACGCAAGATTCGTAACAAAAATATCAACCGTTACCGCAATATCAATAACCGCGAAGTCTATTTACATACATTTATTTTCTTTGAACAATTTTAAACTCTGTAGAAATGTGGTAAAAATTGCTGAAAACATCGATTCAAGATTTGGAGAAGGTTGTTGGAAACGTTGAAATAATCCAACGTTGGTTCGTGAAATACAAGACGAGCGATTTTCAATCGGGAAACAAACCAGGACGAAGGATAAAATGATCCATGGAATACATGGTTTTGAAAACAGCAAGAAAGATAGCCTTTCGAATGTATGCAATTGACTATAAGCTAATTGTTTGTCATTTGTCTGCAACAAGAAAAGAGCAGAAACAAGAAAAGAAAAGAAAAGAAAAAGAAAGAAAAGAAAATGAGCAAATGAGATACGCTAAGATAGTTAAAAGGTGGGCGGGGAGGAGGAAACACGAGGCAATCGAAAAGCATAGCATCGCTTGTCACGAATGGTGAAGTTTGCACAACATTCGGAATATTGGTTCGATAAAGTACGACGTATATATATGAACGTACATTTAATTTCATATAGATAAAAAATTATTATTATCTCGTACGAGATCAAAAAGTAGCGATAACTTTTTGATGGCCGTTTGCAAGATTTATTCATTTCGGTTTCCTATAATCGGAAATTTACGTCAGTAAATGTCAGTAAACGTTTAGTCGAATATGTACATCGATCGATTAGAAAAAGAGCACATTGCAAAGAAACAGAGGGAACGCACGTGGAATTATTAGATGGAACGAGATGGCGAACAAATTGGCGAATTTATATGTACGTAGTATAAATAATTTAAGACGTTTGCAGTTTTACACGTGCGATAATGAAAATAGTTTAATTTATTGAGCAGATACATAGGATCGTGTGGGGATGTTACAATGTTTGAAACAAACTGTGTACGTGTGGATTAAATGTGTATTTAACCGACCTAATAGCTTGTAAATGATGATAATAATAATAACAAGCTATCCGAAGGGCGATAGTAAATTGAAAGTTAGTTAACCGGATAGAAAATTGTTTTTCCAGCTGGCTGTTATAAATTCACATAAACCGAATTCAACGAGGAAATATTCCCTCAAAATTATAATCACTGGATGCACTCGATTCGCGATGTACTCGTGTAGAATTTGAAAGGTGCAACGGTAATAAGTATAGGAGGTAATAAATAGCTTAAGCGCGATCGATACGATCGATCGGACGTAAGAGACCAGACGGGTCGGACTTGTATCCGATTCTCATTGTCGGCAAAGTCGGCAAGACGACGTTTAAATGGCTTCTTGGCGTTGGTTAATTTTTAAGTGATTCATACGCGAAGAATCGCTACGATATATTACAGAGGGAGCTTCGACGAATGTAACTTATAATATTATATAAATTATAATAATAATAATAATAATAATAATGATAAGTAATAAACGCTTTAAATCTTTACAAACTATCTCTTTAAAAAGATAAAATTACAAAGTTAACCTTGATTTCTATTCGGCGAAAGTACAACTAACTATATTCGAATAAAGGAATTGGAGGGAGGAAAGAAAGAGATCAGGTAAAAGAAATGAAAAATTAAGTTTATTATAAACGTTCTAACGATTCTAATACTAACGGTATAAGAAAATAATTTTCGATTACATCTTCGCTTGTTTTAACATACGCAATCCTTCCGTATATTCTTCATTCACAGCTGGAGATCCACGCGAGAACAAAGTTTCATTAAATCTGAGAATATAACCCCGAGCGAATCTCTCGCTACAAACGAGTTCCTTTCATAGTTCGACGTTTAAGCTGTGGAGGGATTACCCAAAATACATACCTTAAAAGTATAACGAGTTTTGGCCAAACAACGACGCTCAGGTGTAACCATTTTCTATGTCGCTTAACCGTCTTAGCGCTTCCTTTCTCGACTTCGTGTATCGAGTCGAGAGGTGCAAGTATACACCTTACATCGTTATACCCCTCGGTAGTCGCGCAACTGTACGCAGTAAGCGCTCCTGCAACCATGAGACTCAAAGGTAGGGGTCGATTTCCTCTCGATCGCTGCTCGCTCGATGCTCGGCGCTCCTCAAATAAGCGGCTAAAACTCGTAAACTCTATAACAACTGAGGTATCGGCGTTACAAAGCCATCCGTATTCAAGTTGCAATTACCACGTACTAATTACCATATTAATAAATTTCACTTGGCAGCATAAATAGGTCGGGTTACCAGGGATATTTATAAATATAATAACTTAAAAATCATATTCCAAATAATTTCCTCCTATCTTTATTTCCATTTATTTCAAACCGTAAATAGCATTTTTACTCGATCCATCGTCCACCATCGATCCACCATCCGTTTAAAGAACATACGGAGAAAAGTAACGTTGAAAGTCTGCTATACGGCCAAGTTGATACGCGAATGGTGGGAAGCTTCGTATTACTATCTTCCACACCTTCCCTTTCGTTAGACGAATTAAACGAATTAGACGAATTAGACGAATCAACGTGAATTCTTCTTCCATCGATTGCCCTTTGTTTAGTCCAGACTAAATAATATCGCTACGATTGTTACGATGCGTATTCGTTTAGCGACCAATTGCCAAATTCGTAAATCAATTCCAACCAAATTGTTCGATTTCCCCGACAACCTACAAGAGCACCGAGTTAATATTTTCGATGATTTATTTAAAAGACGTAAGCACGAAGAACTTGCAATCGAACTTTTTACGGATTTTCGAACGAGCAATCCGTTTAGAAAATGTTCCCTTGTGACCGTGTAAATCTATTCAGAGTAAATCGTTTCGAACAAACAAGTGCGCGATACTCGTTAAGATGTAGCTTAAGGATTACAAATCATACTACATCGAAAGTATTAAACTTTTCTTATATGACACAACTGATAAAAGGGTCAACGATACTACGTAATTGTGAATTGCGTTCATACACGCGATAACAATAGGTCGAACAAAGCATAGTTGTTTCTATTAATACGAAATCTTACGTACTACGGGTGAGAATTAATTACTTGGTTTGTACACGTACACGCGTATCTGTCGAATCGAACATTCGACCATTCGTCGTCGCGATTAACATCCTAAGCTCGCAGATCGTTTATCGAAATAACTTGTTGTTTGGTAATATAATCTAGAAAGTGAGAAATTTGGATAGATTAGAAACGCGAGAGACGGTTTGTCTTCTTCTACAGAACTAATCGATTAACGTTGACAGGGAGATTCTCATTTATAACAGACACATAACTTTATTGCGGTGTTGTCCGCATCGTGGAAATCGTGCCTCGTCGGATACGTCTTTAAACGTACCCTTGCGACCCTTGGAATAGCTAAAGCTATAGTTTGCAGAATGATTTCCCTACAATTTGTCGAAAAAGTCACGAAGTAAGTGAAATCAAAATCTCTTCGCTCTGTGAGAACATGGTTATCGACGAACAGCATGGCTTCTTATCAGAAACATCTACTACGTCGATCTATGACCACGACTATACAACCGTGCTATCTTACGTCGCCATCTTATGTTTGACCCATCTTTGTTCGCCTACAATGTCTTTGAACGGTGCTGTTACTTGTTCCGAAATTGTATCTTCCCTTGGACTAATCGCATCTTGGCCACCGCTAGGACACTAACACCTATTGGATACGTCCGATATGGTATCTAACTGCTTCGACCGAATATTTATTAATGTCGATAAATTTTGCAAACTTCTCAACATTTTTCCTTCGCATGCCAGTTTCAAACGTTGACGAGTAAACGAGTAAACGGATAAACGAACGGTTAAAATACTCGATTATTCGAATTTAAGTTAGTGGCAACTGACTTGTTGAATCTAGTTGTAGGCAAATGTACATGTGTACAGGCGAAAAAGTCGATGAATAGTAGGAAACCGATTTACCCCTTATGCTTGTCTGGCACACGTATTTCACAACTATTAAAGTTCGGCTGCAGGCGAATCGATACTCGGTACATTCCGCAGCGAATTCCAAAAGCATTCGATGCGAAGGGTTACACTCGCAGGACTCGTCCCGTTTCGCTCCCGACGTCCCGTTTCGTGTCTCTTCTATCTGTTGCGAATATACAAGGTGATAAACCGTAATTAGTCGTGGTAAGAGAAGAATGCTCGATCATGTTGCTACGAAACATTCCGGCGATAATTTCTCGGAAATTCTCATCGTTAGTTGCGTACATCGCAATTTGTATACCTGTCAGAACTTTTCGTACACCAAGAGAAAATTTATTCGAAATAATATAGTCACATCCTGCAACTACTATGAAACTGTTACTAATTATTACCTTACCTTATCTTAAGACATTATCTTAAGGGTTATTCGCTACGTTTCTTTTATCTTTCGTGCTTGTAAAAATTTGCGAAAATCGTATTGTATCGGCTTCTCCACGATAGATCACCCTTAGATATTATCAGAAAACAAGAGTCTAAATCGAGTTACAATTAGTGTACAGCGATAGTAGTAGCGGAAATGAATTAAAAAAACTCCCGTATTATCAATTACCGTAATATATGTATGTATCTATGTAGGTATGTATGTATGTATATATGTAATTATGTATGTATGTACGTATGTATATATATAACGAATATCGTCAACGCCTTCCCAATGCATTTTCAGCGCGCCTTGACTTACAATTAACGAGGATGAATGCGATGACTATGTCACGTCGACGCCAGCATACATTTACATCTGGTTATAAATTTAACGGCAGCAAGGAGTTTCCTCTAGGTTCGTCCCTAGAGTCATTGTATCCTTGTAGGTAGATGTATTTTCCTACCTTCTGGAAATGCCTGATTTATGACAGTTTTCTCGTCGAAGATGCAGAATAATGCCAATTTCTTTCGTCCCCGATGATCGTCAAGTAGCCAGAATAAACCTCGCACGAGTTCCCAATTGTTTCTAAGCTGAAAGTTTATCTTAAGAAAATAGCAATCTGCTCGGCCATGCCATAAACCGTGCCAGACGATAAACGGTTATTGCGTGTATCGCGCTAAATGTTAATATACTTGACGAGATTTATAACGCATTGGACGATACACCGATTAAACTACACAGTGATTAAAACCAGAAATAGTAAACGTAACGTGGCATCGATCCGGAAAATACGATCACGCGCTTGATAATACAGAAATAAACGATAAGAAACGCCAAGTTCGACATATTATTTACGGAGAACTTGTTACGTTACGTTAGTTATGAATCGTCTTTAATAAAAATCCGAGGAACGTTTAAAGAAGTCGGTAGCTGTAATTTCACAGATATTTTAGATTTTCTCTCCTCGTAAAACGTGCAGCGTATACCTAGGGTATACCAAGAACGACAGGGGTGAAAATTGCGCGTCAAGCAGAGCGCTCGGTAATTATTACTTTCATTTTTGCCGGGAGTAAACGCCCTATGAGAAAAGAAAAAAGAGGCGAAAGAGGTGGTGAAACGTACAACGAAGCTACGGCTGTTACTTATATCTATGTATATACCTGCCCCGTCGTTATGGAATCCCATAACCGCGGGTCTATTCTCGAGTGCTTCTTACACCAATCTCCCCGACGCGACGGCACTAATATTCCTGGCGTAACAGCAAACGTCGAGTTAGCTCTTGCCATTTTATTCGTCTGCACCACTTACCGCGTTAACCCGCATTAACGCCATCAATTAATTCTATTCGTAAGAATTATGAAAAAATTCATAACTTCGCTTTCTTGGAAATCAAATTGAAAGATTATTGCAAGCTAATTCTTCGGATCATGTTGCAAAGGATCATACCGTTTTTAAGCTAAAATATGACGAGGATTTTCGCAATTATACGTATGTCCGTATCGTATTCAGAACACAACTGCACGAATGCTACTACCATCGATGTGTCACTCCAATCGCTTGTTTTATGCTTATTTATAGAATAATGCGGGGCGAGTAACGAAAATCTGACCTTGGAATTCAAGCTCGAAGTCAATTTAGTGGCAACGTTCTGACACCATTTTCCATCGGATTGAAAATGTATCCAAGAATCCAAGTACCGTAGTCGTGGCATGCAATTTCTTCGCATACATAGCGTTATCCACTATAGTACGTGGTATACTATTAAGCCAAATATCTAACACGGTGTTTGTCTATAATATTTACAGAAAGCTTTCGGTTATTCGAAAACTCGTCAAAATGAGAACACTAACGCACGTTTCTGTGTTCTGTGAACACTAACGCAAGACTGAACCAACTATCGCTCGACTAACTCGAGCTGTAGCGCAATTTAGTCAAGCCTCTTCCGAAATATAAGGACATTTCGGAAAAGAAACGGAATGGGCGCGTAGACTCGGCTAAGAACGCGCGTTTACCCGGTGAAATTTTATTACAGACTGATCGACGGAAATCGGTGTTTAACGTTAATCGTGTTGCTCGGGCTGGACATGCCTCGCACTTTTCTCGCTCGCTATTCTCTCGAGATGAAAGGAGTGGAGGGAATAAACGATTGGCGAAGGCAAGTTTCAAGAAAGGAAAAAATTCAGCTTTTGCGTACCGTTCACATCAACATATATTTAGTAGGTAGCGACAGATGCCGAGCTGATCGCGCGTACGACATTCGTGCGAACGTCGCCAGTTGTTTTAACGTTAAAATCGGTCTAACGATCCGCAAGCAATAAAATAACAAAGCACACTGAGTTTAAGGAACGGAAGAAACTGTACTTTGATTGTTAAAAAAATCCGCATCGCTTTGTCCTAGTTGTAAACGGACGTCGACCGCTTAAAAATTAACGTTTTGTTTCATTTAATTACAAAGAGCGTGGAAGAAACGACTTTTACGGTAGAACAGGGAACGCGTCTTGAAATTGATGGAACACCCCGGTGGAGACGGAAATCCATAATGCTGATTTAGGCTGGCTAAACGAGAATAAAGAAAATAGAGCGAAATATCGTTGATTATATTTATGAAAATCAATCTATATTATATGCAGACCGAACGAAAAATTCACCACGTTCGAGTACAAGAGAAAACCCATGGAATATTGAAACTGAACGGCAAGTCAAAGCGATTAAAATCGAACACCGTACGTTCTAAATTCCGGCTTATAAAGTCTGAAAGAACGATGCTTCACGAATGGACTTTGGGAAGCTGAACAAAGAGGCCCGTAGAAATCTGGCGTGCGTGCGTAACTGTATCTGATTTCTGGTGTTGATCATTCGCGTTAAACATCGTTCTAGCATCACTCTAAAAACTCGATAAATCGCTATCTGAATTGCGATAGAACGATATTACAGAATCATATTAAACATACTCGGGTACCTGTACGACGTTACAACTTGTCGATTCACCCTTATAACACGATATAATATGTACTGGACTGAAATCAACAAAGTAATAACATGGAATTCACGTAACTCGTGCAACGTTTATGAATTCGTTTAACGCAACAATTGATCGTACGTACAGGTACAAAGTTCCGAGAGAAAGCAAAAAGAAGAGCAAATGCATTCGTCGAGGTGTCGTAAATGTACGAGGACGAAAAGAACGCCATAAGTTGCTCGTAAGACACTGTTTCTCATCTGTATAGCAGCACCAGTTGGCGCATGCATCATCCTCGGCATTTTCTACCATGTTATTCCATTCTAGCAGCGTAATCTGCATTCTCCGTTTTACGTTGTAGAAATATCGAGAGAACGTGGCCAAGCTGGCTTCGCTGCCAAACTCTTTCAGACATCATTTCAGCCATATATATGTTCAGCCTACGTATGTATGTATGTATGTATATATGTATGCGAGTATACCCATCCTGTTCCAAACCTCTCTCATAAATACGATTATCGATCATATCGTGTCTCATCGTGTCTCATCGTGTCTCATCGTAATAAATTTTCTTAAAATACATTTCGCTCTTTACGTTATGGCATAAATAATATCATCCCTTTTTTATATGTTCGATTCGTCGATATCGTTGATGCTATTCGTATTGCACATATATTATAATTACGTAGTTTACTCGAGCAACTTCTACAAACGCAACTACAAAGGCACTAAAAATACAAAATACTACGCTCTAATCGATGACAAAATATCGACTAATACGTAAAGTTTTTAAAGATCTCGTAAAAAGAATTTTAACGATTACTCTACCTACTCTGCTATATATATATATATATATATATATATATATATATATATATATGTGTGTGTGTGTGTGTGTGTGTGTCATATTATAATTTTAAACGCAAAGTTATTAATATTTATCGAGTTATAAATAATTACATTATAATACACACGAACGATACACGATTAACCCCTCGGTGAGAACATACATGTATCGACAATGAATACACGCTGACCGGTTTACGATGGAAAAACCTTCCTGCTGTATGCCATATTTGCCATATACCACTCACGACCAAATTCAGTTATCAAAGCGTGTCTGGTTGAATGAAAATCAATTCGTATCGATATATTTTAAGGAGCAAATTCAATTATTAATATTAAAAGATCCAGGCTACTGTAAATTATGTATATATTAATAAGACGATATAAACGAAAGGTAAAGCACGCAAGTATCGCGAATAAAAGAAACATTGTATCGTAGGAAAAAGAAAATGCCTTTCTTATTTATTGTTGCAACACGCGAGTAAAAAAAAAACCCTTGCGTTACCTTAATTTCAATAGGTTATTATACGAAAGACATC
Source organism: Bombus pascuorum (assembly GCF_905332965.1). NCBI lineage: Eukaryota > Metazoa > Arthropoda > Insecta > Hymenoptera > Apidae > Bombus > Bombus pascuorum. The sequence goes on along the minus strand of NC_083492.1, from coordinate 146,635 downwards.
TATAGTTCCCATTTTTCCTCTTTTCTTCTTCCTTTTTCCTTTCTTCTATTCTGTTCGTTTCTTTTTTCTTTCTCTTTTTTTCTTTTCTTTTTTCCAAACATGTGAAATTGACGAATACCGCGTCATAGTTGAACAATGGGCGATTGAAATTTCCTCATAACCTGTACACGTATGGAAAGTTTCTACGCGCCAATTTAAACAAACCTCAAAGTAATACTTTGATCGACACGATTTAGTTACGATCGCGACACGTTCTATTACTAAGTTAATTGTAAATTTAATGGACATCTTTATCGGTCTACATCTGGTAATGCAAAGTAATGCAAAGTAATGCAAAGAGGGATAAAAGCCAAGTATTTGGGTACAGTTACAGGAAAATTAACTAAAATTGTTTGAACGACCATTTTACATTTACTCTTCTTCCTATACTTTGTTTACACGTGGTTGTTGTTTCAGTGGAATGGAAGGAATTGGAAGTTGGAAAAAGCGAGCGTAAGCACAAGCTACTGTGTCGATTTAAATTGGTACGATAGTGTGCATATTTTCAGCGCACGCGACTGCCTAATAAGCTTTATTTGCTTCCGTCGGCATAGGCACTATATTTAAGAGAGAATAGCGTGGTTCGTGGTGGCGGCGAGGCGCCAGGTAACGTAAATATCAGCCGGCATTATTAATAACCCAAGGTAATTTTACGTAATTGAAAATGCCTAAGAAGGGTCGTGCCGGTATTTTCCTCCGTGGGTATTCTCTCGCTCCTGAACTTAATGGCGGTCTTCTTTCTGTTCCTTGGTACTCATAGTCTGCGAAAGTTTGCCAACAGGGCGCAATGAAATCCCCCTTGGGCCTCTGATTTTTCATTTTCACGATGTTAAACGCATGTATTTCGCCAAAAGCTACAATTTATTTGCCCCTTGTTTCGATGTTTGATAATACATGTGGCACGTAAATAAGTAAGTATCGCTTAAAGTCGTGCATTAGTCGTCGATATACAGAATTGAAACGTCACTATCCCCGATATATGTAGTACTGCCGTGTACGATAAAAGACGCTTTATATCGTCAGTAAAAGGTACAACTTTCGATTCGACGAAGCATTATCGGCTTAATTATTCTGTGTTATTCTGTGCGACGCAGCTATTTTCAAATAGTTTCGAATAGTTCTTACGTTCATATATATTATAGTTTTATCGTGCGTATAACAGCGTTATACGTATACCAAATACATATCACTTTGCTTGTTTGAATTTGCTTTGATTGAAAGCGTCTCTGTGAATAAAAACTCGATTATGACGCTCATAAAACAGAGTATACTTTATTCGAATCTTCGCGCATCGATAATTTCAAAGGATAATAAATAATAAAAGTAATGCTCGATGACAAGTACGTAAATAGGTGTATGTCTATGTACGGTTGTCGTCGCAACGGATCATGGAAAATCAGATGTGTAATAATAAATAACGTTACGTAAAAACATATTGGTTCCATCATTTGTGATCTTGTCGCAAGAAATATAATTAATTAATTCATTATAATTTTTTGGCTAAAAAATTAGCCACAGACAACAATAGCACATACGACATTTCTTACTTTAATTCAAGACATTACACGAACAAAACAAATAATTCCAAGAGCTGTTATAAAACTTTGTCTATACTGTGACAAAATTATATTAAAAGTTGTAATAGCAGTTGCCGAACTCATCGGACGAGTTTGATACCTTTGAAGAAGTTTACGACAAACTACTTGATTCGGATTTGTACCATATTGATGATTGATCACCACCTTACAACCGTACGATCAAAAATAAAGTAATAATACAAAATAAAGTAAGAAACGCAAATTTCCTTCAATTTTATATACGCTGTCTTCTTATGGAGAGTTTATAGCGATTTGCTCGACGTTCTATGTATTTCATAAGAATGTGACGCGTGTGTGGCTTAACTTTGAAGACTTTCAGTTCGAAATATGATTATTTCTAAGCAGTGACAAATGTACATGCTCGTAATATGGACACGTAATATTACACGTCCATATAAACGTACTCGATACGTACACCTGAAGCGAAGATTTTACGAAAAGATGTACGCGTGATTCTACAAAATGCGGAAAAGTATCGAGGGAATAAAAAACGTGAAAATCAGAAACTGTTGCAACAGCGTGACGATCTGACGCGATATATCCTGAACGTAAATGCCTTACATATCAGGATAACGGTGGACAGCGTACGACTTATTACTCATATCGTCATTCCTGATTGACCAAGGCCAAGCATTTCAGACCCACTGTACTTACTCAGCCAGGCGATGCCAAGCTCCACACTGACGATGAATGTGCGCTACTTACCTAGATCTCTTCTCTTCCTTTCTTCCTCTCCTCCTCTCCGTCTGTTTCCCTTTTTCGCTTTCTCGTGCCGGCTCGTCTTTACCCTCCCGCATCGCTATCTTTCATCGATATTATCTTTGAAATCACACGCACACGCGCGCTCACACACTCGCACACACACAAAAACGCGCGCGCTGCAAATGGTAGACATTTGCTGCGCTGTTGCATCATTCGGTTGAAGATCGGTCCACCAGCAAAGATATCACATCTCTCAGATGCGCGATTTGAACACGCGCTAAACGAGCGATAAATCCTGTGATCCCTGTACAAGCTTCTCGTGTACGAGATTTCAGAATCACTGTATTTCCCTATGATACATTGAAAACTCGCCCTGTCACGAGTGATCGACTGACCGAATATCTCCCGTTTACCGATATCACTTTTTTGCTTTTACTTTTGCTTTTGCTCTTCCCTACGTTTTACCTTTGTATTCTATTTTGTAAAATTTTAATTTGCTTTCCATTTCATTTATTTTGAATATAGCGTTTTAAATGTACGTACCTCGCGACGTAAATAATTAGACGAATAGTAGATATATCTTTCGAATAATCTATCGTTATTATCACATACATACACGTGTTAATAAAACAACTACGATCGTACTTTGTTCGCGAATAGCTATAAGCTATTATAAGTTACATCCGTTCGTTACGAGGAATCCGAATCGGACTTTTTATTCAAGAGTCGTAAGTCGTAATCGATGGAAGATATGAAATCTGGAAGAAAATTTGCTCGAAGAAATCAATTTCATACTTAGATTTTGCAAGCTACGTGCTTAAACGACTTAAAACGACGACGACTATCGCAATCGGTTAAAACTAATCCATATATTGTATCAAATACGAGTATATTCAGATACCCGAAATTTTAACAAAGTTTTCGTTACTACGGGTTAACGTAATTAAACTTACTCTTTGATAAATACGACAGAAAATCGTTTCTAAATGCCGGAACGGCGGGTAACAGGGCACGATAACACATTCAAAATCGAATCTCGTGGGCGCGAGTGATTCAAGATCAGTGATTCGAGCGATCTATCATTGATCGAAATTAAACGGTCGGTTATTATTGAGATCATCGAGGCACACTATGCTCACCTACTTGATTGGATTCTCGATGACAACCATGCTGACAGTGTTCCCATACAGGTGGATAACTCCTCCGACGCAACCTATCGTTGCTCGTAACATCCGCTAACAACCATACTCTGTCGAGCGAATATTTCGTTCGACGGCTTAACGACCAGCAAAACCTTCGAAAATATTCAACGTCGATTAAGCTGTGACGTTGATAACGAGAAATATCGTTTGCTATATCTCGATCTGTCATCGGTCAACGTAAAGAGTAACTCTCGGTCAAGTACTTGTACGACACAATTATCTCGATTTTATGACGTATCGTATCCGAAATATACAAATATAAAATTCATATAACATGTAGACTAAACTTTTATAAACTAAATTTTTGCTTTGCAAAATACTCATGTATTTCGCAATAGTTTTCTTTAAAGTTAATGGAATATGCATTTAAAAAAGGTAGTTAAAAAAAGTATTCGGATACCAGACTTGGATGCTAGATTTGAATACCGTCAGAGTTTTAATAAATATTCAGGTATATGCGTGAACCATTTTTTATAAATCTCCAAGTATCAATCATGTCACGCGTCGTTACTATTACCTACTGGCGTTGTAAAGCAACCCGCTGAGAAGGTACAGAGATAAATTATGAACCGCGTAACACGACTACCTCTAGTTTGTTCTTAATAAATTGATCAAAAGCTTTTCATCGCTTATAATAAACTACCTTTTATCAGGTATGCCGATCTATGGCGCAATCCACGAAGCAGAAATGCCTGCATTGTTTTCAATCGATGGATAATTTATTTTTTCAGATGTAGAAATAGCAAAGGAAACGTGACGCGTAACTACGGTATCGAAATACCGTATTGAAATAATTATCGTTTATTCTTCCGTTGCGCTAATACGAAAATACAGAGATCAACTACTAGTTACTCCCTTGCGCATTTTATTTTCACGAGATCAAGAATTTCAACGACCAACGACATAATCAATTATGGAATATTTTACTGTCGCTGTCTGTTTGTCGAGAACTGTGCCGTCTAACTAAAACTAAAGTTCGAAACAATGTATCTCAATTCATATTAGTTGTCGTGTATGTCGTGTCGCTTTGCGTCGCGTTGTAAACTTGGATCGCAGGAAAAATTCGGTTGTGATTTACGAGACCTGAAGAGAGCATCGAAACGGCAATCCTGAATATCGATAACGCAGGACTTCGGTTTGTTTGACGTTAAAAGAAGCGACAGAAGAATCGCTTAGTTACTCGTATAAATATAATTTCTACCTTCTACAGTTTGAGAAAATACGAATATGCAGCGAATAACAAACACGCGTTACATAAACGTTACGATGTCCTACTAAAAATAAAAAGTTACATATTATCGGAAGCGCGCGTACGTGGTTTCCTTAAATAGAGTGGTGAAATATCTTTTAGAATAACTTTATCCAGCGTACCCAACGATTAACCGGTCTTAATGTTATTTTATTATTCCAGATTCATAAATATCGTCGATTTTGGAATTGCCGCGCTCGCAAGATTTTTCAATTTATGAATTTCAAACAATTTATTTATTAAAAAGCTATCTAAATGATATAAACGACGAGAAAGGAACATTCCTGTATTCAAATATCGGAGATAATTGAAATCGAAGAAATTGAAATTTTATTTCTTTTCCAGGCATTTCTCCATCGATACACGCCGTTTTTTTTATTAATTTGACAGCCAGTTCATTTGTATTTTTTAAATAATTTCTGTTATAAATTTCTAATATTCAGCAAATGCTAAAACTATATTTTCGACAGTTTTACAAGTTTTACAAGTAGATCAGATATTTTTACCAAATATAAGCTCATACAAGACAATCACGCGAATACCTCAATTATTCGTGGCAATGAAAATTGCCAATATTCCAATAACATATCTTATTAGTTAGCGTTCGATATAGGTTTATTGCAACTCCTTTACCTTTTTTACCGTGTTTCGTGACAATTAACAACGGGACAAACTGTAACGGGGATTAGGTTCGGTACTGCTCCGTCCAATTCGAATACCGGAAAAAAACCGTGCGTTTACCACGTACATATATTAACTTTAGTTTGAACGAAAATAGCTAAAAATCTAAAATCTATCTCATCTTAATTTATAGATCTAAAGTTTATCATTGTAATAAACTAGTAGAACATCTATAACTTCGAAAAACCACATTTTCTTACCAAATTTAGCCTACTCCTGAAACGGCAGCATTTTGGTCTAATCACTTTTAGTAGCCGCGCTAAAAGAGACTTTGCGTAGCCATGTTTGCCCGGACTGCAGCCTCGCGAAGCGTCTTTTTTCGCCTGCTCTCGCTAACCAACGATCGTCGCTCGAAAGCGTTTATTTAACCTTGTACCAACCAATAGATCATCGTATACGCCTGTTTCGTAAGAAAACGCAAGGCTTCGAACGGTCACAGTGGCTCCCTGCATTTCATCGTCTCTGATTGTAGAATTACGCTTGTATGTTTTGTAAACGCGTGAGTATTTCTATTTCTTCCTTTATTCGCTTTTCGATCGCATGTGACTTGGTAAACGATGAGGAAATCGCACGGTACGCGTAGTTTGATCGTGTCTACTTTGTGACCCAACACTTTCTCATTTTTTCGCAGATTTAAAATTTCAACGAATGGTAGATCAAGTATATTCGATTAAAATGAACATTTCCTATACTATATGAGTATGGGATTATTTTAGCTGGGACATTACCGCTATAAAACGCGGTAGCGTATAACAAATGTTTAGAACGATAATTTGAATATTCCTTTTATTCGTAATCGATCAAAGACAGAAAGCAGTAACGACGAACGAATATTAAAAAATAAATTTCACGAATTATTCAAGACAGATGGATTACGTATCGATCTTTGATCATGAAATTGGAGAACAAAGAGGGATCTGGACGTTCTCTAGTTAGCTCGTTGGTTGCGCGAAACAGGAAAGGGGGGATACGGGCGAAAGGGCTTGTCCGTGCAGATCCGCAGGAAGCGAAAAGGGATAGAACGCGAGAATACACGCAAGCTCCAGCTGCATGCAATAAACGTGCGTTAAGCCAGCGCGTATGGTCTAAAGCCATCGAGATTATGGCGAAAACTAATTAACTCTCTTCGACCAATCCGTTCTTCGTTCTTTGTCTCCTCCGTTGCTTCTGTCGCTGCCTTCTTCGATCTAATGCCGACAAACCGATAAATCACAGTATCTGTCAACGATTTGTGATTTTCAACTTTCAAGCAGTCGTTAAAAACTAGCTGATACGACAAAGTTACCTTGACATTATGCATTTAAAATTTGTTTACTTTTACGTAGGTAGGAGAATCTCTTTCTTTTATTTGCTCGTCTACGATTCTACAGTCTACCACGATCTACGGTCTACGATCTATCGAACCGATTGCCAGCGAACTGTGTAGCCGAGTTCCTCCGAATTCACCGTCGACTGTCATTCGATCTCGCGACAATGCATCCATCGGACGTCGGTAGACCGAGTGCATCTTTCTTCCAGCAGGCATCATCCTCCGAGAACGTATTTGGCAAGATCAAACGCTCCGCATACACTTTGCTCTTGCTCTTATATGCTCCATCTACGTTCTACACACACACACACATATGGATATTCTTGTAATTGAATAATGTTACGTATGTATTTCCAAATCACTTTTTCCTATTTCCATCTTGCCGTTTTTACTTTGCCTGTTAACTGCGCAGTTTGCTTTGAAAAATCCCTTACGGGGTGCGTAGCTAAAACCAAGCAAAACCAGGAAGGATTACATTTTTATTAAAAACTTGAAAATTGACAAAAAACAATAGAGTAAGGGGTGCAGAAGAATTCGGGGAATAGCCGATATACGCGGCAAAGCACACAAACGGGGATGCATCGAGGAGAATAATCAATTCAATTTATAAGAAATAATACGTTATACGGAGCATGGCCGATATACCAAAGAGAATAATCAAATGATCAAAATTTTCTTTATAAAATATATAATAGTTTTAGTGCAAGCATAAAGAAAACATACCGCCAAGTGTCGCTTGTATCGCATTTTACTAAAATTTTCACTTTTTACAGCAAGTGGTAATTTTTTATTTCACACGACGACTATACAGGTCAACCGCACCGAAATAGAGTTTTGCATCGGCTGCATCTGGATACAGATTGAAGGCAGTTAAGCGGTTAATAAAAGATCAAGACGCAGGAGATGATTCGATCAAAGATAATTATCTTTATTTCCGTTATCCTCCGTTACAACGACAATTAATATGTATACATGTTTTTTTATTAGGAAAGTTATCTCGATAATTGACAACGATGATACGTATCGTTAAAAATTTCTATATAAAATACAAATATATTCGAAGGGGTTCGTAAAGATTCTATAAAATTAACTTATTATATATGTACGTATCTGTATCTTTGTTTCGCTTCGAATCGCTTCGAATCGCTACGAATCTCGGATCAATTCAAAATAAGATTATATTCGAAAAACGGAACTTGAATTTGCTACAATTAGATAAACGGATACTTGAGGAACAAGTAAATATGTACGTAAGAAAAAGTCGATGTTATCCGAGCGAGGGTTATGATTTTGGTAACACCATGTTCCTCCATATCGCTAAATAATGATCGATGTACCACCGTAAACCTTCGACAATAGTAGATTTGAAACAGGAACTGTGAGATTGCGGACCGGTTTGCCAAATTAAGGTCGTATGCAACATTCCCGCATTGCATGCCTGCATACCCTATACAGCTGCTTGTGTGGAGTGTATGCAAAATTCAGGAAACCACCCTCATGGCGTTCTCACGTTCTCACCTCTATCTGCAACCCTTCGGATAATCTCACACAAGTTACTACGTGGCGTAGGATTCGGTATTAAATCAGTTTTTCAAATTCAAATTCGATCAAATTCTTAATTACTACGTACTACTACTTAATTAATAATTTTATACTATTCGAATACTTGTGACGTTATAAATAATTACCATTCGTATTCTTCGAGATTCAATTTCAACCAACCCATACGCGAGATACATCGTACAGATTTTCGTAATGGCTTCTCTCGGCGTACTTCGTCACTTTCGGTAGGACGAACACTGACAACCTCGTGTTTCCTATACGATAGCAACTTGATCTTTCCAAATTTGCAATGAAGTTTATCTTTTAAATTCAATACGATAGATCGTAGAGCGTTAGACCGTAAGCCGTAAACAAACGAAAAATTCTTAACACAGAAAATCGAAATTTTAATATGACGCGAGGTACAATTTTTCAATTGTACAATCGTCACGGAGCACGGTTCGAGTCTACAAACTAATACAATATCAAACTATGCGACAATACGTTACTACACTTATACGTTACTATAGTAAACTCAATTTCCAGCACAAAAGTGAATAAATAATCAATGTAGCACGAATCTTCTCTGAAAGTATTGTTTTGTGTTCTTTTTAATTCGTAGGTTGACGGGCGACAATTTACCGAAGTGAATAGTTAAACGAATTGGTATCTCGAAACCCGATTGGAATACCGATACATTCGGTTATTGGAGCGCATTGTTCCTAGAGTTGGTGTCGAAACACGAATCGAGGAAGTATTTAAAGGTGTGATATAGAGGATAGCCAGGAGTGAAAACAGCTTTCAAAATTTCAATGAAATTAATTAGATAACGTTTAATCTTTGTACAACGAAACAGGTTATCGAAAGGTGATGTAGTTTTAACGCGTTCCCGCTTAGTCGTGACAGAATCATGTTATGTATGTATACGTAGTATATATTACGGTAAACATATAGAAATATATAGATAGCAAAGTTTGTAGTTCCGTTTGTACGAATAGAATGCAAAGTTAAAGGAAACAAATAAATTTCAAAAGCTACGATAAAATTAAAAATAAAAATAATATTTTCTTGCGTATCGCAGCCTGTAGCACGACATGCCTGCCACATACAAAGAAACTGATACGAAGAAACACGGGAAAATGAAATAAGAGACAACCATGGTAGAATAATAATTTTTTGATAAAAATAGCAAAGCCTACTATGCACAAAATATATACATGATATTTGGAATAATCGCGTGTTGTATTAATTCAACGTTTACTCTAGTTCGTAAACCTATCTATTCGTAAACTTGAAATTAATCGTCGTACGAATAACATGTACATTTTCATCGAAATCCAAGTTACTCGAATGCTTTAATAATATTATCAATTTTACAAAGTATACATAACTTTCTGTCTTAACTGTCTGTGCGAAGTTGGCCTTGTACTATTCAATTTTTTACGTTCCAATTTCAACGAGATACGCAATACGTAATATATAGTAGATAGGTAGAGTGATCGATAATATCAAAGCCTGCTATATTATCAAAACTTCTAAATAGAAAATACGTTGAAACACGCGACATTCGGAATACAAATATCCAATGAAATATACGCAAATAACTGGATGTAATAGATATTATTGTATTGGATACGAGTGTTGTAGATCGGATCACGGTAGCTGTATTTGAAAAAAAGTATAGTAGCCTGGTAATGTAGCAGGATAATTCAGTGTCGAGCCGTTTTCATTGATCGAACGAATCGATAATTGGTATCTCGGAAGCAAATTAGAGTGCTGATAGAGGTAGCTGTCGAGGGTGCATTGTTGTCGTGGTCGTCGACGGAGCAATAGAGGAAACAAGCAACTGGACCCGACCGGCCAGGCGGAGGGGTAGGCAGGCAGGCAGGCAGGCAGGCAGGCAGGCAGGCAGGCAGGCAGTCAGGCAGGCGGGCAGGCAGGCAGGCAGACGCGAGTAAATGCGAAGCTTGCTGTTTGCTCCGCCACGGCGTGCAGCGGCGTCCGATTAATTTCTCGGGCAAAGCCTGCGGGCTCCAAGGACATTGGCAACGATTGTTTTCGGCTTTGCCGATCTCAAAACCGTGTAAACGTCCGGCAGTTGCTTTCGCGTGTTTCCTAATTAAACTACCACTATACGGCGAGAGAGACCTTAGCTACCATTACCATATCAACGACAAACCGCCTCTCCTATTTACATCAACATCTTAATACTCGATACTTATTAACTCTTAAAATACACGCTGTGTCTGCAATTCTACTCCCGTTTTATTCATTTTCGCCGTTTTTAATTAGTTTCATCGTTAATCAATTATTTCCACTTTAACTATTTACTTGACGTTAATCGTCCAAAAAATAATGGAAGAATAATCCGAATATCAACGATAGTCGTTAGTTTTTCGTTAAAGACTAAACCGTTAAATGCGAAATTAAACGTAAAATAGATGTACAATAACGAGGCGCTATCGCTTGTTAACGTTTGTTAACGCCGCAATAGAAAGCTTAATACGTTTCTGTTTTTAGAGATAATCATCTGATTTTCGATTACTATTCGTTTCATTCGCTGCAACACCTTCTAATAGGAAATAGCCTATGAAATAAGGACGTGGCTGCGAAAAACAGTAGTTAAGGGGTGAACACAAGTGATAAAAAAGGTAACATTTATTTATACCTTCTACGTACATATACGTACATACGTAATACATATACGTATCTGTCCAACTAGTTGCCTGAGAGAAGTTGAAATGGGATAACATGTCGCACGAATGTATATAAAATTAATATCTTTAAAATAACGGGAAACACCATTCTGAAATCTTCGATTCTTCAATGAAATTTGCATGGGAAGAGGATAGATACTAATAGATCTGCATTTCTTCAAGGTTAATGGGCCAAGAGGAAACTAACGAATTCAACAAACTGTAAGAGTTGGTTGATCGCGCGAATTTACGGCACAGCGTTATCATATTTTCCACGATATCGTGGCAAGTTTCCAAAACATCGTCGAACGATAAAGAATATATAAAAACTGCTAGTTTACTTACTAGCAACTTACTTTATTTCTTGCACGACATTGCCCATCGATGTGTCTTGATTTTACGTAATACGTAATTTCACGTAAGAAACGATTTAACAAACCGATGATGTACCGCGATATACAGGTTCATTTTACGGTAAATTCTACAAGATGTTGGAACGGTATGAGAACCGGACCCAGTTGATCGAACATGAATGTTAAACGTTATGTTAAACGTTATGGAAAACCGAAATGTTCACAAATTTACAGAATGTATACAAGAATATACGAAATACGTATCCAGGTAAAGTATTCGTTGTAAAATTTTAGAATATGAAAGAAATTTGTATTTAGTTGTTCCATTCTATCGTTCCTTTTTGACGATATCCATGAAAATGTAAATTTTCATGAACATCCGCGAGCTAATAATAGGTAATTCGTAATAGCGATAAGTAATAATTTCCTGAGTGGATGCTTTAAGATTTTTTTCATAATTTAACAGCGCATCGTAAGATCGGCAGAAGATCGATATCAACTCATTCGTATTATTATCTGTACGATAGAACTCCATTTATCCGAACCCGTTGGGGGACAAACAGTTCATGTAACTAGAGGTTATACAATAGGAATTCACCAAATCTCTCTCTGCTACCTATGATTTCTCGTTCGAATAATTGGCGTTCGTGTTCACTTAATCGGGCACTAGCTAAAATTTCGTTTCGATAAATGATATTCTCTGCCCTAGTTTACCACAAATACAAATATAAATGCATGCACTTGTTCGAAACAGTATGTGGATAATTACAACATCGACGCTCCCCCGCGTCACCACGTTAGATACGCTTTTCCTTTCGAGCGACAAAGTTCAAGGGACCGTTTGCAATCTTCGATGTTCAAAATTATTTTTTACAAAGAAATCGACAAAGCTGCCCAGGGAGCTCGCATTATAAACTTGATTTCGTCTAAAAGGCAATCGTAGTTAAGTTATATCTCGATCGGCTCGAACAGCTTCGATGCGCTGCTTGCTTCGTATCTCGCACGAACATGCATGCCCGACTAACTGTGTAAATACATTCGTAAAAGGTTTCGACCGGCCTATAAAATTAAAAACAGATACAAATACCTCATACGCTGTTACAGAACACTCGCGAGCGATAGATGCGTGGCTTACTTTCTGGTCCACTGAGTATATTACAATCGGTCTTTCGGATAAACTATTATATACATACGTATTTGGTTTATCGGTGTTTCTCTTCTCTATCGAGCAATGTTCGGATCGCGACTGTTTCATTTTCTCTATCATTTTTCATAGCGCGTGATACAAGGGACAAATACGAGTTGGAATTTTCCCGTAAATGTACCGCCGCAAATGTACTGTTTCTCGTAAACGTTGTTGGCTTTTATTCAAAATGATATATCGCGTACAAAGAAAAGAACAATTATATATTTTAGATTTAATGCCATAAATTAAGTTTTAGCAGTTTAAGTTTTAGTACACGCATATTGAATTTTTACTTGTTTCGTTATCTCTTTTAAGCCGCTCGATTATAAGAACAGAGTCGACAAAACTGAAATTCCACCATTGGCAATTCTATAGCATTAGATAGAGCTCGTCTAAGAGCACGAATATACGTGGTATAATATCGAATGGGAAATAATCGACAAGGTGTGATAGAAAGCGAAACAAAGAGACTAAAGGCATTAGTAGATTAGGATTCATACAACAACTGTAGCAGTATCGAAAGTTTGTGTCATTATATCGTTTTATTATTAATCGTTTACTGTCACGGGCTCACATTTTGTCACTGTATCGTCGTTCCTACGAGACGATCCGAAGAAGATCGGCGAACGTATCTGAAGTTAAGTGTCCGAAGCAGTATCCAGTAGAGAGTTGTCATTTAGCAGGTAGCACCGCATCAAAAGACTGTACATTGTACATTGTACATTGTACATTGTACATTGTACATACAGGTGATGATACGAGGCGTCACGGGGCGATCGAGAATGGAAATACGAGATCCGTCGAGTCTCGACGGGGTGAGGCATCAGAGGGCGAGAAGGGTGAGAAGGGGCGAGGCGAGGCTAGGCTTGGCTTGGCTAGTCTGGGCGAGGTGAGGCGAAGCGGTGGGAGGTGGGATGGAGTGGGTTGAAGTGAGGCGAGGCGAGGCGAGGCGAGGCGAGGCGAGGTGAGGCGAGGCGGGGCGCGGCGAGGCGAGGCGCGGCGAGGCGTCGCGAAACGAGGAGAGGCGAAACGAGGAGAGGCGAACCGAGGGATACCGTGAAACGTGCCGGACGATTTGAGAGGGCCGGCCGGCTGACGCGAACCAAGGGCTGAAGCACGGAGTGGGGCGCGAGAAGCGTCGCGACGCTTCTCGGTAGCGCCGGGAACTAAAAGTCCGGGCGGCACGACGCGCCAGTATTCAGCCCGCGACGGTCGCGAGCGTTCGCGTACTTTCAGCTTTGCTAGTACATATGTATTTATTTGGGCTTGTTCTGTGCACGTATATAGTATATTAGTACATACACAAACGTATATCCGAGTTCGTAAGGATAAATCTCCTAACCGGGGCAAGTGAATTTTTCTCAAGATTCTTTTCGACCACGCATATCGGTGAGGAGACGGAATTGAAGAAACTTTTAACTTGTGATGGGTGAACAAATTTATGTAAAATGTTCCAAAGTTCGAACTTACCGAAGGCAGTTGCCTTGCCGAGTTTCATTTCCTCCTCTGTTCTTCGTATCCTTTTTGTTCCCATAGGCAACAGCCACATTTCTCTATCTAATGCCCATAAAATGAACTTGGCCGAAAGGAATCGCGTTTTACTTTATTATGATCCTTTTTCTCGTTCTTTTCCTTTTCCTTCTCCGCTGTTTCTCTTATTAGCCGCGGAAAAATAACAGAAATTTTGGTCCCGATTTCATCTTGCCATTGGAGCACACTTTTTACCCTTTCTACCGACCATGTATTAACATTAATCGAATACCGTGCGATCATTTACCAATATCATAATCTAACAGAGAATTCTTCAATCCCTATAGTTTTCCACTTTGACGCCAACGATTTAACGAAAACTTTCCACAATATATATTCCACGTTTTCCGCTTTTTCGTTTTTGCAGTCTCAAATATGTTTGAGACGTTTAATCAAATACATACATTGTTCTGTCCGAGCATTCTTGATAGACTATAAGTGTTATCGAATTTGATTCGCGATTGAGATGCGTGCAATTGTAACGCACGTTTGCGATACAATTTACGTTTGTAATTTCTGTAACTATATTTTACTCGACGATAAAGAGAAGGTAAAAAGAGAACTGACTCAATTTATTTCCTTGTCGATACCTTATCGTTCTATTCTGTCTATATGTCGCACGACAGTATGTAAGATGACAGCAAATTGTATAAAGAAAAGACCTCTGTCTTACAATTTACAGTCGTTCGCTTCGTAGCCTCCACTCTCGCATCAATTTTTATTTTCATTTCATTTATCGATATCGAACAACCTAGAGCATACGTGACTTCGGATACGTTACCGCCAGATACACCCTTGCCGTGATTTCATCCTCGTACGAATCTTATTCGACGTTGAATCGTTGCGTTGGGATTGGTAACAGGACCGCCGCTGCGGCTTAACGAGTTCAACGAGTTTTTCTCGGTCGACCGTTCGGTAATTGAGGATCTGGTGGCACACAAAATTCCCACCGATACGATACTTTTATCGACGAATTAATTCGTATTGATTTGCTGTGGTGGAATGAAAAAAAAAAAAAAGAAAAAAAGAAAAAGAAAAAAGAAAAATAAAGAAAAGGACGTTTTTCAGCCATTCGATACTGACTTGGGTGATACCGACAAGTGTTTCCAAATGCATCGAGAGCACCTAGATTTTAACGAAGCATAAACGTATGCGATTCCTATCTTCGATCGAATGAACAATTCGTTGTCGTTCGCGAGAATTTATAGCGATTTCGTGCTTATACTAACGCCATGAACTTCATCGATCACATACTTTAAGGATAGATACGTATTGTTTAACCAAATAACCTTAACAACTTTCCTGTCATTCTGTCAATTTCTGTCAAAATCTCTTTCAATTCTAATACAAAGACTCTGTTGAAATATTTATATATATACATATTTATTTGTAGATAGAAAAAGATGAAACTGGCCAAATGTTTCCCGCTTCCATGCTTCACTCGATATATACTCTCAAACTTTTCCGAATAAAACAGATACATAATTGGAAAATCGTCTATAACAATAGCCATTTTCGGTACGTCGAAACGTTATTTCCTTTTAAACAGCACGGTACAAGTTAGTATTTTCTGTTGCATTTCTTTCGTTCGATTCGTTGCGGAATAACGAATTATCAGCAGGAATGTGTTAAAATATACTCATTGAAAACGACTATCGCATTACGCAAAGTACCCATTAGAAGTTAAAATTCTTTAATCTCCTTTAATCTTCTTTAATGTGCGGTATATATAGATTGCGTTAATCGAAGGATATACTGAAACATAGGGTTTGCGTTAGAATGTTGCACGAAAACGTACGCGAATATCCACTACTTGTTAAAAAAATTGAGAAAGTAACAAGAGCTCGATTATTCTTTTAAATTACGTGCTCGTATGATAATAGATAGCTGCTACTATATATGTAGATATATAAAGTACATTTGTATTATAAAAATTGTTAATTATTTCGTCGTATATATATATATTTATCAAAATAGAGATTTAAACAATAACGAACAATCTGGCGAATTCAGGGAAATGAATAATATCGATTTAACGTAGGAAGTGAAAATTGTTGAACCGACGCGACGAGCGGAGAATCGCATTCGAATCTAAATCCTTCTTGACGCGAACATCGCTTATAAACGTTTTCAGTAAATAAGTTGTTAGAAGTGATGTTTCTCTCCCTGTTAAATAACCTGGACAACGTTTCCTACCGCGCGACGAGTAAAGTCCCTCTGGGCTGCTGGGCGTATTAGCAAATTCGATTCGGTGCGGTAACTTCCACCGTTCCATCGTTCCACCGGTGTAACACGGATGGAAGGGATAATGCGAACGAAGCACGATGACGTCGACGTTTAATAAAGTTTTTCGCACTCGAGGTTCCGAGTTCCACCGAATTTTATAGATAAACACCACAGGAACCGACAAAAAGCGTTTTTGTTGTTTCCGCGTTTCTATTTTACACGCTTATACGTATCGTTCGCTTAACGTGTTTAATGCTTGTAAGTCCACCTAAACATGCAGTACAATCCTACTAAAACTTTTTCTATAAATTCAAACAAATTTGATAAAATGTCCGTTTCTTACGAGATAAGTTAGATGCTGTTAATAAAAATCACTGTGATTTCGATTTTGCATTCGTTGCGTCGTACAACTGACAATGAAATATAAACTGAAAAGTGTGAATCTTTGGCACTCGGTGACAAATCTTTTCGACAGAAAACCGACTGAGAGGAACTTGTGTTTCTCGAATGAAACTAGTTGCTTTTTAGTTTTAGAGATGCGAAACTTTCTTGAAATCCAGTAAATTCATTGATTTCTCCTTTCCAGCGAATCAAAACCTCTTCTATTCTTGTGCCAAGTTTTAAACTAGTAAAACTCGACCGGATCTAGACGTGAGAAGGCGAACAAGTAAATTCGATTTGATAGCGTAATCCAAACTATAAATCATACAGCTTTTTCCTTGAAATTATTTGGAAAAGAAACGCAAATTGCGACTGAATATAACCGAGGTAAAAGTAAAAATTTCAGATTAGAGTCCAATTATAATCAATAAGTACGAAGCGTTTTTAGAGTTAGCAAAATAGAATTTAGTTTTATATTAAATTGTACATCGAATCTGTAATTCTACGTATACGATTGATACGCGGGTATCGATGTGCGCAGGCATGAAAGGAGGCCAGTACAATTTTCGTTGCGCGAAAATCTCCACTTTTAAGAAAGAAGAGAATAATTTACGTTTACTTCGTATCGAAGTTAACATCTCTCGTCAAATTAAACGATTTTCACGCAAATATCGTTACACGTGTAAATCTTTTATTTGCAATAACTTAACGAATAACAGCACATTTTCAAAAAGTATAGATTTATGTATAATATCATAGATATTTAAGATGAAGAGAACATGTTTCATAAATGTCAGTGAAAAGTTAAAATATTCCGTATTTTCAGTTTGTTACGCGTCGAAAGTTATCGTTTCCTACCGTAACGCATGGAAACTGTCCTCCGTTTATTTCATTATGTTTAGTATATACATACCTGCATAGTTGGACACGTCTTCTTCGGGATTATTTCACACGCTTTTGTCAATCCTATTAGCTTTTACCTTATTCTTAACAACAGCTGCCTGTGCATCGTTTTACCGCAAATTAATCACTCATTGTGTCCTTACGTACTTTATAGTAAAATTTAATTCGTTCTGCGAAAATCATTCGAATATCATAAAATGTACATCGTAGGAAGAACGATTATAAACAGTATAGTAACACAAGAGCAATAATAGGGGAATGATTTTGCGATACAAACAGAATATAGCACAGCTGTATATGTTCAATTCAAACTTCTTCCGTGTAACGATTTCCAGTGAACAAAGACAAGCATTATTGTCCACATCGAAAAATCTTTCTACATTAACTTAAAAACTAATGAAAAAGTATATATACGTAAACGCGAAAACAACAAAATTCATCGAAATAATCAACAGTTTTTTTTTTTTTTTTTTTTTTTAGAATCGAACATTTATCACATTCGAATTTAATGGAATCTCATAGTACCGATCTATACACGATAGATGAAGAAAAAATGATATTCTTCAATTATATGTTACGTTCGATCACATTGCTGAAATATAATTTTCTCGTGTTATTTATTGTACAATTATATTTGGATGTGGTTTTATTTGTAATATATCATTTGGTGCTCGTACAATTGACACTTCTCAATAAATGCCAGAGATACGTGTTATATTATATTATAAACTTAATAACGTTAATATTACGTCGTAATTGATAAATGAATACGAGTGGATGCTAATACATATGTACATCGCGAATAGAGGATAAATAAGGTTGAAATTCCGTCGAACGAAGGTACGCGTGTGTATTGAAACGGCGGAAAAAGTGAAATGACGCGGTAAATGTCCTTTAAAGTCGAGTACGAAGTTAGTTGGCAAGGAAGAGCACCGCGAAGGTTCATACAATTAATCACTTAGCAGTTTTATTCAATTATGTCTTGCTGCGGCCCAGAGTGCCAGAACGCGAGTAGGAGGATTTAGGGTGGCTAGCGACAATGGCGTAGGTTGAAAGGAAAGTTGGTAGAAAAGGAAGAAGCAACGGAAGCCTTGCTAGTGGTATTTGATTTGTAAGCGAAAGCATAACACACCGTTAGAGTTACGCTATAAGGTTGCACAGAGAGATACGTGTTCCATGTTCATCAATCATCGACGATAAAATCCATCGAAAAGTCGAGTTGCCTTTTCAATATGCCGTTAGCATATTCGCGTCGTATTCCGTGGTATGGAGAAAGAGGGTCGATAACGAAACAGACAGAAAGCGAAAAGCAGTAGCATGAAACACAGGAAGAGGAAAGTTTTTATCGCAACTCACATCCGTACGATTAGAAATTCTCCGTATGATTATTACTATTATGTTACAACTGGATAAATTATACGCATTGGCTCCTACTTCGTACGTAGAGATCTGCCGAGTATACCTTTGTCTCTTTAAAAGTCACACATTTACGACGCGCAAATATCTTTCCATATTTTTTCCTTACATTCCATGTATATTTTATTAAACAACAATTTTCTCAATTTCCAACAGGCTTTCGAACAGAGGAGATTCTGGCCAAAGATTCTTCGGCTCTACCCATATTACTCTGTATTACGGCATACTCTCGAGTATTTTGATTCTACCGAGTTTGCTCACTTGGTTTGCCAACTTTCTTTCACGATAGTTCTTTCCTTCCTATTTCTTATTTCCTATCGATACGGTTTTTCCTTCCTCCGATCGAACAAATTTTCCATATAGAATCATGACTGATGAACATCGATATCTGTACATAACAGTTTACACAAATAACTTTTCATCAAAATGTTTTTCACATTATTAAATATTTTTGAATTTTTGCATACTTGTAATTGGACAACTTGGACAAACACAAAGCGTTTGAATAAGAATCATGTCATGATAGAAGATGATTGGAAATATCTTTGTTGTCTTATCGACGTAATTGTGGTGTGTATTGTTCTAGCGTAATGTATCTCGGAGAATACCGTGATCTTTAAAATTCGAAAGCATTCAATACCTTTTCTCAATACGGGATAAACTGCTGCGATCGCATTCGTGGAAAAAAGTCAGAGCGTTTTGAAATAACCGATATCCTTGTTCAATCAGTCATAACGGCGTAATAATTTCGTCATCTCTCCGCATTTAATCCCAATAGACTTTTGTTCATCGAGTCACGTCGTGTCTTTTGCGAATTAATCGTACAAGAAAATTATTGCTGTTTACGAGTTACCGACCGTACGAATATACGTATCTATAAACTAAATATATTCGTTTTATAACTTGTACACCTTGCACAAACTGTCGTTAAAGTGTCGTAATAGAGATCATTCGAAAGAGCTTTTCCTTTTAATCTTGGTTCATACGTTTTTACGTTATACATACGTTATACATGCCATGTATGTAGTCCTTTTAGACGATATTATAGATAATTTTGTTAGTTATTATGTAATATATAAGTAAATTCGGAATGTTACACGGTGTGTGATTTTCACATCAAGTAATCTTTTTCGATCGTCGAATTGATACAAAGCATATTTCGTCCCGTAGTGTATTCTTTTGAATTAAGATACAGTGACCATGTATGCTTTACGAATAAATTGTTGCATCGTATTTGTATACTGCTTTAATATTTAGCAAGATCGTTGTAATCTTAGTAAATGTTAAATATCGTTTTGATAAAAATCTAATTATAATTTTGTTTATCCAAGTCTGATATGTGACGTTACTTACATTCCAGAATGCAGAAAGAGAGTATGTGGAGGAGAGTTTCCCGAAGAATCGCGTGAAAGTGAGAATCGCGATGGTTGACTACTTAAAAATGCCGATTGTTTATTAGTGGGGAATTCTAGAAATGGCAAAGTAAAAGAAGAAACGAAAACAGTGTAGCGGAAATCTTACGAAACGTGAACGGCGGGTGATATGAGTGAATATAGGATCTTTCGTGACGTTAAATGATCGAGTTACGGCTTGGTCGAAACAATCCCCGTCGATTAACCGGCACGCGATACGTCGGAAACACGATTAAAACACAGTGCGTCCTTCTCTTTTGCGCAAAGAAACCGACAGATTCGTGAGCTCGCGTGGAAAGTGAAACAACGTTGGATACAGGGAACGGAAGAAAACGGGGTGCGTTCGAGAAGAGAAGTGAAAAAGGAAAAATAATGTGGTGTCACGTCCTCGCCATCGTCGTCGCTTTTTTGTGCGTTGTCTACGCTCAAGGTTAGTCTGATTTTTATTCATGTTTTTATACATATTTTCATTCTAATTTCGAATCCGCCATTGCCTTCTACGGTCAACGTGTAACAATGGGACGTTCGTTGTCGAAATATATAAAACACACTCGCCCATTTATTTTTATGAATATGTAACAGACAAATGGTCAAGGACTTGTGATTTCCCTATTTAACAGAATCTTGCAGCTGTATCTTGTAACGGGTGAACTGTTGAACAGACGATGTGACAGAACCCATTCTATGACAATATCTGTGACCCATGCGACCATACATTACCTGCGTGATTAGTTCGTACGAATCAAGTACCCTCATTTTCATCCAAGATCGCATCACGTTTCTGGAAATCATCGATCAAAATTTCAAAGTATGTTCAGTCTAGCGTACACGTATATATCTTCGTTCCACGTGAGCCTGTATTCGATGAAACTACATATCGCGAGTACGTATCGCGTGCGTATTCATGACGAAAAGGTAAAAGCACCTATGGTTAGAAATCAGAAAAGAATTCCCAAGTCCGATCGATACGCTTCGAGATCCTTTGAGAATGTTACCTCTGAACTCTGAATCTACATATATTCATACGTTGAACTCGAGCTTGTAAAAGTGTTAAAATGTCGCGTTATTATGTTAACTACGGTCAACGAATTTTGCCTTTTCGTAAAAAATTCATCAACATATAACCTATACGCATAATTAGTTATATGTATATAAAACATTATATAAATATAATGCAGAACATGAAACATGAATAGAAATTTTGAATGTCTCGCTGAAACCTGCTTTGTAATAAAATAGGACCAAACGAACACAGTAGAGCGCAATAACGAAGAATTAAACGAGTTGATGAAAACCTTATCTACTTTCAAGTTAGAGCAAGAAGCCGTGATACAAATCTTTCGTTGTATCTGCCAACCACACGATACAAAATGTATACAGATATGTTTCACAAAAATATTTCTTTTTAAAAAGCTTCTCGCTCCGTCGCATCGTGTCGATCTAAAACACACACACACACACACACACAGATCGTCGTTCCGTTGTTTTATAATTTACTTTCACTTATGTTTTTAGATATATACGTAGTAGATACATGTAGTTACAAACTGTTGCACGTAATAAAGAAAGAGTGTAATTCATTGGGATTTATGAAAATCCAAACGATGCTATTTGTTCCGAAAAGTAATTTTCACGTTTCTCCTGCATTTTAATGCTACTTTTCCGACCGGAAAAACAAAAGGACTGAATCTCCATAAATAAATATTAATAATGTTTATTACGAAAAGCGGAATTGGATTTACAAAAAAAAAAAAAAAAAGAATAAATAAAGCAATAAATTCAACTGCTTATATTTTATACGCGAATGTAGGTGCGTATTAGTGATACTCGCTTAAATGAGGTAAAATAGAAAAGAAGATGGATATTATCCGAGACACGTCGAGCAATAATAAACTTCCATTAACTACAATATTATATTTTTCGATTGGCCGTCCTCCTTTTCTAATTTTTTTATTAGCAATTTTTTTATTATACACTACTCGAGTGGGTATACTAAATCGGTAATCCCTCGGAAAATGCAATTCAAAGGGTCATAAAATCTCTACCAATTCTTACGATCGAAATCGCTGTCAAATCACGCAACAGTATAAGCTATTTATAATATCTTATAAGATGGGAGTGAGAATCGACGAGACGCCATTTGAATCGATGAAAGATGAAACGTTTACAATATTTGCTTCGTTATAATACTAAATATCGCCATTTTGATTAAAACAAATCAACACACGATGCAATCGGACCATCTTTTAGGCGGTAATAAATCGATAGATACAATAAAATATGGGCAGGATACACGGGTGTAACAGCCCTAGCGGGTATAAGATATATTTTATATATGTAGATACATGTATGCAAATAGATATTATGTTTCTCATTTCATCAATAGATATTCAGTTTCGTCATTTTGTTCGCACTGGCAAAAACTATTCCCGAGCGCTATTATTCACATTTCGCGACAAGTACGTGCTTATTACACGTACGCATCGATACATACGATATTCGTAGATCGTATTGTAAAGTCAAGGATTTTGTCACGCCTATTTCTCGAGTTGTTTTAACGCAAGCGGAGACGCAACCCTAGGCTGTTGCTGTTGTGCGTCGCGAGACCCTTACGTGCAATCGAATCGAGGTCGCACGCGTGTTTGCGTCGACGAGTGCACGCGAATTTGTACGTACGCACGCACTCACACTGTAGTCGCAAGCATCGAGGCGTGGTCGGCGAATTATGTGCTACGCGTAGGGACACGTACGTAGGGAGTTGTGGCGTTACCGCGTCACCGACCTTTACTCGTGCACCCTCTGTTTCTTTCGTCCACCCCAGTGGATCGTGCAGTTTACGGTTCCCATACGGCCGTGGATAGATTCACCCGTAGCTTCGTACACTACGTACATACGTGAAAACAGCTTTTGCTGAAATTGTCGAGAGCTTTGCGATGCTTCCTCGGGCTGATGACGAGGCTTTGAACAATACTGCAACATTCGAGGTTGCATTCTGTTTTTTACCTCCTCTCCTCCCTTTCCTTTTACTCGTATAATATGCCCAAAAGGAGTAAAATTTCACCTTGCGTTTGATAATTTTCGAAATTTTGTATCACACGCGTATCGTGCGTGCAATGAAACGGCAAATACGCTGGTGAAAATAGACGAATTTCCAAGTTCGACGAAGTTTAACATTTCCCTGTAATATTTAAAAGTCTCCGCAATTAGTATTAATAGTGTTTAGCAAAATAGAACGATATACAACATAACATGACCGTAGTGATTCGTCACATTTTGGTATTGTCAGAGTGTTGTAATTGCTGATTTTATTAAGAAGCCATTAGGCCGTTGCAATTATAAATGGAACATGGAGATAACAAACGTAGTCTACGTTAAAATGTCGAAAGTTCAGTTTTGGAAACGGTTTTGGCGTGTTTTATTGTAGCTGCTTTTTTATAATATTGACTAGGTATGACGGGCAATGGTCATGTTTTTGAAAAAGTAGACACGCACACGTTCGCTAGTGTGCACGAAGTGTACGAGTCAGTGGAACGTATGAGATTGCCAGCAGCGTTAGAACATTTTTGTTTCGATGCTTTTAACGTTTGTGTCATTTTACTTTGAGAACAAGTTGTGCGCATCGCGTTCACGCTTCGAAGTGAAATGCATTGCGCTCAATGTACGCAAGCATTGTTTACTAAAATTGACATTTAGCACGATACCGTTATAATAGTATCGTTATGTTTTTGTGTCTTTTTCCGTTTAAACGTAAATTTGTACGAGACGAAACTAGAATCGTGTTGATTTCGAAGCATTTGATATTTGCATATTCCCCGATAGAATATATTTGCTATGGTAATTCATAAATTTTCAGCCATTACGCTATCCACTATACTATAATGCAATATAATTCTATTTGGTGACTTCACTCATCATGATACACATCTGCCGATCGATATAACGAATTTAATTAATTCGGGTGACGCGTAGCGATCTTAATCGATCGCCATATGTTCTTACTGTCAGCCGACGTTGAATTCATGCGTTTCCGTCGCTAGATAATGTCAGTTATCGATTCGTTTTAACGTATACGTTGATAATGCCCTCTTTCTACTTAAATCGTCCATTTAATATCTTACGTACGATCAATTATTTATCTTAATTGTATAAAATAAATAAATGAAACAGATTTAATTCCTTTATGTTCGGATTGGCATGAACAATGTGATAATAAAATCTGACCAAATATTTAATACAAATTTTAATACCTTCGTTATAAAAATAAGTAATTTAATCGGTAGCGTTACTCGTACATACGTATACGTACATTTGCCGTAATATTTAATTACTACAAGTAAATAGTCTTGTGCCACTTTCGTGGCTTTATAATATGGCTTTTAATAGCGATTAAACGCAGAATCAAATCACAGTATTATCAATGATCTGTGTTGAGTAGTGCTACCGTCTAATATACAGTGTAATATATTTCGAATATAAAATGTAAAATTTAAAGCAATACAATGGAAAGAATGTGACCGGAATTTTCATACATACAGTTTATGTACACGCATATGGAAATACATATGTACTTATCAACAAAAGCATCAAGAAATGAATTCATACTGTGGACACGTTGCCACTACATGTACGCATATTACTGTACATAGTTATTTTAATAAACAAAGTAATTTGCTGTACATTTGCTTATCGCTGAGAATGTTACTGTCGTAACTTTAGTTCCCTTTCTCTTTCTTTTTATCCTATTACGTGTATATACATATATATTTATTTATTATGTACGGATCGCCGTAAAGCAGCGATAAATAATAATAAAGAAAGAGAGGAAGGAGAGAATATCGAATTGCAGGAAGAAATTTTGCACTAGTCGTTTTTCAATCTTGCATCAGTGGTCGAAATAGTGGTTCTGTACGAACAATCGTTTTTGCGAAAGAATCGACTGGTCCGTCTTGGAGAAAGAAACGATACTCTGATAGGTTTAACGAGACGGGAAAGATTCTGACTAATTACCACCAGAGCTTCTTCTGTAAGTCACTTATCATTGTAGAAAAACTAAAGTAGCGCAAAAACTGAAAGCTCTAGCTCGCAACAATCATCCTGCATTCAATCCATTTTCAACACGCGCATTATAGTAACGCACATCGTATAGCAATGTGTAGCGGCTTTTCAAAACCAGCATCGTACGTAAGCGTAGAAATCAGACGTTTCGCAAGCGTTTTCTTGAATCGGGCTGTTTAGTTGGGCCGAATGTTCATTTCCTTCTAACGTACACAGAATTCTAAATGCCTTCTAAAGCCGAAATCAATTGTTAAGCATTAATCAAACATGACTTTTCATTTAACGAATATAGATATCATTACATCGTAACATTTTAACCTATATCATATTTAATCAAATTTCATCAAATTTAATCGAATTTATTTTATTCTTAAGCAATAATAAAAATTAAAGCATAATTTTTGCTCAATTACGTTTGTCATACGCCTTTCACGGTGTAAAGACGAACGGAAAACGTTTCATTTGCAAAATCGGAAAAGTACTTTCTAAATCGACGATCTTTAATATTTCAAGTTTATATTTCAGAAATATTTCAAGTTTGGCACATAGTATTTAATTCGCTATCACTTGATAAAGAGTTATCTTAGGAATTAGCAGGCCTGGTTGCCAGAAGGTAACTACGCGAAGCAGCCGTCCGATTGCCTCTAATCCCAACTACCCTCTATTGCATTAATCCAGGTATCTGGAAGCTGTTACCAACAAGAATACCGAGTTCTGACTCTACTTGTTCCGTAGATCGGTGTATCCAATACTGTGCAGTATTGTATTACGGGGCGGCAGTCATCTTTCCCTTCAACGTGCCAGAAAATATGATTGTTCGTCCACGTGGATTCGTCGCTTGTATCGATCTTACAAAATATTCTAAAATCTGATCTAATAATCTAATTGATAACATAATCGTAATCACCATGCTAGATATTTAATGCCCGGCGGCAACTACATATTCGTTAACCTTATGCATATTTGGACAGCGACCGTTACCTTCGAATGTCGCGTGACACTACGCCGTACCATCTCTGCCGTTGCTTCAAACAATGATCTTATTACTACAGTAACTTGTAATTTATTAGTCTTTGCGCATTTCTTATAAATTTATTCTTTGCTAAATTTCTTTCAATAGTATATTACTATGCAACAGAGATTAATACAGGATCGTATTTTACAGATATCTCTTTCTTAAAGACTTTTGAAAGTATGTATGTAAACTAGTTGACGTATGTATATAAACTGATGTGCATAACGTATGTGTAATATAATTTTATTACACCATTGATAATTTTGCGCTCTTTTCTAACGAAATCGTACATCTTATCGTGCCATATTGAAATTACAGTATGATTTCAAGATTTATTACATCAGCTATCAATAACGTTCGAGTCATGACTATGCTTTTGTCTTCGTATACAGTGTACAATAGTACTTTTTTGCTCCTCAGATTTACGTTATCGAATCACAAATGCGTTTATTACGTTTATTACCATAAAGATATTAGTCCTAGGTTATCGCTTAAAGCTACTATATAAACTATTATTATAAACGATGTCTATTTTCTTTTCTTTTTTTTTTTTTTTTTTTTCTTTTATTGGCATCATCGACCACGATAAACGTATAAAATTCGAAACGGGTTAATTTAATGGATGCGAAAACGCTTACCGTTGAAATCAAACGGTAATCTTTTTACACGCATGCACAGAGTTAGATTACGGTAATTATTTGGTACTCTCCTCGCTGATTTCGATGATTTTTCATTCATCGACGATTCCGACGATTCCTATGATTCCGATGATTTCGTTGGCGGGAACATAATTCTGAACGACAACAACTTTTTTCCCATACACGTGACCGTTGCTCGGCCCTAGTTACCGGTATATTCGCGAAATACTGTCTTTACGGCACATTGAATCCTACCCATATGCGTGCATCCGTGACACAGTCGCAGGTATAAGCGACACGTTTTGCCGCTTCGTTCGCCGCTTGGCGATCTGTTTACATCCATCAGCCATCGATCTTTTTATCTTTGTATCATACTTTACGCGTCCAAACGAACAGCTCGTGGGAAAATCTCGTTCATAAATCGCGTATACCGGACTGTAAGAAATTTCTTTGATAATGTTACTTCGCTATAGATCTTTCTTGCTACTTCTATAAACCAACAAGCCCAATACATGGATGATATTTACTTTTAATTCAGTTGTAACAGACATTTCTTAGAGCCTCGCGTATACAGTTGCGCGTTACAGTTTCGAACTTTCTTCCGAAGGATCCGCGATATAACCAAGCTCACCCAACTCACGTTTATATTTATATATACTATAAAGAAAAGACAAGAATTAGGTTTAGGTTAGGTCATTTTATTCGGCCAATACTAATTCGCTGTAGTGGCTTTTTGCATAGACAGAGTTTTGCGAATACCTTGGTATCTAAGACCCAAGCGGTGGTTACATGTATAGAAAAAAGTTGTTCAGAATCATATTCCCGACAACAAATGATCCTAAAAAATCATCGAAACCTAGGATGGTGGTAGCTTTCTAAATAATTATCTCTATGTTCTTTATTCGCGATAGAATAGCGCATGATTAGAGGATTTGGATTTCAGTGACCTATAGCTCTACAACACGATATCACGCGAGGCTAAATGACGGAATAAAAGGACGATTCTTGCGTCATACAAGGTGATCGAAGTAATGTAAGCAAGTCAAATTCTATTAAATTATAACGATTTCTTTCGCTTCTATTTTAATCGTTGTACTTGGCAATGGTGTCTCTCCGACAAAGTTTTTCTCTCGTTCCGTGCTCTCTTCGAAAAAGTCTCTGCTATCTTACACCTCTTGGTGTTTCTTTACCTGTTATCGTGTTACAGGCACGGAAACAGCAATAGGATAGACAAAACATCCATCGAAACAATAACCAGATAGTAACGGCGGTAGTAGCCACGTCTGATAGGCACCCGACGATGATCCCCCCCAGAGGGATCAAACCTTAGTACAAAAAACCTTCCCAAATCAGCACTCAATACCTTTTTGATATAACACTCTGAACCGTTACTCTGTCGGATTCGTACAATAAATTTTACTATCATATCTAAAGTCCGAATCTTTTACCATACTTGCGAAACGTTCTAACTACGACACGAGGAGATCACCGGTGATTTGTTTATTTCGTCATTTCCTGTGTCCTCTACGTGACAACCGCGCTGCTCGTCACGGGCCTTATTGCCGAGGAACAGACGCGACAAGACTTGGCTAGACGATGAGTCTGACTGAACGGTTTCGAGGGTCGTCGTGTCTTGGACTTTTCCTCCAATTCCCAACCAACGATGTCCCAACAGCTCTACCTTCGACGATGAATGGTCATCGTAAAGCTAAACGGTGCATACACGTAAAATCATAACTGCAACGATACGGTTACTTAAAACTTGTCGATACGGTCCATCTTTCGTGGTACACAGTGCCCATCAAATTTCGTCTCTACGTTGCGAATAAGAACTTGTAATAGAAAGTAATTTAGGCAATTGAAATTACTAATTCGCGAGGCATAACTCTGGCATAGAAAGATATTCTAGACTAGGTTAAAGTTACAAGTAATCAAGTATCGACATCGATCGATGCAGTACCACCAAGGATTTTATTTTACGCAATATCCTGCCTCTCGATACACCGAATCAAAGTTAAGATACTGTACACTTGGTGCGTCTCTGACTGAGGTTTGCAGCCCTTATTTTCTCAGGTTTCTGTCAATTCCCTCGTCAAGATGTTCAAACACGTAAACTTCGATGCTCGATTTCGCTATCTCGCTATATTTCTTTCACCAACCTAAAACCTTACGGGTTATACCTTGTAGCATGGTATAGCTCTGGCTGTCACCACTTTCTTCGTTACTTCTTCGGTCATTCGTCTCATAAAATTCCCCTCATCCTTAAAAACTAACATTCGCCTTTTCTATTCATCGGATACACTACTATCTGCACGAGCAACTATTACTTTATCTACTATATCTAAACACACCACAATGTTACAAATCTTTGCACACATTATCGATGCGTTAATGGTATTTGATATCGATATCGATATGAAACCAAATCAGTCTCGTCGAAATCCATTCGGAGTATGAAACGATAAGTGTGCCCAATGTCTTTTATACGATAGGATTCGTCCAAGCGAACAAAACTATGACGATTTTTCTGCGAGATACAACTATAGTCGACGTGTCAGTTATTAAAACGTCTGATAATACGAATAAGAACGTATTTCGTGTCTTCGACAAACATGTTCTCCCGACGAATCGATTTGCTCTAATGTATGCTAGTTACGTTCCTTCTACGATACTTAGAATTAGAACAGACTACTACTCGAAACACGCACGTGGTCCTGTTACGGTTACTGGAGTTAATTCTGTCGATTCGATATGTGTATGTCTGTATGTACGTATACAGTCTGTACGTATGTATATGGTATGTATGATGTAGCTTCGATCTATGAATTTCCACTGCCATACGTTACTTAGTGTTATCTCGATTACCAGGGATTCAAATCGATTACTAACAATTTGTAGCCACCGCCGGTAGATACACATATACGCACTTAATCTGGCAAACCAGAATTCATATACACGTATATCTACGTTTAATTCGCATCTAGATTTACGCTTACAAACTTAAAATAAATCACTGTCACTTTGAAGAATCGGGCGTCTTGCCTTTCGAAAAAAAGCAAAACTGATCTATCTCTTAAAGATTTGCGTTAACTGGAATTTGATAACCGGCAGTTTAACGTTTGTTCTTCTTTTCTTTTTCTTTTTTTCTTTTTTTCTTTAACAATGATCGATTATGCGTTTCGATGGATAAAATCGAATAAAATAAAATGTTTCGCTTTTGCATAAAAGAGCAACTAAGGAGAATCTTACGAAAATATAAGAGAAAAATAGGCGTCTTAGTATTCATGAAAAAAACTCGATCCAAACCGACACGACACCTCAAATTGAGCAAAAGTATTTCGGATCATATAAAATACGAAGTACCGTTAAAGGTTAAACAAATTGATCGGTACGAAATAATACTGATAAATGTATGTTTGATGGCGAGTACGTCAAAATGTATGCAAGTACTGGTGAAATTATTCGGATATAACGATGATTCTATCGATGTATATACTCGTCTTCGGTCATCTTCGGAGACCGAAAACAGCGTTGCACGAAAGCTGAAGCGACGAGGGAACGATGGAAATGGTCGGGCGTGCGGATGCGTGTAAGGATGGACGATACGCGCGTACAGAACACGAAGATGCGTGAAATTTTGAGTCGATGAGAGAACGAAGAAGGAACGCGGGGCAAAAGAGGAAACGAAGATGGCATTACGCGAGAGCTATGCCATGTGTCCCTTTCCTTTCGTCCTTATAATATCCTTATAATAATTTTATTTCGTTAAACGTTATTTCGCTTTTACGTAAAACGACGACATTTCTGATCCATCATAGGAGATTCCCTCTTACATGCGTTGTGAAAGAATAGCAAAAAGGAAGATCGATATTCCGTGTCAGAATATGTTAGAAACGGGCAAAGTAAAATATTTTAAAAGTTTTAAAAAATGTAAAGGTTGGAAAGGTCAGGCGCAGAAGGGAGAATCTATCGAAGCGCGGAAAGCATTGATTACGAGAACAGAGAACAATGTACTAGATTAAAGCGCGATAATGCAGAATAGATTGAAAAAAAGAAGCTTAAAGGTATGGAGTGCAAATCAAGTGGAAATGAGACGAGAATGAATTCATATATGATAATTCCAGAAAATGAGAAACGGTATAAAAGTTAAACCGAAGTGGATGAAAAATATGAGCAGGTCAGCTTTCTGCTGATAACAGCAAGAACTTGAGCCGGAGATTAACCGATAACGATTGTGACCTCTTAGTTTTGAAAAGAATTTATATCATATTGAATATTTCTTACGTGCAAGTAAGAGTACGTATGATATAGAAAAGGTTGTGAACGTTTCTTAGTAAATGGGTGATTTTTCAAATAAATGAAAAACTATATCGATCGGTGTCGATATATAAATCTTTTTTTCTAATTCCAATTTCTCTAATTTTCCTCGCATATATTTACATGTTGCCGTATACATATACGATATACACATGTACGTACTACAAGATGATTTGAAAAATCTGCTCGTTCTGTAAACAAATCCGCTTAAATTTGTTATCTTTGGTATCGTTACCTTCGCTATCCTTTTCATTATTTGTACAATTATCGATAATTCTTGAACGATGATTACTTAAAAGCGATTTCTATCGATTTCCACCAGATACAATGCATTGCCGCGAGTGTGGACGTTTTGCGACAGAACCATTTCCTACTCTTCTAGGAGAAATTCAAATGTACCGGTAAATTGTTTTTACAATATATCCGAGTGTATAAACGGCAGTATGCATTTATTTCTCCACGCTTTTCAAATGCTTTATTCGTACGATGTAAATAAGGATTTGATGACCGGTGTAAAATACGTTACGATTTAAACACAATGTTGCGACACAAGTTTTAACGTAACACGTGACGAGTTAGATTAAAAGACGAGATATTCGACAAACAGCGAAAGATATTATTAAATTCAACGCTGTATGCGCTAGGTACTCGTTTCTGACTAAATTCTTCTCGAATCTTTTATTTTTACAATACAATTTTTTGGCATTATGTCGAATTACTTAAACGAATTAATTCAATTAGCACTATTCTACCCGTATATCCAGTCGATCATCATTATTTCAAAAAGGACTGTATCGTAGTAAGATGAAGATAATCCTCCTGTCCTAAACTGATCAATGAAACTGACCCGTACAAGCTGTTCAATACTTATCCGTAGGAAATAACAAACTGTTTCGAGTAACGTATTAAAAATAATACGACTCCGTATATATAATATTTAACTGACTTTAATACATCCAATCTTTAATCTCATAATGCTTCCTTTGCTCTTTACATACGTATGCATGTACATACCTGTAAAAGCATTCTTTCTACACGGTTTATTTTTTGAAATATTTGCAACGATGGGTCGAAATAGGTCAACCTGTATAGTAGAAACAGTTTTTAATGTTTAATCGATGTAAATAAAGGTTATATAATATAGAAACACAACGAGGTCAAAATGGTATTTTTCCCCGCTTTGCTAGTTCCACCTATCGATTATTATTTTAAAGTAAAGTATTTGAAAGTGTTAAAAATATATTCTTCGTATGGTAGCGATTCATGTATTTAGTAATTGCACGATGTTGTAAAGAGTTAAGATTTTTTATTGGAGCGGCGTTTAATAAAAAATATTTGATCGCTTTCAGTGCACACCATTTAATTCGAATTATTTCGGATAATCGAAACGCTGTTGAAACTCGACTGCAAGATTACACGTTTCATTTTCTATTAATGTTTCTTAAACGTTGCGCGGTGGCATCAACGATGCTCTTGAAATTCAAGTTTATATCTGTAAACGTTACTCATCTGCCTCTACTTTCCTTGTAACTAGCTTCCCTTGTTTCGCTGCGAATTAATGCAAATATTATTCGACGAACTAATCAACGTTTCCTTTGTCTTTACGTATTTTTCTGAAGTCACTTCCGAGATCTAGACATATTGTTGCAATAATTTCGCGTTACAAACTGCCGCAGTGCAGGACGTTAACCGACGAATTTCCGCGTTGTCGGCACTCATTGCGCCCGGAAAAATTACACAGGAAAGTGGCAACCGTTTTATTACACAAGCGTAGCAATTCCAGCCGCTAAACTATTTTTCTACGCAACTACATCACTGTGTCCTTTACGCTTTACGAGTGACTTGGCTGTTACAGATCGTTTGCACATGCACACGTTTGCCGCATGAAAACGTTACGTGACATATACCACGCATCGAAGAAACCAATTTACAGACAACCATATCTGTATCTTCGAACTATAAGAACCATTTCTATTGCAATTGCGAGTAAAGTACGTGTATCTATATTAAAATGATCGCTTTTCTTGTGCACACAGCCTATGTCTTTTATACGCTAAATAAGTATAAAAATATATATAATAAATAAAAGGGGAAGATAAGTTTTCACGTATCTTTGTCAAATCGTCACAACACGATACGCGAACGGAAGATAGAAAACTTTTGAGTTAGACAAAAATAGTTATGAAAAAGCACAAGAAGATAATCCGAATGAGAATACAAGAACGAATTGGATAGAACACAGAAGAGATTGGCAATCACACGAAGAACCCGAAGAAAGATATGCTTTAACGGTACGATAGGATAGTGTATAATACAGTATATAATACAGTAGTATATTCCAATCGAGAGTCGGAATAATCCTTAATCGACGATAGAAATCTTATAATTTTCAAACAATTTGATCCATTTCTAACTTTTTATGCCAACAAACCGAAAAAGACATTTTAATTTATGTTATTAGCAGAATCGATCGTAATATCAATGGAGCAAATATCCTGATATTTTGATCGCATTAAGTGTTAAGATCGTGTCACGATATGATCGTTTATCGATACGATACAATTCTAACAATAATCGAATAGCGTTGCTTTCAATATTCAATATCAAATATTTCGATGAAATATTTAATCGATTTAAAAAACTTTTAGTTGCTCGCTATTATTTTTCTAGCTTACGATTAGAAACGGAAGGAAGTAACGCCAGTTTAGAATTTGTAATATGCAAAGCAACTTGCGTTTCCAGTAATATAAATAAGTCTAATGGAAAAGGTTAAAGTATGGAAAAGAAGGTAAACCGATCGAGTAAAAGGAACAAAAAATATATTCTGCCTCTCTCGATTTTATGTAAAGCACAGTTCAATTACTCGATAGACCCTCGTTTCGTTAATCTTTTCCTTCTTTCGTTCCTCAGTTTCCAGTTGGTTCGTCTGCTTGATGGCAGTTCTCTTTCGTCTTTCTCGCAACGGCGAAGACAAACTCGTTCTATTCGTTGGCCTCGTGAGAAACCCTCCTTGCAGTAAAGCTCGACAACTTTTCGCTTCAGCATTGCAAATTGTTTGGCACGAGTTCTGTCGGAGGCTACTTACTGAGTTCTCTCTCTCTCTCTCTCTCTCTCTCTCTCTCCCTCTCTATACCCTTACCCTATCCTAGACGCGGTTACTTCAGCATTGGACTATCGTGTTTCAATTTATTCCTTTCTTCTCGACACAATCGCACCCGCTTTCATCGACAAAAGTTCCACTCGTTCGTTTTTCCAAGATGTCGTGACGGTAACTCTTTTGTGGTTGTATTTGTTAAAGAAATTAAAGGTTTCGATCCCGAGCGATACAATCGGTAACGATCGACCTCGCGCGAACGTATATACCGCAGCTAACCCCGTCTTATTTTATCAACGCTTATTTTATAGTAATCGATCCAATCTATTAATTTCCAGTATCTCGACCTTATCGAACGTTCAAATCTACGACGATGTCGTCTCATTTACGAATCAGATAGAGTGTCCGTGTCGATTCGTTGTCAGTGTTGGTCAAATGTCTTGCACATGTTCTTTTCCACTCGTCGGACATCTTTGGCTTCGTCAGCTGAACGTTGTTCGCATAGGGTATAGATGGAAATTATTCGATTTACGTACAAACACTCAATTAAACATTACATAGCAATTACATAGCATGATTATCCCGTGTCTCGTTAACAATCGTTATCTTATTAAGTCGTAGATATACCGCGGAGACCCGTTTCTTCTTTTCGACGATCCATAGAGATTACTTTACGCAAAATTGTTCACTACTGGTAAATATATTACAACTCATTTGAATGAAAATATAAAACTATTTACAGATATCGTATTAAACGATCCTTAATTAAGAGGGGCAAGTAGTTGCGTGGATGCTTCTGGAGAGAGGAATGATCGACGCGCGAACAAGAACCGATAGTTATTGGGTCTTGTAGTACGCGTGGCCAGAGTTTCACTATTAATCAGCCATTTCTCTAGCAACTTTCCGACGACAACTACATGGTTTTCCGAAGTGCAAACAATTTTAATCGATGAACTTTGCTTTCACGTTCGATCCAATTAATTTGCACAAAGGAATTTTATTGTAATCAGAACGCGATGAAAACGAATCTCGTTCAGCCAACTGCGAAATCATTTTGAATTAGAAAATACGATTGAACAATTTTATCCTTAATAGTCTTGTGGAATTGAATTTCGATTATTTGACGATTTAATTAGCACAGAATATACTGGAGTGTCTCGTGTATTAAAAAGAAATTAATATCATTTGGTACCGCAATAGAAGTCGTGGAAATAAAACGCTTAAAAGTATAACAATTAAATCTCATATACACACGTATGTACCTTTTGTATAAATAAACAAGTAATAAATAGACACACACACACGCACACACACGCGCGCGCGCGCTTTACCTATTTAATACACATATAAGTAGTAGTGTATAAAGAACTTATTTTTTATTAAAAGTTTAACATCCTAATAAGACGGAACATAATAACGTATCGTATTTGAACTTTTGAATCGCAGTTACGTGTTTTGCGTTCAAGCAGTACCTCTGATGCTAGTTCTACCGATAAAACATAATATACTTGTTCTACATGATATTGCGAGGTAAAGAATGGAGCGATTCGGTCAGACCACCCATGGAACCATCTCTGAATATCAGTGCAATTAACCTGCCCGTGGCATTCACGTAGCACACCCATAAGCTGCTATACAGGTCAGCCTGTACATTTATCGTTATTACAGTGCTACGTACTATACATTATTGCACTTTTCGTTAAATTATAATTGGAATGTGTTCAACGCAATTGATTACATATATATATATATATTCTTATACTTACAACGTTCTCATAATATAGAGCTGGGAATATTTTAAACGTTTATATTTACAACGTATTTATATTTACGATGTAACGAACGCTGGAAAGTTCTACACAGATATTCGGTATTAATCAATCGTAGAATTTATCGACGAAATGAAAATTGTCACTTTTCAGTGATAGCTTTCAAACATGTACGTACCTACTTGATGCGCGTATTGGGTTGTAACACGTAAAACGTTCGATTTCGAACAAATCTTATTTCACTGAATGCCAAAGAAGAGGCGTAAAGAAAGAAAATTATAAAGTAATGAAAATAGCACAGCAGACAGAAAGTTCTTAGGTCTAGGAACGATATATATATAATGATAATTTTGATAAAGGGAAATTTCAAAAAATTGAAATTGAAACGCACAACGAAGTCGGATATGTCATGCGTTAGCAATCTTAATACGTGAATATACTATGCATGAAAAAACTGACTAACGATGCTAATGAAAAAACAATGAAATCCTCGGAAATGTGCGACGTGAGAAAGCCAAGAGTGATCACGTACTTACATACGAATACAGATATATCCGTTGAATCAATACTGTTCTCGACTTGCTATTTAGCCGTCTTTCTCTTCCAATTGAAAACAATTCTTTGTATAACATTAGCTTCAAAGCGAATAGAAAGCTGAAACGGGGAGGGGAGCGAGCTATTTTAATATTTACCGATCGTTTCCTAGTCGATCGGAGCCGATAAAATTGATTTTAGAGACGCAACGCTCTCTACAAATTTAGGCAAGCTGGTATTTTTGCAAGTAGAAGAACAAGCAGCTTCTTTCGAGTTAAATTCTCCCTTTGCTTGGTTCGTTTCCCTACTCGGCCGGTTTGTTTTCTCACAGTCCGCAGCGTTCACCAATGCGCGGAGAAAAGTTGAACAAAAATCGAAGGCTTTTCTTGCTAATTAAAGAACGATGTAAACGGTCAAGTGGCTTTTATGGAAGGAAAACGAGAGCATAGCGGAGGCCTGAAGTTTCGCGGCAGTTCGCGTCAGGCAGAATCTATCATGTACAGGTACAGCGACCTCAAGTATGCAACTAATTAAATTCCGTATATACGTATGTCGTGTGTCGTACTTAGGTAAAACGTGTACCAGCGCAGTAGCTGCATGCACTGCACACTCAACGAGAACTTGTTCGGAACAGCGGTCGCGAGTCATTCGTTTGCACGGTAACTAGCTTCGTCGTTTCTCATACCAGTGAGCCACCCTCTCTTCCTCTCTTTCTCTTTTCCCTCTACCGTCTTTGCTGACACAATTTCCTCTATGTTTACATATGCAGAAAACGCGTTCAAGATCAACCAGAAACGTATGTTGTTTTGCTTCTCCAAGTTCTCGATCGATTCAAACGTCAATTATACCTGCACGCGCATGCATCGGTGGCATCGTTTCCGAGATCCGTCTAATGCCATTTACTTCACGTACAATACGTCTTATCGTGAAAAAATCTTTTCGTCTTATTCCATTTTCCTTTCGTTTATTCGTGCGCGTACCTATACGATAATATACGTACATGTGTATTATTCTATATGATGAATATCCGTCGAATTAGCTAAATTAATAAATTAGCTAAATCGTTTGAACAAGTAAACGGTTAGACCGTCGCACCAGTGTCTTTAGAAAAACACGCTTGATCATTAATCACGTACAGAGAAACGTTCTGTAACAAGTATGCCGATTGGACGGACCGTAAAACTTTCAGGAACTGAATTAGTAGCCACTTTTCAAAGCAAGGGCGTGTATAATTATCCAGGAATAACGATAAGTATTGAAAAGTATAATTAACGAATATCCGTTGATACCTAGAGGATAGATATAAACCGCGGAAAATTTAGTAACATCGATGTATGCGGTACAAGGATGCGTTGCACCGAGACATCGGGAAATTTTGTTCGACCTCCGCGCGGTGCAACTCTAAGCGTAGACGTCACTGTCCATCGTATCTATTTATCTGCTTATTAATTTCACGCCGAGGTAGAATTCCTGTTATTGACCTCTCCTCCTATTCTGAGCACATTCGGTGCCAGATCCGACTCACGGTCAGAATGCGAACCAGTACCGTAAATGTTTTACTTCGATCGACTTCGATTCTTTTAACATTTCCCACAACGCGTTTTTGGCAAGTTATATTTTAATCAGCACTTTGCCGTTTTACCAAAACTATCCGTATAAAATTAATCCTTTATGATAGTACATTTACAACTTGTATCGAATTTTCGTCGTTCTCGATAGTCGTAGATGGTTATCGTTATTGACCACTTTCTCCGAAGCATAATTACTCCGAGAAGAAGCGCGAAAGGATATTTACGATAGCCTGGAGGAGCGCAGGTCGATTGCAAATTATCTACGAAACATTTGAAGTAGCATACTTAAATCTTGATTTAGCGTTCTTTCGAGTTTCGAATTCGAGTTTCGAATTTCCAAGAGTTTCAGGATCATCCAGATTAATCTAGGATCTATTAAAACAATCCTCCAATAATACATAGTTGGATGAAATGAACCTCTCGAACCATCGTTCAAAATTATCTGTTGATAAATTATTTGCTGTACATAAGAGCGAGTTGAAATTAAGAAGCACTCGGTAGCATCATATATATATATATATATATGATGAGAGATAACGAACGAATGGATATATATATATATATTTGGATATATATATATATATATATATATATATATATATATATATATATATATATATCCATTCGTTCGTTATCTCTCGCTATATATATATATATATATCCATTCGTTCGTTATCTCTCGCTATTCAAACTTATCATATTAAGTATTAACTTAAAGAATAACTGGTCGCAAAAGTTCGCGTATCAGGCTGCTTAACGACGAGCAGCACGAGCAGTGTGATTTATAATCCGAAGAAGAAAACGTGGACGCCTGCGAGAGGTCCGATCGGAATGCTTCCAAGTGTACCTTGGTGCGATTTTCCAGAATCCCTAAAGACCGATAGACGATAGATACTTCATCACTCGAAGCAGTACGAAAACGCGTTTCATAAATATCGTTATTGGTGCGCAGTAATTCGAATGTCGTACGCAGAAGTCGTACGTTTCCTTTCTGTACAGCCATTTCCGTTGCAGCAGCAGCAGCAGCAGCTCTTTCTTTCTCCATTTTTCTCGTATTCGCTCGTTTGCTTCTCCAATCTTTTCCTGTCCCATTCGCTTAACCCCCGCCATCTCTTTTGCCTTATTTCATATCCTCGGCCCTTCCGTGCTTTTTCCTCGAGCTTCCGCTCTTTTCACCGTTCCCTTTTCGTCTCTTTCTCCGACTCCGAAAATTGCACAGTCCTTTCGTTCTATGGGTACTCATTTTTCGAGAACGATCGAGCGAAACAAGCTTCGAAATATGACTACTTTTGCGCAAGTTTCCTCTTCCGATGGAATTCTCAACCTACTAGCTAAGATAGAACGCCACATTAAATCGGACATCTTAAATATTAAATATTAAAGCGTTGACCAGGCTTTCTCTTTTTAGAAATTCACTAACTAAACGTACGCAAGAGGAATGTATTCGGAAAAATTGTGTCAAGATCGTTGAAAGAGGAAATCATAAACAACTTTATTCGTTTGTACGTGACGCGCATTTTGCCCGTGAATATTACCTATTTCCTTATCTTTGTATATTACTAAAACAATAAGCCTTCCGAGCTAACATAAACTTAATATTCCTTTCAACCATCGATGTAATATATTTATCACCTTGTCTATCGTCAGATTCGACTTTCGATTTCCGACGCGTAACACGAATAATAAAATAATAGAATTACACGTAGATAGTAGAACAACGTAGGAAAAGTTCTGCCGCTTTAATCAGTCGAAAGATATCAGGTAGGAAAGCAGGATCGTAGAACAAGTATTATAATCTATACGTAAACGATCGTATTACCTCGGCTGAAGTTTCATCGATGATAAATAGTAAACGTATATGGTATTTCATGAATGTCGTATCTTCGTACATTTGATTATTATTTGTTCCTCGTTTCTTCGATCATGTCTGATATTTTGCATACCTGGAAAATTGTTGAACCGAATGGAACGGCGGTACTCAAAGTTTCCCGGTGGTTGAGGAACCACAGGGTGTAAACGGTCGCCTTCACGTACGGAACGCATATCGGCGTCAGCTGTAAATTCAATGGAAGAGGGTGGTAGCAAGAAATGGACAGACAGATAGAGAGACAGATAGAGAGACAGAGAAGGAGAGGTACCCAGGATGCTGCTAAGAGAGGGCGAAAGAAAAGGAAATCTGTTCGTAATGGCGAACTGGTTATCGACGGTGGGAGTTTGGTCACAGTACGATAGTATATATAAAATCTGAAAAGGAGGTCGAATGTTCCTTTTGGCTGTGATCATCGCGGCAGCTCGCATTACGTTTTTCTACCGAGATCGATTCGGTGTTTAAAAGTCGTCTCGGTTTATCGTCCTCGCTGTAGCTCTTCCTTCGTAATCTACGATGAATCGGAAACGCAAAGAAACGTAAGAAATCGTCGGGCACGAACAAAGTGGAAAACATAATTTTCTCGTTTCTATTTCATGGAAATGATTATATTATATTAGATTTTATATTATACATGTCAATGATATATTATATAAATGTCAACGTACCCTCTCCCTTTTCTGTCGATATGAATCGACACCCTCGGTTACTGGCGGCCCACCGATTTTCCGTTTGCTTCCCTGCATCAAGGATAACTTCCTGCTTGTGTATATGATCTTCCTTCGATAGGCGGGGAATTGTGAAACCGCAATGCACAGAGGAAGATGCATGCATACCAAGAATGCAGTTCAGTGTACAGAGATTCGTGCGGAAAGCCACGAAAACGGGTGAAAGCTTTCGGAGTGGAACGCGATGTTTGTCGTCAAAGACCAAGTCTTCTCTTTCTCCAGCGTTTCCCTCCTCCTTTCTAATGTACGAGACGATTCATAGAGATAGGGAGCGCAACAAAAGCATCGGGATTCTTCAGCTTTTCGAAAGAGCAGAAATATTTTAACATGGAGAATCGTAAATGTTGCGAATCCTTTCTTCGCAACTTATCTGCTTCGAGTTTCTAGTTGTGTTGCACGAGAAAACTTTGTTCGCTGTTATTAATCAGCTTCGTATAAATTTATCTTCCAATATCCTTTCTTATCGTTCTCGCTGAATACGAAACTATTTGCTACACAGCTATTTCCTTCAACATGCTCTCTTACTGTATTTACAAACAGTATCGCATTAACTATATATATACATATATATGTATAATTGTTATGCGATGGATTGCCGTTGTTATTAGACAGTACGTTCTTCAAAGCTACGAAGCGTTTGATTTTTTACAATTTTGGCCGTTACGTTTTCAGCAACAGTTCGGAATGTTGAGCCGCAGTAACGGTGTTGCAACCAAGTAGAAACCAGAGAGTAGAGGGTAGGGAGTGGAGAGAAGGTGACGCGCATGTATCAATAAAACACGATACATATTTTCTTGTTCGTTATGAAATATGATTTACGCATAAAGATGAATTTTACGCCAATTGTTTTCAAAGCTATCCAGGTTATTTGGTATAGTTTCGAAAGTACAGATACATTTTAAAGTTGGATCATTGTTTCACCGTATCGTTTTCATGTAATTATTTAAACTGCATTTGTATGATATCAAATTCGTTATCGATAATTTGTTCCAAACCATATGTAGCTTAGCAAAAGTAACGAAATACCAAAAGCTAATCGATAGTTTTATTTAATTGACAGCAACATCAGATTCTGATTAACGAAGAAAAGGAACGCTTCTTGTTCATTGGCAAAGTTTGAACGCTTTATCCAAAACGAGTGAGCGAGTAAGCGAGTGAGCGAGTAAGCGAGTGAGCGAGTAAGCGTGCAAGCGCGCAAGCGAGAAAGCGAATAAGCGAGTCAGAGAGTAGGAGACTTGGTGTGTCAATAGGCACGTACATTATTCACATAGTGAAACGAGGATGCTTCGACCTGGGAAGCGAGAGTTCGATGCTTAGCGTCTCTTATTCCGCACGCGGAGGATCGCAACTATGTAGTTCGCCCTCGAACACTCGAGTCATCGTTTGAAGTCTGCGTTCGCTTTGTGGTCGCTATTTAACAATTACGAAAACTCTAGCAAATATTTAACAACTATAATTGCTGTTTGATTCTAAATTCAGAATCTAGAAATGTTAATAGTCGATCTTAAGGTTTAAGTTAATTACTCCATAGGTATTCCAACTAATTATCGGCCTTAATTACAATTAACATAGTAGCATGTGATACCTATCGGCTCTATTTATGAAATTCCCTATTGGAAACACTTTCTAATTATTAATCATATTATCCTATTGCACTTACAGTTTATTGCTCCTTCGGTTGTCAACATTATATAATAATACACCACGCTTCGCTCTATATCACCTCTATATCACACCTCTATATCGCAACATATTCAGCTATTGTATTTTCTATAGCAACGATTATTTATCAATTAACTGTGTCGATATCTTTTCCACCTATTATTAATTGCCTTTTAAATACAATAACGTTAATACATAGAGGCATAATACAGAGAGGCGTAATAGAAATCTCGAAATTTTGGTTAGTATTTGGCAAGTATAAACCTAAGGCGCAACACGTAATAATAAATAGATTTAGATTACATTCTGACTAATTCTTAGTCGGCGGATTGTGTTCTCTGGTAAATTTTACACATCGTGGGATGATATACGATATAGCGGTATATGAAAGTAATAAAAGGGAAGCAGGCACTGCAGACACACCCCTGATCCTCTACTTCTACAACTCTGCTTGACAGTCAGAACCACAAACTCTAACAGATACCTAATTTCCAGTGGAGGAACCTTCTAATCTTGGTTAATTAGATGTTTTGCTTACAATTAGTAAACTTTCCTCGAATGCAATACATACCTAGGTAGTATGAATGTTCGTCCCCTACTTCGTTTTTTAGTTTGCTCGACAGGTTCAACTTTCAGTTTTCAGTTTACATATTTAGATAATCGATGATCGTTGCGAAATTAATTCCTGTTTGTGCGACACGCCTCTGAAACGTAATATAATTCAGATTTAAATTACATTACATTACATTATTTTAGAAATGTTGAACACCGAAAATTCTGAAAATTAATTCGGAGTAATGAATAACAAAATGAGAAACCGGCTAAGCGTT
Source organism: Bombus pascuorum (assembly GCF_905332965.1). NCBI lineage: Eukaryota > Metazoa > Arthropoda > Insecta > Hymenoptera > Apidae > Bombus > Bombus pascuorum. The sequence goes on along the minus strand of NC_083492.1, from coordinate 103,130 downwards.
AGATTAATTTAAACATAGGAGAAAGTCATATTTTTTTAGTCTAGTTTAACGTTTAATTTAACATGGATTTTTCCTAAAAAGTTTAATAAATTAAAAGTTAATCGATTATATGGATATCTTCCTTTCTCTTAATTAAATATTGCACTACATAAATAACGGATTAATTTATACGTTCGAATTTGTGACGCGTAAATATTTGTACAAGAGAAACGAAACGTCATATATCTGTGTGTATATGTATTTACCGCGTCAAAATAAAAGAAACGTGTTCGTTTCCTTGTTCGAATGTCCGAAATGTTATACGAATGAATTTCTGTGTCGGGAATAATAAAGAAGAAATTAAAAGTTAAATAACGTCTTCGTTGAAAATAACGAGCGTTGCGTCGTCGCGCCATTTGTTATTAATTCGCTTCGCGTAATTACATTTGTCTTGCGAATAAATAAAGGATACTTGCCCGTTCTATACCGCTAGCTCTGACATCCTTTCATTTTTGTTCTTTTAAGTCTGTTTAACTCTTTGTACACATATTCACCGCCTAAATTACATCTTTGCCATTGTTTTAACGGAAAAAGGAAAAAGAAAAAGAAAGGAAAAAAAAAACGAACAAGTGCACAGAAAAAACCTATGGAACTTCATTTCATGACCTGTCAAGTGTTTCTCTTATCTTCGTTCCATATACCTGAATCGCGTAAGATTAAAAACGTTATCATCGTTGCGAACTGTGAACCCACTGTTTCTAGAATTTTGTAATATCTGCTATCTACTTATTGGAGTTGCACAGAGTCTATGGAGAATTTAGCACACGTTATTCACACACCTTATTCGATATTCAAACTGTTCCCTTCACTATGTTTGTGTCCGTACGCGTATATACGTCGTTTGAACGGATAACACTGCACTTTGTTATCCGATCAATTAGCCTTAGGTAACTTGTTCACGAAGCAATATTTCAAATACTTTTCATCGCTTCTCAACCTACGAAATCATATTTTTCCCACAATATAGGCAATGTTTGCGTTTATTTATTCGCGTCGTTCGATCATAAATATTTATTAAATTTGATATTATTCTTAACTTCATTATTCGACCATCGACCTTGTCGACAACTATAGTTTTCTATACTTTACTAGTAGAGTACTATCGTATTTCCTACGGATTATAATGAAAATTTCTACGGCTCGGCAAACATACGTATTAAACGGATAGTGTGCAGAGATTGGATGAAACTTGAAAAACAACAGATATTTCTCTTCCCTTTTTTAAAAAAAGTTTTATCTCATTGTGGACGGAGCCACAGGTGCTACACACAGCGTATACATATGTATTACCCTCGTATTTAAATGAAATTATTTCAATGAAATATATCAGCATGCGACGAGGAAACTGAAATGTTTTCTTTGTTTGGTCTTTACCATTGTTTGTTTATAGAAACTTTGAAATTTTACACGCCTGAATAAATATTACATTTTTGTAAGTAGTGGACGCAAGCTAACTAGTGTATACACACGCGCACACGTACTAAATGATAAATTATAATATACGATGAATCTATTATCAAATTATTCTACAATTTCTATTCTATTTGATAAATATCGGACTCTAGTTAGAGCATCAATGATGAAATAATAATGCTCGTTGAAATGTGCACACATGCATCTATATCCCGATAATGACAACACATTAATAAACACATTGAGGTAAAAGATTTCATTTTATTTACTTCTTAATGTGTTATTAATATTCGAATTGGTCGTTATATACGAAAGTTCCAGGCCAATTAGCCCTATATCGTGTTTCGATGTGCTTCGATGTGCACTCTATCCGCCAATTATATCATCATTATGCTTGCATTTATAATCACACGTGCTTTTAAGTATGTTTTAAGTATTACAATTTTTAACCGTCAAGTATCAAGATTCGTGTCTACTGTTATTCGACATATGTAGCGATATGTAATGATATATGCGACATATGTAATAAGACAAATAATCCAATAACCAAAGAATTCGCGTGTCTCAACAGCACGCATCAAAATCGTACGGTGCAAAGTTGAAACCGTAAACGCTCTTGTAACTTCAGCTTTTAGCAGCATTGAATTTCAAATAAAATTTTAGCAATATCACGATTACACAGTTTAGATTGAATCGAATGCGTTGAATAAGCGCATTGAACAAAACATTACCATTTTTCTTACATCGCGTAACATAAATGTATAAACACGAATAAAGTGGCCAGAGGCGTACAGAAGATTTACAGAGGATACGTGCATGTAATTGCTCCTACCTAATAATATAATTCGCTTTCGTTCTACTGCCAATGCAGGTTTTCCTTTCAGTTCCAATCGTTTAATAATCTCCCATGGCCTATGTATACCGTTTCTAACAATAAGATTGGTTTCAATCTCGACTTGACGAGCAATTTGATCGCAATGAGAGGTGCAGTCTATACAGGTACGTAGGCAAATACTTGGATGATGCACGTAAAACGGAATACTTTCCACGGATAAAGACAGAGTGTCGTTTCTAACGTATCTTTTGTTATCTAACCGTTCTTGAATTAATATCGATTATCATTCGTCGACTTTGTCGCCGCATATATCTCTTGATTTCAAAGATAGATAGATCGATGATCGAATATTTATATTTATATCTGTTCGTGTAAACCTGCTGTTACGCAACCATACAAGAATGAAGGAAATTTCGTAATATGTTTCGAGGTTGAGAAAATCGTTGTTTCAGGACGTCGTGTCAGTCTCGTCACGACCGTTACGCGGGCAATATCTACTTTCGTTTCATAATACGTATGTAAATCGATAACTTTCTGCCGTTTACTACCAGTTACTTGCGTGTTATTCGTTCACTCGCCAACATCCCTTGCTATTCCTATATAATATTTTTTCATTCACATCCGAGATAAGTAGTCCATATAAATATTACAATGAAAGAAACGCGCTTGAGTGTAAACCGAACAACGATTGCTATTCCGTGCAAAAAACGATGAAATATTGTGCGTTTCTTCGACAAAAGTCTCAATTATGAAATGCAGAATTTTACAGTAAAAAGTTACACGTTACTGTTCGATATAAAAGTGAGTAACCAGAAATCCTCCGAATTTGTGGTCTGGCACGAATTCAAGTCGCAGTTTAACCGATACGTTCGATAAAAAAAAAAAAAAAAAAAAAAGAAAGAAAAAAAAATGAAAAGTACTTCCATGGAATACGTAACAAGTTGAATATGGAATGTTTGAAAGTCCGCCTTCCAAATTATATCTTGAAATTATCAGAGATAACACGAATCGATCGATTTTCGTTCGATTATGACTTTGCATAAATATTGCAAAAAAGAAAAATAAAGCGAGTCCTGAACACGGAGAATTGTGGATACCTGACTAGAATTTATGGAAACGATACCATAAACCAGGCGTCTTTCATCGATAAAACAGTTGCAGCACGGACATCGATCTTTTTTTCTTTTTTTTTTTTTTTTTTATTTAGGTAGAACAGCGTATTACCGTTTTGTTAAGTAGATAGTAGTTATCGATCCTAGCAATACGTACTTAAAAGCTTTCTTTTTACCCTGCATAGTTTAACGCTTACAGCAAAAAATTTTCGAGCAACTTGCGAGTAACATCGCAACATATGCGAACATATACGCGCTTAATGTACGTTTAAAATTCATTTTACCAAACGTTCAAAATACCGCCCATGCACTTGCACACATTTATTCAATTTATTTATTCTTTGCGTTTTGAACATTTTCACTTGCAAAAAGGCACGCAAAATTTGCATTTCTAACAGAAATTTTATAAACAGAGCGTTATACGTATATACATATACATAGCCTCCGTGTGTAGGTGGTATGCGTTATTCTTCCTTGTTCGTACCCATACAATATACCAATAAAGTGTGGTCGGAAAAGGCTGGGACACCCTGTATAAAAGCACATTTATAGCAACTGTTTTAATCTGCATGAAGGCAACTTGTTCTTTGCTTTTTAAAATGGCAAACAGAAGTGTATATATTATACGCTGTATATATTGCAGCTTGTATGTGTGCGACGAAACTTTACAGTTACGACATATTACATGAATATTTCATCTGAACGGTTTAATCGATATGAAAATATAGTTACGTAAAGGAAAATTTAAGCCCTTATTCGGTATGGATAAAAGCGAATCCTTATCGGTAAAAACAAAAAGAAGCGATACTGCATGTATCTTTCGAATACGAAGAAAACTCATCCGATAACATATAGAATATTTAGTGTTCAGTCTATACTGGGATTACACAGGTTAACTGCAACTCGCGACAATACCTCCGTGTTGCTATAAATGTGAAAAAAAGAAAAGAAATAGAAAGAAAAACGGTATGTATTTCAATAGCTATTTCAGATATTTCCCGTTTTAGTGCAAATTACCAAGTTACAAGATCCAGGCCACTGACGAACTTACGAATAGCGTACTCGAACTCAAACTCGAACATCGGTTGAACGAGCATCGGCTCAACGAGAATAAATTCTTACAAGCTTTCTCTTCGTACTTTATAATCATAATTGAAAGTAAGCGACAAAAATAACAGACGCAATTAGGATAACACTAGAATGGTTAAACAAGTTTTTCAAAATTTCCAATCTTCGCAAAACAACTCGAGTATGAGAGGAACGAAGACTTTTGCCTGACCTCTTCCCGATTAAAACATCAACACGCGTATGCACAGAAGATCAAGCAAAGATAGCAAATTGAGAAGCTGAAATATGCAAAATATATTCTACGACTTCCAAGAATTGGATGCGAAACGTTTGAACGTTCAGGCGAGAATCGTTCTAACATTCAAATCGTTAGCGTAATAACACGATGACATACACGTCGTTATAAATATAATATAAACTGTGCTACGTTTATACATTATTATGTTTATATATCGTATATGTGTGTCCTGCCAATTCACGCAGACATATATGTAAAATGTATATATTATTTATATTATGTATATTATGAGTTTGAATGATATTATTATAGAATCGAAAGACAAAGTTGAAAAACATTCAATAAATCGATACTGCATTAACGTCCGTTACAAATGGTTTTGCACGATGAAAGATTTAATCAGTGAAAAAATCAAGTTGAGCAAGTCGGTCAAAGTCTATCGAGTTCATATCCAACTCGAAAGTTACGACATGTATTTTTTATCTTATCGATCGGTTATTATCTTGTTTGTACTGTATTCGTTAAATGAGAAACCGAGAGCTAAACAAACGATGATATTGATATAACGTATGTAAACAACGAAATGCAAATAAATGCAGCAACTACGACTCCTCGCATATTCATTCATAGGAATTGAAGCCGCAGGGTAGACCGCTTCGCATAATGTTGAGTTACAAACTGGTTTCCTATTTCCTACGGCGAGAAATTATAAATGTTTCGATACGGTTCGCGGCCGTCTATATCACCGTATAATTAAGCTATTTCTATGTAATACAGGGCTATAAGACGTAGTATCGTTTTCTAATCCATCTTCCTACGTGTAATAGGTATCCTCTTTTCATTACCGTACGCCATCTATATGTATACGGCGAACATTCGATGAAATGGCGTATCATTTTGAAACTGATCTCAGAAACGTATTTTTCTATTTTTATCGACATCAAGTTGTTTTCTGCTTATCCATCCTTTTCTTCCCTCTCTCCCCGCCCCCTCCCGCCTCCTCTCTTCTCCAATCGTTATTTCGTTCGTTGAGCCGGAGATAATGCCCTCGGTAATACCTCGTTTGTTGCCATCAGAACATGCTACGTCTACAAGAAATTGATTTACTTTGATCAGTGGCTTTTGATCACGATATTAATCGCTGTGTGAAACTTAGATACTACAATTAAATATGAGATTTCGTGATATCGAAGAGGCACGGAAGAGCAATACATTCGATCAGTAGGATCGGTATGGACGGCCCAGTCTGGGATATTGTTAGTAACAGATTTCAGAGTCGATCGGTATTTACCGATATCTCATCCAGCTTACTTAGGTTTCGATCATCTTCGAACGTGTTGTAGAGATCAGCGTTTTTAAACCTATACGTATAACCAACGGTCGCAGAAAGTTGTCGCTAACGCTACAGTGAATTCTGTCTATAATTGTGCGACCAATTGCGTGCCGGCAACAACCAATACTGGCGCATACTCTGTCACGGACGCACAATTATAGGACAGAATTCACTGTAACTATACCGTCAGTTTCTTGCGAATATCTCGAAAACTAAGGCCAAACGGCCTAATATGTATATATAAAAGAATTCGCTACGCGTTATCGTTCCATCTTCGGGACATATTTATATTACACATATAATATTATACCTAAAATATACGTATAATATAGGGAACAACCTAATTATGAAAATTCTGATTTTAATGAAACCTTAGGTGGCTGTGTAGGCAAGTGGGTTATAGTAGTCAAGCGTACGAGAAACAATCTTTTCCGATGGAGATTCATTTTGAATGGATGAAATCAACCCTCGAGATTCTCATCTCTTCTCTCTTCTGGTTATGCGTAAGACTCAACGTGGAAAAAATTTATTCAGTTTTAATATTTTATTCCATCAAAGTATTAAATAAAATGATAAAAGGAAAGTTGTTTCACAATTTCTGACCAGGAAGAATAACCGAACGAGCGTATAATGTTATAAGGTATAGAATTTCAGGCTAGTCTGTGAAATCGTGAAGCAACGAACGCTTAATATCTTCTGTACAATGTGTAGCGTTCTTTTACGCTTGCACTAGTAGTCCGTATTTACGTTAATAGTAGGAAATTAAACAAATTTTTTATTTACACACATGGTATCGTAGAAATCGTCGCGCACTTTTCTCATGTTTATCTAAAAAATACCGAAATTACGGTTAATTATTCATAAAATTGCGAGTTAAGGAGGTTTACGATAGAATTTGCGAAATCGTAGAAAATTGTAGGAAACGGAACTGTATTTAAATAAGATATACACCCCATGGGTGTATAAACCGTCAGGTATAGAGACTTAGAAACGTGACTACCATCAGGGACGATGAATTTTCAAGATTTATCTCTGTACTAACAACAAGAGTAGGTAACTACTTAATCGAGTTAGTCAAGGTACAGGCAGCGAGATTTTCATCGTGCCGCGAGCACGTTCGAATCAGCCTTAATTACAATTCCTTCCGGTGGTATCTACCGGTAAAGACGACCATAGCTTTTGGATTGGAATGTTAGATTAGGTGTTAGTTTCCTGCCGTGCTTAAGGTCTACTATGCCTCGTGTTTCCGTTTCTTCCCCCTAAAATGTAAAGCCGTTGATAGAAACACGAAACGCGATCTCGTCTTTGCATCAGGATATTGTTTCACTACAGAGATCTGGTATTCGTACCTGCCCAGCCGTGGAGCGAGATTTTACCTCTCTCGATACTACCTACTCCCCCTTTGAGATTATGCGAATGAACTTTACAACGTTGAAAATTACCGAGCTTGTCAGCCCTTGTTACATATCTTATTTCATAATGGATATTCATGCTACTTACTAATTTATGCATCACACACACACACACACATATAAATTGTTATACGCCGTTTACTTTTTACTTCGACGGCGGATATTGCACATATCCTAATCTGTATCAAACTAACTGTGACATTTTACGATAAGAGAATCCGATGAAAATGGAATAAAAAGATACCTTAAGAAATTTCCTTCCATAACTAATTTCTTTGTAACGAAATTTACAGATTGTCAAAATATGTTGTATCTCTATTATAAACATAATCTTTTAAATCCTCCCTATATCGAGTTCTCTGCAAACTGTTACTTTTTTTCAACTGATCAATTATTAAATAGATATTTTTATCGTTACGCTAATCAATAGCTAATTTTTACTATAAAATACCGCTTCTCCGTTCTTTATTAGCGCAATAAACGTTTTTATTATTTGATCGACGAATATCTTTTTGAATTTTTACAATTACACCGATTTCGACGATTTCAAAACCTTTGTAATAATACCTGCTTATGAAAGTAGCAAACAGACTAAATTTACTTCTTAACCTTACTTCCGTGACATAAAAATGTGGAAGGAACAAGCACAGAGGTACATATTAGCACGATCACTTGTAATTTTCAAACGGTACTTGTTTCACTATATACGTATATATGTTTCCGCTCGCATATCATAGGTATGTATATACTAGCAATGCTCTATACGGGGTAGAATGCCAGATATTAGTACCTATCCTGTTTATTTCACTATTCATATCTGTTTCAAAACCAAAACATTAAAATATAACTACCATATTAACACAAGACACAATGTCATTCAGCTTATTTTTTAGTGATAATAATTCCATTACGCAAATAATGTAGTACGCGAGCGAGGCCGACAAGTTTCCGCCTCTAAAATCATCGCATAATAATTATAAAATAATCGTAATTATAATTGTTGTAGTAAATTAACCATAAATTATTTAAATTATCTAATTTAAAATATTCTTTCCTTTTGCTGTCCCTTAAAATGCTGATAAACGCTGTATTTCGTTAAAGAAGGATTGTTTTCTCGGGTTTTCATCAAAAGCGTTAAACCGGTTATCGAAGTCTATTTACAAGGGTTCGCACGTTTATCCATAAACGCGGAGCTGCTCTTTTTTCTCTTGGGTCAATTTCATTCGAGACGATGAAGAAACGATCAAGGCAGGGACGATTTACAGGTATACGTGTATCCGGAGCAACGATTTTCGAACGATCAAGATTTCACGAGGATTCTTTCAACACCGTTAATTATTTAGATCGCAAATTGATAATTAGACCTTGTGCTTTTAATCGTGAAATTGATATCTCTTTGTATTCAGCCACATGCTTTCACCTTCACTCCTTTTTCTCTTTTTATCGTTTATTTCATTTTTTTCACTCTGTTTCGGTATCGGCTGCCCGATAGGTGGGGTCTGGCAGTTGCGGATCAATGGCGATTTAATTAAAGATTATGGCTCGACGAAAATTAAGATTAATCTCACCCCCAGCTACGGAAGAGAAGAATAAAAGGGGTAGAAAAGGAGGAGGGTGATGACGTCGAAGCGGTTTGCTCGTCGACCTCGCGGCCAATGGCCTTAATTATTCGATGGAGACAGATGGAAGGAGAGAGAGACAGAGACAGAGACAGAGAGAGAGAGAGAAAGACAGAGAGAGGGGGGAGAGAATGTGCGACAGGGAGCAAGCGGGGATTGGTACGATGTCGAGGGAAGAATATGTACATATACATATAGAAAAAGCAGAAGTATGAGTGGAAACGTAAAAAATACAACTAGGTTACAAAATAAAGGAACGAAAGAACTAGAACAGAGGAGAATCCAAGAATCGTAAAAGAATTGCGAGAGGATAGAACAACCTACGAAAACATACATGTATGTACATACATATATACACAAAAGAGGAAAAACTAAAATTTGAGAAAAGAAGGGGAACAAATGAAGAAGAAAAAAAGTCTGTGGGTATACGGGTAAAGGAATGCGTAGAGTGAAAAAGGAAAATATAAATGAACAGCGAGGAAAAGGAAAAGATTACCAAAGGGGGTGATACTGTGGGCAACGACGTCGATGTCACGTACCAACTTTCCTTTTGCCATGTGGTACGCCAGATGTGACGGTCCTTGTAAAATTCCACGTAGTCCGGACGCCAAGACCTATCCATTGTTCTAGTAACTCGCAGCAGGCCTAAGAAGACGACATAAACCGAATCTGTTCAGTTTCAGTTTTCTTCACTTAAACATTTTCGGTTTACAGATGGTCCTTATGTTTGTTGCACTCGACTCTTACCTAATACGGAGAAAGCGGGTGCCTGGCAAGATAAAACTTTTCCCATAAACAAGGATGCCCACGAGCCATATCTAGCTCTCCTTGTCTTTACTACCTAATTCATTTACCAATGGGCATCGCGGATCGTTACCCTCACTTTTCCACCAAAAAGTGTGGACAACGAATCCGCGTTCTGAGTTCCAAAGGGAACACCCACACCGAGCTTTCTTCTTTGATGGTACGAGACCGTTCAAACAGTTCTATTTCTAATTTCAATCCGGTTCTATTTCTAATTCCAATTCAGTCACAATATTGACCTTTGTAATAAAAACTCTGAGTCTAAAGAATAAAGATTATACTAAAAAATCAACAGTCGTGTAATTACTTAAAAATTACGTGACATTTTGGCGATCCACTGCCAGGATCCATTCGCTTCAGTGAAAACGAAATTACGATTTCGGCGTACGCGCATCATTGAAGATCGAAGGATCAGCGGACCACTGCGAATCTTTGCTACTACGAAGCCCTGCAGCAACTTTCAACGTTCCACTACGGTGAAACTAGACGAGAGGACTACGGTCAGCGCAGAGCAAGCCTACAAATAAGATTCGGAATCTAGAACCAACCAGAGAGGAAACATCCCAGAGACTCCTCAACGGCCATAGCTACTACGGTAAGCTGGAAATCTGGATTCATTTGTACATTACCGTACGAGAAAATCAAGTTTCTCAAGCGTTTCGAGCGTTTCGAGCTCAAATAAATAGTTCAGACTCAGTAAATTTAATTAGAATCATGTCTACATCGCGAAAAGACGAAACCGAGACCGTTTCCGCAACCGGAGTTACGGATAATCCGATTCGTGCCACACTCGACGCGATATTAAAACAAAACGCACTTATTATGCAACGTCTGGAAGAAGCGGACAATGAAAAAAAAAAACTTGCAGCGGAGGTAGAATTATTGGGAAAACATATGTCTAAAATAAATTCAGGACGTGACGCTACTACCGAATTAGACTCCTATGTTACGATAGATGAAATTAATACCAGCAGTACTCAGATAAAGCGACCACCTGTAAAATCTGACAAAACGGACGATATGGACAGTGAAGAAGAAGTAATAAGTGTTGACAACCCCATGTACAGCGCAAAAACCTGCTTAGACTTTATCCCCATACTCAACGGACAAGATGATATAGGAGTAGAAGGGTTTATTAAACGGGTAAGGGAAGCTCGAGCCGAATGTAGAGAAAAACGCATATTACTACGACTAATTTTAACACAAAGAATCATTGGAGAAGCGGAACGTAGTATCCGCCACTCTGAAATCGAGAACTACGAGGACCTATTTGAAAGCCTCAGAAAATTTGTATCCGTAAGTATTACTTCCAATGGAGCTCGTGATAAGTTGCAACGTACGCGACAAACCGAATCGGTACACAATTATGTGAAGAGATTCCGACACAACCTCAACGAACTGATATACGCGCTTCAACATGAAATTCGCGATCCAGTACGCCGAGCAGTCGCCATAGATCTTGAAACTGAACGAGCAACCAAAGTTTTCGTGCTGAATTTAAAACCCGAAATAGAGATACGCACATCAGCTACAAGGCCGAAGAATCTTCAAGAAGCGCAAGATGCAGCTTTCGAGGCGGAATTAGTCATAGGGGAGATCGAACGCAACAAAAGATTAGGAAGAACAATGTATCAACCAATTGATAGAGCTAAAACCCGATTCCAAGGAACACCTAAACCAATGCCAAGAAACTTCCAGCAAGCTGAGCGAACGCCACTTACCCAAAGAACTCAACTGAAGTGCTTCAAATGCAGCCAAATCGGACATGTCTCCAATCAGTGTAAAAAATTTTTGAACACCCAGCCAACACCCGAGACCACCGGCAGTCCACAATCTCGAGACACACAAGGAGGAAACAAAGGAACCAATAGACCAGACCTTCGAATTAACGCCACAACAGGAAGACTACCCACAGTGATTCTACGATCCGACGGACGACGACATGAACTCCTCGTTGACAGCGGAGCAGGAATTAATGTGCTCAAAAGACGATGTGTATTACGACCAACAATAGTGAAAGAACAAAAATTCTCGATGGGACATTCTAAGTTTAGGACTAATGAACACGCGTTAATAAAACTATTCGGTAAGGTCATAGAATTCTTCGTGGTAGACGATAACTTTCCGATTATAGAGGACGGCATACTCGGTGTGCCGGCGCTATCTAAATTTAAATTCGAACTTTCAAACCAACAGCTCAAACTGGACGATAACATTCTCCTGTTGCAACAGGAAAACAACGTACCCCCTAAACAAGCATTGTCAAAAATGGTCTATCTGGAAGGAAAACCGACGAGGATATGCTTTATCAATGGTGGTAAGTACCCAACCAGAATAACTAATCTCATTGAAAATTCAAATACATACGGTCAAGTCTCCACATTTAAAGATCTAGTCAGACTCTCGCATATAGAGAAAACTCTCCGTGAACCAATCGAAAAGATATTGCTGTTTTACCTCGACGTATTTAACCTAGAAACCGAACTTTTACCGTGCACTAACCTTGCTAAACACAGAATAACGCTAAAAGAAGACAAAGTCATTAACACAAAATCTTACCGACCACCCGAATGCCACAAAGAGGAAATCAAACGACAAACGGACGAAATGCTACGAAAGAACATAATAGAACCATCTGACTCCCCTTACAATTCACCAGTCTGGGTAGTACCAAAAAAGGCAGACGCCTCAGGGAAACAGAAATGGCGAATTGTAATAGACTTTAGGAAAATAAACGAACTAACTGACCAAGACGCATACCCATTACCCGACATAGACGACATACTATCCCAACTAGGCAACGCAAAATTCTTCTCGGCCCTCGATCTATCCTCTGGATTCCACCAAATCCCAATGGACACAGACTCTAAAAAATACACAGCATTCTCAACGCCACAAGGACATTACCATTACAATAGAATGCCATTTGGTTTAAAAAACGCACCTGCCACATTCCAACGGATGATGGACACCGCTTTAAGAGGACTCGTAAATAAACATTGCTTTGTTTACTTGGATGATATCATAATATTCGGACAGTCAATCGAGGAACACAATAACAATCTCGCGATAGTATTGCAACGTTTACGCGAAGTCGGACTCAAGATACAGCCTGATAAATGCGAATTCCTTAAACCCGAACTGGAATATCTCGGGCATTTGGTAACCGCCGAAGGTGTAAAACCAAATCCCAAGAAATTAGAAGCCGTTAGTAATTTCAGACAGCCACGCAATCCCACAGACATCAAAAGTTTCTTAGGACTAGCGGGTTATTACCGCAAGTTCATCAAAAATTTTTCCAAAATCGCGAAACCATTGACCGAACTTACGAAAAAGGACGCACCATTTCATTGGACAGATAAAACCCAAGAAGCATTCCAAACACTAAAAGACAAACTCTGCTCATCACCCGTGTTAAAATTCCCAGATTTTACAAAACAATTCATAGTAACGACTGACGCTAGTAACGAAGGTTTAGGTGCTATCTTATCACAAGACGGACACCCCTGTTGTTACATCTCACGAACTTTGAACCCACCCGAACAGAATTATTCCACAACCGAAAAAGAACTCTTGGCAATCGTATGGGCCGTGAAACGCCTCCGACAATATCTGTTAGGCCGGAAATTCCTTATTCGAACCGATCACCAAGCGCTAAAATGGCTACAAAATTGCAAAGACCCCTCGTCACGCCTGATGAGGTGGAGACTAAAACTAGAGGAATACGAATACGATATAGAGTACACTAAAGGAAAAGATAATACCGCAGCCGACGCACTATCTAGGATACATGTTTTAACTAGACGAAACAGAAATTTGAACATAGAACTCGAAAAAAAATATCACGATTGGAAAAAATCTACCGACGCGTTACCCAAAATTCTCAAAATGCCTCCGAACCATAAATCTTTCTATCAATTATACAAGACAGAGCTAGGGAATTACGACGAAACTAAATGGTTGAACAAGTTAAACGAGATTATCCATGCAAACGAAAAGATAGGTATAGGCGACGACAGTTTCACAGAAACAGAAAAGAACGCGATCAAACAAATTTTATTATTCCTGAACGACACCGTGAGAGAATTAAATTTCGCGTGGGAACCAATTAAAACATACCGCGACGAAGAAATAGAGGAACTATTGAAGGAAAATCACGACTTAGTAGGACACCCCGGCATACAAAAAACATACGACCGCATTCGTGAACGGCACCGAATACCAGATTTGATGAAACGCGTACAACAACACGTAGAATCATGCGACACCTGCCAAATATCTAAAACCACGCGCATCAGACCGCGCGAAGAACCCTGTATCACTGACACACCCCTCGAACCGAACGATAAAATTGCTATGGATTTACTAGGGCCATTGAAAAAGACAAAGAAAGGCAATCAGTACATTTTGTCCATACATGACGAACTGACAAAATATTTAATACTCGTGCCACTAAAGACTCAACAAACGGAGACAATTTGGAACGCACTCTTGAACCACTACATTTATATCTTTTCCGCTCCAAAGAAAATACTAACCGACCGCGGACAGAATTTTATATCTAGTTTAATGCAACAGTACGAAGACGCGTTTAAAATTAAACACATCAAAACGACATCCTTCCACCCACAGAGTAACGGATCTTTAGAACGAACACACGCAGTAGTAACGGACATGTTGAAATCTATACAGCGAAATTCAGATGAAGAATGGGACGATCAGCTTAATTTTGTATGCCTCGCATACAATACCATGATACATGATTCCACTGGTTACACGCCATTCGAACTCACATTCGGACACCAAGCCAATCTCCCTTCCACAATATCCAAGAATCCCCAACGCACATACGCAGACGAAGTCACGTTCCGTAAAAAGGAATGGGACTCCAGACTCCAACGCGCGCGTAAAACATTAATTAAAAGCAAACAGCGATATCAGCGCGATCAGAAACGAAAAATCATAAAGCCGCAATCAGTATTCAAAGAAGGAGACTCCGTATTAATACATAACGACCATAAAAGACACAAACTCGATGTGGAATGGTTGGGACCGTACACGATTGATAAAGTATGTACTCCATACTATTTAATTCAAGAAAAAAAAATACATGGGAATCGTTTAAAACCCTACTTTCCAGGTCGACACTTCTCTTTGCCAGAATAACCATTTATGTATCAATCTAACCTTTTCTTTTCGCCGAAATGAAATCTTAGTTAACAGTTCCACCAACACCCAACACCTGTACCTCAACCAATACATGCCACCCCCAAAGAGAAGAGGAATCAGCTGCAATTTCAAATCACATCGAGTGCGATTTCACAAAGGGCCTCCTGAAGAAAACTTGAGGGACCAAGTTCAATCTAAGGAGGGGGGAATGTCACGTACCAACTTTCCTTTTGCCATGTGGTACGCCAGATGTGACGGTCCTTGTAAAATTCCACGTAGTCCGGACGCCAAGACCTATCCATTGTTCTAGTAACTCGCAGCAGGCCTAAGAAGACGACATAAACCGAATCTGTTCAGTTTCAGTTTTCTTCACTTAAACATTTTCGGTTTACAGATGGTCCTTATGTTTGTTGCACTCGACTCTTACCTAATACGGAGAAAGCGGGTGCCTGGCAAGATAAAACTTTTCCCATAAACAAGGATGCCCACGAGCCATATCTAGCTCTCCTTGTCTTTACTACCTAATTCATTTACCAATGGGCATCGCGGATCGTTACCCTCACTTTTCCACCAAAAAGTGTGGACAACGAATCCGCGTTCTGAGTTCCAAAGGGAACACCCACACCGAGCTTTCTTCTTTGATGGTACGAGACCGTTCAAACAGTTCTATTTCTAATTTCAATCCGGTTCTATTTCTAATTCCAATTCAGTCACAATATTGACCTTTGTAATAAAAACTCTGAGTCTAAAGAATAAAGATTATACTAAAAAATCAACAGTCGTGTAATTACTTAAAAATTACGTGACATCGACAACGTCGCACTCCGTCGAGACTCATGACATCCGGGAAACGAGGTCGAGGACAACGACCAAGATCTTAGCACCCTCCGGCTATCCGAGATATATGTGTGTGTGTGTGTACGCGCGCGCGCTTGTGTGTGTATATATATATGTATTTATATGTGTATGTATATAGGTGGAATAAGAGTATATCGCTACTACGAAAGAAACTGTCTGAGCTATGCCAGAAGTTTTAATGTGTATGCGAGCTAAAGATAAAGAGCCATGATGTGAGAAATATGTCAGATACACGATATATAGAAATATTTGCGAAATAAGGATAACGTTTTAGTATACTAGAAAACATGTTCCCAAATTTATGAGAAAAATTTGAAATAAAAGGAAATATTCCTATTAATTGCATAGAGTACAGGCTCGTTCGATTGTACGCTTCTTACTATTCTTACTTTCAAAATATATTTTACTTATTCACATTGAATAATAAAGCTTGTATAATATGATATATGAAATTTCTTCGAAGAAATATGTATAATTTGCAACTATGGTAACAATCTCTGCGCACATACGCATCGAGCCAGTGACATTCTCTCATTTGTCTCTAAGTCAAGGAGTCGGTCAATCTCGTGCAAGCAATCAGAACGAACGACACAATTCTAAATTTCTAAAGTTAGTTTTTTCTATAATCGATTTTATTATTTATGGTTATTGTTTGTCTCGTTGTATCGTGATTGTTATTATTAAATCTTAACGATTATTTGAACATAGTAATATCATTATTACACCGTTGTAATCGCAATATACAAATGGTTGTATCAGGTGCCGAACGGTTTTTGAATCAATAATATTTTATTGCCGCTTACGGAACGCTTCTAACGAACGAATGATGCTGTGTAATGTCCTGAGAAGTAACAAACGATTATCTTGACATACGCGTAAACGAAACTAGGGGGAATATAATCTACAATTTATGCAAACGCACTTCGATTCCATCCAAAACGCCGCGTTTTATCCAGTACACAAAATTAGGCATCGCGGTAGCAAAGCAAAACCGTTGGGGCTCGCTAGTCTGTTACACACTCAAGAAGACCACCCGCTCAGTAACCAGATAGACCGAACACCCTGCATGCCAAATCTGTTGAAACAATAACTAAAAAGGCCCCTCCAAAGGGACTAGACCCTCGGTAGAAGGACCTTCCTAAACCAGCGCTCGAACAGTTCGTTGTAGCATCTCGAGTCAGTCTGTTCTAACATTCCGAACCACGCTGCTGTAACGATTGAACCGTCATTCCGCTGGATTTCTGCAATAAATCTCATATTCGCATACCAAGTTCTATTTTCTTCACCCTATTCGTGAAAGAATCATTTCGTTCGAACCGCGACGCGAGGAGATCACCGGCGATCCGTTAATTTTGCGATCTCTTGTGTCACCGACGTGACAAGTCCATGATCCAACACGCAGCAACGGAAGAGGGCTTAATTCACGGCATCCTCGAGCGTTTTCGCTATCTCTTTGCAAGAGCCGAGGGTGACGAGAACCAGGTTGGTCACTGCAATCGTTTCAAGCCTGTGTACGTTCTTACACACACACACACACACACACACACACACACACACACGCGCGCGCGCGCGCGCGCGCGCGCGCGTACACGCATACGTAGATTCTGATTGCATTTGATACGATTCCTTTATCAAATATCATATTTCTAATGCGACATACCCGAGTGCTAGTCTGTTTGACATCATGACCGATAAGTTTGATCCAAGATAGGAAAATTTGACTCGGTATGCTTCTACGGTACCCTGTACACTGTTGTACACCGTTGCACGCGCTTTTAATGCGTTTTAGAGGGGAAAGAGGTGGGCAATACGGATGTGAGGCTTCGAACGATAATAGGCTCCGGTGCTGGATCGAGTGAACCGTTAAGAGTTAACCAACTCTTGTTGAAAATGCGTTTACAACCTTATTTGCGACTGTTGAGAACGATGAATACACACGTTCGAAAGACAAATATTCAGCAATACGCCCAATGTTCTGACTTGGAAAACGTCTTCGAACGAAACTAATTCGTTCCACCACTAATCGGTGTTTCGTTCAAACAAACAAGGCAAAGAAAGTAAACAAACTCTGAGCGACTTGCGAAATCATAAAGCAACAGAGATTGTCGTCTCGCATTATTCCGAAGGGACGTGTAAGAACACTCGAAAAGTACATGTTGTATGATAATCGATGGTTTAAATTTGTCTTATAATATTATGTAATTTGGACTTACGATCACGAGAAGAGGATATTACCACCCGTAATCGAGTCGATCAGAGTGGAATTAACAAAGAAATAGCCTGCGATGGTGAGCAAATGCAAACGAAACCTGTTGCACGACAATGTAAGACGTTGTGCGTCGGAAATATAAAATATAACAAGCAAACATAAAATGCATACAAACGCTTCAAATAGTAGATCATCCTTGTTATTTATGGAAATCCGCATTACGGATGTCATTGTATCAAATATAAGTCTGCAATAATAAAATTGATCAACCGATTGTGAGAAAAATACATCGATTAGAGTGAAAATTATTTTAGTCGAATATAATATACAATATATATGGTGTTCTGCAGAGGTATGTCTGATTAATGGTTTATACGCAAATGACGCTCGGATATGAAACATTACGATTAAACGAAATTTGTAAAATTGATAAGGTAGGTATTTATGCTCGCGAATAGTACGTCTGAGAATACAAGACTGAAATTCTAGCTACTTAAGCGTCCCGTGTCTCTCACACCAGACGCCTAAAATCTGCAACGGTATACATACATGTACACGGTATATACATACTGCAGTATGTTCGTGCCACTTTTACTTATATCTCTTTCTCCGTGTGCCTGAAACCTTGGTTGCGTGTACACGAAGCAACCCCTCTGTGTTTCTGCGCTCTCGCTAAATCGAAAAACTTTACCACTCGACGCTCGAGTCAAGAGTAGAACGAATCGAAATAAAATGATAGTCGATGGTACGAGTTGGGATTAGGGCCAACTGGTTGCGGTGCTTCGGAATGATAACGACGGAGAGAGTACGTTCGCACGAGAATGGAAGAAAAAGGCCTGCTCTTCATAAACGTTGGAATGAAATGCGACGACATACAGTGGTGTTCCTCGAGATTACTAACTTTTTCCCATCCCACTATTTCCTAGCTTGAGAATACACTCGACGTGCACCACCGAACTATCGTAGTACGAAAGGACTCGAAAGCTTGTTCGGCAAATATTTCTATTCATACACGATAGAACTTGCAACGTATTAGATGTCACATAACGAGACAAATAACTATTTGTTTTATTATATTAGTATCCACTGCTATTATAAATTACACATAGTTATAGTATATTTGTAATATCGATATGATAACAATTGTACGTAAAATTTCTAAAAGCCAGGTCAAAATAGTTTCGTAGAAATTAAAGAAAATGGCGACCCCAAAGAAGAAGAAAAACAAAAAAGGAAAGAAGAAAAAGGGACAAAAAAAGGGAAAATTGGAGAATGTATGGAATAATTACTTGGAGCCTATCGCTTATATTGCTGATTTTAATTCTCTGTTATCGCGTATGTATCGAAGAAAACTCGATAAACGTCAGTTAGAATGGAATTATGTCATAGCAGAAATATGTGACGTATGTATAAAGTGACGCGCTCATTGACGTATCATTAATCAAAGCTCAAAGCAAGTATAGGGTACCAGTAAACGGTTTAAATTATCGAACTTTCTAGGAAAGTGGAGTACCCCGTTATGGTATTGACATTATTGATTGATCGTGCAATTCTGAAGAAATAAATACTTCGAACGAAGTCGTAACGGCATAGAAAGAAGAAAAGAGAAGAGAACAAATTTTGTATTATTTTTTATATACACGTATGTATGTCTGGTAAATATGACGCTTTAACGGTACTATTTTAGTATTTCGTTAGAAATGCCGCGGAAGGTAAGCGCATAGGAAGGGAGCTCGGTTATTTAAGCATTGACATGTACGATTACGTTCGAGATTTCTTCCTACCGTATTACGTATATAATTGCTTCGCCATTTTTAAGCGACATTATCTTCGGACCTCTTTGTAATCTCGTTTATCCACAAGTTTTCTGACGTTCACACAACCGTGGCAACTAACTCTTGCGAATGACCTTCCATATTCGATTCTGGAATTTGTTTCGCGATTCAAATATTCCGTTGTTGTTCGTACTCTGAAGGTTCGGTGCTTGCGACTTGTTTTTCTAGGAATTAATCTTACGAGTATATTATTTATTATAGTATTATTAAATATTACGCCATATGCCAACGCCTGTTGTTAATTACGTGTACCACTTATTTAATACGCATACATTTTTATTAATCAACTTCTTTTTTAGAATAAATATCGTGTACCATACGACAGATACTGATCAAACGTGTTATCGGTATAACATTACTACCAAGTTTACGTACCAGTAACAGAGTAGAATCATGGGGTTCGCGAGAGAGAGAGAGAGAGAGAGAGAGCGTTGGATCCGTCGTGACGAGAGTTGCAAATTAATTATTGAGTTATCTAAAGTATAGTACGTTATTGCGATTAGTTCATGTTAAATAACCATCGTTTCGCGTCTAATCAACGTCTGTATCAATCCATATATTCTTAAATAAACCATCATTTAATTATTAAGTAGTATTCTCGATACTACAATACGTACATGTGCACGTATAAGTATATGTATACGTATACTTATACGTACGTATTCTAGCGCGAAAATTAATAACTCGACCGTGTAAATTCAGGTCGGTTTGCCACCTTCGTTCCTTCTTCTCGTATATGGCAATCGACCGTTGCCTGTATCAGTCGCGACAATAACAGGAGAGAACGCCACCTGTTCTCAAGTGTTATGGAACCTCCGACCAGCATCATCATCTTTGTCTTAGATAACGGCAACTTTCCACGTAGGTGCACATTGCACCCTACAGAGAGAAAG
This sequence comes from Bombus pascuorum, assembly GCF_905332965.1. Taxonomy (NCBI): domain Eukaryota; kingdom Metazoa; phylum Arthropoda; class Insecta; order Hymenoptera; family Apidae; genus Bombus; species Bombus pascuorum. Next base: position 82,293 of record NC_083492.1, on the reverse strand, counting down.
AGAGAGAAAGAGAGAGTGTGTTCCCCACGCTGCAGTTTCGTTAACGTTAACGTTGACGTTGACGTTGACGTTGACGTTGACGTTGACGTTATATTACAAATCGCCACATATTGCAAACGACTCTTAATCAGACACTTTTTCCATTCATCACCTTCTCGTACTTGTGAGATTCTTCATACAACACACACAACTATACCTTCTTTCTTGTCCATTCTCTCGTTTACGCATCTTACGAGTCGATCAAACGCGAGGCGATAGCTCGAAATGATAATAAAATGAAGAATTCATCGATAAGTAATAATAAGAGCGGAATAATAAAGAAATAACGAAACGGATCGATGATTTGAATCGATTAATGCTTACAAATACGGAGAAAGTGAATGAATGTTATCGAGTAATTAATTGGGAATATACGCTTACGCGTAACCTCCAGGCATCGCGTAAAACAATTAATCGGCTTATCGCTCGTAAGATTCGCATGTAAAATTTTATTCACTGCATCACCACTGACTTTGTTACTAATAATTTCAAAGTTTCAATCTTCTTAAGAATTTCCACGATTTCCACGCTCATTTGCTCAATAACATTTTATCAGATATTTTATTATGCGTATACATAATACGCGTTGTATATTATGCAGGGTGTCGCGGTTTTAATTGATCAAACCACAGCAGCATGTTTTACGGGTAAAAACGAGGAGAAACGAGATACAACGAATATAAACGTAGGTCTGAAAACGTTTTGTAAAAAAATTGTAGAAGAAATATGAAAATTAAGGACGATAGAGCGGAATTCGTCGTTGATACGCATCGCAAAATAATGTAACAATGTCGTGGATGTTTATATGGAATATGCCGTTACGACGAGATTTTCGATGAGCAGGCGAATTAGTATGCATTCGCCGTTTACGTCTTTACGTTTCCATTTCAAAATTTCCTCCCTTTGAAATATACTAGCTTGACATTGTAGGCAGATTGAGTTTATCACTCTGCGAATTTCATGCTTATTTTGTTTTACGAGACAACAACGGAAAGTGTACGGTGACACAGACCTGTGTTTATATAATAACACTTTTTCCTACCACACTTTCCACTCGTCCAACATACCGCTACAGTTTGATCTGATCATTTAAAACTGCGACACCCGCATACTAATAACCTGTACGTATGTATATATGTATATATGTATATATACACGTATATACTGTATAAGACAAAGGATCTTTCTTATGGTATACACTTTCTTTTTACTTTGGTGATTCTCTTTCTTTCTATTTTCATCGTGATTATCTCATACTCAACTCGCAATAAAATGGAAATACGTAGAAATCGGTTAACCTTTAATTTACTTGGATCGAAAAATTTAAACTGTTCGTAAATTTGCTTCTGACGAAAGAAGCGAGACGCAGGAGAGATAATACGAGGGGAAATACTGAAGTAAACCTTAAATAGAAAACAAATTTTAAAACGCCTTTGTGTTTCCTTTCGAGTATGAGAGTATCTAAAAATTTGAAACGGAAGCACTCGGAACCACGTCGATAACCATGTTATTACACGCTAAACTAAATATCGATCTTGTTTCACTTTCGTTTGCAGGAAAATTGAACGACTTGGTTTTTTTAAATTCAGCCGTTTTCCGTTTCCGGCGTCGGTTAATCACTGCGAACGTCGAGTTTGCGATGCAAACTTTATTTCACGCCCGGTACCCATTACCAGATTCAACCGTACCCAATTCCCAAGCATGATCGCTGACATATCGCGCGTGGTGCCTATGGTGATGTCAAACGACAGTGTGACTACCTTTTCGTTCCCGTTAAATTTTTCACTCCGAGTTAACGAAACTGAGAGTTGTCTCTTTATGGTATTTTGTTTCTCCTTCCTTCCAACACTTTATTTGATTCGATACAAAATAATTTTAATACTATATATACCTATGGTCATCATCATTATTACTATTATTATAACATTATTGTTATTATTACTCTGATCATTCATTCAATTTAATACCAAATCATTAAAATTTTCCGCTTTCGTTATATTATATTTCCAAGTGATTGTAATTTAATAGACAAAGTACATAGTTCATTGCTTGCTCATCATTCTGCAAGTTTAACGTTCAACTAGTAAATCGATTTACCTTGATCTCCTTTTCCCTCTCTTTATAAATGTCTATCGTGTCGTGTTGTTAGTAATACGTTCTCTATTAGTAATACGAATATTAGATCCTAATAGACTATAGTAAATATCAATTATCAGAGACAAATACGTTATTTCCTTCCGTGCTCAGATAATTTCTTATGATTTATATATATTTTTGTTACAGGAGGCCCGCGAACATTTTCTGCTAGGCCTTACCGTGGAGGTTGGTTGGTTTGTTTGGTTTGCAATTACAATTACATACATAGTCTGTAGATTTTTTCTTCCAAGTCTACCGTAATTTCAACCACATTTCTATGTTTCCATTCATATTATCCATAACTATAGCTATATTTATATCTTTATGTATCGGAATATCTAAACACATAGCATATGTATATGCGTATAACGATCGTACATTTTCATTTCCTGCTTTGTGTGTATTTTTCTGTCTATGTATCGGCTATCTCCTTCCCGTTTATCTCTTGTCTTCTCTCCCTTTAGCGTTTTGATCATCATTTAACCATGCTAACTTCTTTTCTGTATCTATGTATGCGATTAGATTAATGCCATGTTGTTAACATACGAGATGTTCTCACGAAATGATCCGTGTAAAATCGATGGGAATAATCGACGAATGTGTAACAGAAAATTCTCGCATGAAATTTTCTTATTTTACATACATGTTACAATAATTCTATTACTTTATACTCAACGTAGACGTATTAATACAATGTACAAACTGCAATTCGAAAATTGACGACATCTGAAAATTATGTATAACATTTCCCATTGTTCTTCTATACGTTGAATGTTTCACCGCATCTAAATATTACAAATTATCACATCTTCTTTTAGCAGGATGTTTTTGTACGTTATACACGTACATTTCGTGAAAATGTTTGTACACGCGTTCAGCCAAATTAACCATTACGAACGATCCTTATATCGTTTAATTATAGCGTATGATATATTTGCAGAAATCGATTACTTTAATCACACAAAACGCTTCTTATCCTATCAATTTACATTACTAGTTTTATTTATACGTTAAATCGATGATCAGCACGATAGCGAGAAATTTTTCCGAAGGTAGGTGAGAAACGATACGACCTATCGTTTCACCACGCAACTTGTCATCGATCGTGGAATTTGTCCCGGCTCGAATAGATCATGTACCAACTGGGTTATACTGCTGGATTATGCACCAACTTTTAAGCAATTTTGTTCGTAATCGAGTGGACCCCAGCCTTAAATGCAAGGAACTATAACCTGTACGATCTTTTTGTTGCAACACGAAGCAAACCGTAGTTCGAATCCAACATCATATCTGACATGTATTTATATGAATCTTTTTTCTACTTTACTGTTACTAAAAATCAGAAACTAGGTTTCACAATTATATTTCAATGTCCTATCTACTGTCATTAATATTTCGCTAATTATTTAGAAGTTTACCATCAAGTCCGATTTCGATGTTTTTTGAATATGTCGTAAAACTTCAACAACGACCAACAACCAATACTAACGCATACGCTGTTACGGACGCACGATTACGTCGACGATATAGGCAGAGTTCACCGTAGCGGTACCGACGTTCACGCGAGAGGAGAAACGTTGTTCCAAACGAACGATGTCGAGTTTTATAAGGCACAAAAAAAATCATTGAAATCGGCGTGGAGGATAACATTTAAACGAATAACATTTAAATAAGGAACATTTAAATAATTACCGACATTTTCTGACAACGACACGGAAGGATAAAAGAGACGGACGACGAATGATTGTATGCGTGTTGCGTAGGAGGCTATGTAAATCGTAAACCAAGTTTATTTATTATTTTCTAGGCGACGAGGCGACGAGGCGACGAGGAAAATTAAATAAATAAATATACGTATATACGCATATTCTTGAAAGGGATATTTGTAAAAAATTGCTTCACGAAGCGATTCTGGAGAAGAACGGCAGCAACGATGACGACGACAAGATTGTCGCTCGACTGACGCCTCGAGTATCAAATCTCGTTGCTCGTTGCGGGGCGGCAAACATTCGCGATATTCTCGACAACCATTGTCGGTATCGTCGACTCGACGCGACGCGACGCGACGTCCGACGATGTGCACTCGTCGACGCTTCTCACGTTCCTGACCGCCGCGCTGTTCTTCCAAGGTGACCGCTCGGGCGTAAAATTTCTCCGCGACTAGAAAGCAAACGAGATATCGTTTCAAGAAAACGTTCGAGTAACAAGAGTAACCTCGAAGGAACAGTATGCATCACTGTGAATATATGTATTAGATCTCGCTGTCCTCTCCCCTCGTCAATCTCTCTCACTCTCTCTTTCATCCTCTCGCCCCGTGTAGCGGAGGTATCGGACCGCGGTACATAATTATCTATATTACATATATCCAAGTCCATTGAATTTCGTGCAAAATGCAAGAGATACAGTCGGTAATCGCGGTTTCACGACTATTCGGGTTTATTAGCTTCTGCACGGCTAATTTCAACCACAACTATCCTTTAGTTGCTCTTCGAATTGACTGAATTTTGAATACCAACCAAGGTATATTCTAATTTTTATAGAGCGAAATTATCGATCAAGAATTTCCTTCTGCAAGAAGGAAAGAATTTTCCTACAAGTGATTATGAAAATATGAGCCACGAGTCGTAAAGCAAAGTACGTTTCTGTCGTAAAAGAGAGTGAACGATTGAAGACAATTCGAGCGTTCGGAGCGAATAAGGAAAGAAACCGAGTTTCGACCGAACCTGTAGACGAATGTAATTTCTACGATTTATATATGTAAAAAAGGGGTTACTTTTGCAAACGTTAAGAGTGTTTGAATAGGGATAGCGAGAGTGCAGGCAGATCGAGCTAGATTTATTCGTTCCTAAGAGAGAGAGATGAAATTTCAACGAGACAACACCTGTGTCCCGAGTTTGGGTCTGGGTTCGCACGAAACACTAGGAAACCCTATCTGCGATGTGCCTGTGCTGATATACGGAGCTAACAAAATTTCTTGCTGTTGTATCGTATCGTATCGTATCGTATCGTATCGTATCGTATCGTTCGAACTTTTTCGATAGAAACTACTGAATCAGCGAATTACGGAAACGTGCCTTATCCAAGTTTTCCTACGTATTGCCCGATTTATAAATCTAATAAATAGGAAATTAGCCGAGCACAAATTAAGAAATCGAGTAAAAACCTATTGACTTGCTACATAACGCGTTTAAATATACTTATATCGTATGACTGTACTCGTATTCTTAGAAATTTGTCACGCAACTAACGTTACAATAGCCTAATTCGTACAACTTCTTCATTTAAATATGCATGTGAAAAATGACGTGTATAATCGTAATAGAGAAAAGTACATGTTCGTTATACATATCGTACATCGGCGAGCAGTATCAAGATACGGTACAGTTTTCCTAAGACTCTTTAGACTGTTTAGAGTTTTAGAGTAATGAAAATAAAATCCGAGAATAACGATTGACAGGTGCTATAAAAAGGTAGGTTGCTGGATGCTTTCAAGCGGTAGCAACCAATATCCGTCGCAACGGTATCGTTTCATATCACGGTGCACGTACGCAATGGATATTGTTTCCTCGTGGCCGAAAGTTGAAAGGATACGAAAGAAGTTTCCCTCGCGTCGTATCTACAGCGGCAGCCAGCCTTCCTTCTGGCTCTTCTCGTGAGGTAATGGGCTTTGGAGAGCGGTGACAGTTGCGGAAGGAGGTGGGGACAAAAGCGAGGAAGACACTATGCCGAGCTTCCTAAAGCGTGTACTGGTAACAAATCATTCAAGAGGAAGCGACCTGCTATACAGTGCTTTCTACCCCTTCGTGAACGATTTGATTTATACGTTGGTCCTGATTACAATTGATTTTAGTCTGACGATATCTGTCTGTCCGACGACGGAGTACGTTGTAACATTCTCCACCGTATTTGTACCGTACAAATCAATCTGCCATGCGAAAGAAACACAGCCGAGGAATATTGAAATTTTAAACCGCGATGGCAGTGCTTCTGTATAAAAATTGAAAACAATTATTTTGTCAGAATATAAGATCGAATCAACGATATACGACTTATTTTTTTCGATTTATTCGTCCGATGGAAGCCAGTCTCTATAATCTTACGTATATGTGTGCGATCGTTAGATGTAATACATACGTATATATAGCTGAGCATGTATCGACGTAAAACATATTTCAGTTGGTGTGATTTTTAATGCGTTCGTGTAATGCGTTCGCGCGTGACAACCGCGTGTAATACAACCATCAGTTCTTATGATACGTCGAGAGAGAAACGGGAAGGATTAATTGATGAAATTTGATTGACAGAAATTTCACCGGAGTTTGTTGTTATTACTTGTAACTTGGAAATTCATCGTCATATTTTTATTATGAAAATTACTTGGATAAACAGACTGAAATGCTTGGCTATCCGCATATTCAAAATTACAGGAATTTGAACGAGTTAATTACATTATAGCTGAATTACAATAAATCAATATCTTACTATACTGTATGTATAACTCGAGATAAATATGTACACGTATATAAAAATAAATATTACGAACTGTTACAACATCATAGATACTATTCCAACGTATTACGTAACTAAACAACACGATCGCTCTATATCAGTTACAACAGAATTATTGCGACTAGCGCCGGTTCGAGTTGTAGCTGCCAAACGTATCCAAGCTTTCGTCTGTACCGCTAAATTCAGTTAGTAAATTCGGTTATACCGCTAACCCCTCGCTGCGCCACCCCTAAGGGACGATGGGGCGGCGATTTAAGATAAACTTCGGTGTCAACTTTTTAGCGTATCGTTCATCTACGAGATCTAACAACCACCCGAGTGAGAACAAGGAATTTTATCTTCGGGCCCCTTTTACTAACAATCAGTAGCTCAATCCACTTATTCATTCACCGTTTTGTAAGCCAGGGACCCTTAAGCACTCTGTAGATAGCAGGCAACAACACCCACGGCAAGAAAAACGAGTAGATTCGATCAGAATAGGATCTCTGTTCTCATCAAATTCCCAGTTAAGTTATTTGTCAATAAGCAACCGGCATAACGATAGTTGAAATCAACAGCAACAGAGTGTGGACGTGGTAAGGATCGTGACAATAGTTGCATTTGAAATAAAATACGTCTCGAAACAGTGTTCCCTACATCGAAACAACATCGGTTCTATTCGTTTTTACGACAACTCGTGGTAGAATTGATAAACGGCAAACGCGATTCGTCTTGCCTTTCGGCGCATAGTTCGTCGTTAGGCGTATTTCCTATAGTCTTTCATTTTGTTCGCGTATGTACGCGTCATCGCACGTTTGGTTAATAAATTTAATTGAAAATTCATATACAGCGAGTATGTGCCGTACAAGTTTGCGATCATGTCTCTGTCTATGGTTCGACTACGCGTACGCACACGTTATTGAATTTACATGCATACATTCATAGAAATACTGTTCGGTGTTGGGGTTAGATCGTATCTCGTCGCTTATTCGTAGGCAGACGGAATCGTTTACGTAGAATACGTTTCCGTGTTAAACGGCCGGAGTACGTGATTTCATTTGCGATACGAAGTCACGATCGTTCTACATCCGTTGGAAATATGGCGCCTCACGTTCGTCCCTTCGTCCAGTGATGCACGGTCCTGCACTCCATAAAGCACGCAAAACCGGATCAACTAGGCATTTAGTACGGAGGAACCGCATGAAACCTACTTCCGGGATTCATGTGCCACCTCGAGATTCATGTTTCATCCTAAATCAAATAATTTGGGCAGACAGGAATTTAGCCTAGAAAGCAGGCAACAGTTCGACGAGTGTTCCATTTGTAATGGACGATTGCCCTGTGAGAATATCTCCACTAATATTTTAATTATTGGTAAAAACTACGAACATACGGAATAAAATAAGCAAAAGAATCGATCGTATAAGAAACAAGAGTGTACGCACAATCTCTTTTCTTTCTTTCACTCCGAGGAAAGAGAAGCTACAGCAACGTGTTTGTGATTGTAAACTTGGATTCTAAACTTGCAGGTCTTCCGCTGTAAACATGCTTTCTACTCCTTCCACTTTGTCGAGTTATACGTCGTAGCGATGGTTGGATGGGTGAGTCATCCGGTACAGAGAGGTCAGGGGGTGGTTAAACCGAGGGTGGCGGCGGTGGCGGCGACGACGGCACAGTCCAAGAATCGCCAAATAGGCGGTCATTGTGCTTCGCTAAAGAGTAAAAGAGACCAACCAATCGACCGGCCAACCCACGAACGTCCCACCGGTCGAGTCCTCCTCCTTTTAACCTCTCCCACCTTCCCCCTTCAACCTTTGCCGGGTGTCTGTTGTACGGCACTTCGTAGTCAACCTTTGATTTTCAAGTTTGGAGCGACCAAATTTCTTCGCATGCCACGCCGAATCGATCTCCTTCCTATGCCTTTTCATTGCGTCTCCGGCGTTCCTCCCCTCTTTCTTCTCCCTTTCTTCTCCTTAATCCTTCTTATTCTTCTCGTCCACATTTTGCTGGCACGTTCCTCTATTTGCAGCGTTTCGTCCTGTTTTCCTATGTCTCTACCAAACCTTTTTTCCACGATCCTCGAGTCACCCCTTTCTCGAACGGCGTTGGCCAACCTGCACGTCTCATTCCTTTGTCCCGGCCACGAGGTGGTAGTTACAGCAAGGTTTTATAGCCGATCGTATATCGAGCAGTTGAACGTGTACGCTTTCGTTTCCAGAATTGATTTCTTTGATTTACTGCCAACCCGTCGCAATTTCGTCGCTAGAAATCTATACTCGATCGCTTTACGCTGATCATTCTACTTTTCATATCTGAACGTGAAGTCAACAAGATTGAAGATTAGCAAGAGGAATAATAGCATTTCGAATGGAATTAAAAACAAACACGGCAGCGAAGCAAAGAAACTGTCGAGGAAAATGAGTTTCGCTGCAACTTGTAATATAACGGAGTAATATATATATAAGTAATATAGGGATAGACAGCCATTATGGAAAGTAAATAGAACCGCTTCAACGGCCTATTATTATCGCTAATGACAGATAAAACGTGCCATGGATATATATATATATATATATACATACATACACACGTACATATTGTATAGATATATAATCAGGAAATTTTGCAAACGATGATTTGATAACAATAAATATCTAAAACGTATGTTAAAATTGTTTAATCCAAAGGAAATAATCGTTTGACGATCACACAACATTTAGAAATAGTTGGTTACGATCTTCTACACCTGCAATTACACGAAAATTAGAAATAGATGAAATATGAAAATAACAAATAATCGATTCGCATGAATGAACAAACGTGTGATAACAATAACGCTAGTTCTATAGAAAATGACGATGCAGCATTATTAATGATTAAATTATTTATTCTGTTACTTCTATCAGGTGCTCGAGGATTTTTAGGTGTTCAAATATCTATCAAAGAATTTTCGAAGAATTTTCAATTTCTATAATAATCGTCGTTTTTTACACGTCTTGCAAACGTTATATGTAAATTATTTTGATTAAATATCCAATTTTCTGAAGATTTTCTGCAGATTTTCCGAGGCTACGTGTAGTTAAAGTTTTAAACAACATTTCGTACAACGTGCCAACTTGGGAAATCAAAGTTAAGAATTATACGAAGACAGCGAAGTAAAGGATTTTCAGACATTCGCAGGAACCACAGAAACGAATAGGACACTCGTGACGCTGACCGTAGCGCAGGAAGATGTCAACGGCTGTCTAGGACACGATAGACAGCGATGAACTTTTGTTTAGTCTAGAAGCGATTTTCAAATGTTGTGCCCGCGTCGAACGAACAAGAGGAAAGCTGCGAGTCGGCTGCAGTCATTTACACACGTTTCTTTTATGCAACGAAACAACGTGCTCGCTGCGACAGTGAACCACGAAGGAATAACAGCGCAAAACAAAACTTATTTTAACGTGCTGCAGCACGGTAGAACGTGCTGAGTAGCCACGGCTGATTCGTGGTTAACTTACTAGATCTTACTGTCACGAATATATCCTACTACGTGTATACGTGTATCTTAGGTCTTAGGGAAATCTTGTACAAATAACGTACCATACCTTTCGGCTCCAAGGACTCATCTCTTTAGACTTGGGTTTCAGATTTAGTTAACAACAGCGTAGACTTATCGTTAGCCGAGAAGGTTATGCTGTTTCATGCTTATAGCGTGAAACAGCAGCAAAGTAATCGAGATATATGTGGGTATTAAGGAGAAACCTCGGTACGATTGTCCGGTAAGGCAGCGATCCTTGTTCTAAATCGCCAGCTACACAGCTTCTGACAATACTCTCGTTCGCGTTAACCAGGCTCTGCTCAGACATACGTTGCTCAGCGACCATTCATCGTTGCTTGCTTGTCAGCAAGTAAATTTCGAATTTCACGAAAAACGTTCCACTTTGTAAAACGATTTAATCGTTGCGTTTAATAATATACATTATACATACATACATACATACATATTAGGTTGTCCGCAAAGTGTCTTTCTTTCGCAAACGTGTTTTTTTACAACGGTGCACGTTCATACAAACGTGAAATCAAGTCTGTGAAATGTCACAGTGTTTATCTCAACAGAACAAAATGGATCGTACGTAATTCGACAAATATAATAATATAGTATAAAACAAAAAATGTTGTACGTCTATTATTTCCTCATAAAACGAAAGAAACTTTTCGGACAACCTAATACATACATTTGCTTCATGTTACGTGCATTGATAGCACATAAACGTATATAAGTAAAACACATTTTCCAACTATACTTTGTACACACATACCGTTCACATTATGTTCTTGTCGCTTTTAAGTACACTATTAAAGTACTACCTATGTGGTTAATTATAAAAAAAGGGAATTGAGAAACAGGGTTATATTGATCGTATCGTGTACATATTTAGCTATACATACACAGTATACGTGTATAATAAGCTTGTATAATGTGGAATTAAACAGCCTTTTTGAAATGTGTCAACAAATACATATATAATAATCAAGATTTCGACAGATATCTTTTTTATTCAAGAAACTTTTAATTATTTTTACGTCTTTCAGCAGAATTATATCACTAGTTGGTTTCGGTATTGCGATACGCATGTATAAAGGATCACGAAACAAAACTACCAAACTGTAACAAATCGTACTAATAACGAAAAGTCATACTGCTTGTGATATAGTTGTGATATTGGTTATTAAGTATCCGAAATATTATTGTTTAACAGAAACGTTGATTATTCGAAAGATTATCACAGATTATGTACATATGTACGTCACAATCAGTTCCACGTATTTATACTACAATGTGAAATATGGAACACCCATGGTTCAAACGCACCGAGTATAGTTTTTTTTCGTAACTGTTCGCAGTTTTTCTGCGAATTTGTATTTCAAAGTCGAATTGTTACTTTCGATTCCAGTCTACCCCAATGCGATACGGCGCGGCGCCGCGGCACGACGCGCGACATGTCATGCGGCACAATGGGCTTGACAGGATGTGACAAGCCGACCTGTCACACGGCAGCCAAAATGTTAAAAATGTATTATTTTTGCAGATAAAGATTTAATAACGTTTATTCGTTTTGTTTCCAACGCCTAAAAATCTAACATTTACATCACCCTCGATTATTAAAAGTTCTTTTCTAACGATTGAAAATTCGTAGAATGCTAGTCTTTCATCGGAACGAAGGTATTCGTACGCAACCATTAATAATAACGATATCGTAATTATTGTTTTACGGGATCAATTCTTTTCACCACGTCTCGTAGCTTGTAATCCATCTTGAATAGGATGCGTTATTGTCCTACCCGGAAGCAATAAAATATTGAATAATTTAATCGACACACCTTGTCACACATACGTATATTCGCGGCAATTGAAATAATTCAATTATTAACGGGAGTATCAAACTTTTATAACAAGGTGCGCGTATGTTTGAAAAATATCAGCATTCGTCGCGTAAAATTCTGTCAATGCGATTGCCAAAACAGAGTAGTGAAATAGAGAAAGAAAGCAGTAGATCGAGCTTGAAAAAAAGAAGAGGGCAGAGAATGCGAGGGTTGGGCAAGTTGCGGCTGGTGGTACGCTATTGGTTGCACGGTCATCGCCGCGATTGTAAATCAATTAGTTCGCATTGTAAATAAATCACCATTTTACAACTCTACCATGCCGCACCATACGACATTCGTATGAAATTTATTGTCCATTTTCACCAGAGTCACTTCGATTTTAGCGCTCTGGCACAGTATTGCAATTATACAAAATTGTTGTAACATGCAATTATACCAATAATTCTTTCTACACGATGCTGAGGTATTATTTCCGCCTACGTTCCCTGGAATAGGTGAAATAAAGATAAATTTTGCAATTTAGAACTACTCCTGTCCGTTTATTAGGTTAATTCTGAAGTTTGTTAGCGTTACAAAATTTAACAATTCTCATGATATTTTTTTACCGAGTTACTTTTCCATCGTTTTCCAATTTTTTATACGGTTTAAATTAAATGTTTCTTGGTTTTATCTTGCCCACAATGGACGCGTGTTTAAAAATCTTCATCTCGTCGCCATAAACGGCCGTAGGTGGTTGGAACTTTCAACGTGGACTAAAACAAACAAATCAAGAGGATTCTTATTAAATCAATAGGTTTACCATTATCGTCCGTATCAAAATAAATTATTCGTTTTATTTTTGTGCCGAGTTTGTCGTACTTTTTTTTACTTAACTGTTACCGTAAGAAGAACGATAATTTCGGAATTTGCAATTTAAGCATTCCCCATTTTGGCAATTTTCAAACATATACTACTTATTTTGGTACGGGCGATAACGATAAACATACTGAGAAGAAGAATCCTCTTGATATTTTTGATTTAATCCAGCCTGAGAACTCGAATCATCTACGCCGATCATCCCAGCGAGATACAGTTTACAAATACGCATTTACAAACGCGTGTATTTGTGTGAGATAAAGCCAAGATTTTTTAAGACATCTAAAACTTTAAAAGATAGTTATGTACTAATATATTTAGTTATATGTATATAACTAAAGAAACTACGGAAAGGATAATAAGGTTAGACGTACAGAGGCCACAACTCGAGTAAGCGCACGGTGGTTTCAGCGAGTGTTGTGTATGATTCTGCCGAACGTCGAAGCAATTCCATCGCGAGTTCCGTTTGAACTTGTGTGGTTTCTCAAACGCCTTTCGAAAGTGGTATCCGAAAATATATGATTTTCAAAGAGTGCAAGGAAATTCTAATCGATATGTTTTTATGATATCGGAGGGGAAAGGGTAAGCGATATCTGGACCTAAAAGTATTCGGACCTACTTCCAAACAGCATATATATATATATATATATATATATGTACTATATATGCACTACCGGTACATAAATGCAATCAACGGTTGTCGATGGTCACCTGCCTTATCTAATGATTCGTTATTCGATACTTGCCGTCAGCAGAGACCGATAATTAAATAATCTTTCGAAAATCTTTCGATAGGCTTTATAAAGTTCAGCGAATTCACGAAGCGACAACTCATCATACACTGGCACAACTGTCTTTAAAGCCACGAATGTAGCTGTTGTACACTTTTATAACACGTTTATTCCTAAGAATTTGCTATACTTTCTTTTTAATTCCCTTGTTTAGTTGGACATTTCTAATAATTCTTCCAAACTGTGCGTTTATGAGAAGATGGCCAAGCGAAAGAATGCGAAGATCCGACTGATATAACAAATAGGCCCGCTTTTTCTCACATAATCGCAAATCATACAAAAAAATTACATTTTCTATACCGATTGGGGTCAAAACAGCGTCGATTATTGTCAAATCACTTTATTTGTCTCCTTAAACGCTTGAATTTTTTAACAATTTGGATTCAATGAATAAATCCTTGTACAGCTTTACTCAGTATCATTTAACGACGAGTTAAGAAATCAATCGAGTTACGTTCCGATAAGAAAAAGAAGATCTATTTGCTATAGATACGTTGCTGTACTATGTACATAGACGACTAATTATTGGAGATGTGAGAAGTTTAACTGTTCCGACACGTATACACGGGAACAATATAATTACACTGTCTGAAAATTAAAGGAAATTCCAGGTTGTTTCGTAGTCGACTGATGTGCGTCAGGTAATCGTGTGTACTGTTAATTGCCACTGGCTGATGGAACAATGCTGTTATAAACTGCCCGCTCTTGGGATACATCGCAGAAATTTCGAGAAAGCCACGTCACGATCATCGACCACCGACGAACGTGAAATTTGGAAAAACCTGTTAGACACCTCTCTTTTCTCATTTTCAATCATTTATTACAATCGTATTACCTGATTTAGACTTATTTGACAAACCTAATATCTTTGCACGTGAGAATCGCTACGGACCTCCATTTGGGCTTCCCTTCATTTGATCCTCGCCAGGCATAGTTCATCTTTCGGTTTCCAACGCCGATATACTACGCTCGGCGCGTCTCTACACCTCGCAATGAGAACGCGGATACATCGGTGTCTCCCGCGGTCGACGCCAAGACCGGCTTTCACTTTCATTTCGCATTTACGTTTATGCATCTCGATGACTCGCGCAATTAATTTAATCGTCTATTTATTTAAAAAAACTCGTTAACAACTTTAACCCCTATTTCGTGGTTTATAACATTTTAATAGACAATTTTTATAAGCCTTACTTACATTAATAGCATCGTTACATTTACCAACATACACACACATATGCTGGCAAGGTTTCAACGGAAATGTAACCGCGAGAACATTAAGTACGCTAATAACTAATAAATATATATAAGCTTATATATATATATATATAAGCGAAACAACAATAATACCGCATTGATATTTTGAAATCTTCGGCGAATAATATCAAACGTAAGAGTCATTTTCACGAGAAATAGTAAAATAATTTATACATGGAATCTACAAGTATTGATCTACGATTAATGGTCAATAGAATTTTTCCGATTGCCTGATAATGAAAAAAACTCGATGTTGTCGAGATATTGTAAATTGGTTTCGAATAGGTTTGGTATCGTAAAACTGTCTGTCGTATCAATTGATTTGACTGTACGAATCCGAACATGATATTAGACGTGTTCGGTGTAAAGTAAATCATGGCAGGTCCGCCTAAACGACGAACCAGCCGTTTTGCGTGGACGCATGTAGGTGGCAACGGGTGGACAGAGGGCATAGACGCGACGCTCCTATCCGTACAGTGCTGGCGTTAATGCTAATGCTAATGCCGATGCTAATGTCGATGTTAATGGCGTTGACGGCGTCCTTTGCCGATCTGTACCGGCGAATAGACCTACCAACAGACACATACTACCTCCAGTCACCCAATTGATTATCATCGATTTATATCATTCTAGCAGATAGTTCGATACAGCCCAAACGATCGATCGTTTTTATCGATTATTTCTCAATTAACATTTTGTACTTACCATTACGTGTCCTTCTTAACACATGAAAATAAATTTTGCATCGTGTTAATCACATTCTACGCGAACGTATCGATAGAAATTACAACTGAATCGCAATACGAAATCAATTTGTTAAGAGAAAAAATGTGCCGATGAGCATTTTTAGCGAATAATTCAAATTACATCTATGCTTAATATCAATACTATACCTATTACAAATTAATTACAAGGGAATAACAATTAGTTACGATGAAGATTAATATAGTATTTTGAATCAAGAACTGCTGCGTTGAGTGCTAGTAACTCAGTTCAAACAGTCATTTATATAAAATACAATTACCAAAGAGTTAACTGATTTTTAGAAAATTGTAAATTTGAGTTGTAAAAATCAATTGAATTGTAAAAATGATTTGAGTCGATACTGAATGGGCAATGAGTTCGTAAGATTGAACTGAAATAATCGTGTAACGTAGTTCTTGTAACGCACGCAAGATCATCAATGTTCACTGGATAGAGCTGTCCAGTTGTGTAAGTTTTAACGACTATGTAGCATAAAACTTTTAACGACTGGAGAAACGCTCAATTTCGATTTCTGGGACCGAGTGTAGCGAATATTGAGAATGATAAGCGGAGAATTACGATTGGTTAATTTCTATTAATTGGAATGCCTGTTTAGATTCTTGATTTCATATATATCAAGTTATGTACTAATCTTGTCACAGTTTTTCGTATGAAAATAGGATTTTTAATTTGCTTTTGAAATTTAGTTCAAAAATTTCATTTCTCTTCTTACACACTGCAGACATTTTTTTGGAAGGAAAAGGACAGCCCCTAAGATCGATTCAATTCTTAAGCCGAAATTACGTCATCGTCGTTGACGACCTAGACGTCAATTACTGCTACTACCTTTACTACCGTATTGCATTTGCATAAACAGCCACGACTCAATCTCTATGCTAATCGACTTGTTCGAGTCCGAAAAGTACTTGCGTTAGATGCGCGTGTCTGAATTCCTACATGCATATATGTATGTACGTATATACGTAATTTACAGATATTTTCAGTTTGCTTTTCACAATATCAGAAATGTATTCTGAAATTATAACTACTACTCCACTCTACGTTCCATTTTATTAACACAACTTATTTTTTTTTTTTTATTTATTTCTTACCGCAATTAATCGAAACCATGAACAATTTACCGTCACTGGCATCATTCGTATATCATACGATACAACAAATCACTTATGTACAGTTCGCCGAAACGAATTTCCTTAGCTATTACACATACATATGTTTGTAATATTTATCGCGAACTGCTAAGAAAGTTATTCAGTTTCAAAATAAATACTTTATATTTTCGAGCTTTTCACAAATTCATTTATTCTAATCGCGTTTTCTCTTTTTGAATTTTCCAAAACGTCTCCTTTCAATTTATTATGTCTCATTATTTCATTTAGACGTTAGATCTCATAAAGTTTATTTAAAAACGTACGAATTAAGATAATATATTTAATAAATAAATTATAGGATCCAATTTACAATTCCAATCACGAAACTAAATTAAAAAATGGTTTAGAAATTATAAATACATATTTATTTTCTTTGTTTTGTCATTTTAAACAAAATATACGTAATATCAATCACTTGCTTCTCAAGTTTTATTATTATCCATTATTTTCAATTGTCTGCTAATTAATATATTTTATCATTAATATATTATAATATATATACGTATATATTGTTTATTAAACGAATGCCCAAACAAATTAATATTTGCTAATGGAAAAGTGATTTGCAACATGTTTCTCGATTAATGCTTTCGACGGATATTTCAATGGTATGCGTACACTTGTAAATAAAGCGATGTTATATCATGACAATTCTAATGTACATACTGAAACGAAGCTTCACAATTAATATACAAAAGGGAAAATACTGTTTAGTATTTTTCTGTTTTTAAATTGGATGCTGGGCGAGCAAGTGAACTCATTTCTGGAGTGAAAAATCCGATTTACGGAAATTAAATTAAACCTCCGCAATGGTAACCTTTGAAATTAAATTTTTTAATACCATCTCTGTGGTCAACTGTTGACGCATATACACGTGCCTATCTAAAAATGTGTAAAATAGTTGATATGGTGTAAAGATACTCTGTTAAAGCAATGTAAAATTCGTGAAAATGTCAGTAATTTCGATTACACAAATATGTGTATCACTTTTAAGCGGTACTTTTCAATATCCTGAAACGTTGTGTTATCTACTAAGGATAAACAGGATATGGAAATAAGTACTTGAAACTTAAATCCACTTAAGATGAATGAATTTTTAGACTAACGATGTTAATTCCACAGAATGAAACGATTAAGCGACGATTAAGGTTACTCGATTATTTCTTTTGTAATATCTTTTAGTGGACTTAAATCTAATTAACAATTATAAATTTCTCCCATACAGGGAATAGATGCCTACGCGATAAAAGAATTTGCTTTATAAATATTTGAAACGTGATGGATCAAATTTTGAACACGAACGCATCAATTCTATTCTTAAAAATATAAGGGCAAGCTCTTCGCTGATCTATTACAAAGCTGTTTCAGAATTACAAATGGACCAATTAAGGAGTGTGTAATACGAGATTGTGAAGGAAATATTTCCTTATCTGGTAAACATCTGTCCAATCTTGTTTTATCTTTTACCATCAGAACTTTAGAACGAAAATCTTGTGCGTGGTTGGTGACAAGCAACGAGCCACGCATTAGTACAACCATATCCGTTGGAATTTAATAAAGTTTTAAGTAAAAAGTTGCCTATTAGTTGATATAGAGAATAATATAATTTAGTTTTCATATCTAAATCTTAATATTATGTGTGTGTGTGTGCGCGCGCGCGCCTGTGTACACACTTATACATGGTATATCAGTATATACATAGTATATAGGTATATAAACACGCGCGCGCGCGCGCGCATACACACACACACAGAAGAATGTATATTTTATGCTAAAATAATATGAATTGCTATGAAATTTATTATAACTTTATTTCATTCTCGTAACAAGTATTAAAACACAGGAATAGTTGAATCCAACATATTGCCACTATCGTTTAGTAAGTTGACTAGCAACGACTAAGCAAATAAAAGCAGTGTTGTGTCCTATCGAGAGCCAAGTCGATTCTTCCTTTTTAAATTAAGCGAGCAGGCAGATTAATATACTTCGGAATACGATACACAACAATTCCAACGTATTATAAATTTTAGAGTGCAGAAAAATTATAACTGATAATTTGATAATAATATCTATGATCTTTGCGTGTGCGTGTGTATTTGTGTCAACGTAAAACATTATTAGAAATGTAAATGTCTAATAAGACGATGGACACGATTTTACACGTAGTTACATATACATACATACATAAATACATACGTATATACATACATATATATAATAGAGTAGACACTACAGATTGGTTTACAGAGTTGATTATAGAGGAGTCACAATCGCAATTACATAAAGCACGTAGTCTTGTAATTTGAAGAATTCTCTCAAAATTAATTTTTCCAGGATGCTTCTCGCTTTCGTTAAAAGTAAAGCGACCGAGGCGATCGTCGTATCGCGAAAATCGATAAAAGAAAGAATTTTCCTTTTCTATTGATTTCCTTTTGAAATATGTATGTATCGGATCGCGGATTCGATGGTTTCTCGATCTATTGCAAGATGTACGCAGACTGTAAACTAGGATTGACTTCGATATCGAAGAATGGGACGGCCGCTAAGCTAGGATTCGCGATTTATATTTGATCGAACTCGATGCCAGATCCCAACGCGGTCAATCCTTGCGAGAGTACATCTACGAAGCTAGGTCTCTGGCAATAATTCGAGAAAGATCTTCCTGACGACGTTGACGGCTCCTTCGGGAACGGATCCCCGAGATAAATGGAAACTCAGAGCATTGGGACCATTTTCCGTCCCCCTCTTAAATTCGATGAAATGTCACATAGCTACACTGCATTGTGTTCGTTTCATCATATTCATAAAAAGTGTTTCAAAGTTTGCTACTTTCGTCTAAAATAACGTGAACTCGTGGATACTCGTGGATACTCGTGGATACTTGTGGATACTCGTGGATACTCGTGGATACTCACGGATACTCGTGGAATGTAACTCTAGAAGAATTATAAACGAAAACAATGTTCTGAAACCTGGTTAAAATATTCTAAAAGCTTGTGCAGATAATATACATGTATGTACGTACCTATATAACAGTGTTTCTAGTCCATCATATTTTGCATCTCTGGATACAATACGAAGGACTCTAAATTCTTAATATTGCTGATAATTTTCAGCTTATGATAAAATATTTATTACAGGCACAAAATTGTCTTTATAGACGATCAATTTGTGGAATGGATTGAAATAAATCAATATTCGATAATATGCTTTTAGCTATGTCTACAAGATTTACTATTTTACAACTTGCGCTTGCACTTTTTAAAATCACAAAACACCAAGTATCGTATTACGAATATTGTCATGAAAGATCGTGGATTTGATATTTGACATTTATCTTCTTTGGTATATGTACATACTGTACGCTCTACTTTCATCTGTTACATTCGCTTCAGTCACCTCCTTCTTGTCCGTCCTTTCACAATTTTATTATTAAGATATTTCGTATGTGACTTAAAAAAGGATAATTTCTCTTTCTGGCGACAAAACTATACGTATGTCTTACTTGAAATATATAATATATGCAATACAATATCCCAATATAATATAATATATATGTAATATAATATCCCAAGGAAAATATCACTTGAAATTACAGTGCTTTTTCGATACTTCTTTTCGTGAAAGTTCATGTATAATACAACAGCTTACGTCAACTGACAATGAGTTTCTAGCAAAATAGACAATTTTTATCATAACACCGTCTCGGAGGGTAAACTCTAGATGAACGACGAATTACGACAGCAGAGAGAGAACAGAACCGTTTCCGTCGTCAGAGGGTTGGTTAATCCGGTTAGTCCAGAAGTTACTAGTCGAATCAGCCGAAGAGAAAGACATGAACAGTTAAGGATAATCGACGATAGAAGCAAGAGAATTAGTCACCTCTACCGTTCTACTGTTGGAGTCAAACTTTTACCTTTGCTAGTAGAAATCCAATCGACTCTTATTTATCGCGTGTCATCCTGATCACTTTGTTATCAAGAATAAGATTCACCTCGGAAAAATGTT
This sequence comes from Bombus pascuorum, assembly GCF_905332965.1. Lineage (NCBI taxonomy): Eukaryota > Metazoa > Arthropoda > Insecta > Hymenoptera > Apidae > Bombus > Bombus pascuorum. The sequence goes on along the minus strand of NC_083492.1, from coordinate 61,436 downwards.
TCTACACTTATTTCGAACTTTTCACTTTACCTTTTTAGATAAATTTCTAAACTAGAACCTGATTTGATCAATAAAGGTTCGTAATAACAAAGCTTATCAATATCTTACCTAGGATAGAATGTTCTTCTTCAAGTATTTCAAATATTTAACAATCCTGTATACATACTTTATTTCAGCGTATTGTATAATATTATGTACATCATATGTTGTTGATCATTTCAATGATTAAAATGTAAATTAGTCGAATATTTACAAATTACATAATATGATAGAGAATAAAAGAAAGAATAAAAGAAAGAATGGAAGAAAATGATGAAATTCAGAAATGTTTGATAAAAATTTAACAGTACTTTTGCAAAATTGGTATTCGAATAAAATGAAACTGGGGCATTTGCGTAGCGAAAACAAAGTTTGAAAATTCGTTGGTTGAAATGAAAATGGAGGGGGTGCGGTGGGTGGCTGAGGAGAGGGGGTGGGTAGGAGGTGGCGGAGGAGGAGGAGGAGGAGGAGAGAGCGGGAAGAATATCAGTTACCGCTTGGTTGGAAAGTTGGCTGAGGGTTGCTACGAAGAATACCCATTTTTAATCTGGTAGCTTTCATCTAATATTAACTGGAATTTAAAGGGACTGAGGTAAGAGATTGCGGGTCGAGAATAAAAGAAAAAAGGAAAGACACGGTTAAAATGGAATCACTGGGAAGAGAAAGAATGCATAAATGATTTTACGCCGTAGAAACGACTCATATTTTCATCGTTTAAAGCTCTCTCGACAATTTTGTATTTTCCCGCACAACTTTTTAATGCACAATTTTCCCCACAAAAACGGTCTTAGAGAATCATCGGTATAACGTTCAGGAATAGTAGAGAATTCAATTAACGATTTAATTGTTGTAAATAATATGTTTCAAATGTTACATAATATGTAAGAATGATGTAAGAATAATTTAGTTGTTTGATCATTTTAATCGCTAATTTTTCTGCAACATTATTTCACAAGAGTTGTTAATAATTTGCAAAAATTCAGCTACGTGAAATTTCAGTTTCTTCTTCATTATAAACGTCGAGGATAAAATTTGGGAGAGAAAATTGAACGAAACGGATCATCGCGCTGTCGTTTCAATCACAAAATATTTCTATTAATATCGTTATTACCATCCTTGTTCAAAAATTATGTACATGTTTGAGCTCGTTTTAAAGCCCAAAAGAAAACCATTTTCAAGTTTATTTGTAAGATTTCATTTACGTTTTTGCTTACGTAAATACATCGATAACAGGCACACGAAGAACATAAATTGTTAGTTTCACGCTAGTCATACGAATGTCTTACTTACTTACTTACTTACTTGGAATGAAAAGTACAATCGTATCGTATCGTATCGTACAATCGTATTTTACGAGAAACATTATTCGTTACATACATTACAGGAATAATTCATTTAAAGAAATCTTTTTGATTTTTACATCTGTTTTTTTTTCTTTTCTTTTTTTGCTCTCATAGAATTTCTCGTCTAATTACAATAAAAGTGACATTTCGTCTCGTTTTAATGGATTGGCTTCGTAAGGAAATTGTATCTAGGAGCTAGGCGTTCTGATTGATATATCAAATCTATATATCAAAATAACAGTATATACGACACAATTATTTTCCAATGTTTTACTTGTATAAAGGAAAGGCTATAAATCGCATCATCCAGAGTGTCTCGAAATGTAAAATATGTTAAACAGACATTTTTTTTCCTGTACTAGAGAAAGCCGCGTATCTCGGGTTCGTGTTTTCTTGAAACTCTAATATGGATTTTTCTAGAAGAACGGCCTCGATCGTTGAATCGTTTGCGTTTTTATCAAACGAAGTATTCACGGAGGTAGTAAAAGTTCAAATGCATCCAGGTGTGAAACGAGGAATCGTGCAAGGGTGTAGGCAAATAAAACTGTCGACATTGCAAGACTTTATTGCCAGTACGCCATTGCTTGGGAGCTGGTTTAGTCAGTTGAGCATTAATGTGCCCGATGTAAATCGAGCTTCGTGTTCTTTCTTTCCTTTACACCTTACACTCTCCTTCGGATCGTTATGCTTTCAGTACATTGGTCTAGCAAGAATGTTCTTGTGCTGTCTTCATTGTACTTCTGTGAGCAGTTCTTTCCCTGGCAGTCACCCGTGAATAATGGCGATTTTATTGTGACAAAGAATCGTTCTTTCGCCTTCTATTCAAACTGTATGACTTGCTTTTTCGTCAAACTAACGTCGAGTTAACAACGACTTTTAGTTATGTATATAATCTCGTATTGCCACGTTATTACTCGCATAAAAGCAATAGAAGGTTAATTTTTCAAAATTTTTTCGATACATGAAATCCGTACGCTTTAATTTAGTAACAGTTAATATTGTATCGTTATCAATACGTTTATCTTTATATCGATATAGTATCGATAGTGTCGATTAGACAAATTATCCGATGCATCATCGTCCTTCTAAATGTATGTCTGTGTTTTTAATAACTGACTTTGCATTTTGAAGTTGATATCTGGAAATTGATTTCAAATGAAAATTAAACGTTGCGAGCGTTATTTCACACACAATCTTTCTTTCTGACATATGAACATGTAAATATAAGGCGAACAAAGAAGCGATCAACTCCATCGACATAAGCCAAATACTTCAATATTTTAAACTAAATCAATTTTTTAAATCTCGGTGTGTCGATTCTTCAAACGAGATTGATAGACATCACATTTCTAAATTTTTGTACGAAAAGCATTGCTACAATCTATATGTGTACGTATATCGAAAACCGCAAAATCTGTAATACGCTAATATTTAATTTTAAATTGAATCTTCGAATATTAGAAACGAAAGTCGATATTCTCTTATTGGAACCGATTTAAATTCTCTAATATCGTATGACAATTTATGTTCGTGATAAGAGATCGTAGAGGAGATTGCGAAATGTGTTGTCCAGCTGGGCTTATTAGTTGCACCTGCATGAGCACGTGAAAGGCCATACATGTGGCTTCGTAACATGGCGCATATACTTAAAGGTATACATATCTACATATACACTGTACTTATGCACTACCACGACTGACAACGTGCGGTTAGAATATCCGAATCGGCTAATACAATAAAGCATTTAAGTTTTTACACACTTGTATCTTGCAACTTTTACAATTGAATACTTATCAACTTCATTTATATACCCATCCTAGTAGAATAGACGGAAATGACGAAGACAATAACCATGTTATTTACTGTTATTAACGGTATTTTGTACAATTTTTCGAAATTTATATATACGTTTATCTGAAGAGATTTCCATGAAAACAGATCAACACATTCGAACGAAAATGAATAAAAATAGGTTAATCTTTTAAGATTTCCTTTACGTAGCCAAATTCCTTGTTTACAAACAAACTATTTCTACATTTCAATTATCTTTCTAGACCTGATAGTTTCGAAGAAAAGAAACTTGATGAAATATGTCACTAACCTTCAACTTTGGCTATTATTTTCTCTCACACTATCGATACGATTGTGGACAAGTAAAAGAAAATATCTACGCGTCAGATATTTCTTCGACAACTGCATCGTACACAAGTTTCCTTAAAATGGGCGACTTACTTTTTAACACGGCCAATTTTGGGAATATTCTCTTGTTGGAATATTATTAGGTTATAAGATGGTTTATTAGAAAATAAGTAAAGATTATTTTTGTCGTGTAAAAGCAAATATATCAGCATCAGATCATGATGGAGAATTTTTGTTGAGTCTTCGATCGTTTGTAAATTCGATTAAACACAAAACATGATTTACTACATCGATGCCACATCGGCCATCAGAATTAGATCGATCGTAAGATCGTAAAAGAGGAATCGGGAAGTATGCCTGGCCTGGACAGACATACCGGAGAAGCGGACGAGTACTCTGACTTTTCGTTGCTTATGGAGAGGATCTAGAAGTCGTTGCAAGAACGTCACGTAGTGATAATAGACGAGGATATGAATAACAGACGTTGAAAAGAGCTTTAGGGGGTATGCGCATAATCTAGTAAGATTAGATTAATACGAGATAGGTATCCTCGAATACTTCAAACTCTTATTGTTTCGTTTACAAGTTGAATAAAAAGCGATATAATAATAAATATAGCGTGTAGAAGCAAAATAAACGAAGTACTAAAACTCGAGAATGGTAAACCAATTTTGAAAGACGAAACATATTCTGTAATAATATAGAGATACATTTCATGTTCAAGATTTGATGCTACTAGACTACTATTAGTAGAGATAATATGACTATTAATACGAATGACCGTGTATACAGTATTATACATTCCATATTTAATTACGTACGTTCTTGTCACGTTTCTCTGCGTACAAATATGTTCATTCAAAAATTTTACACAAGATTTCGTAATAGATAATTCACGCACTACGCCATTTCTACTTTTATCAATTATACATATATTTTGTCTGATGACGAGTTACTGCCGAACCACGGTTCTACTCGAGATATCCTTCCGGACGATATTTTAAGTAAGTACATTTATTAAATTACAAATAGGTGTAGCAATAATTATAATAATATAATTATAGATATTATTCATTTATACCTCTAGTTTAGCCGCTACCTTCCGGCTAAAGAAGAATGACTTCCAGTATTTCCATTTGCTTGTTACAACCAATACTTATCGGTAGACTCGACTTATTGATTTAAATTAAACGATGAACTGAATCATTAGAAATAATTAGGAGGTATTGCAAGTGTAACGATGTGGTCAAGATGTTCTATATCATATAAGTACATACGTATAATACGATAGGTACGTTAAACGATGGTGTCGGATGAACGTATTCGGTTGGATGTACAATAATGTACATATTAGAAGGGAGCAGCAGTTTGCATTGATACCGGTATTTCTCGTGGCTCGAGCCTAACCGACAGAATTCAGATTCCATTTGGCATTCCCGAGAGACAACGGCAGCTGTCGGAATGCACCCGAATCGTCTCTACTGTATAAATACATGCAAACGTAAACACACACTTGCGGAATAGCATAATCTCTTCCTCTCTCTCTCTTCTCTCTCTCTCTCTCTCTCTTCTCTCTCTGTCTCTCTGTCTCTCTCTCTCTCTCTCTCTCTCTCTCGTCTAGATTTGAATCCATAGATACTTAACTTGCAAGTTTTTAACAACAATAATTCATCCGTGCATTAATGCTTTTATTTATCGAAGAAATTTCAATTTTTATGTTTCACTCAAATTTTTATGTATGTGCCAATGGGCACATACATATATACCAACTGTTTTTTTGGCCTTCTGACATTTCTCAGTTTCACATGTATATGTATTTTTGGTATAATTCAACGTGATATAATAACGTGATTGAATATAACTTGATTAAAAGATTAGTCACGTATATATCGAATGTCATTACAATATAGGACGCACAGAGGTATACAATTTGTTTCCATATAAAAAAATTATAACATCATTCTTCTGGTTATCATTTTTTATTATTACGCATAATTCATTTATAGTTATATTCGTAGTTCATTCGTAGCTATATTCATAGTTCATTCATAGTTCATTCATAGTTCATTCATAGTTATAGCCAAATCTCAACACGTTGATTAATGTAACAGTGGACATTTTTATGATCACTATTATCGCTCATATTAAAGTATAATATTTTTTGAACCTGATTAGAAAGTAACACCGCAAAATTTAATTGTCAATAACTTTCAGGTTTGATACTCGAAATAACCAAGAAAAACATAGTTTACAGTGTCCTTTGTCTACCATTGTAGGAAAACCAAATTTAATTTTACTATGTTATTGGGTATACGACGTATATAAATATAATTCTCATTCTGAGGAATTCAATGACGATGGTAATGAATATAAATAATAAAAGATACAGATATATAAAACGCGAAAAGATTCTTTTGCTCGATGCTTGATTAATAGTAGTCCATGTATAAAGTAAAGTATAAAGATATGTACAAGCTGTGCGAGGAGGCCTCGAGTTGCCTTCGCGTCGTCTCGTGTTGTCTTTTAAATTTATAAAGGCAAGGTCCAAATGTGCATCGAACGAAGCGAATAAGCAACTGCGAAGCATCTTCGATCTCGCCGGAAAACCGCCAATCATTAGCTCGTCCTAAGTCCTGCTGTATTCAACGTCAAACCGAAGCATGCCTCAAGGTGAGACAGGTAAGTATACATCTCGCCAGGCAGCTCGCGGCTTTGCCTCGCACTGTCTGTACATAGCTCAATTATTGTCAAAACTTCGGGTATCTGTGATTTAGAGAATATTGTTGCAATTCCTGATTAATACACGTGGCTAATTTTTAAAATGTTAAATGCTTCATTTATTTATATTTGCATGATTATTAAATAATTGAATAATGTCTTTAATATAATCGATTTTTACGTTATTTCTAATTTATAATCAGACATTATTGACGGTTACGGTAGAGCAGAGGTTTGCAAGATAAAATAACGATAGGTAACGAATGTTACAGACATATAGTAATAATAAAGGATATTAAATCTTAATGGTAATGTTAATTCAATTCTATAATTACCTCATCTATTATTATGATCTGCGATACATTCAGTTTCTAATTGAAGTTGCATGAAAGTTGTAAGCCGAGTGAACATTTTTTAAAACAATACCAGCTGTTTCATCAATTGGAGGAATAATTTCGAATATTTCATGTTTGACCGGAACAAAGTGTATAAGAAAAGAATCTGGAACAACGATATCATCAACTATTGGCAATTTAGTCACGATCTCGTAATATCGTCGTTCAATATCTAACGAATTTTGCCTGATTCGCAAACGACCATCTACGCAGGCAATAGCAGAGGCAATCATTCAAGCCGATTTATCACGTGGCCCGAGCGAACACCGCCGGTCATACATTCTGACTCCAATTTACATCCGAAATCCATTTGGCCGATATGGCATTCGTCACGACATTTGGGTCGATCTACGACTTCTTGAGCACATTCCTTCAGTCGGTCACGCGTCTCAGTTATGAAATCAGCAGTACGTACATAGGTTTTCCGAGCATGATTCTGCAACTAAGATAGTAATAATTCGACTATGTGGAATATCAAGCCAAATAAATAACGAGGGAAATTGGATATATAGGGAGGCAGTGACAAACAGCCAAACATCTCGCGTAAGACATATTAACTAGACTCCCGAGAGTGCTATAATCTCTCTTGTATGTCACTCGTTGCACCGCGCCCGTTACCTACCTACCTACATACATATATGTATAGTGATAGTAACCAGACAAGACTACGGTTCCTTTAGGCAGGATCCCTAGTCGTCGGTTGATTCACGAAGTTGGCTATACATATTCGGATTAGTTTTCAAGGCTTGCTCCACAGTTGGCCATGGCTAGTGTCGAAAATAATTTTACTGTAGGTTACTTTCTAAAATAAGGTAAATAAGGTAAAAATATGTGTATATAATAAGAAATTCTTCAAATTTGATATACGATTAGAACTATATACTCATGTATATAGAATATAAGGAAAGAACAGCAAATACTTCCATCGTTTATCTTTTTATTTTCCCGTGTTTGAATTGTAACATTCGCCGTCTTTTTCCGTGTTATGCGTGAAAGCATAAATGCTGTTTACAACGTGTTCGCGATAATATTCTCACGATCTATTTATGTAAAATTGAGTATATCATGCTTGGTTCAAATTGAGATTAAATAATGCCGCATATTTTTTTATTGAAAATGATTCAATGAAATTGAAATTGTTAATCCAGCCATTTTTTTGGATATTTGTATTAATTTCAGAAATTAGTAGTATACATACATATAAGGAAAAAATTATCAATAAAAGTTTGCGTATGATCGATCAGTTTCACCTTTAGATAGGCACTTAAGTACATCAAGTACTTACAAGCATTTCGACAGCATGTAACTAATACATAAATATTAATTTTCTATTGAATGAAATTAACTCGTGAAGTTCCTGTAACGCTTTAACAGATATGCATGTTTTCGAAATTACGCGTACATAATTTTCTGTCGATATAAATATAAAAATTATTAGTCGATCGTAAGAAATGGGAAATATATAAAAGATAGAAATTAGAATCTAATTGATATGTATTGCCTTAACAGTAAAATCAAGGAATTTTATCGAGCATCCCATTGACGTGACTATTTTTTCTTTTTTCTTTTTTTTTCTTTCATATTGATTGCTACTATAGCAATTTATCTTTCCTTCTACCCCACGCGAGGTCACCTTAGATATGAAAGCTTCGAGTAGCCAGCGCATGCAAGCACGCAAAAATATCATTACATCATAAAACACGAGGTGATCCTTTGAAACCAGCGATGCATATCGGTTAGCTTATATTTTCGTTCAAATATTTCTTCGATTATGAGACTTTAATTTGGCTTGCGATTTTATTAAGGAGCTTCTATCGATAGTTTGATCATCGATGTACACGTATATTACCTATAATAAATTTTAATTCGATATTGAGACATATCAAGCATGGGCCACCTTTTTAGTTTTCAGGTAAAAAAATTATTCTTGACACGGTTGGCATGCATATACTCGTTTGTATTATAAAATTGTTGTCCATGTTGGCAAAATACCTCGAATCGTTAATTAATCCATTAATTGGTGCAAAAGGTTAATTATTGATACTTAATGGTCATGTCGATCATACAACTTTACATGTATGTAGCTCGGATCTATTGTCATTACTTCGATTTTCATTACTTCGTTAAATATGAGAAAAATATATGACTAAGAATCGTATACTATTGTCACTTATTTAACCTACCGTTACTTATAACGAGTTTTCGCGCCCGTTTCGGATCGTCCACGACGCTTATCGGCCGTTATCATCCGTTTTTGGGAACCGTTACTTTACCGAGCTCGATATTCCCGTTTCTGGCAGTCAATACAAGAAGTTTATCCTTGAAACGAATGGCTCAAGTACAAGTATTCAAGCGATTCGAGTATCGAAGCGATGGTCGCCCTTACAAACATTTTGACATCGTCGCTGACTATACTATGGTGGCGAGCCGCGAGACAAAAGTCACAGAAGCACTAGTTCTGCGGTTTGTCGATTTGCCACCCGTCCGCCACAGATGTCTCCGAATCTCAAACACTTACATAGAACGTTTACATTTTAAATAAGATTTTAAATAAGAGAATAAGCAAAATACGACAACATGTTTGCTAAGACGGAACGTTCAGGTTTCCAAATTTTATAAATGTTGGCGCTATCTGCCCTATTCTCGTTTCCAAAGATGTTAATATCGTAATCGTTATAATCTTTATTACAATTTACAATTGTTGTGCGAATATTACAACAAATTTTGAAGCAAGCTTTTGTCTGCAAAAAGATTTCTGATACATTAATAACAAATATTTTCATTAGAAAAATGAAAATTGCGACAATAAATATTTTATATTACAGGGTCAACAGTAACAACAAGAGCAGTTCTTCAAGGTACGGCAGAGTTGTCATGTGATATCCGTCCACCGCAACAAAATGATTCCGTAATTCTAGTTGTTTGGTACAAAAGCGATACCACACCTATTTACAGGTAAATAAACAAACTTTCATGTAGAAAATTATTGCGTCTTGAATATTAATCCGAGCTTGTTCGAACCTTATATTATGATCGATTCGTTCTTTTCTTATTGTATTTTGTATACATTATTAGAAGTATATGTTAAACAGTAAATTTCGGTTATTTTACACAATACGTTTCGTTTTACAGTTCGTTTATCGCAGAAAATTCATAATGTATAATAGTTTTCAAATATAATTGTCAAGTTTGTACGAGGAAATTGAGGAATAATGTATCGATTCGGAAAAATAAAGAGTAGTGAAAACAAAATTGCTGAAAACTTTTATCGGGATCATTTACAAACGAACAAGTCTCGCGCAAAGTTGGAAAAGATTACAACGAATCTCAGAGTTTTAAGAATCAAAATGTTAAATATAATTGTTCTATTAAAGTATTAAATTAAGAATATATTGTTTCAGTTACGATATGAGAGGCAAACATTCTGAAAAAGCTTCTCATTGGAATAATAAGGACCATCTAAACGACCGTGCATTCTTTAGAACTGTCACTGAACCAGCAACATTAAACATCAATCACATTGAAGAAAGAGACGAAGGTGAATACAGATGTCGAGTAGATTTCGCGAAGAGTCCTTCCAGAAATTCAAGAATTCACCTGATGGTCATAGGTTTGTATTATGCGGACTTTTATATTTAGTAACATTGAATTCGTTACATATCAATTTATTATGTATCTCGTAAATTTTATGTATTTGTAATTTTTTATATTAGAAAACATACATTTGCTGATTAAAGCTCATATCTCTCATATGATCATGTGATCATATCAGCTCATATGATCTGACTCGGTATAAAATGGTATCTATTGTTAAAGATGGGGAAAGTTCATAGGTCTTTTGCAACGTGTATGTAGCTGATTTTAACGATATTTATGCAACATTAATATCGTTTCTATACACATACCGCGATATTATTGATTTGCGAAAGAATAATCGTTTCAAGAACTAGAAAGGAGGGTGTTAGAAAATGTCGATTTCGGAGATCGTCTTGAGTTGAAAAATTCATGCAAACTCTCTAAAAGTGTCTGTCCTTATCGCTTTTCCGAAAAATAATGGGAAAGCTGTTAAAAATGAATCCAAACACGCGAATATGATAGTGATCAAACTCACCTAACTCGTTATAATTCATCTCATTTCTTGTCAATATAATTAATGAAAAAATCAGTCTATCGACTTATCGTCGACTGAATTGTCCTGAACGTATCATAAACTCTGCAGTCCAAGTCGCTTATTTTTATTCTTAATTTATTAACGCCAAAACTAACAGCTAGTAATTGAGGATTATTCGAATAAAATTATAGTCATACATAATCGAAACTTTTATTCAACGTTACACTCGCTGAATATCGTTCGTTGAATAACCAATAACAATTAGAGTAATTTTATACGATATTATTTCATACGAAATTATCGAAATAAATCTTTTAACCCGGTAGTGCTCGACTCCGAATTCTGAACAAATTGTCACAAACGATAAACTAATATGTCGCCACATAGATAATTAATTAATAATCCCCCTTCTTTTTAGAACGGTTGGTTTACAAATCGGTTAATTGGTCGTGTCATTAGGATATTGTACCATCGGTTCGTGCCTTATAATAATACAAATAGCAAAGATACGTGCAATTAATAATATATTCAATAAGAATGTTTTATTTTCGTATATTACAGTACCACCGCATAAACCAAATATTATCGATGAACGTGGAACTGTGCCAGCGGTAGCAGGTCCGTATGAAGAAGGTGGTGATATGAAATTACAATGTCTTGTTTCTGGAGGTGAGTTTTTCTTATTGTTTTCTATTTATATTTCTACCAAGAGTGAAAAATTATTACGTTCGTATTCAAGTTTTCTGCATAAGCATATCAAATTGTTTTCAAGTAATAACATTGACAATCGAACAATTAACGTGGAACCGAGGATATCGTCCGACTTGTAATATAAATTATCTTACAATTATTTTTCTCAACAAAAGACGAACGTCCCCGTACGATACACGACAGCTTGGAAGGAACTGACAAATATTCGCTATTTCACGAGCTCTTACTGTCAATGCCATGTAGGTATGAACAATATTTTTCGGTCGTTCTTGAAAGGTTTTTACGTTCGAAAAAGGAAAATATGCTGGCAACCGTTTATTTTTCGTCCAAACGATATAGACAGTTCAATGCGGAGTAGCTGAATAACAATTAGATGCAAGTATAGGCATGATCCGATTATGTTTGATGAAAGATCTCATTATAGAGATATTTTATAATACTATTATATCGTTATTTTTTACAATTTTGTTATTATAAATCAACGTAGATTTAATTACACGTACAGTTAGACATGGTATTAAACATTACTTCCAAAATAATGTATATCCGATATTCAGAAAGTTATAAATTAATTAAAGATTTACAATATTTTAAATACTCTATGGATATATTGGAGATTATTGGTATTCAGCATTTGAATCTGCCGCTTTCGTTTAACATTTTAAACCGTCTTTACCGTCTCTTACAAGCGTGTATGTAGCGTTGCGTTGAGTATGCCCCCTACAACCTGCCGTACACGATATGATTTGTCTCAAGGCATGCCATCAGATCAGGTTTCATACGAGGCAAGCTGCACCTCTTGGGACTTACTTGCAAGAGTAGTTTGGACATGGGCATCTTCCATGAAATTAAATATCATTTCTGTGCGAAAAAAAGTTGCAATTGGTTAGTTGTAGTAGTAGTAGACGTGTGTATTGATACGATAATAGATATGTGTGTAATGAAGAGCAAGAAATACCACGAGAAAAGGGAGAAAACGGTCTCGAAGAATTGGCTGAGTGCCAATATAATACTATCGTATTTGGTCTCATCTTAATCAGGAAAATTTCACAAATGCGTTAATGAAATTTTTAGAAATAAAAGAAAATTCCGTGGTTGCATTAGTGTTTTATCTCACTGGTACGAGGGCGAAATGTATGGCTCCTGTGTGCGACCATCTAAAGTGCACGAGATAACGTCGCGGGGATAGAGATGACACAACGATGGCGAAGATCGATGGTATAAACAATGCAGTCCGTTCGTATTCTGCGCATACATGAGATCAAAAGTAATCACGAGGCCAAGTAATATCTGACCGACAAATGAACAAAAGGCACCTGATCTGCCGGAACACAACCTACCGCTATATGCTAGAATATAGAAACTCTCGATCCGTTTTTAGTGGCTTCGTACCTACGTCACGCAGTACAAGAAATTTAATCATGACCTATTATCGAGTTCCATTGGTATTAACAAAATATCTTCATCTACCGGACCTCATCCTGCCACAACCATCCGGTAGACCATAAACAAACACTAACCTTCCACGGCCAGCTACCCACGTCATCGAGTACAAAGTCGTAATAGGGCTTAAAATTAAAGTCTACGACTTTTACTTTACGAATGAAGGGGTCTGTCTAATTTCTGCCTACCGCAAACAGGCGGCGGACCAGTTCTTCACCACGCACGAGACGTCGTCGGCTGTTTTCGGTGAACTTGTAGAACCGTTTCGTCCATTTTCACTTCGACGATTCTCGAATATATTGCAAAGCTCAACAGTTTGAACAACTTCTCCCTATACGTGTAACCGAGATATTAAAAATGCTAACCCAAACCCCCAATACAATTATAGACAGAAGACGGATGGGGCGATCGGCAACCAATACTGGATGCATACGCTGTCATAGATGTGTCACACACAACTGTAGGCAGAAATACACTGTATTTATACCTACAGCTTCTTGCGAATATCCGGGAAATCAAGCGTATCCGACGGTTATACGTATATACGAAAAAGCTGCTCAGAACGTTGATCACTATAACATATTCAAAAGTCATCGAAATCGGTGATGACAAAACGGTTCTATAAGTTTAACGTATATATTTTTTAAAATTAATGTCGATGCGTATAGATATTTATTTTGAATACATTTCAGAATTTTTATACGAAGTTCGCCGTGACTGAATGAGGTTTTCAATTAAATCCTCACAGTTTGTCGAAAAATCCTGCAATATCCAGTACAAAAGTATTACATCTTTCTCATACCGGTAATCCAATACCATTCGAATCACTTTGAGACATGACCCTTCGAATTTCTGGTTTATAACGTGTTATTAAGTGACTGAGAACGAAGCACGAAAATTGCCGTCTACAATACAAAATCAAGGAAAGAAACGTTATACTCGGAAATTATAGCCAATACGGCACAACAAAATTTCACGTCTCCGTAACTTTTTTGCCAGCTAGATATCCGAGTAAAGCTATCAAGCGTTCGTCGGCAGATACGGCCTCCCGCGTTACAGTACTTTTCTCCCAAATGTACAGTTGAATTAAAATTAAAATAATATTAAATTTTTCTTTATCCATTCGTACATAGTATAAAAAATCTTTTGGCTCATTTTGCCGCAATTCTTCTAATAATACTATATGCAAAAATGCATCTCCTGCAATCAGCCAATATCTTCATCATTTCCTCTTTTTCTCTCTTTTACATGGTACCTCTCCCCCTTCGATTCACATAGCTACCGCTACACCAATCGCAATCTCTTTTTTTCAGAGACACATTTTCTAACATCATTTCGCTTCGAAGTCAAAACGGATACTGACTGTGAGTAGGTTTCATGAGGGCCACACTAGACTTCATGAGACCCAGCTCGCTTCGCATGAGCTTTCGTCTCGAGGCATACCTCGAGGAAAATCTCTTCATGTAGGGCCCGCTTTAAGAAGAACTGTGTAATAGAGTTATTTCTTTCTTTTTATTTCTAATAAGTAAATACATATTTATTTTATCAGTTCGACAAATGATCTGTTCAATAATTGGATTATAAATAGTAGTCAACAGATATTTGACCTACTTATATTTATATGTTGTTTACTAGGTCGACCAGAGCCAAAAGTGAGATGGTGGCGGGGAGAAATGCTCCTTGATTCGAAAGATGAGCCAGGAGAGTTTCCATCTCTTCGTAGAAATGCTTTAATAGTAAGGGAACTTTCAAGAGCTGATCTTCATGCGGTATTTACTTGTCAAGCATCCAACAACAATATCAGTCAACCTGTCTCTGCATCGGTTGCAATTGAAATGCATTGTAAGTTTCGTTATAGTATATGATACTGTATTTAAATACCATTTAAGTACGGTCCGAATTTGTTTGTTCAATCGCCAGAAGCGGGACGGGACAGTTCGTAGGACATTGTCCTGTAATAGAGTTTGTTCTTGGTTTTGTGTCAAAATTATAGTACCGAACCGTTTTAGTGCCACGTATTTTTTATTTTTAACTAGCCATACATACATACATACATACATATATATGTATTTACTAATTGTAGTACATATTCATCATAATTAATATCGCAATTGTAGTGTTTATTTTTGTACTATTTTATTTACTATGGATTTATATCTTCGATAACACAATCTCAAACTAACTTATAGCAACGTTACATTTTTCTCGAATGGAAAATGACTGGTAAAAAAGAAATTAACATAGCGATCCAATTACATACGATATTGTCGACACGATATCATTCATTCTATGAAAGAGTCCATATGCGCGCGCGTACACACACACACACACACACACACACACACACTTAAATCCCATCCAATTAAACTCTTATATTTATATCCTTTGTTTCTTGAAAGAATTTCAGTTTATTACAACAATTACTAAATTTGTTTTGTACCTTTTAGTCTTATCGGTTTTATAGTATATAGAATTGACTTTATTTACCATATCTTTAACAATTATAATATACATTACAAGTTCATGTATCTCGAGTTCCTTTTTGAAATTATTTATTTATTTATTTCGTACGTATAAACAGCATAACAAGTTTGTTGAAACTCACGCGACAGAAAATTTATTTGCTTCAATTGCCAATTTCATCGAAAAGGATGTAAAACGAAGAAGAAGAAATAGGAAATTCTGACTCCTTTCTGCTTTAAATTTGGGCGCGCGCGCGTGTGTGTATGTGTGTGGTCTATTCAAATGTATTTAAGTGAAAGTCAAGAAAAGTTAACAAAAATACTGTAATTCGTAATATAACGTTGCGAGTATTTAACAGCTACGGCGTGTGAAGCTAGTATTGCTGCAGAAAATTAAGAAAATATTTGTCATCGATATCCGGTACATGGATTACATAGTTACTTATACCCGTGTATCGTGAACTGTACATACTTGAAGAAAATTATTGTAAAGAATAGTTGTAAATATGTAACTATACAAGAGAAACACCGTATAATAACATTATTTATACAAATGGACTGTTATAAAGACTATTTAGTCATCACAGTAATATTCGTCACTCAAAAGCACAAAATTCTTTCATTCGTAATTTCTCTATCTCTAATCATTTCCGAGATATTGCAGAAAATATATTTCTGATACTAAGTGTGGACGATTACCGATTAAAGAAAGAAAGAAAAAATTAAAAAGAATATGTACGGGCTAGGCTGTGATTCTACAAAGTTTCATGAAAATTGGCGTTTTCGACTTAGGTGATGTTCCTTGTATATCAAATAGGTTATTATCGACCTTATTTCAAATAGATTATTATCAAATAGATTATATATAATACACCAAATCTATATATACTATTTCATTAAATCTTTTATTCTTTTCAGTGAAACCATTATCTGTAGCAATATTAAGTAATGAGCACGCACCCCTTAGCGCTGGACGAAAATATGACATAAACTGTATGACTGTTGGATCCAGGCCACCAGCAAAGTTATCGTGGTACATGGATGGAAAGAAACTTAGTAATTACACGGAGAAGGTATTTTGCTTTGTATCGTTAATTTTATAAAGATTTTTCACTAATATATGATTTCATATTTTGTTAAATAGTGATAGATAATATAAACAGGTTATAATAATACAATAATTTGCATTACAGAGTCTAGCTTCGTAATCTGTTCTAACGTTATAACCTTTAAATATGTTTTCATCGAAACATGTCTATAACACGAATTCTCTTAAACACCTCTATAAAAAGA
The DNA here is from genome assembly GCF_905332965.1 of Bombus pascuorum. Classification (NCBI taxonomy): domain Eukaryota; kingdom Metazoa; phylum Arthropoda; class Insecta; order Hymenoptera; family Apidae; genus Bombus; species Bombus pascuorum. Next base: position 44,782 of record NC_083492.1, on the reverse strand, counting down.
CCTTTTTTTGTACACAATACATGCTTCTAAGGTATGTAATCACATTATATTCACATTGCAAGTTTGGAGGATAAAAGCTGCTTGCTTTTCTACATTTCCATATATTGTACGTATCGGTGTAGTCTTTATAAAATCTTGGTTGATCCTCGGAATATATTCGGAAGAATTAAACTCATGTAATTATACACATGTAGAGTCAGAAGCAATAATCACGGCACAAACATAAGTCATGGACTGCGTTTGAAATCGAAACTATAACGAAATTAAAATTGAAAGTACATATATTAACACAATCAATTGCAGATCTTACGATCAGTATCGCGACTCACTTAGTCTTCTCTCGCCGGATGGCCGTTAAATTTTCCGCATACAAATCTCGACGTACAGATTTCTCCGAAAGCAATACGACTCTCTTGAACCTCAATTCTCTATTCCGTTGGTCTGCCCGTTCACCGCCGCCGTTTATACTTTATACGTAGACAGTGTCGCCTCGAAATAAGCAGCACGACCGGGACCGGACAATTGCTTATTACAAGTCAGGTATGTTATTCGGCTTGACTTTTTTCTCGAACGAAACACGAGAGGACACACGGAGAAGGAGCAAGAGGCTCGAGACAGCGGCCGATCATAAAGCGATCGGCATATAACATGCGATCATCGCTAATCCTGTTATGAGAAAGCATCATAAGTGTTCTATTCGTTTTTTGTCAACCGGCGTTCGCTATTCATTTGACCATACAAATTTACGAAAAAATTACAATTTCTTTCTTTCACGGATTTCGTACTCGTCCTCGGATCTCTTACTCTGTCGGCGACTTCAAATAAAGAAGAGGGAATTGTGAGTTGCTTATTTCGAGTCAAAATTGTATGTGTTGTACTGATCCGCACGACGAGACGCGCGCTTATACGTTCAAATCTCTTGTCGAAATAAAACTGTCGGTGTCGTTGCCGATGAACCGGCTCTGACTTATCCCTTTTTTCCTTCGTTTCCCTGCAACGGTAACGGTTCGGCTACGGTTCGGCAACGGTTTTCGCTCTTGCCTCACTGCCCTGCCGTCCCAACTGTCGCACACATACATCTGTACACACACGTGCGCTCTCCCTACACACACACACACACACACACACCTTAGAATAGTACTGCATAATAGCGTCCATGGGATAATTCCATGAATTTGTATTTTTTTTTCTCATGTTGAAGGTATCTCAAGATGGTAACATGACAAGTTCGACGTTGATATTGAAACCAACGTTGCTTGATCACGATAAAGTAATCACTTGCCGTGCAGAAAATTTTGAAATTCAACGAGGTATAGTCGAAGACACATGGAAATTAAATGTATTCTGTAAGTATAAAATTCTTTTATATAAAATATTTTTCAGAAATACAAACTATTGCAATTTCAATACTTCTGGATATTCACTTTTATAATATTCCTTCTCCTACTTTCTTTATTTTTCAGTTGTACCAATTTTACATCTGGAGTTAGGATCGAATATGAATCCAGACGATATCGAGGAAGGTGATGACGTATACTTTGAATGCAAAGTTCATGCTAATCCTGGCGCTTACAAAGTTATATGGAGGCATAATGTAAATTTTAGTTGAATATACATGTAAACATATTATGTTATATAACATGTTTATATATATATATATATATATGTATATATGTATATATATAAATATATGTAACAATGTTTAAATTAGAACAATATGGTCTATTCTAAACTATTTCGGCTATAGGCTAATAATAATAAAGCTAATAATAAGGCTATAAATAGGGCTAATGTTTGATTCAATCCATCAATGTCCATACGTTACAGGGAAATATTATTCAGAACAATGCGAAAAATGGTGTAATAGTGCAACAATATGGTTTGGCTTTGAGGGAAGTTAATCGTTCTCAAGCAGGCAATTATACTTGTATTGCTAGCAACGTCGAAGGAGATGGTTACAGTAATACTGTCGAACTTAAAATCATGTGTAAGTTTCTGATGCTTCTAAACCTCTTTCACTTTAGAATATAGAATACGTTATTTACACAAGATATAATATATAATTATATTAAATATATATATCCCTACATCAAATATACGTATTTGTTATATATAAAATAATTAATGTCATTTGTATGATCAATATTGTAAAATATATTCTTGATACTAGAAAATTCAACATTTTATTTATGTTTTTTTAGACAAACCTATTTGTTTACCTGACCAGAAACGAATTTATGGCGTAGCTCGTCACGAAGATGCCCGAGTAACATGCAGCGTAG